>NC_064639.1:506708647-507419480 GCF_023864345.2 Schistocerca serialis cubense
TGTTAGGTGGGAGCACTTGGTCTTTCCACCCAGGAGGAGCAGGGTTCGAGTTCCAGAAAGGGTTTCTCTCTCCATGTCACAACCCCGCGCCGGTAATAACGACTAGAGAGTCAACACTTGCCGGATACACTGCGTGCGACCTTGTTGCTGTCTACTAACGATGCTTAGGAAAGGACTCTCTCTATGTCGCAACCCGCTACGGTTATAACGACTAGAGAGGCAACACGTACCGGATACATTCGGTATTTTGGAATGGTGCCGGCCGTGTCCCAATACTAGCGTGTCTTGACGTGAACCTTGTCCCTCTACTTGTATGATGCAAAATATGGCAATTAACTATAAATAACGAAAAATACGATGTCATCCACAGGGTTACTAAAAGGATTACATTAGATTTCGATACATGATAAATCACATAAATCTAAAGGCTGTCTGATCAACTAAATACCTAGGGATTACAATTACGAACAACTTACACTGGAAGGATCATACAGATAATGTAGTGGGGTTAGGTGAACCAAAGACTGCCTTTTAATTAACAGAAGACTTACAAACGCAACAGATCTATTAGAGAGACTAATTGCACTACGCTTATCCGTCCTCTTGTGTAGCAATGATTCCCCAACTTTTCCTCTGACAGAACACTTCGAGAATCCTGGTACTCCGGTGGAAGGCTTTGTTCATTTCGAAAGTTAATAACATTTTAAAAAGTTAGAAAAATTTGTTTTTTTCGGTGATTGCTTCAATTTTAAATCATAATTAATAACAACATGTTGTTGTTGCCTTCAGTCCAAAGACTGGTTTGATGCAGCTCTCCATGCTACTCTGTCACGTGCAAGCCTCTTCATCTAAGAATAAGTACTGGAAACAGTAACACAGAAATCATAATAAAATTAAAAAGTTAGTATTGTCAAAATGTCGAGAAGAAAAGGCCATTTTATTAGGAGTTTTTCGCGGAGTACTTATTTGTTTCCCTTGGAACTGAGTTTGGGAAAGCTTCTTATGGAGTATGACAATGAAGCTCACATTGACAATAAAACTTTGTCGCAATTTTTAGGCCAGCATCCGGAGGCTATACGTATTAATGCTGATGGTTCCAAAACCAGTCCACCTGTCGGAAGCGCGTATTGCACACCATGTTTGCTGAATTCTGGGCTATTCAAATTACCAAATTACTGTGCAGTGTAGGATCCTTACCGGATAGGATTGACAGAGGACATCAAAAAAGTTCAAACAGGAGCAGTTCATTTTGTATTGTCGCGAAACAGGGAAGAGAGTATTACAGAATGTGTTTTTCGTTGCGGCGAGATATTTTCATGAAATTTCAATCGCCATTTTTCTTCTCTGGAAGTGAAAATATTTTTATGGCGACAACCTCATAGGGAAAAATGACCATTGTAATAAAATAAGAGAAATGAAGCACTTGAAAGTGAATTGCATAGTGTTCATTTAGACAGACTTTTCCACGCGATGTAGTCAATGGACTGCACGAAAGAGTTATATAAATCTCGATTATGCACTGGTTACACGATGCTGGTCTATTTGTAACTATATATGTTGTATCAATACCTGCATATTTTATGCAAATGTGTGCTTGTTGTATAGTGTAAGCTAATGGTCAACAAATTCGATAAAAAAAAGAAGTCGCCTATGTTCGAAGTGTCAAATTATGCCTACTATAGGGAAGATTTTCTTACAAGTTACTGGAGCTAGGAAGATGAAAATTTTATATTAAGTGAACAGATATGTGATAGTAGTACTGAAAAAAACAGTTTTTAGTCAGACTTATTATATAAAGGATTCTAGAACTATTTAAATCTACATGGATACTCTGCAAATCATACTTAAGTGCCTGGCAAAGGGTTCATCAAATCATCTTTTCAATAATTCTCTGTTATTCCACTCTCCAATAGCGCGCGAAAAAAAAAAAACACCTATATCTTTCCGTGTGAGCTCTGATTTCCTTTATTTTGTTATGATGGTCTTTTCTCCCTATGTAGATCGGCATGCACAAAATATTTTCGCATTTGGAAGAGAAAGCTGGTGATTGAAATTTTGTGAGAAGATCCAGCCGCAACAAAAACCACCTTTGTTCTAATGATGTCCACCCCAAATCCTGTATCATGTCCGTTACACTCTCTAGTTACTCAGTGGTTTACAGTATGGTCCACCTCGATAAAGTTTCAGGTTTCTAGAGAAATAATTTCCAGTCCATATCTTCGGAACTATATTGTGCGAGCGATATTGCTGTGTGCTTTGATATTGAGAGGTATCGCGTAAATGGTATAATATTTTGGCAAACCATGTCAAAATACATGTGTTCTTCTAAGTCCAGAGTCTGGAGAGGGGTGTAGAAAGCAAGAAAGCAGGTTGGGGCCAGAAACACTAACGCCTTTGGGCCAAGGGGAAATGAGTCCGACTTTGTACAACAGTTCTGAGAGTGACTTCGGTCTGCTGAGTGCACTCTGGTCATGCATCGGGGCGGATGACTTGTGACCATTGGCTGCAGTGGATGATGGCCCAACCTTGCAGGAAAATATCTAGTGCTTATGGTGTCTGTCTTCGCAGTATATGTGCAAGTGTCTGGCAGTCGATAGCTATATGCATGATGCAAAATGGACGATTCGGTATGGTGCAGGATATGAATTGTATGTTCACTACATCGACATGGTATGTGGTGATATATTGCCAGGTTGGAGATCGGTTTCACGCCCTAATTTTCAAGCTTCCGTCCTCAGTGACAGAGCAGTGTAACTGAGCAAGAGTCTTTCTGTATTTGAAGATATGTAGGGCACTTTGTCAGAGTTAAACTGTCAGTGCAATATGGCGATCTGTACAAAATAGTTTTGCCGCTGAAAGACTCGTCTGCAGAAAGAAAAAGGCGGACAGTGATTCCACACTGGCAGCATCCATAATTTGGTGGGTAAATTCAGTAAGAGCCAATCACAATGCTCCATTCATTCACAAGACATTCTTTGTGCTGGGACCTAGGAGCCTTTACATAGTGGTGAGAATGTTTGCGTTTGAGAGATGTTTGTTGAAAGCTGGACTTAACGATTTCCTGGAAGGGTAACACGTGACGGATGGGGTGCCACACTAGGACCATCACAAGGGATGCATTCAGCATTATTCTGGGCTTTGTTCGTAAATAGGTTCTGTTAGGACAAGAATTTGCATGCAGACAAACTGAGACATCATGAAAGCTCCTACAAAAGCGACCGTTAACTATTTCTGTGACATTTTACAATTTCTAAGAGGTAGACTTGGCTCTTATTTACATAGCCATATAATGTCAGTATAACATTGAGAACCTCTCAGATGCACCTGCATGGCTGAGCTGCTATTCAGACATGTCTCGCTTGACACTGGACATGCAGGTAGACATCAGTCACAGTAAACACACGTGCAGATGGAGGCGTCTCACATGTCCTGTTAGGATTGCTATTCTGGGAAGCATTGCAACTGATTTCTATATCGCAACCTGTTACGTCAGTAGCCACATGTGGACGCTCTCAGTGTATACCCAAAAATTGTTGCGACTTCCACCTGCTGGCTGTAGCTGATAGCGGCCTGAGAGCAATGGCTCGTGCTCCTGTGCTGGTCTGTCCAGTGGAGGTTTGCAGTGGAATTGGCATGTGCACGTGTGCGCGTGTTGGAGGCTCTGATACATTGTGGTTGACGATAGTATGAAAGTGGTTTTTAAGTGCACTGAGTGTTTGTGCACTACATTATTTTCGCCTATTTAATCGTTGTAAGCATGTTGGCAGAGCGTTATATATGCATTATATCGTTGATTTAAGATTAGTTTGCAGGTCTGTAGGCTATGAACTGCATTACTTGGACAGTTAAGAATTAGTGAGTGTGTCTGCAGAGCGTTTTACACGCGTTAGTTTGATGATTTACGAGTTGTTTTCGTGTCTGCACATCAGTGTACTGCATTATTTCGGTGATTTCCGAATAGTTTGCAGGTCTGCATGCTGTGTACTGCATTATTTCGGAATTTTTTTTTAATTTACGAGTTGTTCTCGTGTCTGCATATCAGTGTACTGTACTATTTTGATAATTTAGGAGTAGTTTGCAGGCCTATAGGCCTTGTGTTGTGACCCCAAGCATGCTAGAACGCGTGTTTTGTATCAATGTAATAAATAAACTATGTGAAATCCATGAGTAAATAAAGTGTTCCAAAGTAAATAAAGTACACTCCTTCCTCTCCCCAGGAGCCCAGCACAGGCTGAGCCCTTCTCCCGCCAATCCCCCCCCCCCCCCCAGACTGCCATCTTGGATTACGTCACAGAAGGGACGACAGCGCCCTCTGGTGGTGCTGTGAACTAGGTCAGTTGGACTCCAGACTTCATGGTGAACACACTGGATGGAGCTACTGCCTCAAATTGTTTAAATATGCACTGAATGCAAAATAGACACTTACGTCGATCCTATGCAGCAGCTCAGGACAGGCTGAGTCCTTTCCCCACCAATTCCTAGGAAGAGGTGGTGGTCAGATGATTAGTTAGTTTACATTAAATGCACAAATCTTGTTACAGCAATGCTGGAAACTGTAGAGGAGGAAATATTTGCTGCATTTATCATCTTTAGCGATGTGTCAACCTTCCACATAGAGTGTGAAAATTATTGAACTATATGAAAAAAAAATCACGAATTCTGAATGGTGAAGACTTACTATATGAGTAATATAACAGCCCAACCTGCGGCTCAAAGGAAGTTTGCGAGCCGGCCGGAGTGGCCGAGCGGTTCTAGGCGCTACAGTCTGGAACCGCGCGACCGCTACGGTCGCAGGTTCGAATCCTGCCTCGGACATGGATGTTCGTAATGTCCTTAGGTTAGTTAGGTTTAAGTAGTTCTAAGTTCTAGGTGACTGATGACCTCAGAAGTTAAGTCCCATAGTGCTCAGAGCCATTTGAACCATTTTAAAGACAGGATATACAGCAATAACGTCAAAACCATTGCTGAGCTGAAAACAGCCATTCAGGAGGTCATCGATAGCATTGATATTGCACTTCAGTGGGTCATGCAGAAGTTCGCTGTTCGTGTGTACTTCATTGACAAGCATGGTCGGCATATCTAACATGTCATAACCTAACTCTAAATATCTGTAGTGACGTTTACATGTTGAATAAAGATTGTGAACGCCGTAATTTGTATGTAATTTACGCTTTTTTCATATAGTTCAATAATTGTCACCCTGTAAGTAACGAAGTTATTCAGTTCAACATTAGAATATGGTGTACAGAAAAGCCTTCATGTGCAACTGAACATAGGCGTAACTCACCGAAAATTAATGTGATATGTGCGATGTCAGCACAAAAATTGGAACACCCTCAAATTGTGATATGGAGGTTAGAACATTTTTAGATCCGCATCTTCCAAACCGTTAGTTCTCCAACCCTCACACCCATGGATTTCTTTCAATGGGATTAAGTGAAAGACCTGTTGTATGTTCGTCCCTTGCCGGAAACAATATCAGTATCCTAAATGCGCATTTCTAATACACACGAGTCTGTGGAAATAAACTACGCCTATGAGGTATGTAAAAAAATGAACTTTCTTTTACATTCTCTGTAATTCTTATCGATGCATCGGTATGAATTAAATAGGTATAGCCATTCTCAATCGCTATATTAATTTTGAATTGCTCTGTAAGCACAAAATTTGAATTTCGGGTGAGAGAGGGTCTTCAAAAATAATGGGAAGTAAAGCGCATGTGGCGGATGAACAAAGGACATTTTGGAGGAACAAAGAACCATTTATTTAGTAAATGAATCCAAAGCAGCCAACCAGTTGTAACAAAAAGTGGTTTTTTAAACTTTCGACCATGGTTTCGGTGGATGTAAACCCCGTATTCTTCAGGAATATATCTAATCTGAAGACAACGTAACAGCAATAATTATAAACTCGGAAACGTACATGTCAGAATTATATGTCATAAAGACATTAGATATCCACAAAGAGATGGAAATATTGCCTACACCATGAAACATAATCAAAACAATAATAGCTAGTACTTACTAAAATTTCACATTGTAGAAACACCAAATAATGGAGCTATCTGTCATTTGTTCAAATATGTGTATGTGAATTCCTAAGGGACCAGACTGCTGAGGTCATCGGTCCCTACACTTACACACTACTGAAATTAACTTATGCTAAGAACAGCACACACATACACACACACACACACACACACACACACAAACACACACACACACACACACACATATATATATATATATATATATATCCATGCCCGAGAGAGGACTCGAACCTCCGGCGGGACGGGCCGCGCAATCTGTGACATGGCGCCTCAAACCGCACGGCCACTCTGCGCGGCCCTGACATTTGTCCAATAACAATATGCTATCAGCGCTTATCATTGTACACATTAATGAATCTGCTGGTCCCTACGATCAGGGATTGTCAAGTAAGAAATTAAAATCCAGATACAAAATCAATCAAATAAAATAAGAGGTCATGTTATGAGGTGTTTGCCGACTGATAAAAAGAAATGTCGTGTAGCTAGGGCCTCCTGTGGGGTAGATCGGTCGCCTCCTGCAAGTCTTTTGAGTTGACGCCAATTCGCCGACTTGCGTGTCGTTGGGGATGATATAATGATGAAGACAACATAACACCCAGTCCCTGAGCGGAGAAAATCTCCGATTCTGCCGGGAACCGAACCCGGGCCCCTTTACACAGCATTCGACCGCGCTGATCACTCAGCTATCGAGGCGAATGCCGACTGATAGGAAACGCAGAGCGTGACCATCAGGAAAACAAGACAGATGGCGCATGCGCCAATATCGAACCACGTCTACGGCATAAACGGCCAATAAGTGAACAAACATTGAGGGAAAGGGGGGGGGGGCAGTGAGAGAACACTGAGAAATAAATAATGTTAAAGGAAGATGTTGTAAATTAAAATACGCAAACACTTATAAGACCACAAGCACATTATCGTACGAGCAGTAATAAAGTTAATGCGTCAACACGCTGTGATAAACATAGGCGATGGTGAAATAGATTAGTAAATGGATCATCGTAATGAGAGTGGGTACATTCAGTGTCCTCACAAAATCTAAAACGGGGAAACGGACATGGCTGCCGGTAGCTTTTGCGAATTGGTCATTCGTCAAGATTCTAATATACATTATTTGTGCATATGTGTTCGTTTCCCCTGTTTCATATCACTCTGTGTTTTTATTACAGAGGGTGGACGGTCTCCTGACCGAATACGTTGAACTACCGTGCCGACTACCACTGAGCTACGCGATCGGAGAGCGACTGTAATACTCTTTCCTATTCACGGTCGCTCCCATCAGCCACCGCACCAAAAATCAACTTAGTTTGCGCGGACAGTACTTAATAACTACATTTAGGTTAGCACCTAAGAAACGACATGAGATATACAAGCACGATGACCCTTTTTAGACATGTAGCCTGTTTTTATAAAAGTAACAGTTTTAAAATAATCTTTTCGTTTAGATACAGGCACACCCAACTTAAAAAAAAAAGGAAGCACGAACAGGAGTACAATGAAGCAATTCAGGATTTATTTCAGCGAAGTAGGACGCAGTGTATGTGTGTGTGTATGTGTGTGTGTGAAAGAGAGAGAGAGAGAGAGAGAGAGAGAGAGAGAGAGAGAGAGAGAGAGTACACACATGCGAGCGTTCGGGAAGAATTACACAAGTACAGCGAAACTTCCGCCCTGTCTTTCAAACTGTTGCTCTGTGATATCCACTAGCAGGGGAAGAACAGTTGCCGGCCGAAGTGGCCGTGCGGTTAAAGGCGCTGCAGTCTGGAACCGCAAGACCGCTACGGTCGCAGGTTCGAATCCTGCCTCGGGCATGGATGTTTGTGATGTCCTTAGGTTAGTTAGGTTTAACTAGTTCTAAGTTCTCGGGGACTAATGACCTCAGCAGTTGAGTCCCATAGTGCTCAGAGCCATTTGAACCATTTTTTGAAGAACAGTTTTCATCAGCATGCTGAAATAAAACTAGGAAGGGTTACCCGGAGTATCATGAGAAGTCGATTAGGGATTATTTCATGTCCTGTTCAGGGACGTCAACATGAGAAGCTAGCAAACAGTTAGGAACTTCCACGGTCCACTTACAACTTCAGCGATTGCATCCTGATTACTGGCCACAGTTTCGAAGGAAGTCAAAGCGCACTCTGATGTTCGCCAGGTGACGTGGCATTCAGCTGAACAGTCAATCACCTGCTTTTGTTATTTTACGTTTATTTAGTTTGTTTGTCATTGATTTGATATTCACATAAACTTATCACATATTATTCAATTACCACTATTACCTACAGCATATATTCACGAAATAGTTATCCTACGACCATATTCTTCCTCAAATGCATTCCCCGCTCCCTCTCTCTCCCCAACCCTCTCTCTCTCTACACACACACACACACACACACACACACACACACACACACATGCGCAAGAGCGCGTGCGCTCGCATGTGCTCGCGGCACGCATTCTCATATTATAATTCTTAATCTTGCTCTTCTAGCGCATAGCTCACCACAGACTTCATTGAATTACACACTCACAAACCTCCGAACCCTCTACAGTAAGGAAGTTCGGTTCATTGTGGTGGTTTGTGGCCTCCTGTATTCCAAGGTCATCAACTGACAGAATCGTAATCTGTTGCGTGTTTCCGTCGTTGACTGGCGGACATAGTGTCGTGGTTAGTGTCCTCTCGCTCTTCACCTACAATAAGGCGAGTCCACTTTCAAGCTTTTCACTGTAAGACAACATTAGCTTCCATAAGTTTCCGAATATCTCGTGCCTCTTCCGGTTCTCCTACTTAGATTTGCTCTTCTATTCTTGTCATTCAACTCTCTGAATTTTATGTAGCGCGGTGGAAGTTATTCGAGATTGTAGTCCCACTCAAACATCTGGCGTCAGTGCAACGAAAAGAGTGCCAAAGAACGAGTCAAAAGTAAACCTCATGTTCACTGTCCTTTGATTACCTGTTTATTTTTACTGTAAGGATTAGGAAGTTGTATAGACCAATCGAACAAACGGTGAGTGCATTATTTTACGTCCAGATACTCAATAGTTCCAGAAAAAAATTCTGGCGCTTTCAATCAGAAATCGAAAAGGCATGGCGTCTGCTCCATAATAACGCTTTGAACAGTACTGAGTAAATATGAATGAATTTTTGACTAATAAGAATATGTCAAGTATTTCCGAACGACTCTACTGACTACGTATGGTCCCATGTGATATTTTACTTATCTTTCTTTGAAAATTATAAAAACAAAGGCGACAGAGTACAAGTTGAACTCTAAATGAATTCGGAAAGAACCATCCTGTCATTTACGTCAGGAGATTTAAGGAAACTATACATGCCATATTTACAGCCATAAAGGTTATAGAAAAGAAGTGGGAATTTGGGAAAGACATCGTAGTTGTGTTCACATATATAAAAAAGGCTTATGACACTGTCAGAAGGGAGGAGATATGCTGAGGTCTAAATAGACTGGAACTGTCAAAAGGAATGCAGCTGAGAATCAGTAACATATACGAAAATACCCAAATGTTATATTAGACGATAAAAAAATCAGAATTTTTTATAACAGACAGAGAAGTTCGGTGAGGAAGTATGCTCTCACCAGTGCTTTTCAGTATACCAGGTGATCAAAAAGTCAGTATAAATTTGAAAACTGAATAAATCACGGAATAATGTGGATAGAGAGGTACAAATTGACACACATGCTTGGAATGACATGGGGTTTTATTAGAACAAAAAAAAAACAAAAGTTCAAAAAATGTCCGACAGATGGCGCTTCATCTGGTCATAATAGTAATAATTGGCATAACAAAGTAAGACAAAGCAAAGATGATGTTCTTTGCAGGAAATGCTCAATATGTCCACCATCATTCCTTAACAATACCTGTAGTCGAGGAATAATGTTGTGAACAGAATTGTAAAGCGTGTCCGGAGATATGGTGAGGCATTGGTGTCGGATGTTGTCTTTCAGCATCCCTAGAGATGTCGGTCGATCACGATACACTTGCGACTTCAGGTAACCACAAACCCAATAATCGCACTGACTGAAGTCTGGGGACCTGGGAGGCCAAGCATGACGAAAGTGGCGGCTGAGCACGCGATCATCACCAAACGACGCGCGCAAGAGATCTTTCACGCGTCTAGCAATACGGGGTGGAGCGCCATCCTGCATAAACATCGTACGTTCCAGCAAGTGTTTATCAGCGAGGCGGGGGTGATGCGATCTGTAACATATCGGCGTACCTCTCACTCGTCACGGTAGCAGTTTTGCTGTCCAGCGCCATCTGTCGGACATTTTGTGAACTTTGTTTTTTTTAAATTTTTTGTTCTAGTAAAACCCCATGTCATTCCAAGCACGTATGTCAATTTTTACCTCTCTATCTACATTATCCCGTGGTTTATTAAGTTTTCAAATTTATACTGACTTTTTGATCACCCTATAGTTCAAATGGCTCTGAGCACTACGGGACTTAACATCTGATGTCACCAGTCCAATAGAACTTAAAACTACTTAAACCTGACTAATCTAAGGACATCACACACATCCATGCCCGAGGCAGGATTCGAACCTGCGACCGTAGCGGTCGCGCGGTTCCGGATTGCAGCGCCTAGAACCGCTCGGCCACTCCGGCCGCCTGTTCAGCGATGACATGAGTAATTAGAGTGATATCAATCGAAAGGAAACGCGATGGGAAAGAGATAGGAAGGAAATAATAACTTCCGGCCACACAGGGCATTGTGGCAATGCAACGGCGAGAAATGAAAATTTTTGCCGCACCGGGACTCGATCCCGGATGCTTCGCTGTTCTAAAACAGTTGCCTCAACCGCCTCGGAATTAGGACACGCTTCCTGTAAAACTCAAATCCCCGTCTTCCTATTCGCCGCCCTTATGACGTTGTCGATGACTACATTGATAAGCACTGGTGGGAGCAGACTTCCTCACCAAACTCCTCTGTCTTATAAAAAAAAATTCTGACTTTTTTGTCGACTAATACAACACAACTTCGCCGGCCGGAGTGGCCGAGAGGTTCTAGGTGCTTCAGTCTGGAACCGCACGACTGCTACGGTCGCAGGTTCGAATCCTGCCTCGGGCATGGATGTGTGTGACGTCCTTAGGTTAGTTAGGTTTAAATAGTTCTAAGTTCTAGGGGACTGATGACCTAAGATGTTAAGTCCCATAGTGCTCAGAGGCATTTTTTGAACAACACAACTTCGGTATTTTGTACCTCCACCTATTAACCCCCTACTCGCAAATTTCTGATTCCCATAGTAGTTCGGACGTTGGTTGTCACAGCCGTCGCGCCCGTAGAATTATATAGGTAAAATATAAAATGTCGTGTGACTAGGGCCTCCCGTCGGGTAGACCGTTCGCCGGGTGCAAGTCTTTCGATTTGACGCCACTTCGGCGAATTGCGCGTCGATGGGGATGAAATGATGATGAGTAGGACAACACAACACCCAGTCCCTGAGCGGAGAAAATCTCCGACCCAGCTAGGAATCGAACGCAGGCCTTTAGGATTGACAATCTGTCTCACACTCGCTCAGGTACCGGGGGTGGACATTATAGAGATGAGTGGTGCGTGTTCTGTGGGACATGTTCGACAGAACAGACACCATTCATGTCTATAGTTAAGCGGTGAGTCTCTCTTCTGCTTGTGGCCGTCAGACCGACGACGTCAACGTGTTCCTTTGACGACGCGGTGGAGTGTCACAGGAACAGCGATTCGTGAGACCCGTACCTCTCCAGTTCCTGGCATCAGGTTGTGGGCAGTTACAGGATAGACGAGGGGCGTTCCATACATAATGCTTCGCTATTTTTTCTCCTGTGATTTCGGTTGAAAAAAATGCGTGATTTGTTGTGGGACATCTTGGAATATCTGAAGTTCCAATAGTTGGCGGCACCATACGTAGTCTTCAAAATGGCGCCTATAAGGGATATAAGTTCCAAGCAGAGAGCTGACGCTCAGTTTCTTTTGGCGGAAAACGATGGCGTCGCAGATATTCATAGGCGCTTGCAGAATGTCTACGAAGACCTGGCAGTGAAGAAACGGACGGTAAGTCGTTGGGCGGGGCGACTGTCGGAATAAGGTTCATCACTTCGAACTTGAAACAAAAAGGCAGTCGATAAAGTGGGCCGGCCCTGAGTGGCCGAGCGGTTCTAGGCGCTACAGTTTGGAACCGCGCGACCGCTACGGTCGCAGGTTCGAATCCTGCCTCGGGCATGGATGTGTGTGATGTCCTTTGGTTAGTTAGGTTTAAGTAGTTCTATGTTCTAGGGGACTAATGACCTCAGCTGTTAAGTCCCATAGTGCTCAGAGCCATTTCAACCATTTTTTTCGATGAAGTGGCGGCACCTCATCTCTTCTCTGAAGAAAACGTTCAAGATCACACGCTCAGCCGGTAAAGACAGGCGAGGGTCTCCTGGGTCACTGAAGCGGTTATTCTGTTTGATGTCCTCCCACATGGTGCAACGATAGACCCAGAAGTGTACTGTGCTGCCCTCCGGGAATTGAAGAAACGATTTGAGCGTGTTCACCGCTACAAAAAATACAAACGAACTTCTCCTTCTTTATGACAACAAAGGCCTCACGCAAGTGGGAGACCGAACAGGTTTGCACGATTTGCCTCGCCCAACGACTCACAGTGCTTTTGTTCAATGCCAGGTCTTCGTAGATATTGTGCAAGCGCCTAAGAATATTGGCGATACCCTAGTTTTCCACTAAATAAAACTCAATGACGTTTCTCTGCTTGGAATGGACCTCCGTTACAGAGGCCATTTCGAAGGCCACGTATCTGAACTTCATGAAGCTAACTACAGGGGCAGAAGCGTGATTATTCCACTATGTCGAACAACAAATTCCGCATTTTTGGCAGAAATTGGGCGAGAAAAAACAAGTGTTGCATTACTTGCTGAACGCTCCTTGTAAATTGCGGAAGAGTCTGTACGGATTAAAGCAAGCCTCAAAATGCTGGTATGAATGTCATGTTAAATTTCGCAGTGAATATAATTTAAGGGAGAGCTGTCCAGATGCATTTATGATCTTGAGTGAAAATCTAATGCTGTTTTTTGTATGTTGATGACTGTTTGATTATTGTCTTTACTGACGTGGCTAATAAATTCATTGAACAACTGGATAAAAGTTTTCAGATCACCGAAGAAAATGTTGATTACTTCTTGAATTTATAAATCAAGGAAGTTGACAATACTACACAAATAAATCAGTTTACATATGTGAAGAACATGTTGGAGAAATATGATGTGATGGATGTATTTTTGATTCATGAAAGCCGGCCGCTGTGGCCTAGCGGTTCTAGGCGCTTCAGTCCGGAGCCGCGCTGCTGCTACGGTCGCAGGTTCGAATCCTGCCTCGGGCATGGATGTGTGTGATGTCCTTAGGTTAGTTAGGTTTAAGTAGTTCTAAGTCAAGAGGACTGATGAGTTCAGATGTTAAGTCCCATACTGCTTAGAGCCATTTGATGCTTAAAATATAAGTTCTTAACGGCCTGTATATGGTAACAGGAATATTGTGTAGAAGCATAATGTGTGGAATGATCGTAAAGGCTTAGTTGTGTGTAAGACTTATCGTAGGCTACGCCTCGTTAGTAGAATACTAAAAA
Source organism: Schistocerca serialis cubense (assembly GCF_023864345.2). Taxonomy (NCBI): domain Eukaryota; kingdom Metazoa; phylum Arthropoda; class Insecta; order Orthoptera; family Acrididae; genus Schistocerca; species Schistocerca serialis. The sequence goes on from NC_064639.1 coordinate 506,722,304, forward strand.
ACAACGGTTTATCTACAAAGGAGACTGCATACGAAACACTTGTACAATCTTACTCGAACACGACAAATTACATGCGGCCCATGTTAGGACGTACAGAGAGGAGGGCGGAGCGAATGGTGACAGGCTTGTCTGAGTAGTGGGGGAGTGTAACAGGAATACCAAAACCACTTAACTGAGAGACACTCTAAGAAAGATGTCGTACATCTCGTGAAAACCTGCTTCCTGGATCTTCTTTCGGGGTAGATATTAGGAACGTTATTCTGATAAATAAGTATAGGTCTGGTAGCCATCTTTCATGTCACACGCTGTTCATATACGGAGTTGGAACTAACGTTAATAAATGGTAAAAAAAAAAGTATCATCTACAAAGCAGTTCCCAGCGATTGGCAGAATATAGATACTGAATCTCCGTTTACTGAACATGTGAAGTTACATTGCACAGTTTAGTACGTACATGAACAAGTGTGTGTTCAGTCATTGCCTGTTAAACGGTTATCACGTCAGTTCTTCTGGCGAAGATGAAACTCAGTGGAGATGCTGATGTGTCATGGGGCTTTTTATCCTGTTTTGTGATCGGATCATTAGTTTGGTTGTTAGAAATCCGAACACAAGCATATTGTAGACAGTGGATTGTTTTTCGGAACAGTTAAACATTTCGTTTACCAGTATGATAATGGTACTGTTCTTTAAAGCGAGGACTAGTCGATCGTGGATTACTGGAAAATGGATTCGTTGGTCTGGATAGCTCGCAGGTCCAACGTGAAAACCTTTTCACGACCTTTAAGAGGATGTAACGCTGCAAATGCGCGTATTCGTCCAAAAGCTAGGAACAACTGTTCGCCATGCTGAGCGAAGAATAGGAACAAATACCGCTTTGAACGCATTAGAATGAAGTGGAAAGCCTTCCCCCAAGGTTGAACCTTCCAGTAACAGCGGCAGGAGCTGACACATGGTAGTCATTACGCCAATTGCTTGGCTGCTGCCTTCAGGGTGATAAGCAAGTGGGGGAGTTGTGGACATGTAATGAAAATAGCTGCTTCATGTTACTTAAAACCGCCGTCTACTGAAATAGGGAACTACTTTTCTGTAAGAAACTCACGTTTCAAAGCTGTGACTACTGTGGTACAATATTTATTGGTGCGGGCAGTAGGTACATATTCTATTGGGGGAACAGTGAACTTTGAATGAAAGAATATTGAGCAGACTCGCCATTATATTAATAGAGATTTAGTAAAATAACTGTAAGTTTTAAAAGTTCAAGTTAAATAATTTATTTCGTTAATAATATGAGGAAGCATGTTGTTACACATAATCTATATTTCCACATTTTTATTACTATGAGTAATTTGCATTATATATTAATATCTTGTTTCTTTTCTTTTCTAGGTAAGTTATGTTGATAACACTCACACAAAAGCTGCGAACTGGCCTCATCCCTACTAAATGTGCGAGAGTTAAAAGCGTCAAAGGTAAGACTGGCACTTGCATACCGCAACGTAGATTCTACTGAACCGCAGAAGGCCACTACAAAATGTTTGTGGCCAAGCAGCAGTGATCCACAACCACTTCCTTCCCGATGCCGACAGGACCTCTTCGCCGGCCGGTGTGGCCGTGCGGTCTAGGCGCTTCAGTCTGGAACCGCGTGACCGCTCCGGTCGCAGGTTCGAATCCTGCCTCGGGCATGGATGTGTGTGATGTCCTTAGGTTAGTTAGGTTTAAGTAGTTCTAAGTTCTAGGGGACTGATGACCACAGATGTTGAGTCCCATAGTGCTCAGAGCCATTTGAACCAGGACCTCTTCAAACCTACACGAAGTTATTCTCTTGATTTGCATTATCAGCTGATTTAATGTGTTCCTCGAACCATGAAGTTTTGAAGTTCACACACTGATTAATACAGGAAGACCCATTCGCCAATGGCATTCCGTCCGATGGAGCGTCTAACAATACCACCACTTGCAAAGTAGGTTAGAAATCAGATTAATAATGTTGCTCACGCAGCGTATGTTCGCTTTATCGGGCAACAACAAAGTTATTGACTGTGGATGGTATCGTCAGAATGGAAATATTGAAGTCACTTTAAAAAAGTAATTAATTTTGGCATTTATCTTGAATGGATTCCCACGTAGATTTCGTCGAAGTTGTTATGGCTCATCTTGTCGATTCTAGGGTGATCCACTTTGACTGCTAGAAGGTCTAGATCTGTATTTTAGCAATATTTGAAGACCTAACAAATGCGTTTTCAGGAAATTCTTAATGATCAAACAATCCCATATCAGAACAATGGTATGGCAGAAATAATTTTTGACTTGGTGTTCACTATCCACATTTTTATTAAACTTCTTGTAAATTCACATATACTTCTTCTTAATTGTCACTACATCAAGAAAACAGTTTTGTATCAATCTTCATATATTTAATTTCCACTTTAACCAAAGACAAGACTTGACTGTTCTTTTACAGAGCGAAATAACAACTTAACTTCTGCAAAGTGAAACAAAGACTGCTCTGTGCGCATTCGCGCCAAAACGGTTACAACTAAGTCAAAGATTATGACAGTCTCACAGAAATGAATACACACAAGAACCATATCACTGTAATATATCGATACATCCGAGTACCTATACATCACTAAAACCAGATGTGAATATTATCACAAAAATATGTCTGTTACTTCGCAGAAAAATTGTACGATATTACTGGTATCGAGAACTGGGTTGGAGTGCCGTAATGGTCACGTAATGAAACACGTATGTAACATAGCAGCGATGGCGAGGCATTGTAGCATCTGTGACCAGAGAGTTTGCGCTTGACCGCGCGAGTGTTGCGAGCGGTTCTCAGTTCTCTGTTAGCAGTCGTTGCGAGTCTGTAGCTCTGTGTAGTCGTGCAGTGCAGTACGCTAGTAGTCGTCATGCAGAGCGGTCGGTCAGTAGTAGCAGCCCAGTGCGGTTGTGTGATGTAGGCGGTCGGCAACACTGGTCAAGATGCTGAATGAGGTACACTGTTAATTAATATAATCATTAGACAATGTAAAACTTATTTATTGTAATCAATCTCTAACAAGTCCCCCAATAATAATTTTGATTTCAAAAGCATTTTTCAAAAAATTTTATTTTTTATTGAACTAAAGATTTCGTTGCACTTCCCGTTTCATTCCACTTCTTTTGAAGAAAAATTTCAGTAAATCCACAGAAAAAAGGAATATTATTGTTTGCAATGCAGTTCCTCCAAGCCGTGCGCAGAAATAAGAGCAGAAATTTGACATCCAGTTATTCTGAGGTAAGTCTTTAATTATGATTGTTTTACACAGGGCCAAAGACCGATGTTTCGGTTTAATTGAATTTTCTTATCACTGAATGGACTTTAATTTTTCGTGAGGAATTTATATTTGAGTCAGATTGCGAATTTCACATTTTTGTTCCCATTGTCAGTACATTTCATTGTGCGCAGGTTACGCATAGCGCAATGTCCATTAGTATTCTTAAATAATATTGTCATTCATGTAAATTTTTGTGGGGAGGTTACACTCGGCTCCCATTTCTATTAAGTATTGTCATTACATTCCTTTTAAATATTTTGTGGGGAGGTTACACTTGGCGACACCCAGTCCAGGATCGTATTTCGTTGAGAGTCTTTTGAGCAACAGTCAGATATCTGCTCTTATTTGCTTAAGTATAATTAGGATTTGGCGCTACGCTTTTATTAATCTTGTGACTTTCTCTCTACAGGTCAACGGCAATTTGTTGCTTTGTTGTATTTGTGTGTTGCTTTTGCATTGTGTTTATTTGTTTTGTGAAAAATTTTGACTATTGTAAAAATGCCGCGAAAGACTGTGAATAGTGTATCGCGAGGTATTACGAACGAAATTACCGGCTCAAATGACTTTACCGATAGGACATGTGACACGCAGTGTAATGATGACAATCCTGCGTCCACTAACAATCAGTGCATTCCAACCACTAATGATGACTTTCACCTTAATGATGAACAAACGAACTCAATTGTCTCGTCTGTTAACTTGACGACAATTGATGACGCAGAACGCTCTATTGTAATGAGCGCTGCAGAGCTTAACACACCCGATTTGGAAAACCCAAGTAACGAACAGACAAATTTGTCTAATGAATATGAACAGATCACACAAAGTAGGGCGGATTTATTTAATTCCGAAACAATGACTGATAGTGTACATTTGACTGGCAAACCTTTTTCTAAAATACAGAATGACCAAATGGTCGCACAGAGCATGACAATTGCAAGTACTCCATCACAGAGCACTGAGAATGCAACTGCTACTTTTGATTTGAATCAATTTATGGCAATAATGCTACAATTTAAGAACGACCTTACTGTAAATTGCAAACAACTTAGTGTAGATGTCAAACAACTAGATAAAAAACAAGATAAAAATGACGAAAATCTCAGACAACTTAGTGAACAGGTCAGACAACAGAGTGAAGATTTTAAACAACTTAGGGAACAGAACAAACAAGATAATGAAAATCTCAAACAACACTTAAATGATAAATTAGACGACAATTCCAGACAGCTTAGTGAACAAATTAGAGACGTTGCTGCGCAGTGCCATGACACTAAGGAACAGTTGCGCGTGGAAATTGAGGCTTGTTCTCAAAAAAATAGCGAAGAAATTAAGTCTGTTGCGCAAGAATTAAGGGAAATGCAAACAGCCGCAACAGAAACACTCAGAGACGAAATTAGCGGAGTCGCTAAACAATGCTCTGAAAAAGCTACACAAGTACGGGACGAGTTTAAAGCAATGACGGTAGAACTTTCGCGCTCAGTGGACGCAAAGATGGACGCGAAATTCGAACAGCAGAACACTCAGATAAACGAGCGCTTTAATCAGCACATACAAAACAGTGATACGCGTTTCCGCAGATTTATTCAAGATCAAAACAAAGTAAAACGACAAGTCATGGAAACAATCACTGCACAAAGACAAGAGGACAAACGTAAAATATTCGCGAAAGCGAAGACGTATGTAGACAATAATATTACTACAGTGTCCGACAAAATTAATACCATAGAACAATTGAACGCGGAATTACGAGATGAAATTTCTGATCTTAAATCAAAAACAGATACACACACAGTAAATATTCAAACAGTGACAGACAGATTCGAACAATTAGAACTAACACAGGATTGCGATGTCATCAAAGCTGATGTTAAAAAACTGAGCGAAACTACGCGTAAGTTGCAAAAACAGATTAATGCGTCCGATTCTAAAACCGATGATCAGGCAAAAATACTGACAGAAAAATATGATGAATTGGCCAGTCGTATTGATGCTATCGAAAGTGCTAATGACAATAAATCAGACGATACTGCACCGGTTTCATTTAACCAAACACCTGAATTTCAAAATTTACAGCAGACAATTAATGAGATCGATTCATCTAACAATACTTTACGTAGGAAGTTGTCAAATTTACAACAAGAAGTAACAGAGATCAAAAACATTTCAGTTAATAACATACCGCAACAGACGCCACTTTATGAACATGTGTCAGACTCACGCAGCGCGTATAATTTGGGTAATCTACAGAGAGTACGGGACTTAGATTCCGATCAACCACAGTTCAATAGATTCTCTTACGATCCTGAACCTGTTCCATCACACAGAGATGATAATTTCGACTACAAACATTTTCTGTCAGTGAGAAAGTTTAAGGTTTTCAAAAACGATAGAACGCAGATTCACCCACTGGATTGGATTCAACAATTTAGCTTTGCTCTTCCACCGACTTGGCCTGTAACGCATAAACTTGAATTTATTTGCAGTTTTTTGGAAGGCGAACCGGCAACTCGTATGAGACCGATCGCGAGGCAATGCTATTCAGTAGAAGAGTTTCAGAATGCTTTTCTATCTGCGTATTGGTCGAAGACGACACAGCGCGGAATTAAAGACCAACTAATTAGTTTGCCAAACTATGAAAACTCAAATTTTCCCAGTGTGACGCAATTTTTTGAGCTCATGGTACAACAAAACCAATACCTGAGTGAACCGTACAGTGAATCCGCACTTATACAATTATGCATTTCCAAATTACCACGGTCATTACGAGTGTCACTTCTAACGGGTCAGCAAAAAGAAAACATTTCAGCATTCAGAGATCTTTTACAGCTCTTGGAAGTACAGCAATCTGATTATTCTTTTGTAAACAAAAACTTTTTGAGTAACAACCAAGGTCAACAACCGTACTGCAATTATGATCAGGGACGTAATTCCAATCGGAAAGATAACAGACGTTTTAGGAACGACAACTACCAAAACTTTAATAACAGACAGAATTCAGATTATCAATATCGTCAAAATTTTCAGCAACAGGAAACACATTTTGGTAACAATAGACGTTTTCCACCACAACAGCATGAAAGTCAGCCGGTTAACATACCTAACCAACAATGGAATACACAAGGTCAACCAGGCTTTAATGTTTCGCCGCGTGCACGTGTAGTGCCAGCCGCAACAAATAGTAACGCATGGCAACAAGGAAACAATTACGTACAAAGAAGACAGTATTTCAATTCCTATCGCAATACACCGTATAGGAATGACTATCACGACAGACGTAAAAACGATGAGCAGAATTATCAGCGTACATATAATAACAGTCGGTCTCACCAGGAACAAAATAATCAACAAGGACCTATTCTCATGAATGAACCCGACAGTAGGTACCATCCAGAACGTAATACGTCTGGAAGAAGTAATAGGACAGTTCAAATAGTCGAAATGCCACAACATCCTCCTAATAGTAATAACGCGTCAGATAGAATCTGACTAGATACTGCACAGATCGCATCTTCCAATAATACAAGCACTACTTTAGACACGCAAAATGTTGTTCATGAAAATGTAATTACTTTTGACGACATCAGAGACACTCTTTTACAGGAAAGACCAGTTATTCAGAAAACCATTTCACATCCTGTTATCGAAATTAAAATTGGTTCATCGAAATTCTCAGCAGTAATTGATTCCGGATCACCAATATCAGTAATAAATGAGGAGACTTTCAACGAGTGCAACAAAGAGAATACCTATCCGACATTACCTTTAGGCAAAACAAAAGTGAAGGCAGCAGTATCGAGTAAAGGTGTAGACGTTAAATTACAGACGCATTTATCATTTTGTATTGGAGGTCATACTTTCCACTCTAATTTTTGGATTGTTCCTTTATTGACAACAGACGTTATTTTAGGCACGAATTTTCTGGTACAACACGACGCAGTTATCGATTTTAAGAATTCTTATTTAATGTTAAAGGATGAAAATGTACAACTTGCTTTAGAATTTCAGCACTCATTATCTGCGGAAGAACAAACAATCAACGGCACAGAGGTCATTTCCGCAACACGTGACATAGACTGTAATCCCACATTGTTAACGGATACGTACGTACACAACTATAGTACTCCAGACGAAGCTGACTACGACGTAATACAATTGATTTCTGATAAGGTTAAAGAGAGCAGTGCAACTACAGACGACGAACGAACGCAATTACACAAAATTCTTTTACAGCAAGCTCCAGTTTTTGACAACATTCCTGGTACTATGTCCGGCTTTATGTATGAATTTCAAGTCAAACCGCACGACACATTTAAAGCAAAGCATTATCCTATTCCATACATTCACAGAGAACAGGTTAAAAAAGAATTGCAGGATATGCTTAATCAAGGAATTATTGAACCAGCAGTTAGTCCGTACATAAACCCGCTGCATATTGTTAAGAAAAAAGATGGCTCACTTCGCCTTGTACTTGATTCACGTCACATTAATGACATTATTATTAATGAAACAGATCGACCACAGACACTAGAGGAACTTTTACAGAAATTTCATGGTACAGCTATTTATTCTACACTAGATTTGAAATCGGGATTTTGGCAAATTCAACTTCATCCGAACTGCAGAAAATATACAGCTTTTCTCTGTTTCGGCGACTGTTATCAATTTTGCAAACTACCGTTCGGCTTAACTATTTCTTCTGCAGCTTTTATTCGCGGTTTGAACACTATACTTCCGACAGAACTTAAAGACAGAATTACGACGTATGTAGACGACATTCTTATCGCAGAAGCTAACTGGTCCGAACACAATCTGATTCTTGAACAACTGTTACAAACTTTTCATGCACAAGGACTTACAGTTAATCTTAGTAAATCGCACTTTGGCAAAACTTCCATAAAATTTCTTGGACACGTAATTTCAGCAGAAGGCATTCACCTGATCCGGAAAAACTTCAAGCTCTACGTGACATTACCGTTCCTACGACGAAGAAGCAATTACGCAGTTTTTTGGGCTTAATTAACTTTTTTCGTAAATTTATTCACCATTCTGCTTTAGACACGCCTAGACTATCCCAATTAACAGGTAAAAACAGTATTTGGTCTTGGGATAAGCAAGCACACTCTGAATTCATGAACCTGAAACATGCTTTGTTGAATGCACCACTATTATCGCACCCAGATCTTACTAGAAATTTTTCCATTGCCACCGACAGTTCCAACACCGCCTTAGGCGTACATATTTTCCAGGAAATTGAAGAAGATGGTTCAATAGTAATCAAAAACATCGCATTTGCAAGCCGCATTCTGTCACCTGCTGAGCGAAATTACTCCGTTACAGAACTTGAAACATTATGTGTTGTATGGGCTTTTACGAGATTTCGGCACTTTCTTTATGGCAGACATACCACCGTTTACACAGACCACAGAGCGATACAATTTTTACTTTCGGCTAAACTCACTCACCACAGGTTAAGCAGATGGAAGCTATATTTACAAGAATTTAATTTTACGATTGTCCATATTCCCGGCACACAAAATGTTATAGCAGACGCACTATCGCGTTCTCTCGGCAACAATCAGCAAGACGTAGCAACCAACTTCTGCAAAACAAATTTCAGTGTCATGTACATTCAGCAAGTTGCATTTGAAAACTTTATTTCATCGTCATTACAGGACATAGCGCAAGAGCAAAATAAGGACAATGTGTGGAAAGAAATTAAACACCTTTGGCAAGATAAGAATAATGTTACGATTAGGAACCACTACACAGTACGCAATGACATTCTGTTTCGCCGCTCTCATCCTGACAGCAACAATTGGTTATTATGCATTCCTGACGAACTGGTCAACAAATTAATTTGGTACACTCATTTAAGCTACGCACATTACGGAGCACGAAAATGTTTTCTTATACTGAGACAGAACTGTTATTTTACTAACATGGAAAAACGTATACGACGAGTTTTAGCGTCTTGTAAAATTTGCCAGAAAGCTAAATCAGACACCACTTCACATATTCCTCCATTATATCCCATTATACCTGTTAAATTAAGACATATGGCCGCTGTAGACATTTTTGGTCCGATTCCGAGAACTAACAGAGGTTTTTGCTACATCTTTGTCGCTGTTGAGCTCACTTCAAAATTTGTTACTTTCACTCCGTTACGCAAAGCTACTGCTAAAACTGTTTCAAATGCATTTGTAAAACATTTTCTATCTCATGTAGGGCATGTAATGAAAGTAATTTCTGACAATGGATCTCAATTTCGTAGTAGCGTATGGACACGCATGTTACGAGCTAGAAACATTTCTCCGATCTATATATCCAAGTACCACGCTTCTTCGAACCCTTGTGAAAGATTAATGAAAGAAATTGGTAAACTGTGCCGAATATACTGCCACAAAAGACATATTGATTGGGACACACACATATTCTCATTCCAAGATGTAATTAATTCCATTCCAAATGAATCCACTATGCTATCTCCGTCTGTTATACTGAAAAATGCTGAACCACCTAACAAAACTAAAGAATTAATAACATTTCCTACATCTCGTCGATTACGACACCACGAAATAATTGACATTGCGCTGAACAACATAAAACGTGCCGCAGAGCGCCGGAGAAGACAGCAAAAACAGGTTTGTACACGCCGAGACTTTCACGTTGGACAGAAGATATTAGTACGTACACACTATTTATCCAGCAAATTAAAAGGTAAGTGCCGTAAATTTGAACTTCTATACGCAGGTCCGTATCGGATTCGCAGCATCCCTCACCCCAATGTTGTACACGTCGAAACTTTGAGAACTAGAAAATCGAAAGGCAATCACCATATCTCAAACATTAAACCGTTTATTGAGTGAAACCACTGTATGATTCAACACACTATGATGCCATTTACTAATGCAATTATTTCACGTGACTAATTACTGATGATTATCGTATTTTTCTTGGCAAGTGCCCGGCAAGGTAAGGTTAGCAAGTCGCTTTTCTTGTCGTTACACATCAGACCGTGCACATTTTTTCACTTTTTGTGTATATGATTGTACTCCAGTTTTGTTTATATGCATTGTGAAATAGTTAAGATATAACACACACCAGTCGACTTTGACATTTTTTTTTTGCCCTATGATATCTCAACATCGTGAGTGTTTTACATTTTTCTTTTTGCTACTGCATTATATTATTCTGTGTATATTTTTGCATTTGAACACTGTCAATGTTTTTGACATATTACGTTTTCTGTCATGTTATGCTGTATGCTTAAGTATGTTACCATAAACCAGTCCTTATTTAGTGGGTATATGATTTAAATGCAGGACATTAATCTCTGTCATCAATTTCAGAAAGAAATGATGCATGTAAGAAATAAATTCAACAGAAATGGGAATTTCACCTACGGGATAAACGAAAGGAGATGCAATAACTTTATGAGGAAGAGTAAATGGATCAGGATTAACAAGCATTAACAAGACTATACTATACTCATCACAGAATAGCAGTCTTAACTAATTATTTCTTTCAGAATACAAGGTGATTGATGCAGGCTGTCAGACTGAACTACACATCTTAGTTTTAGTGATGAAATATGCTAGAGATAAGGAATAGTTGTATAATGAGTAATGAAGTGATTTTTTGCAGATGATAATGAATACTGATGAATAATGATGAAGGATATGATGTTATGAATAATGAAGTTTTTCTTTACAGGTGATGATAATAATGAAGTTATGATAATGTGGATAATGAAGTGATTGATAATGAAGTTTTTTCTTTACAGATGAGGATAATGTTGAAGTTTTATATTTATGCTATGTAGTTATTTAAGTATTTGTTGCAGTTTGTTTTGACAGCAGGTGTTATATTGCATAGTAGGATGACGGAAAGTTTTGGAAAGGACAGCTATGGAACACATTTTTATACACATTTCACTACCTGTTAATTCGAAGTTCACTACTTTTCAGCATAGTGTGCGTTTCTTCTTTCATGGTCAATAATCCATTTTGTATTTTTTCCAGGAGAAGCTTTTCATGATACTTACTAAACCTGTTACTTATTATACCTGTTCTAGTACTTGCATTTTTTTTTTGTATTTTTACCCATTTGTGTTTATCATTTATAAATGTGATCACATATACTGCCTTGTTACAAAATCTTGCTACAGCTGACTCATGACGAATGACGTTACCTATCCTCATTTGCTGCAATAGGTCAAAAGCAAATAGTGTTATGTTTCAGCAATTAATTATCGATCCCAACGCAATGCATTGCTAACAAAAAAATGTATTACCAATCCCAAGTAGTGATACCAGTTTAAAAAAATTCTGAATAATACTGATTAGCTCTGAATAGTACGTCACTTGAGTAATGACTTCTTAATGAGACAAAAAAAAAAGGTATATATTTAAGATAATGCTTTGTCACTAGCTAATAACTGCCACTGTTTATTGTAATGAGACTACTTATAATGCCTGTGATTATTAATAGCTATGATTGTAATTAACTGATTTTAATAATGACTTTGTAATGATCTGAATACTACTGAAGGAGAAACACTGTTTATTGTAATGAGACTACTTACAATGCCCATGATTATTAATGCTATGACTAATTAGCTGATTTTTAATAATGACTTCGTAATAATCTGAATAATACTGAATGATGATTCTATTCAATACTTGCTGGCCACTGAGTGCCAATAATTAATGTCACTCCACGAATTGTTATTAATTATGCCATTAATTAACTCTTGTTTTCAATGTTCATACTTTGTAATTGGAAATGAATGTGACTGTTTAATAATGCTTTGTAATTAGGAAAAGGCTAATGATTATTATTGGAACGACAAATGATTAATTACCTGTAATTAGACAAATGATTAATTAACGACAAATGATTAATTAACTGTAATTAGACAGATGATTAATTAACTGTAATTAGACAAATGATTAATCAACTGTAATTAGGAAAAGGATAATGAGTATTATTGGAATGACAAATGATTAATTAATTGTAATTAAGAGAAGGTTAATGATTCTTAATTATACTCTGTAACTGAAAAGAATGCGATTATTTCATAATACTTTGTAACCAGGAAAAGAAGGCTACTGATTCTATGTAAAACAATTAATGAACATTTTTCTGTAATACTGCATACTTAGTACAGAAATGTTCAATAACTGGGCTATGAATGCCGCAAACTACTAATGAAGACTGTAATTGTCAATGGTGTGTGACATAATGTCCTTCACCTCATGAGCTAACTACCCTGAATTATTGCAATGTCCATTTGTCCTGTTTATCCTAGTGATCATGGAGCACTATATTTGGTTTTGCACTAATTCTACGTTGGTGTGCCTTGTAAGAGCGTGGTGTTGACACGACATGCTGTCCACCACCGTGAGCGATGAAGACATTATTATGGTCCCACTGTTTGGTGTACGTAAGGTACTGCCAAAATGAAAACATGGAACATTACTATGACAGTTCAGTGTCTTGGCTACACTGATAAATTCTGATGGGAAAAGAACTTCAAGTTGTGTCACTTGGTGTTGTACTTCTGTGGAAAGATATGGACTTTCAGAACAGCTGTGTGCAATCTAAAGTGCTACAACCATGATGCAATCCTTCCCTTTCCTATCCTAATTCTTGTCACATAAAGAAAAAAATTTTTTTGGTAACATCATTTATGTTCATAGGTTATACATTTTTCGATTCGCTGAACTCCAATGCGAGTACACTTATGTCACTTGTCATCATGATATTTTTTCTTACCAGTCTGTTTATTTGTTCTGAATATGCTAAAGAATTTTTTCAGTGCCTGTGCACTTTGTTATCTGTCAAATAATTTGTATATACATTTTTCTGATTTGCTACTATGTTTTGTACTCACATTTTGTCTTTGTCTGATATATTTTGTACTTAGTGCGTGTACACAACGGTTAAATATTCTGTAAGTTGAAGAATTTTGTTAATTAAAGAAAAATTTTGCCGCGCTTGGCAAGTCCAAATGACTCACCATCGCTGCCAAATTTTTGCCCCCCCAGTGGAGGGTTATGAAACACGTATGTAACATAGCAGCGATGGCGAGGCATTGTAGCATCTGTGACCAGAGAGTTTGCGCTTGACCGCGCGAGTGTTGCGAGCGGTTCTCAGTTCTCTGTTAGCAGTCGTTGCGAGTCTGTAGCTCTGTGTAGTCGTGCAGTGCAGTACGCTAGTAGTCGTCATGCAGAGCGGTCGGTCAGTAGTAGCAGCCCAGTGCGGTTGTGTGATGTAGGCGGTCGGCAACACTGGTCAAGATGCTGAATGAGGTACACTGTTAATTAATATAATCATTAGACAATGTAAAACTTATTTATTGTAATCAATCTCTAACAAGTCCCCCAATAATAATTTTGATTTCAAAAGCATTTTTCAAAAAATTTTATTTTTTATTGAACTAAAGATTTCGTTGCACTTCCCGTTTCATTCCACTTCTTTTGAAGAAAAATTTCAGTAAATCCACAGAAAAAAGGAATATTATTGTTTGCAATGCAGTTCCTCCAAGCCGTGCGCAGAAATAAGAGCAGAAATTTGACATCCAGTTATTCTGAGGTAAGACTTTAATTATGATTGTTTTACACAGGGCCAAAGACCGATGTTTCGGTTTAATTGAATTTTCTTATCACTGAATGGACTTTAATTTTTCGTGAGGAATTTATATTTGAGTCAGATTGCGAATTTCACATTTTTGTTCCCATTGTCAGTACATTTCATTGTGCGCAGGTTACGCATAGCGCAATGTCCATTAGTATTCTTAAATAATATTGTCATTCATGTAAATTTTTGTGGGGAGGTTACACTCGGCTCCCATTTCTATTAAGTATTGTCTTTTTTTTCTTTTAAAATTTTGTGGGGAGGTTACAGTAAATAAAGAACCATTACAAGCGGAAAACGTGAATCTTCTGAGACGATGACTTGTCGCCACTCATTGGACGACCACTTGCGGTATTCTCGTGAAATTTCCAGCCTTTGACGCCGATGAACAGTCGCAACAACGCAGCAACGTTCACTGAACAGTCGTTGACGAGGCACTGTTTGCAGTCCCTTGGTTCGTCTGGGCGGTGTGTTGCTCAACAGCTGGACGTCTTTCCCCCCGCACACATCTCCACAGCCGTCGTTCACCACTGTCATCTATGCCGCGGGGTGCATCGCAGTTGCCTCGGCCGCGGTTCTGGATAGCGCCATTTGTCATACACGGTATAGTTTAACCTCGGCGGCACGCGAATAATTTATAAGCATGGCCCGAAAGCCAATGATTATCCCCTTTTGGACGTCAGATAAATTGCTCCATTTCCGCATTGAGAGAACGACTGCACTTTTTTCCGCGTCCTCTCCTCTCCCCGACACGCTTTGCACACCTTCCGTTGCTAGTACTGCCACCTACCGTCTATGGGTTGACGCCGAAAATAGGCGATGGTCACACCAGATATTACAAGCATTAAATAACAAAATAGCAGCGGCAGGTAGTTTCTGTGACCTGTCCAACTCATTTTATTGTGTGAATCATAGTATACTCCTAGATAAATTGATGTTTTATGGGATTGGTGGTATAGCCAACCAATGGATCATGTCACAGCCAACCAAAAGAATGCAGAAAGCTGTATTTAGTAGTAATTCAACCAACAGAATCCACGGACATAATTCTGACAGGGAAGAAATTACGTAGGGGGCTGCCTAAGGCTCAATCTTAGGCCCACTACTGCTTGTCATATATGTAAATGATCTACCGTATAATGTACAATAAGCAGAATTAGTTCTTCTTGCAGACGACACCAGTATTGTAATCACTCCCAGTATACATACATAAATGGAAGAAATGGTGAACAAAGTTCTCAAAAGTATCATTGACTGGTTTTCTGCGAATGGTCTCATCTTGACTTATCACGAACAGTTCTGCTCCTCTGGAGGTATTGCACCAGTGATAAGTGTAACACATGCTAATGATATAACACACAGGATGGAAACTTCTAAATTCTTAGGTGTCAATATTGATGAGAATTTAAATTGGAAAAAACACGTTTTGGAACCCCTTAGTTCAGCCACGTTAACAATTAGAATCATAGCAAATTTTGGGGAGAGCGAAATCAGTAAGCTGACATAACTATTTTGCTTATTTTCATTCAGTAATTCCATATGGAATAATGTTCTGGGGTAACTCATCTTTAGGAAAGGACTTCATTGCCCAAAAACGTGCTATAAGAATAATATGTGGTCCTCACCCGCAATGACCTTGTAGACATCTGTTTAACGAGTTGGGCATTCTGACTACTGCTTCACAGTATATTTAGTCCCTCATGAAGTTTGTTGTAAATAATCCATTACAGTTCAAAAGGAATAATGAGGTATATAATTACAACACAAGAAGAAAAATGACATTCATTGCTCAACATTAAGCACAATAAGGGGTGCACAACCCTGCAACAAAAAATTTTGACCACTTACTCAGCGATATAAAATGTCTAACAGAAAGCAAGGTAAAATTTGAAGATAAACTGGAAATGTTTCTCGTTGACAACTCCTTCTATTCCGTAAAAAAAATTCTATGTTTGTAATTTGTAAAAGAATTTCCGTGTTTGTAATGTGTAGCAGGTGGTGGGTAGGAATTTCTAACTCCGTCTGTACACCATCTTTTCATTTTGGGAAAAAATAATAATAATATGGTGGTGTTTAGAGTACAAATAGATGTACAAATTAATTTTCAATATGAATGTAAAATGACTCGTTCCACATCATGATGATTTATCAGGCAAAAATGATCCATCGAACATGGAAGTAACTAACTAACTAACATTAATGTGAATGGGCCATGTATTTCTCATGCTGGTAGCGACTTGAATATTGTTTACCGTCGGCACAAATGTAAAAAGTACACATTGTACAAAGTATTAACATTCTGTCCAATAAACTGATACCTACAGTTTGTGCAATAAACCCAAAAGCCGGCCGGAGTGGCAGAGCGGTTCTAGGCGCTACAGCTTGGAACCGCGCGACCGCTACGGTCGCAGGTTCGAATTCTGCCTCGGGCATGGATGTGTGTGATGTCCTGAGGTTAGTTAGGTTTAAGTAGTTCTAAGTTCTAGGGTACTGATGACCTGAGAAGTTAAGTCCCATAGTGCTCAGAGCAATTTGAACCAAACCCAAAACCTAATTTGAAAAGGCTTATTGTTGTTGTGTAACAACATGTATCTGCGAGCTCCTAGCTAAAATGTCGATGCTCTTCAGAAAACAGATTCAGTAAACAATAAAGTATTACGATATGCACGCTCTCAAATAAAGACTTTTTCTCTTTCTTATATGCCGCTCAGTAAATGTATGTGGTTGTTGTTATATGACTGTGGAGTCCCATGAAAACAATAATAGTACGCCTGCCTACTTCTAGAAAATTTCGAAGGATTCGTCAGTTCTTTTTAGTAAAGCGCTCTGTAGTAGTAGCCAGATGGGGAAAATAAAGCGGATGGGAAAATATTGCTGAAACTGACGCGCAAATGAGCTTGGTTAATGACCTGGAGATCTGCCCACCGCAGAAAATGTTGGTAACCGTGATTTCGATGCAGGAATAATTTCTGTCACATGTCTGCCCTTGTGCATTTCCCGTATGCTCTGTACGGAATACATTACCGTGTCATTCCGTTTTTGAGTGAGTGAGAGGAGTTTAGTGGCCACTTGAATGCAACATAAAATGGTGCTCACGATAAAAGAGCGCGAGCTTAAATTGTTCAAATGGCTCTAAGCACTATGGACTTAACATCTGAGGTCATCAGTCCCCTAGATTTAGAACTACTAAAACCTAACTAACCTAAGGACAGCACACACATCCATGCCCTAGGCAGGATACAAACCTGCGATCGTAGCTGCCCCGTGGTTCCGGACTGAAGCGCCTAGAACCTCTCGGTCACACCGGCAGGCTGAGAGCGAGCTCATTGTCACGTGTTGTGCGAAGCACAATTAGAGGAAAACGTGTGTGGAAGTGTTTGCACAAGAGGTTAAGTTTGGAGATGTTTTGGTAAATGCTCCAGTAAAGTCTGCAGTGCAGAACGCAGTGGGAGAATGGCGCAAAACGGACTCTGCAGTGAACAAAAACCGTAACTATCAGAAACGGGTTCGTAAACCAGAAAACACCGCTAGAGTGAAGAGAAGCCTGGGATAAAGTCCGAACAAATCTCAGTATCGTTTATCTGTGCAAATGGAAATTAAGAGATCGTCGTGTGGAGACATTTTCAAAAACGATCTACATCTGCATCCTTACAAATTTGCTATTTTAAGTGAGTTATAGAGTCTAAACTCTCGCGTTTCATACTATATAGACCTGGATCAGCGTAACTGGAGGTAATAGTTTAGAGACCAAACGATCTGAGTTATAGACAAGATGTTGTTATCCTATATAGCAGGCCAGAGTTTTAACTCAGAAGCGAGGTTTTTCCTCCAAAGCTAAAACCAAACAAGCAGTCATAGAATTACACCAAAAAAAATCGACTGCCGTGTCAGTTCTGCTTTTCACAATTATATACTATGTAATCAAAAGTGTCTGTACACCTAGCTGCAAATGACTTACAAGATCGTAGCGCCCTTCATCGGTAATGCTGGAATTCAATATGGTGTTGGCCCACCTTTAGCCTTTATGACAGCTTCCACTCTTGCAGGCATACGTTCAATCAGGCGCTGGAAGGTTTCTTGGGGAATGGCAGCCCATTCTTGACGGAGTGCTGTACTGAGAAGAGGTATCGATGTCGGCCGCTGAGGCGTGGCACGAAGTCGGCGTTCCAAAACATCGAAAAGGTGTTCTATAGGATTCAGGTAAGGACTCTGTGCAGGCCAGTTCATTACAGGGATGTTATTGTCGTGTAACCACTCAGCCACAGGCCTGGCATTATGAACATGTGCTCGATCGTGTTGAAAGATGCAGTCGCCATCCCCGAATTGTTCTTCAACAGTGTGAAGCAAGAAGGTGCTTAAAACATCAGTGTAGGCCTTTGCTGTGATAGTGCCACGCAAAACAACAAGGTGTGCAAGCCCCCTCCATGAAAAACACGACCACACCATGACACGACCGCCTCCGAATTTTGCTGCTGGCACTACACACGCTGGCAGATGACGTTCACTGGACATTCGCCATACTCACACACTACCGTCGGATCGCCAGATTCTGTAGCGTGATTCGTCACTCCACACAACGTTTTTCCACTGTTCAATCGTCCAATGTTTACGCTTCTTATACCAAGCGAGGTGTCGTTTGACATTTACCGGTTTGATGTATGGTTTATAAGCAGCCGCTCGACCATGAAAAAGTTTTCTCACTTCCCGCCTAACTGTCATAGCACTTGCAGTGGATCCTGATACAGTTGGAATTCCTGTGTGGTGGCTTGGATAGATGTCTGCCTATTACACATTACGACCCTTTTCAACTGTCGGCGGTCTATGTCAGTCAACAGACGTAGTCGGCCTGTACTTTTTTGGTCTGTACGTGTCTCTTCACGTTTCCACTTCACTATCACATCGGAAACAGTGGATCTAGGGATGTTTAGGAGTGTGGAAATCTCGCGTACAGACGTATGACACAAGTGACACCCAGTCACCTGACCACATTCGAAGTCCGTGTGTTCCGCGGAGCGGCCCATTCTGCTCTCTCACGATGTCTAATGACTACCGAGGTCGTTGATATGGAGTACCTGGCAGTAGGTGGCAGCATAATGCACCTAATACGAAAAACATGTTTTTGGCGATGTCCGGATACTTTTGATCACATAGTTTATAACACTTTATGTGCTGGAGAGCTCCCGTGCACTCTCGTGGCATCTGAATTTAGATAGTACGATACAATATTACGCTAGAAACACATTACTTGTTTGCACATGATTGGAATGAAAAAATCTACGTGCTTAATTCTAGGCGCTGCAGTCTGGAACTGCGAGACCGCTACGGTCGCAGGTTCGAATCCTGCCTCGGGCATGGATGTGTGTGATGTCCTTAGGTTAGTTAGGTTTGACTAGTTCTAAGTTCTACGGGACTAATGACCTCAGAACTTGAGTCCCATAGTGCTCAGAGCCGTTTGCACCATTTTTTTTTTTGCTAAATTGTGTACAATTGATGCGTTAGATCATCAAAATCCCGAGCTGGCTGCAGAGCCCTGCCCATAATGCTCCAAACGCTCTCAGTTGGGGAGAGATCCGATGACCTTGCTGCTCAGGACAGGGTTTGGCAAGCACGAAGACAATAAACAATAGACACTCTCGTCGTCTTCGCCCTGGTATCTCATTGAGTGGAGTGGAAATCAGAGATGAG
This sequence comes from Schistocerca serialis cubense, assembly GCF_023864345.2. Taxonomy (NCBI): domain Eukaryota; kingdom Metazoa; phylum Arthropoda; class Insecta; order Orthoptera; family Acrididae; genus Schistocerca; species Schistocerca serialis. The sequence goes on from NC_064639.1 coordinate 506,741,947, forward strand.
TGCCGCCCCGGACAGCAGTGGGATACCAACGTGCTTCCCGCTCGCCATACGGCCTGGTGACGGTCTGTGGTGCCGTTGCTTTGGATAGCAGGACCCCTTTGGTTGTCATCCACGGCACAGCGGCACGTCGACGATATTCTACGCCCCGTTTAGTTGCCCTACATGGCAAGCCATCCTGAACTTACATTTTAGCAAGATAATGCCCGGCGACACACGGTGAGAGTTTCTGCTGCTTTTCTTCGCCTTTCTTAGCCCCATCTTGACCAGAGAGGTCGCGGATCCTTCTGCAGTTGGGCAGGGCCCTGCAATCAGCTCGGGATTTTGACGATCTAACTGCTCAATTGGACATAATTTTGCACGTTATATCTCAGGAGGACATCCAAGAATCAATGCCAAGCCGAATAACTGCTTGTATAAGAGACAAATGTAGACCAAAGCATTAATTTCCTGCTCAATTTGTGAAACTCATTCTCTTGAATAAATCATCCTATTTTTTTTAAATATATCATGAATCGCTTTCCGGCCAAACGTTCTTTTAACCTAGGGAACAGGTGATGGTGACTGGGCGCCAAGTCAGGACTATAGGGTGGGTGGGTGATTATGTTCCACTGAAACTGTTGCAGAACAGCAACGGTTTGCCGAGTGATGTGTGGGCGAGCGTTGTCAGGAGAATGTGTACGCCCTTGCTCAACATTCCTCTTCTCCGGTTGTGAATTGCCCGTTTGAGTTTTTTCAGAGTCTCACAGTACCTGTCAGCGTTAATTGTGGTCCCAGCGATTCAGCTCCGACGACGAGGTGAAAGAAGAGGTTAATAATTTTCTGAACAACATGGCGGCGAGCTAGTATGACATGGGCGTACAAAAACTGCAACAGCTCCTACAGAAATGCATCGACAGAAATGGTGATTGTTTCGAAAAATTGCTAAATGTTCAAGCTGTAAACTGATGTAAACCATTGCACAAATAAACAGGTCTATGTGCTTATAAAAAAATTGGAGACCTTACTTTTGTGATTACTCTCGTAACTTACTTTTTGAAATCCTCTCGGAGACGCCAATATATACAACAGTTTCGAAAATAGTTCCGCAGACAACATGACTTTTTACAATAATTTCGATAATCTCAGCAGCTGACTTAACACAAAAAGTTAATGGTTAGAACTAAAATCCAGCCAGTTGACGAATTGCGCCTCGCGGTAATTGGTAATTAATGACAATGAGGATGACCTTAAAAGAGGGCGAAACTGGGTACAAAACAAGTGATCTAAATGGTGTTTTACTTTCAACTCAATGGAGGTGGTCACAGTTCACTGTCATCACTACGTCTTCACTAATGAAAGTGTATCTAGTCCAGGAAAAGAAAGATGTGTGTAAAAATAGTGTTGTGGATGCTAACGTAGAAGACGGACTGTTAAAGTTATGTTCGGCAGGTTACACAGAAAAAGTACTACAGAGTACATTACATGTGAACAGAATTACGTGATCAACAGATTCACGCCGATGTACAGATCGAAAGTTTACCATATCAGTTAAACCAAGTCAGAAGTTCGAAAATTTAGGTATCAAGATATGGTGGCTAAATGTTGATGTTGGTGCAGTCGTTAGAGGTGTTGGAGTGTGGAGGTATCAGAGGTCGTTTTGAGTGCACGACTAGGAAGACAGTACGGAGTTCACCCAAAGTCTGAGGGCTTTCCAGTCCTCCGTAACGGACGTACGCCAGAACCATCACGTGAAACCCAGACACTAGTCATTCACTTTCTGTGCTTTCACAGAGAGTAGGGCACTGACACTTGGCAAAATATTTTGTAAAACTTGGAAAAAACGGCACGCCTAAGACGATCAACGTCCGGATGCTGTTTAACGCACTTCTTAGTTTCGTAAGGATCATTCTTTCATTCGCTGTGTAAGATGAACGTTGCTTTCGTACCTCTTTAAATTGATTCTACGATCGATTAATTGAACTTGGTATCATATTATGTTTTTCACCTGTGTTCATTGCTGTGGAGTAATATCGATACCCAAAGGAAGTGTCCGCTTAACCTGCGTTTTATTTTTAATTTTTTAGTGTCCCTTCGGATCAGCAAATCTCAGTTGTGTGTCGGTTCACTGTAGTGCATGAGTATGTACGTTTAGCTGAGTTTTTCTTGTGTCTGCTCTGCCCTGGTGAGGGAACGCAGGGAGGTACCGTTAGGTTTCGTAACACAATAGCGAAATTTGCAGGTGAGGCGTTTCATTGGTCCGCCCGATTCCTCGGGAGAAGTTTCTAGAAGTTCCTGTTAGCTTTGTCTCGGCAAAAGGGCTCCAAAGAAGATGTATTCCTATGAGCTCTTCTCGGGATCTGATAGGCCTGTACTGTCGCGCAGAAAAGCGTGACAGAGGATTGGTCGGTGTCGATTGCGAAAAACGCGTGCAAGGTGGCATCTTGGCCGCTGTAGTAAAGACAGGTACCTTTGGCGACGCAAGGACGGCGGTCGTGTTAGCTTTGTGGGACGCTGAAAGTGCAGTGAAGATATATGTGTAATTAAATCGGGAAATTATAGAAATTATGAAGAATAATTTCATTGCAATGTATGGTGAGATAAAAGCTTGGAGATAATTCAATGCTAATGTTCTCAGAAAAAATTTGGTGTGCTTCACAAAGTAGATTCATGTCAAATGTAGTAGATGAGCGATGGAAGACCACAGGGGTCGCTGCCGTCCAAAACTGTTCCAGCCAGCACGCTGAAATAGTAAGAAACAAGTACTTACAAGTGTGGCTAGCTATGAGTTATGGACTGCGAAGTAACTGATAGCTTCAACAGCACTTTCACCTTTCCTCCTTTCTATGACAAATTATGAGAAGATTTAGAATCTTGGTTTCAGCTCGTGTGAGTGTACGATTTGTTCTTTCAGAACTACTTTGTCCCAGAATAGTCCATCCTGTTATTAACTGCGGATGCTTTAATTAGCGGAGCTTCAACTCCCTTAGTTTGTTTCGTACATGCTCTGGAGTTTTAATTGCTAAAATATCAGTGTTCGCTTTCGTGTCTCATATTTTCCTTTAACGGAGCGAGTCTCGTATTTGCCTGAGTAACATCCCCTCCAACATTGTCCCCGTTCCCTCCGTGCACACAGTACACCCCATGCTGATTTTTCTCCCACTTCGTTTCACTCAGCTGTGAATGTGTACGGGACAATTAAATGAACTCACTTTACGTTCGTTTACTGTCAAAGTCCATGTCAACTGGACATGAAAATGTAAATAAACGCTTTATTTTGCAATGCTCCTTTAAAATTACCAGTTTCCCAGTACTAATGCGTGTAGTTGGATTAAGATCTAGCCGGCCGGGGTGGCCGAGCGGTTCTAGGCGCTACAGTCTGGAACCGCGAGATCGCTACGGTCGCAGGTTCGAATCCTGCCTCGGGCATGGGTGTGCGTGATGTCCTTAGGTTAGTTAGGTTTAAGTAGTTCTAAGTTCTAAGGGACTGATGACCTCAGAAGTTAAGTCCCATAGTGCTCAGAGCCATTTGAACAATTTTTTTTTTATTAAGATCTCTCTATTATCAATCAGGGCTTAAACACTTCATTGTCTGTAGATACAACTTGGTACGGCCATTGCACTTAGCTTTGACGAAGGATTTAAAATTATAACAGAATGGTTGGGATGCCTGATGAGGGAAGATATTGATATACTCACATAGGACAGGAACGATTACCTGCTAACTCTGCTCAAGTTATCCCACTGATTACCCCCAGACATCTACGACAATCTGTACTACTGTCAATCGTAATAAAACAAGTACCTTTCACCTGCTTCCCTTTTATCTAACACCACACATGTTCACAGATATGCGTGTATTGCAACATGTTTTTGAGCAGTGTTGATGACAGCTTGAGCCATAATACCAGGACAGTTCTTTGAGGAATTGTGTCGACAACAGGCAGTATCAGCTGATGATGTTAATTGAATGGAACCTGTAGTGACGTAATAAGTGTAACTTAATACAGGTGTGGTGATTTGTATTAATATTAACGTTAGGTGACAGCTTATGTCCATGAAACAATAATTGGCGAGCGGACACAGCTGCTCGATTGCGTGAAAACTGGGATGAATAATCTATAAGATACACGTTAATAATAGTCATCAAATGTTCAACTTATTTAAGCCCCGGTAACACTGCAAGTGCGTTGCTAGAACACTTTCTAAGCGCGAAGTAGCTTCACACATTCCAGTCTGTAAGTTCAAAACACCGTGGTCAAATGTTTGTCTCAATGTGAATATTCAGAAATAAATCAAAGTCCATACGCGATAGCCCATGCTGCTGCAAACGCTAAGACTTACCTGTAAATCGTGACCAGTTCTGTACTAGTAACAGCGCCAAACAAAGAACTGTGTGCGGTGACTATCGATAGCGGGAATCATAAGACAGACCGCGATTCTGACGTGTGTTAGCGTACTCGAAGCTAATGACTGTTGTGCTTTCTGTAGACTATATCAAATGGCACATCACCATGTTGAGATCCGAACGAGTGAGTATATCGTGGTCCATCCAACGTTATGCCCAAAATGTCAGTTTTCTTTTTATTTATATAATGCATGCTCAGATTGCCTATTGAAAGATATACACCATGTTTCAATATTCTTTTAACATATTATTTCTTTTGTGTTGTGTTATTGGCTTATTTATTTGTTTATGTCGATCTTACTGTTGATTAATGTGTGGAAGGCATACGTGTGCTGTCTTAAATTTTTGGTTGAGAGGTAAGTAAGCTGTTGATGTTTTCACCGGCCGGTGTGGCCATGCGGTTCTAGGCGCTTCAGTCCAGAACCGCGCGACCGCTACGGTTGAAGGTTCGAATCCTGCCTCGGGCATGGGTGTGTGTGATGTCCTTAGGTTAGTTAGGTTTAAGTAGTTCTAAGTTCTAGGGGACTGATGACGTCAGATGTTAAGTCCTATAGTGCTCAGAGACATTTGAATCATTTTTGTTGATGTTTTCCCGCATCGATCGACGCATGCGCTATATTAAGATAGGCATTTTTACGAAGAAATACTTGATTAGTTCGTAACCGTGAGTATTGCCTGGAAATACACCTGTTACAGAAGTAATACAGCTTGACTTTTGTTTTAGAACATTAAAATACATAACCAGATTACACAACGTGAAGCTAACAGGTGCACTTCATCGGCACTCAGACTCGCAAAGTTCCTCTAACCAACACTCGTTACACTGTTCTGTTCTATCTGATTCGTACAAACTCTTATGGAGAGCCTCTGTTCTTTTAACTGCACCAGTGAGCAGTTTATTTTACATAACTTAAGCTATAGAACTAATAGTATATCAAAATACACGAAAATAAGCACATTGATGTGTTAATAAGCCAACGGCCTTACCGCAGTGGCAACACCGGTTTCTGTCAGACCACCGAAGTTAAGCGCTGTCGTGCCCGGCTTGCACCATGATGGGTGACAGTTTGGTCTGCCGAGCGCTGTTGGCGAGCGGGGTGCACTCAGCCCTTGTGAGGCAAATCGAGGAGCTACTTGAATGAGAAGTAGCGGTTCCGGTCGTGAAAACTGACAACGACTGGCAGAGTAGTGTGCCGACCACATGCCCCTACATGACTGTATCCAGTGACACCTATAGGCTGAGGATGACACGGCGGTCGGTCGCCAGTACCGTTGGCTCTTCCGAGACCTGTCCGGACGGAGTTTAGTTTAGATGTGCTTATAAAAATGGTGTCAACAACATAATTTTCCCACACCAAATGATGTAAATTCTACGTGTTCTCATTCAACGTGATTTTTTTGAACTGTAAAAGAAACTTGTGTAAAACTGACTGCAGATATACTGAAAAGATTCTTCCTTGCCTTTTCTATGGTGCCTGTAATTAAATATTCGTCCTTATGTTCCATAAATGTGTAATTATCTCAAGAAAAGGTGACTCGATAAATATGAAGCTGTGTTCTTACTAGTATGTGCTAATCTTATCAATTGCTGTAGCGTGTATTTGTGTCCCTGTACTTAATTGGTTGTAAATTATATATTCAATTTCATTACCCTTGTGCCACTTCCGACGGCTAATTTAGTTACTGTATCGTAGACATCTCAAGAGGATTCGATAGCGCTCAAGGAGCGTCATTCATTGTCACAGCGGTGGCCGGTGTCAGTTTTAGTTTGACAGAAATTAATTTTGTAGCTCAACTCAACTAGTCCGGTAGTGACTGCTGTTATTCTTAAGTCCAAAGACTGTCTTAATGCAGCTCTCCATGACAGTATGTCCTATGCAGTGCCTTCGGTTCTGCCTAACTACTGCAACCTATCTACGGTCACCTGAGCTTCCTACTGTGTTCATGCCTTGGTCTCACTCTACAATTCACCCCTATCTTCCATCTTCTCCCCCCCCCCCTTGTCAATCCACTCCTAACAAGCGCACAGACTTACTCACTCACTCTTCCCTCTTCCCCCCAGTGCCAAACAAATTAACAATTCCTCGATGCTACTGGATATATCCTGATACGTTGTACCTAACTTTAGTCAAGTGTCACCATAAAGCTCTTTAACACTCTACATCACATACCTGTTCTAACAATTTTCCGTAAGTGCATATTCCCAGAAATAACCCTATGTACGTGTATTTTAGAAAATCTAACAACATGGGTGAACATTCTGACACTGCAGCTTCGATCTGAGGCCTTAAGTAAATAACTTTATTTAAATTAAAAAAAAACAATAACCACAAAAAACCATCGCAGAAATGTTGCCTTCTGGAGAAACGTGTTTACAGGTGTGAAAGACGAACTCATCACCGAAATGTTGCCTATAGCGCTGGCCAATGCTGTGGATTGTATCCGGATACAGCACTCTACTCGAAAGTGATGACAGGCGTCCGAAAGCAGGTACGTGATGGCGGACCAAAATATATGATGATTCCCAACCCTGCTGAAATCGTGGAACTGCTTGCCTGAGGTGTGCCTATGCACCTGGCCACCTCTACACTTTTTTACAACGATCATCAGGGGTCTAACAAATCCTGCTCTCGTCACTGAAGGGAAACTGACACCACCGAGTCAGGTTACATTACAGTTATTGTTACCCATGTTCTTCACACAAGGTAGTAGGGCTTTTGAGTTGTTCTGTGTTATGGCCGCCTGGAGTACAGCGTATCGTGTGGAGACGCCTGCTTACTGGGTGGCTCTAAACAATCCCCACAGTTGACTGCAGAAAGAAAGTGCGCGCTACCGTCGCAATTTCGTCAGAGTGCATACGAACCATAATTTGTAACTAACACTCATGAGCTTGTGTTGTTGACTGTCGACGATTACTACGAGGCAGAATTTCGATCTTTCGCGGCTGATGATGGCAGCCGAATGTTCGAATGACGTGATTGTGGCGTATGCCAATTCGGTGACCGAATCTTCTTACTTCAGAAACAAAGCGCTGAGGATCTAAGAGTGAAATGAGCATTAGAGCAATGTCGATAGACAGCATGGTGTAACAAGTCGCATTGTCCGGTTCACGGCTAGAGACGCAGCTCGTTCCATCGAACCACACGGTAAATTCAGGTTTACTTTAATCTCCGTGACAGAGGTAGCTGGACGTAGTGGTCTCCAACGAGAAAAACGATTTCGTTAAGGAAAAAAACATACAGACATGAGGATACTCCAAAACTTTTTGATCGTTTTTCCTGATTGATTTGTTGTGTATTGGAAAAGTCAGTTTAGTCGCGAGCCTAGATTTCTGTAATTAAATTCAACTTAGGTAACTTCAGATAACAAATTTCAGGAACATGTTGTGATGGTACATGGTCACCTCTAGAGAATCAGAGAGGCATAGCTAATCACAGTGCTCGTACTTCATTCCACATACCTCTTGAGAAGTTGCCATACAGCCGATTCAGAACATGGGTTGAAATATTTGCAGCACAGGATGACAGTCGCAAAAGCATTTTCAGTGGACTGGACAAAGACTAGACATAAATAGTAGAAATGGTTCTGAAAGCCGGCAGGTGTGGCCGAGCGGTTCTAGGCGCTTCAGTCTGGAACTAGGCGATCGCTACGGTCGCACGTTCGAATCCTGCCTCGGGCATGGATGTGTGTGATGTCCTTAGGTTAGTTAGGTGTAAGTAGTTCTAAGTTCTAGGGGATTGATGACCTTAGATGTTAAGTCCCATAGTGCTCAGAGCCATTTGAACCATTGGTTCTGAAAAAGTCACCATTGAAGATTTTCAGCGCTGTTGTGGCTAGTGAGAGTAAGTTGAGTACACTATATGTACTCGGAACGCTTGTACGGTCAAAACTGATTGCTGTATTTCGGAGGTTTGTTCGATCATGGAACAGAAAACAGTGTGCATAATGACACGATTGCTTCCAGACGAATGCAGAAGTTGGTTGCCTACTCGAACATCTGTAGTAAACATAGTGCATGTGCAGTACTTGAACTGGTCGTTTTTCATATGCAAACGTACAAGGCTATGAAATTAAAGAAACTGCAGCCCTTTCGTCTGAGTTACAAGCCCGGAACCGAGCCACGAGGCGCATTGGTTAAAACCTACGAGTCGCATCTGGAGTTTCATTACCCTTCCAGCGTATTCCACGATTACCTTAAAAAATTTAAGGCAAAATCTGGTATATTTCCTTTAAAAATAGCTCGGCCGATTTCCGTACCCAGTCCAAGCCGGTGCACCATCTGTAATGACTCTTCGGTGACGGACTTTTAAAACTCTTAAATTCTAACCGTGAGATCATGCCAGAAATAAGTGTACAGATAAAACAGGGTGAGGGGGGAGTAAATGCGTGAAACCAGGTTCAGAGGCGTGAGCCCTAAAACCGACACGAATGTAAAAGGAAAACATTTAAGGGTTAGCATTTTTTTTCCTTTGTTGTTCTCCCGTCCTCGTCTCTTTACACAGGCTGAGTTAGCTGGTAGAGGTACAAAAGACATGCCATTCTCCCATGATATTTTATAAATAAGAACCCAATAATTGTATATAATACACATATTTTAAAAATGGTAAATACAAATGCGGTTACAAGTTTTATGATTTAATTTTAATGTCATGATTCATGGTGGTTTACAATAAAGTTTGACATAGTTTTGTCGGTTACGGAAGATGAAGACAATAGCGATTAGTGGTATCAATAGGAATATTTCTAGTGTGTCTCAGCAGCCAGTTTGGGAGATTTACGTGTAGATCTTAGGTGGAAGGTTTTGAAGTCAGACGGAAAACAGGTCACAGAAGTCATGATGTGGAAGAGGAGAAACGGTCAAGAGTTGGTAGGATGGACGAACAAAGGTATACATTTCGTGGGCTGCGAGGAGAAGGTGCTTGACACATTACAAAGAGAGGATGCCTGGTTTGTGTTGGTGAAAGGTTGCAAAGTTGAGTTGGGGAAGATGTGGGAATTGTACATTTATTAAGTTTATCGGAGGTGTGGAGTATTCAGAAGTGTTCAATGTGGGGAAGAAATAAATCTGATAAGTTGGTTAAGGACAGACGTTGGAGAAGGTAAACTAATCTGGAAGGGAAGGTGGAGCACTTGGTAGTCAGTGATATGGAGGTATCTGTAGAATTTCGAATCTGCAGAAAATTATGCTACACTGACAAAAGAAACGATGGGATGGATTAGAGTTGTATGCGTGTAGAGTATGGTGGAAGAGTTCAATTCCAATATTCATCCAGTAACTGGTTTTACTCTTTTGTTGGTCCTCTTTACGTGATCAGTGATTGGTGGTTCAGGTCACTTTAGTGTTAACGGTTACTCTGAGAAGATTTAGTATGTTACTGAGACAGGAATTATGGCAATAGGCGATCGGTAGAATGGATATGACTCTTTACAGTGTAATGAAGTGATTGTGATTTATTCGGTTTGTTAGTGCAGTCACCCCTGTTTCCGTGAAATTACCTTCACAGCGAAGCAATAAACACAACTGCAACACACAACACAGAGGTATGCATCAATCCTCAGAGAGATGAAACAGTACTGTGATGTGGTTTGCCGTCGCTGCGGGAACAGCCCACCACTGCGTCGTTGTGTCGCTCTTCCATTGCATTCAGTGAACCTATACACGAGGTGCCCGTCGGCCAATGCTTCATCAGCAAACCTATTCACAGTACTGCTGTTTTTCATTGTTAACGCTGTTGGAAAATAAAACCTTAGACGGAACCCAACAGTACTGAATGCAAGCCGAGTTAAAAAGGGCATCACGGTTGTCAAAATCAGGTAGAAATAAGATACACACACAGTGCATATCTTCGACATTGCACTGTTGTGCACTATTTTAGATACAAACCTATTTGGGCAAGAAACCGAACGAAATGCAATAGCTTTAACGAGCCGTCAGAGACCCTGGACCCCTTCTACCAAAATAGTGAAAAGGTATCCACGAACAGTAACAATGAAGTTCTGGTTCACCCTGTATACGCGTAGTGTGCATGAGTTGTAGGAGTAGGAAGAGGATGGAGCCCTTAGGCATGAGGTGAAGGGACAGAAGGAAGAATAGTTGTTGGTCATAACAGAGGTAACGCAATAAGGCAGATATAGGAAACTGGAAGTGGAAATATTTGGAGCTTGAAAGTGAGACCAGAATACTATACATGGTCGTAGGCTTTCTTGACATCAAAGGGTACAAAGGTAATGGATTTTCAGTAGTTACGTTGATGGGAGAGCAGGTGCGTGGCCCAAAGGCTTTGTTCATCGGCAGATAATCCCTTCCGGATAGATTCTGGGTGGAATGCGCTAACCGCTGCCGTCCAGATGGCTCTGGCAGTGAGGTGACTGCTGACACAAATGCTGTCAGCAGCGGCTGACGTCAGAGCAGGTGAAGCAGCTGGCCCCCAGCGCCCTCTTGAGTCTGCGGTACGCCTGCTCCTCGTACTGGACGTCGCCCGCCTGGTGCCACTCCACGTAAGTGCGGGTATCCATGAGGAACCGCAGGTGCCGCGGCAGCGCCGAACGTTCCAGCGGTTCCAGCTCCAGCAGGATGATGAACTCGCGCTGCGACGGGTCCAGCGTACGGTGGTTCGCCAAATCCATCTCCCACAGGCACCACTGCAACAGCCGGCGTGCGCGTGGCTCACGTTGTTCAGATCACTCTCCTCGGGTCAGTAAGTTTACAAAATCAGTCAAGGCATCGGGACACATGCTGGCGACAGCTTCGAGCGACCTGCTGAGGTGGAAGATATGCTTTGGATAGTTTCCTGATTAGCTCCTTACCATCACTGCACAGGGTGGCGATTTGTCTGGAAAACCAGGAAATTCTGGAAGTCTAAAGGGAACTTGACTAACTGGAAAATTTTGAGGAATTTTAGATAACTCTGAACGGCTCAGGAAATTCTAAGAGACCTAAGGTAAGTTAAGTTGTCATTTTATTACAATTTACTCTTAGATTCTGCTTCCAATTCTATCGACTGTAGACTTGTATAACAAAAGATGAAAGAGAGCATTGAACTTATGTAACGTTGGTTAGCGTTCGTAGCTACCTCCGGCATGTTCTTCGACATGAAGGATCTTCGTTATCATGTTCGCTCACCATTCCATGATTATGAATGCGAGTAAGAATTTCTGATGTAGCTGTAAATTTGTCCTTCACACAAAAACAAATGTAAATTCCTTGTTTGCACTAGACTGTTTTATAGATCAGTATTCAATATACATGCTTCAGTTCTTTTTTGATAGTTTCCGTTGACAGTAGCACTTTCCGCGCTTTCTCACTTTTTCATGTTTCAAGTCAACAGTCAACGTAGTGAGAAAAGCGTTGCGTCCTTGCAATCAAAATCTATTGACATTAAATTTCAATGAGAACAGTTAGAAGTGTGTTCCTGAGGAGATTTGTTATCGCAGTATGGCATGGCACGCCAAGGAACGGTGACAGACGACGGCAACGAAAGAGTTTGCAGCGGCAGCAGTGCCTTGTAACTTACGAAAGTTCTGCTAAAACGGCAAATCCTAACTGAACTAGGAATGATCCGTAATAAATAACGTGTCTACTAGAAAAATTTCGTTTGTGCCAATAAAATGTAGTAAAGTAGAACCTGCTCTTCCATAGAACAAAAATTGGTTCAGGGAAATTTGAAATTTCAAGCAGAAAAATCTGAAAATCACAGGGAAATCTTTTGATGAGACAAAATCACGAATTTGTCACGAGGAAAAGAAAAAAATGCTGTTATTACACTGATACGTCAGCTAGACACATTAACTAGTCACATTACTAATACGTACGGCTTTGCTGACACAAATAGACAAAAGCGTCTGGTACTAGTATTCATACGGATACAAGTAACTGTGGGTCATTGTTCCATAAACGTAATGTAACGAATCTATGGAACGGCAACTCGTTCTAGTTTTGAAGCTGGACAGTAAACTGCTTTAGGTATCGTGGCTCGTTGGAAAACAGGAAACTCTAATTTATTAACTGCTGACTTGCAGACAGCTCGTGACGTTCTAGGAATATGGGGACAGTGTTGTTGACAAATAACCATCCTCCGTTCATATGGGGGGCCAAATACAACTCACCTACTCAGCAGTGTAAACAGCAACTGGGTCTGCAGATTGCTTAATCGTCCCTCTGTAGGTGGCATTTATGGATAAAGGCCCACGAGAACACGTCTAAAACGTCACAGAAGCACCTCCGTTTGAACTACATCCTCCATACTCTGCATTTTTTTTTTACTTTTTTATTTTTGCTTTGGACAGCAATGAACATACAACCAGCAGTAGTTACAATGGAGCCATGTTAACGTAACTAAAAATTTCACCGCAAAACAATAATGAGACTCTGACGTACTAACATAAGTTCGTAAAATCAAATAAAACCCACAGGGACGAACATCATACAGGCAGCAGTAGCTACATTAGTGCGAAGTTAACGGAATTGTAAAATTCACAACAGAACAATGACGAAAGCTTGACGAGCAAAGGTAAGTTCTGTTCGTAAAATGAAAACACACCCCAGTTTCCCGATCGGCCTGGTTTCAGGTGGGGATGAAATCTACTGCAACGTATGGTCTGAAGCTGGACACCGGCATCTTCTAAACAGTCCGCGAGCAAAGTCTATTAAATATACGGCCGCGAGGTGACCGGTGTTATAGTGCTGGGATATGTGCCATTCGCAGTTCCATAAGCAGCTTTCTGAATCGTAGATTTGAGATCCATATAAGGGATCGGTGTTGGGCCTAATTGTCCTTCCGTAATGCTTCTCTTGGTTAGACGGTCAACAATTTCATCATTGCGAATACCGTGGTGCACTTTTATCCAGAGGAAGCGAACGTCTGTGCTCAATGTCCGCGCGTCTGCTATGGACGCCAAGATATCCGAAGCATATTCGTTAATCTTTTATCAAATACTGGATATTACAGTTTCCGCAACGCACTTTGGGAAGCCCGTGAGGAGCAGTACAAGCCCTAACGTCTGTTGTGTGCTGTGACAAATGGCTTCCATGATGACCAGTGACGCCGCCTTAAAGACAAACGATTCAGACAAAAGTGCAAACAATTGGCAGAAGCCGCTAGAGGGGCTGAAGAACGTATATGCCACAACCGCCTCAGTTCTAGAGCCACCCATGTGGATGCAAGCGTAATATGGCCAATGTCGGATAAGGAAATGCTCTAGGTCGAGGCTGACGTTCGTCTCCTTTCTGAAACCGGACGGCAAGTACGACGCGAGGGCTGGATTGAAGGAAATACCAAACGAAGAGGGAAAGGAAGGGACTTTTGTGTTTTGTAGAATTAGTGGTAAGAGATGTCGCCATTTCCTATAGCTGCGGACTAGTAAGGGAGTTCGGTTCGTTTTTCTTCTGTCAGGTACCTGTGTGAGTCCACAGAATTGAACCACCGCCTTGAGGACGGCACAACCAGATATCGAAGACCGACTAAAGAGAAAAGTCACTCTGCTGTTTAAACGCCTCTTTGGAGTTTCGGTGCACGCGAAGCCTCGCATCACTTGAAAAGAAACAAAATCTCGACCCATCCAACCTCACTATATGCCTCCACTGGGATACTGTCCGGTTTCTGTGCTGTTTGGCCGACTGCAGAGGTGAACTGTGAGAACATTTTGAGAGGTACCTGTTTCTAAATGTCCGTTACATGCAGTTCACTTCGCAATATTCGTCCGGAAACCGGCTGAGATGGAACTGCTTTCTCCAACAGCAACGATCTCTGTCGGATTTGAAACTACTGTCGTTGGCAAGCGTTCACTCTTTTTTGGTTCCTCTGGTTGTGACCTTTTTGCGGCTACTGTTCAAATGCCGTGTTAGATGACTGCGAGTGGTACATCATTCTTTGTATACATGTTGTGCTCGCGACTGTGAGAAATAAAGAGTTCTGGCAACTTCATTCACGGTTTCGTCATGGGCACGTCAAAATATGATAACACATTTCAGCCATTCTGTCACGTCCCCGAGAAACAAATTAATGCGCTGATTCCCTACAGCTAACTGGCGTCTAACACCACTCCACTCACACGATTTACGCCAGCGGTGGGTGATCATATAACCATCCTGTGCCAGTTTTACACTACCAACAGCCTCAGACAGAGACCAGTGTTCCCTTCAGAGGGGTGACTGTTTCACCACTGGATGGGTTCCACTATATAATGAGACACAATGTTAATTTCACAGTAATATTTCAGAAAATAATAAAGGCAAGAAATCCTTCCTGCTAACACCCATATTTCTAGCGACTAATACTCATAGCATTAGGTTGGTGCGTAAGTTCGTAGCGTTTTCTTTTGCATCCTGGTTGCTGTGGGGCTATTTATTGAATGCCATCTTTTATTTGTAAACCACTGTCATTAGCTGAATTTACATTTGTCGTTTGGAGATAGTAAGTGAAGCTATGGACACTAGAAAATGGAGCGCATCGGAGCATTTCCGACCTATTCTTCTGTTTGAGTTCAGTAGAGGGGTGACAGCAGCGGAGGCAGCCCCAAACATTTGGGCCGTGTATGGGGATAGTGCCATTGGAAACAGCACGGCAAGAAAATGGTTTCCTTGTTTTAAGAAGTATTGTTTTGCCATTGGTGATTCTCCACGTTCAGGAAGATGTTCGGGTTTTGATGAAGATCGTTTAAACGCTATAATCGACAATGATTCATGTCAGTGTACTCAAGAACTGGCAAATGTGATGAACTGTGATCATTCCACCATCGTGCGACATTTTCGTTCAATGAGAAAGGTTAAAAAATCGGGTATATGGGTACTGCATGCTCTAAGCCAAAATTACGAAAGCCAGCGGGTGGTCAGGTCTGCATCTCTGCTTCCTCATCGTCAATTGGCTCGTGAACAGCACCAACCATTCTTATCCTGTATCGTTACTGTTGACGAGAAATTGTGTCTTTACGCTAACATACGGAGAAGAAAGGAGCGATTGAGTCTAATGAAAGCAGCAATTCCCCGTACAAAGACCTGCGTGCATCCGTGAATAACAGTGTTATGCTTCTGGTGGAAAAGCGACGGTGTGGTGTACTACGAATTGCTTCCCCGCTGTGTAACCATCACCGCTGATATTTATTGTTTTATTGTCAACAACTGATACGGCTTGCAGACACAATCCGAGAACAACGAAAAGGAAGACTATGTGAAGTGATGCTACGCCACGATAGTACCCACATTCTGCTGAACTGCGCTCACTTTATTCACCTGATCTTGCACCCTCAGATTTTCACCTTGTCTGCTCTCCATCGAACAGACTTCAAGGAACTTTCCGGATGAAAAAGGGCTCTGAACACGGTTCGACGAGTGCTTCGCCTCCTGATTTCTACAGTTGTGAAATCGAAAAGTTACCCCAGCGTTGCCAGACTGTTATGTGATCTGTTGTGTTTTTTAAACTTATGGAAAAACGCTACGAACCTGTGCAGTAAACCAAAGAAGAGTGTGGAGGTGAACAGATATCAATATACTCATACCACGGGTTCAGCAGGGGTCTGGTCCATCCATGTTTTGGGATGGCATTGCGTACATATGTCGCTAGACTCCCATCACTCTCGAGGGCGATTTGAGGGCTGCACCGTACTGGAACAAAATGAGCCATTCCTGTAGACAATATTTCGACGATGAGGTCCCACATCAGTGCATGACCCCACACTCATGAACGCCTCCCTCCAGCAGGCTGGAAGCATCCGAATGCTATGGCCAACGGAATGTGCTGACATGAACCCGACTGAGCACGTTTAGGGCCAGTTGACATCGGAGTGCTTCGTCACCTTAGGGGAATCGCCGTTACCGTGTAGTACGGCTTGAGCAGCAACGTTCGACAACATTTTGCACAGCATTCCCAGGAGGACTCAAACTTGTTGCAAAGCACAGGGTGGAGGAATACGGTGTTGAATTTAGCTACCCACAGAACTTGATTTCGCATATGTGTATTAAGATGGGCTTTCTGTCCAGAGTGTCTTTAATCTGGTTACTGTTTTTGTTTTTACGCTTCTGGCTATTAACAGCGCAACATCAGGAAGGATAGTAAAGAATGAAGTTTTACTTATGGTTAGTACACAGTATAGTAGGAAGAACACACGATTTAATTTGTACGTGGTTTGGCGTATCCAGGTTGTCAAATTTACTATACAGAGCAACAGAGGCTCTCAGCTGCAGGGGCATGGGTTCGAATGACAGACACGTTATGTCATTGCATGCTGCTTCAGCTCTATCCCAGAAGGTTATCTGATTTAGTGGCTAGCAGGTGATGTCGGTCTAGTCTCTCGGCAACCCATGAACAGATATTTTAGTGGGTAAGGCGTCTCATAACACCTTCCCTATCAAAGTAGGTCAGAAAACTGCAAACTAAATGCGGTCTTGTGTTACCACGTTGAAATACAATGTTATGGTGGCCTCGAAGATGGGCAAAGCTACCGGTCTTAACACTGAAGAAATATAAAGGCTGCTGCCCACATAACCGTAACGTGAACCACAGGTGATTATGTAGTGTTCTCAATGACATCCCATGCCATAACTTTAGCTACTGAGCCCATATAATGTTGTTGTTGTTGTTGTTGTGGTCTTCAGTCCTGAGACTGGTTTGATGCAGCTCTCCATGCTACCCTATCCTGTGCAAGTTTCTTCATCTCCCAGTACCTACTGCAACCTACATCCTTCTGAATCTGCTTAGTGTATTCATCTCTTGGTCTCCCTCTACGATTTTTACCCTCCGCGCTGCCCTCCAATACTAAATTTGTGATCCCTTGATGCCTCAGAATATGTCCTACCAACCGGTTCCTTCTTCTAGTCAAGTTGTGCTACAAACTTCTCTTCTCCCCAAATCTATTCAATACCTCCTCATTAGTTATGTGATCTACCCATCTAATCTTCAGCATTCTTCTGTAGCACCACATTTCGAAAGCTTCTATTCTCTTCCTGTCCAAACTATTTATCGTCCATGTTTCACTTCCATACAAGGCTACACTCCATACAAATACTTTCAGAAACGGCTTCCTGATACTTAAATCTATACTCGATGTTAACAAGTTTCTCTTCTTCAGAAACGCTTTCCTTGCCATTGCCAGTCTACATTTTATATCCTCTCTACTTCGACCATCATCAGTTATTTTGCTCCCCAAATAGCAAAACTCATTTACTACCTAAAGCGTCTCATTTCCTAATCTAATTCCCTCAGCATTACCCGACTTAATTCGACTACATTCCATTATCCTCGTTTTGCTTTTGTTGATGTTCATCTTATATCCTCTTTTCAAGACACTGTCCATTCCGTTCAACTGCTCTTGCAAGTCCTTTGCTGTCTCTGACAGAATGACAATGTCATCGGCGAACTTCAAAGTTTTTATTTCTTCTCCATGGATTTTAATACCTACTCCGAATTTTTCTTTTGTTTCCTTTACTGCTTGCTCAATATACAGATTGAATAACACTGGGGAGAGGCTACAACCCTGTCTCACTACCTTCCCAACCACTGCTTCCCTTTCATGCCCCTCGACTCTTATTACTGCCATCTGCTTTCTGTACAAATTGTAAATAGCCTTTCACTCCCTGTATTTTACCCCTGCCACCATCAGAATTTGAAAGAGAGTATTCCAATCAACATTGTCAAAAGCTTTCTCTAAGTCTACAAATGCTAGAAACGTAGGTTTGCCTTTCCTTAATCTTTCTTCTAAGATAAGTCGTAACGTCTGTATTGCCTCACGTGTTCCAATATTTCTACGGAATCCAAACTGATCTTCCCCGAGGTCGGCTTCTACCAGTTTTTCCATTCGTCTGTAAAAAATTCGCGTTAGTATTTTACAGGTGTGATTTATTAAACTGATAGGTCGGTAATTTTCGCATCTGTCAACACCTGCTTTTTTTGGAATTGGAATTATTATATTCTTCTTGAAGTCTGAGGGTACTTCGCCTGTCTCACACATCTTGTTCACCAGATGGTAGAGTTTTGTCAGAACTGGCTTTCCCGAGGCCGTCAGTAGTTCCAATGGAATGTTGTCTACTCCCGGGGTCTTGTTTCGGCTCAGGTCTTTCAGTGCTCTGTCGAACTCTTCACGCAGTATCGTATCTCCCATTTCATCTTCATCTACATTCTCTTCCATTTCTATAATATTGTCCTCAAGTGCATAGCCCTTGTATAGACCTTCTATATATTCCTTCCATCTTTCTGCTTTCCCTTCTTTGGTTAAGACTGGGTTTCCATCTGAGCTCTTGATATTCATACAAGAGGTTCTCTTTTCTCCAAAGGTCTCTTTAATTTTCCTGTAGGCTGTAGCTATCTTACCCCTAGTGAGATAAGCCTATATTTTCTCTGCCTCGTGATGGCTGGGTGTTGTGTGCTGTCCTTAGGTTAGTTAGGTTTAAGTAGTTCTAAGTTCTAGGGGACTTATGACCACAGCAGTTGAGTCCCATAGTGCTCAGAGCCATTTGAGCCATTTTAGATAAGCCTATACATCTTTACATTTGTCCTCTAACCATTCCTGCTTACCCATTTTGCACTTCCTGTCGATCTCATTTTTGAGACGTTTGTATTCCTTTTTGCCCGCTTCATTTACTGCGTTTTTATGTTTCCTCCTTTCATCAATTAAATTCAATATTTCTTCTGTTACCCAAGGATTTCTACTAGCCCTCATCTTTTTACCTACTTGATCCCCTGCTGCCTTCGCCACTTCATCCCTCAGAGCTATCCATTCTTCTTCTACTGTACTTCTTTCCCCCACTGCTGTCAATTGTTCCCTTATGCTCTCCCTGAAACTCTATACAACCTCTGGTTTAGTCAGTTTATCCAGGTCCCATCTCCTTAAATTCCCACCTTTTTGCACTTTCTTCAGTTTTAATCTACAGTTCATAACCAATAGATTGTGGTCAGAGTCCACATCTGCCCCTGGAAATGTCTTACAATTTAAAACCTGGTTCCTAAATCTCTGTCTTACCATTATATAATCTATGTGATACCTTTTAGTATCTCCGGGATTCTTCCATGTATACAACCTTCTTTTATGATTCTTGAACCAAGTGGTAGCTATGATTAAGTTATGCTCTGTGCAAAATTCTACCAGACGGCTTCCTCTTTCATTTCTTACCCCCAATCTATATTCACCTACCATGTTTCCTTCTCTCCCTTTTCCTACACTCGAATTCCCGTCACCCATGACTATTAAATTTTCATCACTCTTCACTACCTGAATAATTTCTTTTATCTCATCATACATTTCATCAATTTCTTCATCATCTGCAGAGCTAGTTGGCATATAAACTTGTACTACTGTAGTAGGCGTGGGCTTCGTGTCTATCTTGGCCACAATAATGCGTTTACTATGCTGTTTGTAGTAGCTTACCCGCACTACTATTTTTTTATTCATTATTAAACCTACTCCTGCATTACCCCTATTTGATTTTGTATTTATAACTTTGTATTCACCTGACCAAAAGTCTTGTTCCTCCTGCCACCGAACTTCACTAATTCCTACTATATCTAACTTTAGCCTATCCATTTCCCTTTTTAAATTTTCTAACCTACCTGCTCGATTAAGGGATCTGACATTCCACGCTCCGATCCGTAGAATGCCAGTTTTCTTTCTCCTGATAATAATGTCCTCTTGAGTAGTCGCCCCCCGGAGATCCGATTGGGGGACTATTTTACCTCCGGAATATTTTACCCAAGAGGACGCCACCATCATTTAACCATACAGTAAAGCTGCATGCCCTCGGGAAAAATTACGGCTGTAGTTTCCCCTTGCTTTCAGCCGTTCGCAGTGCCAGCACAGCATGGCCGTTTTGGTTATTGTTACAAGGCGAGATCAGTCAATCATCCAGACTGTTGCCCCTGCAACTACTGAAAAGACTGCTGCCCCTCTTCAGGAACCACACGTTTGTCTGGCCTCTCAACAGATACCCCTCCGTTGTGGTTGCGTCTACGGTACGGCCATTTATATCGCTGAGGCACGCAAGCCTCCCCACCAACGGAAAGGTCCATGGTTCATGGTGGGCATATAATGATAACGAATACATCTGGCAACGTTCGCATATAATGATAACGAATACATCTGGCAACGTTCGCTCTTCTCAGAGCTTCCATACACGGATGCGTCCATTGTGATGCCGTACGTAGGAGTGGGACTCGTCTGAAAAGACGACGTGCTGCCACTCATGCATCCAGTATTGTCGTTGGCCGCAACACACGCTGCTGCCATGTGAAGGGTACCGCAACAGTGGTCGCTGTGCTGGCAATCCATGTTTCCCCGAACACAGCCGCTCTGAACGTATGGGCAGTTGTCTTGCTGGAGGCAAGCTCATTTCCTGACACAATACACGTGGCGTGGCTCTACAGTCCTACATGGCCGAGTTAACAGTATGTCTGTCCTCTCCGGCGCTAGACGTGTGGGCGGCATAGATTCTGCATCCTATTGAGTATCGCCTTCGCAGCCTCATACATTACAGTCGTGGGATCCCAGACCATCGTGATCACTGATACCGTGGAACGAGAAACTGCTCACTCAATAGGTCACAATCCTGCTGCTGCTGAGTATCAACACACACTGGTGAGTGTTTCTGCTTATTACACGACGCATAATATGACCTTCCCATATTCTAATGTGTTTTCTGAATGAGAAGCACACTATTTTATTTCCTCCTCAATTGTAGGTTCTGTATAACCTAATGTACTGCTTTTCTTGTAGACATGTCACCTGGTCTTTTCTCTTTTTCTGCTAGAAATTCTTCAAAATGCTTTTTCCTTTGTCCAATAGGTATAGATTGTATTGTGTGTGTGAGACGGCTAGTCGCTTTATTCTTGTTTATCATCTTCCGTGCCTCCATCAGTCTCCTATACCCGTTTCCCCACATACTTTTGCCCATGCCTCTTCCTTACACTTCCTTGTTAATTCGATAGCTTTCTTCTTTCAGTCCCATAGCTTAACTATATGTGATGTAGCTTCTTCTTTTCCTCAGCCATCTCCAACAACTTCATGGTCATCCATTCAATTCTTACTCATCTATCCTGTTTCCTTCCTAAAGTCTCCTCCGCTGCTTCCTTAATCAACTGTTTCAGAAAACCATACAACTCATTTGCACTCCAGTTCTCCTCCTCTGCTTCCAGGCATAGATTTAACATTTACTGAGACTAAATTTTCATACTTCCTTCCTGTAAGAGAAGTATCTTATATTTTGGCTCCACTATAATTATACTTCCAGAATCCTCCACCTTCTCCTCCTCCTCCTCCTCTGCTATCTTTGTCTTAATCGGAAAAGCAGTTTTTGAAGTAACTATGTAATCATCGGACCCACACTGTATTCCCCTTGTATTGTACCTAAACACCCGCTGTCTTTGCACTATTACATAGTCTATGACCGAGTTTAGGTCCCTTGGCGGGATAGCCCACATTTATTTACGAAGTTCTTTACGCTGGAATTGAGCATTCATAACAGTACACTCCTGACCCTTACAGAAGTCAACCAATCTCCTACTGTTATCATTCGTTACGTCGTCTCCTCAGGGTCCGGTAACGTCACCATTTAATCTTTTTCCAGTTCGACCATTTAAACCCCCATTATTAACAATTCACGTCCACCTAGACATCCGTCAGCCATTTCTTGTAGGTCATCCCTTGTTCTCCTCAGGGGCATCTCTGCTATGGCCATATACATCAATGAATTTCTGTTTTATTCCATGAATTTTTATTGTTACACCGATTATTCTTTCATCCACCCTTCCTTCCAATCATTTATTCTCTGTTTCCGTTTCCTTTTTATAAGAACTCATAACCCAGAATCTGCTCAAGTATTTATTTTTCACTCCATTCCAAAACAGAACATAAGCTCTAATCACTTCTTATCCAGTAAAAGAGATGATGTAAAGTGCAAGAAATGGGAAGTCAAGGTTGCTAGAAGCCAGGTGTTCTTTGAACACAATAACTTGCTCATCAGGTGCTCCGTGGGTATTCAGAGTAGACTGCTGTTGATTCTATCTCCCCAGACCAATTAAAACGATAGATTACTCCAAGAAGTTAATAGGCTACCTGAAAAATCAACTGCTGAACGCATTGGGAACGTTATTTGATAAGATCCTGAACTCGCCAGGGGCCTCGTCTGCTGCTTTTGGTTGGAGGACCTGGACATTTGAATAGAATAATTTATCTTATGGTTGCTGAATGATAGAATTTGATCTGTTAAACATAAGATCTATCTAAACAATATGAAATTTACTCATAACACATTAACATCGTGATTACAAACAACTTGAGAATGAATTTTACATAAATAAAATAAACAGTGATCATAAAAAGGAATGCTTATTACGGTCTCCGCCAGCATGATGCTGAACAGCCACGGATGAGATGGTGCACAGACACTCAAAGTACACGAAAAACTTTTTGAATCGTGATTTTAAAACTTTATTATTATATAAAAAGCAGAGCATGCATCAGACAGAGTGCACAAGAGATCAATGAATAAAGGAAAGAACAGAAAGAATCATAACCAGACAGGTGAACACTGAATTAACTCAATACCGAAACGACACATGAGTGTTTACGGAAGAAAATGCTCTTTGAAAAAGGACTTCTACTGCTGAAAACATGCATACTGGTACGTGAAGAGCTTAGGTTACATTATGAAAACTGAGAGTGGAAAAACGAGAGTGGACTCGTCTCCTTTCATTCTATAGCGATGACCGAAGTCAGGAGAAGTGCACACTGCAGATCCGGCCCACCGTGACTACGGTCAAAATGGCTCCAGACGTATCACCGCGTGCTGTGGTGTAGAGGCTTCTAACCGTTGTTGGCGTGGGCCGATGTGCTGTGATCGTAAATGGTGTATCTCATCATCTTCCTGTTTACCGGTCGCAGGTCCCAGTAAGTCCAAAGTAGAACTTCGAAAACTTGGCAGAGGGCCGTAGTAGAAGAAGATGTGTTCAAGTGCGGAATCCGAAACAGAATGAGCATCCTAATGAGAATCGCAAAAAGTATCACCTCTCTAAATTTTGATGACATCCCTTTATACCTCTGGAAGCACCCGTTCCACCGCCCATTGTTCGAAGTAATTCCAGAAAGGGGCTAAATGCTCCTCCAATGAGGCGTCTGGAACTCCGCTCACTACCTTTCAGCATCACGTAATAGATGTATCCATCAGTGAGATTCGTGTTTATGGAAACGAGAACAAAATTTTGCCACGTTCCTACGGGCGGTAACATTTGTGGGAAATTCTGGAAATTTTGTAGAGCTTCGCAAAGAGCTCCCACAGAAACGGCAGAGTTTGTAAATTTCGTAGACCCATAGGCGAGCATATACATAGCTTGTGTTTGGAGACCACCGCAGAGGGCGATAACGGCAAGTGGACAACTGAGGACCCCGCTGAAAGTTTGCCGACAAGCGGAGTCCTCACCCCTTACACCATTGGTTTCCGGTTCTGTTATAGAGGACTCTAGTCGACCGTTTCACCGCCCATTGTTCGAGGTACCTCCAGGATAACTCCTGAAAGGCTTGCTTGGCTGCCCGTCCAGTCCCGCTAAGGTGAAACCTACACTTTGAGTGACAGAAGCTCCTCAAGAGCGTGCAAAACATTCCACCTGTTTCTGACCCCATAGGAGAGGAATTCCCTTGATCAAGTCCAGATACATTAAAGAGAGAAACTACTACAAGAATGAAATATTAGGTTAGGTATAGGGAGATGAGTTATGTATATTTCTACAAGCTATGGCCTAAGCACTCATGTAGTCAGCACACAAAACAAGTGAGAAGTCGACAAATAAAAACAGAATCGGAAATTAAATGAAGCAAGAGACACTTGCATGTAAATTCAGTATGTAAATAGGATAAAATGTAATGAGAAGGCCTTAAACATGCTGCAGCCTCACAAGTGGACCGTGTGGAGTTGTGACAGAATTGTGCAATTATGGGCCCCTTTAGATGGTGAGACTTAAATTTGAATTGTCCAGTCAGATTGTGGGGTGAGAGGAAATACAAAGAGAATGGTGTCATACATATCTGCTATGTTTAAAAACAAGGAAACAAGAAACACCCGAGCAATTATAGGGTGATTAATGTTATAGCATCTGTCAGCAGACTTTTTAGTACTATACTTTAAGTTTCCGGGAGTTTTTCCTGGATTATCAAGCGAATTCCGGAACTGCAAATCCCCTCTCTGTCAAATATTCTCAACTGGGAACCCTTCCGCCCTACCCCCAACCTACTGGGATGTGTGACCCAGAAGGACAACTTTCGGGAGTAGGGAAATAAAGATGTTCAAAAAAAGAAAATTATTGTTACTGCAGGTAACTCACCCTGCTGGAGAGGAAGCTCTTTGAGAGGACAACGATGGTGTGCCGGCTGTGATCCATGGACTTGGAGATATTCTGCACGATGACGGTGCCCAACTGGAAGTCGCGCTCGTGAAGGCAGACGCGGTAGCGCTGTGGTCCGTTCTCCAGCAATGGCACCAGCGTGCCCACCACCCAGGGGCGGTCGTTGCTGCTGTAACCAATCAGACGGAATTTGGGTGGAGGACCCATCTGAACTTGCGTATAACTGTTCATACAGGTCGTATCATTTACGGGTGGGAGAACGGTATTACCTAAAGGATTCCAAGCCGAAAGGTATTGTTAAGCGCTCGATTTCTTTTAGAAAACTAAAGGAAATGGACGCAAAGATAGATCAAGTAAAGCTCTATTTAAACATGTTGTAATTGTACTGATCTGAGAGCGAGGCTACGACTTTCAGGAATGTAGAATGGAGAGCTAGCTGCAAGAGGCAGGCAGCGTGGAAGACGCAAATTTCCGCCTTCCACCCTTGGGAAAATATACACTGATGAGACAAACGTTGTGATCACTGCCCACCTCGAGGTTGTATGCTGCCTGGTGGGGCTGAGGACACGTGACGCGGAAAAAGAATTATTTGAACGGAGCAGAGACGAATGTGGACTCATTCTTGCGGCAACAAATGGCGCAAATGCGGAAATCCAACGACTTCAGCGACTTTGACAAAAGTGGCCCAGTGCCTGGAAGCGAGAATCCCGTAAACGGTGGAACTGTTCGGCTGTTCGCTTTCTACTGTCGTGGGCATCTACGGGAAGTGGTTGATAAATGCTGAAATCACAAGTAGGCGACAAGAAGTTGGACGTCCGTACCTCATCACAGAACTTAGGGATCGAAGGCTTGCCCGCTGCCTAAAGCAATATAGGCGGCCATCTGTGGCAGACATGACGACAGAATGCAGTGGTGGCGCAGGCACAAGTGTTTTGGAGAATACCGTTCAACGCACAGTGTTGAACATACAGTTCCGCAGCAGAGGACCCCTACGTGTTCCCATGTTTACCCAACAACATTGTCAGTTATGAAACTTCCTGGCAGATTGAAACTCTGTGCCGGACCGAGACTATAAATCGGGCCTTTGCGTTTCGCGGACAAGTGCTCTACCAACTGAGCTACCCAAGCACGACTCACGACCCGTCCTCACAGCTTTACTTCCGCCAATACCTCGTCCCCTAGCTTCGAAACTTCAAAGAAGCTCTCCTGCGAATCTTGCAGAACTAGCACTCCTGTAAGAAAGGACTGTCAGTTATGATTGCAGTGGGCATGGGATAATAGTGACTGGACCGCGGATCAATAGAATCGTGTCACCCGGTAGGATGAATCCCGTTTATTGTTAAACCAGATCGATGGTCGTGTCCAGATACGCCGTTACCCAGGCGAACGGCTTGCTCTAAACATGCAGCGCGCCATGGACGCAGGCCGGTGGGAGGAATATTATGTTCCGGAGCATTCACCTGGGCTTCCATGGGACCTGCGATAGTAATCGGAGGCACCATGCCAGCTGTGAACTACGAGAATATTATTAGGGACCACCCGTAATCCCTTGTGCTTGATGTCTTCCTCAACAGCATCTTCCAGCAGGATAACTGTCCGTGTCACAAGGGCAGAATAGTGTTGCAGTGGTTTGAGGGGCATGATAGTGAACTTACGTTGATATCCTGACCATCAAATTCGGCTTGTCTTGACTGGATGAAACGCAACTGGGTCGCTGCCACGCGCCAGCTCTGCGCGCACAAACCAACCGCTCGTAAATTACGGGAGGTGTGTGAACTATGCCACAAACCTCTGGAAACCTATCAAGTACTTGTAGAATCCATGGCAAGCGTAATGACTATTGAACTGGGCTCCAAAAGTGGGCCAACACGATTTTAAGTAGGTGGTCATAATGTTTTGGCTCATCAGTGTATAGAGCGTTGAATTGTGAATTATGGACACAACAAACGGCAAGATCCAAGTTCTGAGGTAGGGTGGACCTTTGAAGGGACTACTAGGCAGGCAACAATCCAGTGTTAAGTTCTGGAGGGGGTCACAGCTCGTTACTGCCCTCCCCTCTCCCCTCCACGAATGGAACTTGCAGTCACTTCCAAAATTAATATGCCACAGGCACCTAAGATTTGCATAATAATAGCAATAAATAAATAAATAAATAAATAGAAATTTTCTGACATCAACGCTTAGTACATTGCTTGAGCGTAAGTATCAAAAAATTTGAATTCAGAGAAACTCATCATTTAAAAAGTACTCGTCCGAAAATTACAAGTAGGGAAGTATTTTTTAAATACAGCTGATTTAAGAACAATAATAGGAACGAACTCTCATTACCTTGACGTCATGATTTACATGACGTACACTGATCAGTCAGAACATTGTGAACACCTGACTATTAGCCGGTATGTCCACCTTTGGCACTGATAACAGCGGCGGCGCATTGTGGTATGGAAGTAGTGAGACCATGGTAGATCGCTCGAGGGAGTTGGCACCACATCGGCAAGCACAGGTCACTTAATTCCCGTAAATTCCGAAGACGGGAGCGATCATCTCCGACGCCATGTTCAGTCACATCCCAGATGTGTTCCACTGGGCTCAGATCTGGCACGATGGGGGAGTCAGCACATGAACTGGAACTCGCCACTGTGTTCCTCGAACCATTCCATCACACTCCTGGACTTGTGACGAGCCATATTACCTTGCTGAAAAATTCCATTGCCGTTGGGGAACATGATCGTCACAAAGAGGTATCGGTGGACTTCAACCAGTATACGATACTCCTTGGCCGTTATGGTTCCTTGCACGAGCTCCCCTGGACCCATGGACGCCCATGTAAATGTTCCCCAGAGCATAATGGAGCAGCCACCAGCTTGTCTCCGTTCAGCAATACGGGTGTCAAGGAGCTATACCCCTGGAAGACTACGGATTCGCGCCCTCCCATCGGCATGATCAAGAAAGTATCGGAATTCATCAGACCATGCAACGCTTCGCCACTGCGCCAATGTCCAGTGCCGATGGTCACGTGCCCATTTCAGTAGTGCCGATGCCGTGGTATTAACATTGGCACATGCATAGGTCGTCGGCTGCGGAGGCCCATCGTCAGGAGTGTTTGGTGTACCGTATGTTCAGACACACTTCTTCTCTGCCCAGCTATAAAATATGATGTTAGTTCCGTCACAATTCGCCGCCTATCCTGTTTTATCAGTCTGACCAGCCTACGACGTCCGACATGTGGAATGAGGGGTGGTCGCCCAACCCCACGACATCTGGACGTGGTTTTACCTTGCCTTCGGCACCTGTTGAAGGCACACAGCACAGCATTCCTCGACAAATCATGCCGTTTCCGAAATGCTCTTGCCGAGCCTCCGGCTATCACAATCTGTCCTCGGTCAAATTCAGATACATCGCACGCTTCCCCCATTCTACACAAGGACAGCACGCTCGCTGATTCTACATGCACCGAGCTTGTGTCTGAGCAGCAGTCATTCCTCGCCAAGTGACACTGCTGTCGCCTGGACGGGTTTATATCGATAGTAGGTCGGTGGTCTTAATATTCTGGCTGATCAGTTTAAAATCGACGAGTGTACTCACCAATGTGAATATTTCAATTAGCACCACGATTATAAATAGAGGTCTGCACAATATGTCTATAGGAGTGTGTATCTGGAGCTGGAGAGGATGTTGCTTTACGATTTTTTTTTTCAATGGTTGCAGCACGGCTTCAATGCTTGGCGGCCACGTTATCAGAAAACGTTACCGCGGCTGATACAAGAAACCTTAGAGAGATCATACAGACGGCAGTCAGTAAGACATACTTTCGCAAGAAGCTACAAGCGAATTTTGCTAACAGAGCGAGAACCACTGCCCCGGGACAAGTTACCACATGTCTAATTTCGACGAGAGCCGCCAGGGCTGCAGCAATGCTGCCACAGCAGATTTACGTAAGGAGACTGTAGTCTCGGCATTCTGGATTACCTTACATCCAGGTCAGATAGGCTCTAAAATGCATACATTGAGAGTCATGTTTAATAGAAGACATGTGTTTCAGAGTAGCAAAGATGAACAGGTACGCACTTTAGATCCATCTTTACCCGGAAATTTTTTCTCGTTTTGGCCTATACTACCGCCTCCCAAAATATGGAAAGCAAAGAGATTAGAATAAAAGAGGTGTCCGACAATTTACGCTATAGCTTTGGACCCAGTCGTTTCTGGAGCAGTGTCCCATACCTCACATTGATACTTTTACTCCACCATCCCCGACAGTTTGTAACATCATCACGGAATTACCCAGTATTTCCGTCAGTACTACGAAAATGAAAAGAATATATATACAAGATAGTAATATGCCCGATATATTGATGGAAATATCAGGATCGTTTTCCTGGGATTTATTTATTGTTCTGAGACAGTGAGAACATCGCCAGACAAACTGTGACGGGATTGCTTAAGCCGATTTCGATGAGTGATTTATATGCGACATTTCGATGGCTCTCAGTGCCAAAACAGACGAATCGTAACGATAGATTCATTTATCCTTTACAAAATACGATTATGAAACCGGGTGACTGTTTTCATCGGTAAGATGTAAACAAGAAACAATAACATGCCTGTTATACTGATGGAAATATCAGGGACGTTTTCCGGGGTTTTATTTATTGCTCTGAAACAGTCAGATTATAACTACATGGGCTTCCGCGACCGGTGTCATGATGTTTAACATTTTTCTAGGGTTTGTATAAAATACTTTAATTATAAACTGTAAGACCAACGTCTCTACCGTATTACAACAGCCTCCCTTAGTGGGTTTCGTGGAGAAAGGGTGCCTCTATTTGTTGCAGACGATCGGCATCAATACGTCATATTTGTGAAACTTTATTGACCCTGCCAACGTCCTTGCCGCAGTGGTAACACCGGTTCACGTCATATCACCGAAGTTAAACGCTGTCGCGCTGGGCTAGCACTTGGATGGGTGACCATCCGGTCTGCCGAGAGCTGTTGGCAAGCGGGGTGCACTCAGCCCTTGTGAGGCAAACTGAGGAGCTACTTGATTGAAAAGTAGCGGCTCCGGTCTCAGAAACTGACATACGGTCGGAAGAGCTGTGTGCTGACCACATGCCCCTCCGCATCCGCATCCAGTGACGCCTATGAGCTGAGGATGACACGGCGGCCGGTCAGTACCGTTGGGCCTTCGTGGCCTGTTTAGGAGGAGGAGTTATTGACCCTAATATATAGCAGGCTACTCATGAAAAATTGGTTCAAATGGCTCTGAGCACTACGGGACTTAACATCTGAGGTCATCAGTCCCCTAGACTTAGAACTACGCAGGCTAGGCGCAAATTGAGACGCGTATAGCGCGTGTGGCGCGACGCAGCGCAGCGCGCGTTTTTGTAACATACCAGGTTCAAATGCGACCGCGCAAATTGCGACGCGACGCGACTGGGACGCGACACGCGCCTGCGCCAGGTCGCGTGGCGTTGTGGTTTAGGCACAGTTTCTCGCGCCGCGCGTTGCGCGTGCCTCGCTAGCACCGTGGGAAATTTGAGGCGGGGAGCGGAAAAGTAGCCCGGCCATATGCTCACACCGGAACGACGCATATGAGCAGTGGTAGTATTTCCCATACGATAAATTTTGCCTTACTGTGTACTAAATTTTATTGCCTTTGGGTAGTGGTTCGTTTTTCGCCATTTAAACGCTCCAGCTTTCTTCGGTAGTACATTATACTTTTCTGTTATTTATATCTGTATAGTTTTGTTTTGTTTTTCTTCTGTCAAGAAAAATGCATACTTCAGTAACTGATGAGCCATTGGCTGTTGGAATTGTATCATATGGCTTCGCGATGTTTTCAGATCGCAAGGAGGGCCAGAGGGTAGTGAATAAGGAAGCAAGGAATATTATAAAATCACGTGATTAAGAACCAAGGCAGGAAAGTAAAACAAGGTTATCTTCTCGCTGCCTAGTATGCTGGCGTATCTGTACGATCTGTTACAAAACTTTAGAAAGGGATAATCTCCACAGGTATGATCCCTTTTCTGGTCCTGGTAAAAAGTGTCCAAGATCTGAAGCATTGAAGTCTCACTGTGATTACTTAGATATGCCTGTAATAATGTAATACGACACACTGTACTGCATGCATGTGAACATCACATTTCCACTTCAAGCTAGAAACAGTTGAAAAGCAGTCACAATTAACAATGTTTTAATTGGTTCGCCGTGATGAGAAAAAGCATTTCAATTGTTGCATGCACATTATCAGCATTAATAAACTAATTATACAACAGGCTACACAAATGAAGAAAATGGTCGGTATTATTACGAAAGTAGGAATATCCTAAAAGAGTGCTATGATTAGATATATTTAATTTGTTGAAATGTACTGCTGACAATGGCAGATCTACTTTCATGACAATGTTTTTCGAACTGCAACTCACAAGGCACACATGGCTAGCTTGTGCATTGCTGTCGCGCGCATTATCCTCCGCTGCTGACAATACACTGACCATTGTGTTGTGCAACAGATCAATTGTTTATTTTTCTCAATAACAACTATTTTATTCGCCATCGCACATTGTCAGTTTGGCAAGCCGTAGGTGAGTAACCAGTATCTGTCATTTGCCTATCATTCCGCCTGAAGCAACGCTCGTCATTATTTTAATACTGCTCAGATCAAGAGAAGGAATAAAGTTCTTTGGTAACTTTCCATTCCAGTCGCTCAGCGATAAAAATACGATGGGTTACGGGGATTCCACAAAAATTCCAACAGAACTGGCAATCTATTTTTGTGTGATTTGTTAACCTTGTCTCATTCGAAGAGGCATCACCGTTTGTGAGTAACGGCCACATTGCTCTTGGTGACTAGTTTAATTGTACTTCCTTTGTCACAGTGTAATTCGCCAAACTCATCTCACAGCAGCTATTGAGACAGAATTCCGAAACGGAGTGCCTCATCAAACAAGTAATTGGCAATCACAGAGCTCAATATCTTACGAAAAACCTCATGGTGTCGGTTTGCAATAACATAAAAGAAGAAATTTCATGTTTATTTTCATACTAGGAAGCTGTTGTTCCGCTAGCTGTCGATAACTCTTAAAAAATTACAGTCACTGGAGTGAAATATATAAAAAGGGAAGCATAAGTAATGATACATCGCCATAGATAAGAAAGTTCTGTGTGTTTAAGAATTGGCAAAACACTTTCCTCCTTGTGTGCTATCATTCGCCGAACTTTCGTTTCGATGTTTCGAGCGGTTTAGCAGATATGAGAGATGTTGTATTTCATTCTCGCGGGCGTGAGATCGGAAGTGAGCGCGCTACATGGGATTCATTTTCTCGAGATCGGAGACAGATAGAGACCTCCTTCCAAGTCTAAACAAAAATTCAGCATGTTAGCTAAATTTCATACGCAGCAACCTATTGTGTAATAGGCACCAAACGGAAAATCATAGCGACCCCTAATTTTCGTTGCAAACTTTTTGAGTTTTGCGTAGTGTCTTACTAAAATGTGCACATCACAGTAAGAACGGTCATTAGCGAGATGACGACCACAAAGCTGACATATATCGCTAGAAGTAAGGCAAAAATCATATGTTTTCAGTGAATAGTTTCCGTAAAATCGTTTGAGAAAGATAAGAGGTTGCGCGCGCTTCGGTTCTGTCAGCGCAGAGCGTCGCCAGTCGGCGCGTGCGAAGTATGGTGTACGCGTCGCAATATGCGCTGCACCCGCGCGATTCGTGCGGCACGTGCGTGTCGCGCTGTAGTGTCGTGTCACGTCACACGTGCTATACGCGTCTCAATTTGCGCCTAGCCTTAAACCTAACTAACCTACGGACATCACACACATCTACGTCCGAGGCAGAATTCGAACCTGCGGCCGTAGCAGCAGCGCGGTTCCGGATTGAAGCGCCTAGAACCGCTAGGCCACAACAGTCGGCTTATTCATTAAGAAAGGGAGAGAGTAGGAAAGTAGTTATCCGTGGGGTAGCCGGCTTTTCGGTGATTGGGGTCGGTCTTCATATCAGCGCTTGGTTTCTGGTGTGCGGGGAAATGCACTGACAGACCCTCTAAAGATGTTTGTCTAGGCTGTCGTATCCGTGTACGGTGTGGCTTTTGTCCCGCGACCGCTCGCGGCTCGCTGGACAGGGATAGCTGGCAATCAAGACGCCGGAAGTTTTTAGCCGTCCTCTCTACTGATCTCAGACTGCTTCAAAATTGCTATCGCCTCTCGAATTTTGCGTCGGCTCGTGTACAAGTCTTTCGCTAGCACACAGGCTTCCTGGAGCAAGAGAGGCTGTCGACAATGGAGGCGGTGTTCCTCTATCGCCGATTTATTGTGCTGTGCTAATCGCACATAGCATTCATGTTCTGCTTCTCGTGTGCTATGATCTCCTTTGTGTGGGCAGTTCCGCACTTACAACGTAGTTAACATACCCCTGCAGTATTTACTTTCCGCCGGCTGGTGTGACCGAGCGGTTCTAGGCGCTGCAGTCTGGAACCGCGCGACCGCTACGATCGCAGGTTCTAATCCTGCCTCGGGCATGGATGTGTGTGATGTCCTTAAGTTGGTTAGGTATAAGTTGTTCTAAGTTCTAGGGGACTGATGACCTCAGATGTTAAGTCCCATAGTGCTCAGAGCCATTTGAACCATCTACTTTCCTTTCGCATCATTGGTTGAACCTGTCATGTTGTGGCTCCTGTGGCTGCTGCGGAAAATCGGTTTGAAACCTCGTCGGTGAAGGACATTGCCTAGCCGTTGATGGACGCATTTAGTAAGTGCACTAGCGGTAGCTTCTCTTCCTTGTCTTCTTCTCATGTTTTATTTCGGTTGGCCTCGGTCGCATTTCTTATAACACTGTTGTCATAAGCGTTGGCGCGAAATGTGTCGTGTAGCACCCTCAATTCTTCTTTGATGTTGGTGGTGTCACTCACATAGTAGGCACGGACAGTCGGACTGTGCAGAAATGAATACTTTTGAGGTGGGTCATGGTAGCTGTCTGAGTTTACGTAGCGATTTGTGCGGGTTGGCTTCGGGCGCATTTTGTGTCCCAGTGTGCAGTCCGCAGTTCTACGCACCTCCACATCCAGAAATGGTAACACAACGTTGTTTTCTGGTAAAAGAGTCGTGGAAGCGCCAACGGAAAATTCGAGAGGCGATAAAAATTATTAAGGAGCCTCACAATATCCATAGAGAGGATGACTCCAAACTTCCAGCGTCCTGGCTGCCGGCTCTCCCTATCCAACAGGCCGCGAGCGGTCGGTGGGCAGAAGCCACACCAGACATGGACGCGACAGGGTAAACAAACAGCTTTAAGGTAAGACCGTACTGAACAGAAAACCGCCGCTCTATTTAGTGTACAGCATCTGAAATGCAACGGGCGTGACAATACATTGCGAATTTAGTATGTGAGTCGTTCTAAAAGTGACATGTATGTGATAATAATTTCTTTTTTATGTGAGGCAGAAGGCTATAATGATATTTATGCGAACATTGGTGGTGACCTCTGAAAGAATAGTGATGCGGGGATCTTTTCTCGGTGAGATTTAGCCAAAGAACTACCAGGTCCAAAAGAATTATCAGGTACGAGACTTCGGCTGCCTCACATGTTTGTCGGAGAAGCTTTTCTATTAAAAATTTGTCTGATGATATCTTATCTTGGTACGAAGTTAGATGACGCCCCAGACGTAACAGAGCAGAAAACGCTTTTGGAATACTGTGTCATAAAATTAATGATTTACTATCGCAAAATCTGTCTCAGTCTGGAACTACAGAGAATGTTATCCAAATGCGGGATGATTCACAGATTATTTCAGTTCCACGCAAGATAGTTTGGTCTGGCAAAACGATATGATAAACAAGGGATATCGTCGAACAGACAATAAGCAGTAAAAAAATGTAATAATAGGCACGTGATACTAAATAATAGAGTACTAATCGTTCTTTTCTCAAAATAAAATAAAATTCGATTTGCAGGTACTCGTACGTTATGTTTACTCCCATTTCCTTGGCAATGTGTTTCCAAATGTTTCTTTTTTTGGTACTATTCTTATAACGCTCCTTTTAAAGGCCATATCACTCTGGATATTCGCTTATACATACAATTAGCTTTTCCTCGTCTAACGCCGTTTTGGTAAACAGACTTTCGTTTGGCAAGCCAAGAGAGATTCGATCTGAGTGACGTGCAGTGTTGCGACACTTGCTACTCCGCACTAGCAACAACGGAAGCACGCGACTCCGCACGGCGCGTCACTGTTGGCCAGTTGGTCAACTTTGCTTCGCAGTGCTGCGTGGGGCAGTTCCGCTGCTGCCTAGTGCATTCTGTTTCATACGATTACTTAGAAACAATATCTAATGGCGTTGTGCCGCGCCGCTCTGCTGAAGTGTAGTTTTGCTCAGTGCGGTCTCACGTTTAGAGGGACTGTCAAGTGTATTTCCGCGCACACCAGGAAGACATGCCAACCAGAAACCAAGGGCTGGCTTGCAGACTGTCGCGAATCACTTCAAAGCCGGCTGCCCCACGAATAGCTACTTTCCTATCCCCTCCCTTTGGTCATGATCAGTTTGGAGCCGAGTGGAAGGCTTAAACCAGAGGCTCAGGCGATTCTGCGGAGATCTGGGGTGCAAATTTCTCCACCTCCGCTATCGGGTGGAGAAATGTAGGGTCCCCCTGAATAGGTCAGGCGTGCACTACACGCCGGAAGCGGCTACAAGGGTAGCGGAGTACGTGTGGAGTGCACATGGGGGTTTTTTAGGTTAGAGAATCCCCTCCCTAGGCCCGACAAGACGCCTCCTGAGACGCAGCAAGGTAGGAGTAGGCAAAATGCAACAGGGAATAACAATATTAATGTGCTAATAGTAAACTGCAGGAGCGTCTACAGAAAGGTCCCAGAACTGCTCTCATTAATAAACGGTCACAACGCTCATATAGTACTAGGGACAGAAAGTTGGCTGAAACCAGACGTAAATAGTAATGAAATCCTAAACTCAGATTGGAATGTATACCGCAGAGACAGGCTGGACAGTGAAGGGGGAGGCGTTTTTATAGCGATAAGAAGTGCAATAGTATCGAAGGAAATTGACGGAGATCCGAAATGTGAAATGATTTGGGTGAAGGTCACGGTTAAAGCAGGCTCAGACATGGTAATTGGATGTCTCTATAGGCCCCCTGGCTCAGCAGCTGTTGTGGCTGAGCACCTGAAGGATAATTTGGAAAATATTTCGAGTAGATTTCCCCACCATGTTATAGTTCTGGGTGGAGATTTTAATTTGCCGGATATAGACTGGGAGACTCAGACATTCATAACGGGTGGCAGGGACAAAGAATCCAGTGAAATTTTTTTAAGTGCTTTATCTGAAAACTACCTTGAGCAGTTAAACAGAGAACCGACTCGTGGCGATAACATATTAGACCTTCTGGTGACAAACAGACCCGAACTATTTGAAAAAGTTAACGCAGAACAGGGAATCAGCGATCATAAAGCGGTTACGGCATCGGTGATTTCAGCCGTAAATAGGAATATTAAAAAGGATAGGAAGATTTTTCTGTTTAGAAAGAGTGACAAAAAGCAGATTTCAGAGTACCTGTTGGCTCAACACAAAAGTTTTGTCTCAAGTACAGATAGTGTTGAGGATCAGTGGACAAAGTTCAAAACCGTCGTACATAATGCGTTAGATGAGTATGTGCCAAGCAAGATCGTAAGAGATGGAAAAGAGCCACCGTGGTACAACAACCGAGTTAGAAAACTGCTGCGGAAGCAAAGGGAACTTCACAGCAAACATAAACGTAGCCAAAGCCTTGCAGACAAACAAAAATTACGCGAAGCGAAATGTAGTGTGAGGAGGGCTATGCGAGAGGCGTTCAATGAATTCGAAAGTAAAGTTTTATGTACTGACTTGGCAGAAAACCCTAAGAAATTTTAGTCTTATGTCAAAGCGGTAGGTGGATCAAAACAAAATGTCCAGACACTCTGTGACCAAAATGGTACTGAAACAGAGGATGACAGACTAAAGGCCGAAATACTAAATGTCTTTTTCCAAAGTTGTTTCACAGAGGAAGATTGCACTGTAGTTCCTTCTCTAGATTGTCGCACAGATGACAAAATGGTAGATATCGAAATAGACGACAGAGGGATAGAGAATCAATTAAAATCGCTCAAAAGAGGAAAGGCCTCTAGACCTGATGGGATACCAGTTCAATTTTACACAGAGTACGCGGAGGAACTTGCCCCCCTTCTTGCAGCGGTGTACCGTAGGTCTCTAGAAGAGCGTAGCGTTCCAAAGGATTGGAAAAGGGCACAGGTCATCCCCGTTTTCAAGAAGGGACGTCGAGCAGATGTGCAGAACTATGGACCTATATCTCTAACGTCGATCAGTTGTAGAATTTTGGAACACGTATTGTGTTCGAGTATAATGACTTTTCTGGAGACTAGAAATCTACTCTGTAGGAATCAGCATGGGTTTCGAAAAAGACGGTCATGTGAAACCCAGCTCGCGCTATTCGTCCACGAGACTCAGAGGGCCATAGACACGGGTTCACAGGTAGATGCCGTGTTTCTTGACTTCCGCAAGGCGTTCGATACATTTCCCCACAGTCGTTTAACGAACAAAGTAAAGGCATATGGACTATCAGACCAATTGTGTGATTGGATTGAAGAGTTCCTAGATAACAGGACGCAGCATGTCATTCTCAATGGAGAGAAGTCTTCCGAAGTAAAAGTGATTTCAGGTGTGCCGCAGGGGAGTGTCATAGGACCGTTGCTATTCACAATATACATAAATGACCTTTTGGATGACATCGGAAGTTCACTGAGGCTTTTTGCAGATGATGCTGTGGTGTATCGAGAGGTTGTAACAATGGAAAATTGTACTGAAATGCAGGAGGATCTGCAGCGAATTGACGCATGGTGCAGGGAATGACAATTGAATCTCAATGTAGACAAGTGTAATGTGCTGCGAATACACAGAAAGATAGATCCTTTATCATTTAGCTACAAAATAGCAGGTCAGCAACTGGAAGCAGTTAATTCCATAAATTATCTGGGAGTACGCATTAGGAGTGATTTAAAATGGAATGATCATATAATGTTGATCGTCGGTAAAGCAGATGCCAGACTGAGATTCATTGGAAGAATCCTAAGGAAATGCAATCCGAAAACAAAGGAAGTAGGTTACAGTACGCTTGTTCGCCCACGGCTTGAATACTGCTCAGCAGTGTGGGATCCGTACCAGATAGGGTTGATAGAAGAGATAGAGAAGATCCAACGGAGAGCAGCGCGCTTCGTTACAGGATCATTTAGTAATCGCGAAAGCGTTACGGAGACGATAGATAAACTCCAGTGGAAGACTCTGCAGGAGAGACGCTCAGTAGCTCGGTACGGGCTTTTGTCAAAGTTTCGAGAACATACCTTCACCGAAGAGTCAAGCAGTATATTGCTCCCTCCTACGTATATCTCGCGAAGAGACCATGAGGATAAAATCAGAGAGATTAGAACCCACACAGAGGCATACCGACAATCCTTCTTTCCACGAACAATACGAGACTGGAATAGAAGGGAGAACCGATAGAGGTACTCAAGGTACCCTCCGCCACACACCGTCAGGTGGCTTGCGGAGTATGGATGTAGATGTAGATGTAGATGTAGATTATATTCTAGGGTCAGTAAAGTTTCACAAAAATGACGTACTGATCGTCTGCAATACATAGAGGCACCTTTCCTCCACGAAAACCAGTCTTGTCCTACGGAAGGCCGCTGTAATACGGTCGAAACGTTGGTTTTACAGTTGATAATTAAAGTATTTTATATACTGACGGAAAAAAATCGCAACACGAAGGAGTTGCGTGACGTAAACGAAAGTTGGTAGGAGTGTCTGTATCAGAAAGATGCTGTCTATTTAGATTTCACACGAGTCGCATAAGAGTGGCGCCACCATGGGGTTCCAAATCAAAATGCTTTAAATATACGCTGTAACGTTCGTGAGCGTTAGTTATCTTTGAGACTGGACGTGGTAAGCTGATGTTAGTCAAGAATGCCTTTAAGGCGACAACGAGTCCAGTATCAACACCTCAGCGAAGACCATCGTGTTCCGTGTATGGCTCTGGTGCATCGTACTGGACCTGCAGCAGCAATTTGAGCAGCTGTTAGCACCACAGTCAGACAACGCACTGTCACAAATCGGCTACTTCAGTGACATCGAATAACAACGCCCTGTAGCGTGCATTTCACTTACCACAAACCACCGCCATTTGCGACTTCAGTGGTGTAAAGGAATAGCTCACTGGAGGGCAGGATGGAGGCCTGTTGTGTTTTCTGTTGAAAGCTGATTCTGCCTCGGTGCCAGTGATGGCTGTGTGTTGGTTAGAGGGAGGCCAGTTGAGGGCCTGCAGCAACCTGGCTGCATGCTACACACACCGAACCTACATCTGGAGTTATGGTCTGGGGTGCGGTATCGTATTACAGCAGGAGCACCCACGTGGTTATCCTCGTGGCCGAGCGGTTCTAGGCGCTTCAGTCCGGAACCGCGCTGCTGCTACGGTCGCAGGTTCGAATCCTGCCTCGGGCATCGATGCGTGTGATGCACTTAGGTTAGTTAGGTTTAAGTAGTTCTAAGTCTAGGAGACTGATGAACTCAGATGTTAAGTTCGATAGTGCTTAGAGCCATTTGAGCCATTTGTGTTTATCCCACGCAACCTGATTCGACCTGTTGTGGTGGCGTTCATGAACAGCATTGCAGGGGGCGTTTTCCAACAGGATAACGCTCGGCCACATACTGCTCTTGTAACAAAAAAAAATGTATGTGAAATCTTATGGGACTTAACTGCTAAGGTCAGCAGTCCCTTAGCTTACACACTACTCAACCTAAATTATCCTAAGGACAAACACACACACCCATGCCCGAGGGAGGACTCGAACCTCCGCCGGGACCAACCGGACACTCCACGACTGCAGCGCCTTAGACCGCTTGGCTAAACCCGCGCGGCCTGTTGTAACCCAACATGCTCTACAGCAGGGGTTCCCAAACTGGTGGTAATTATCCCCTAAGGGGTAAAACAGAATTTTTTAAGGTACAAAAATTGTAACGGCGCAGTTGCGTTTTGGCTCTGAGCACTATGGGACTTAACTTCTGTGGTCATCAGTCCCCTAGAACTTAGAACTACTTAAACCTAACTAACCTAAGGACATCACACACATCCATGCCCGAGGCAGGATTCGAACCTGCGACCGTAGCAGTCCCGCAGTTCCGGACTGCGCGCCTAGAACCACTAGACCACCGCGGCCGGCGCAGTTGCGTTTTGGTCACGAAGTTAAACAATCTTAAAGACCATTACTATTATCACTATTTCATAAGTCTGTAATTTTGATTACATAAGTTACCAATAATCATAATTTATTTTAAAATACTAGCATTTACAAAGGACACAGTGTGCCGGAGAGTATACATTCTCAAATGAATTTATCAACATTTTCCTAACCACATATTTTAGTCGAGTCATTGTCTCCGTTTTCATCATTGCGTTATTCCTTTGTTCCTCGTTTTTTCAGCGAGACATACCAGATGGAGAAGAATGGCGGTGGTTAGCGCCACTAACCACACGAAAACCCGTCTGTGAAGTATAGAAAATTCTGTTCGAATAAAAAGTAATATTACATGTAGATTTATGGAATGTCAGTTGCTACAAAAATTAGACGTATAAAGAAGAGCTAGAGAAATGCAGGACACTTCCACTAACAACACCAACAAGACTTGAATATCAGCTCGTGTCATAAATACTCGGCGAAAGTCTGCACTGTGATTCTCGTGCCATCTACTGAAACTTTAGTGAACAATTAGATGGTTAGTTGACGGAATAAATGCCCCTGAGTGGTAGACTGAGAAAAATATGTGCTTAGCAGCACTGACCACTGCCCTTTTCATAGTGTCTGCCGGCCGGAGTGGCCGTGCGATTCTAGGCGCTACAGTCTGGAGCCGAGCGACCGCTACGGTCGCAGGTACGAATCCTGCCTCGGGCATGGATGTGCGTGATGTCCTTAGGTTAGTTAGGTTTAATTAGTTCTAAGTTCTAGGCAACTGATGACCTCAGAAGTTAAGTCGCATAGTGCTCAGAGCCATTTTTTTCATAGTGTCTACCTATGTGATAGGTTACAATGATGCCCACCCTTCCAAGAGTTAAGTGCTCCCATCGCAGTCTGGTGACAGTGTTGTCACTATGATGATTAAAATTCTTCTGGGTTTTCTACCGCCTTATTATACACAGACGGAAAAAAAATCGCAACAACAAAAAGTAGTTAATGTAGAGTAACGAAATTTGGGGAACAAATTTGTCTAGGTGAGTGACATTTCGGCATCATAGGATAATGTATGCGCGAGAAAAGCCAAGGCAAATGTGAAATACTAGTACATTAGTAACCGCTGTAACCGCCAGAGTGTTGAATGCAAGCATGCAGACGTGCATGCATTGTGTTGTACGGTTTGTGGGATGAAGTTCTATGGCTGTTGCACTTGGCCCGTTAATACGGGGAAGGTTAATGCTGTTCGTGGATGACGCTGGAGTTGTAGTCCGATAATGTCCCACATGTGCTTGACTGGAGACAGTCCTGGTCATCGAGCAGTAGCCCCAACCTTTCTGAGACCGTTATCCCTGAATTTAGTCAGGTATAAGCTAGTACATTTCCGTTTCTAAAATGTGAAATATAAATGATATTCCCTTTTGGTAGCTGTTTCTTTTAACCATGAACTACTGATCAATGAGACAATTGGAACCGCTTATTCCTAATAACCCTTTTTTATACTACAGTGTAGCAATTCTGGAACCGCTTATTCCTAATAACCCTTTTTATACTACAGTGAAGCAATTTTCAGAGCATAGTGAGTGCTACCAACAACTCCTTTTCGGAAGAGGAAGCTAACTATCCACATTGAGGGTAAACACTTGTCACAAAACGTGATTCCGCTCCACCATTCCTCTCCTTACTGACTCTTGCTTCACCCACACCCTACATACAAATTTAAAATCAACCAAATTACAGTTTATGCACTTCATTTGTCATTTGTAAATCAGTTGATTGCTGGACTCCTTACTTCTGGACTGACAGAAACTGGAAGTCTTCAAGCTGCGAATACCACCACTGCCGCCAATAATAATAACGGTAGTAACGTGTAGGCTCTAATGCAGTGTAGTAGCCTTACATACACTGAGTTGTCAAAGTCATGGGACACCTCCTAATATCATGTCGGTCCTTCTTTTGCCTCAGTGCAGCAACTCGACGTGTTATGGAACTCAACAAGTTGTTGGAAGTCCGCTGCAGAAATACTGAGGCATGGTACTTACATAGCCGTCCGTAA
Source organism: Schistocerca serialis cubense (assembly GCF_023864345.2). Lineage (NCBI taxonomy): Eukaryota > Metazoa > Arthropoda > Insecta > Orthoptera > Acrididae > Schistocerca > Schistocerca serialis. The sequence goes on from NC_064639.1 coordinate 506,783,971, forward strand.
TTGCTAAAGTATTGCCGTTGCAAAATTTTGTGCACGAACTGACCTCTCGATTACGTCTTACAAATGTTCGCTCCGTGCGGCTCCTTCCGTCGGAGGTTCGAGTCCTTCCTCGGGCGTGTGTGTGTGTGTTGTCCTTAGCTTAAGTTAGTTTAAGTTAGATTAAGTAGTGCGTAAGCTTAGGGACCGATAACCTCAGCAGTTTGGTCCCATAAGACCTTAACACAAATTTCCATAAAATGTTCGATGGGATTCTTGTCGGGCGATCTGGGTGGCCAAATCAATTCATTCGAATTGTCGAGAACGTTCTTCAAAACAGTCGCGAACATTTGTGGCGCAATGACATGGCGCATTGTCATCCAAAATAATTCCATCATTGTTCGGGAACATGAAGTCCATGAATGGCTGCAAACAGTCTCTGAGCAGCCGAACATAACCATTTCCAGTCAATGGTCGGTTCAGCTGGACCAGAGGAACCAGCACATTCCATTGTAAACACTGACCACATCATTAAAGAGTCAGCACAAGCTCCCATAGTGACTTGTTGACAGCTTGGGTCCATGGCTTCGTTGTGGCTGCGCCACACTCGAACCTTACCTTCAGCTCTTACCAACTGAAATCGGGACTCATCTCTTACCAACTGAAATCGGGACTCATCTGACCAGGCTAGTCGTCTATGGTCACAAGCCAGGGAGAGGTGATGGAGGTTATGTCATGCTGTTAGCGAAAGCACTCGCGTCAGTCGCCTGCTGCCAGAGCGCATTAACGCCAAATTTCGCCGCACTGTCCTAACGGAATCGTTCATCGCACATTCTGCGCTTATTTCACGGAGTGTTGCTTTTCTGTTAGCCATGACTACGTTAACGCGTCTACTCTCGATCGTTAAGTGAAGGCCCTCGGCCACTGTTTTGTCCGTGGTGCGAGGTAATGCCGGAAATTTGGTTCACGGCACACTCTTGACGCTGTAGATCTCGAAAGATTGAATTCCCTAATGATTTCCGAAATGGGATGACCAATGCATTAGCACTAACTACCACTCTACATTCAAAGTCTATTAATTCCCGTCGTGCGGCCATAATCACGTCGGACATCTTTTCGCTTGAATTACCTGAGTGCAAATGATAGCTCTCTGCCGATGCATTGTCCTTTTATACCTTGTTTACGCGATACTACCGCCATTTGCATATCTGAGTATCGCCATCCAATGACTTTGACACCTCAGCGCTGTTGCTATCGTGCTGTCAGTTAGTTCTTTTATTGTTGCGAAGTGCATAAAAAATCAATTTCTGGTCTGTTCTAGGAACTACCGCCAACTCTGAAGTGTAAAAAGCTTTTTGGCTCCAAAAATAGTTTCATTGGCTGCTGCTTCATCCTCTCTATACCAAAATAATTCACCATCTCAAATCAAGGCACACAAGCCACACGTAGACGAACGTATTTGGCACGAAAGCAGTGAACATCAGCTTATTCACTCATTATCTATAAGATGTGCAGTTTGCAATTCAGGAAAAAACCCTGGTCCGAACTGTGTGAATACGTTGAGTGTGCAAATAACTTTTTTTGTCTGGGAGCAGGCAAGAACTGTTTCAAGAGATACTACGAAAATTAAAAGGAAGTTATACCAATGTTGAACCACCGACTATCAAACTTTTAGACTGATAAGGTGTAACGTAATGACCACTACCCGCCGCGAAGTTGGATGCCAGCTGCTGGCGTTGTAGGAGCGTGACACGGTAAGGAATGAATGTTAGCGGAGCAAAGGGGGCTGGAGTACCATGCTAGAGACGAAACGGACCACAAATGGGAAAATCCACGGAGATCAGTGATTTGGACATAGGGCAGATTATTGCTACTCGGAGCCTGTGAACGAGTGTGTCGAAAATGGCGAAGCTTGTCGAATGTTAACGAGCTACAGTCTACATCTACGTGATTACTCTGCTATTCACAATAAAGTGCCTGGCAGAGAGTTCATTGAACCTACTAATATAGGCAGCTGATAGTTATTTAATGTTGAAACTGGATCGTCAATTTTCTTCTCAAGGCTGAGATTCAAACATCACCTTAAAATGAACATTCATTACCTGACAAATGAACTTGTGCCCTAGATGTGATGTCAGATGAAACCATTAAATGACAAGTCTTATTCACCAATGCCACTTTTCACCACACTTTTAGACAGCAAATCATACCAAAACCGACATGTTTTGGAGAGGTCTTTAATGCAGTGCATCAACCAAACTTGTCATGTTTTTAGTCTGTGAGTATGAATACATAGACGAAAGACTGTACTTTACTTCTGCAAACACACAACACCAACACGGCACCCGCCCGGCTTGAACTATCACCAATCACACCACAGGACACATGACGTCATACACCACTAACCTCATATGATGCATGCATGCATCGTGATGATCTACAGAAAGTGAAGAAAAATGATTGAATGTCGACGATTCTTCACAGAATGTGGGGTTCGGATGCTTGCCTACTCTGTAAAGAAGGACAGGTGGCGATGTGTGGCATCTGTGCCGAAAGAGTACAATATTGGTGCACCCACAAGAGTTTTGGTGTCCGCGTTTGAGCTCTGCATCAGGCGACCCCTGCGTGTTCCCATGCTGACCGAACGACATCGCCCATTACCGTTTCACTGGGTACGGGATGATCGAGATTAGACCGTGCATGGATAGAAACGTCTCGGCTCGCCGGATAAATCACGTTTTTGCTACACCAAGTCGATGGACATTCCACAAACGCATCTTCCAGGCGAACAGTGGCTCGAAACGTGTATCGCGCCATTGTCACAGGCCATTGGGAATAGTATTGCCCTGTGAGAGACACTCTCTTGCTCCGTGGTAGCCAGCGAAGAGAAGCTGACAGCTGCTGACCATCTACATCGCTTCATGCTTGATCTTCCCGGATGCCTATATCATCTTTCAGCAGTGTAACTGTCTATGTCTCTCAGTCAGAACCGTACTCCTGGAGCCAAAACCGTGCTGCAGTAGTTTCAGCTGCACGATTATGAACTCACGTTGATGTGTCGGCGACCAAATTCGCTTGATATGAACCCATTGGAAGCCGTATGGACCATTAGCGGACGTCACAACCTTGTAAAAAATCAGCGGCCATTTATTTAAGGGGATCACATCACTTGTGCGTTGACGTTTGGTGCCACACACGTTCACAAATCTACCAACGACCTGTAGAATCGATGATACGCAGAAACGTTGCTCTATTGTGTTACAAAGATCGCACAACAAGCTATTAAGCAGATGGTCGTAATGTTTTGGCTCGTTAGTGTAAACTGTAAGGGGGTGTTGGTTAGCTGTGGTGACCACATTTAATACTAACATTTTGTTGTTCTTAAGGTAAATTTTTACAAACAGCTATAGAAAACGTATCACAACAGTAAAATTAAACTGTTATTAGTGGATCAAATTTCAAATATGTGAATTATCGTTCATGATTGTCTAGGGTAGATTTTTTTGGCGTTTACCTGCCCCTCGGGTAATTAAATGGATTGAGACGCATGGTCTATGTCCGCCACATTGATGTAGCCTGTTGTCAATTCACACGAATGATATCGCTCGGTTCATTGTTCTCAAAATTTCTTATCGACAAGCGACGGGATCTCGTACCTGTACAAGATAAAAGCGTCGAACACGAAGGGGGTGCCGGAGACGTCCTTGGCTCGTCGCCGACTACTGCTAGCGCGCATGCGCATCCTGAGCAGGTGGGCTCCGTAGGCGACCTCGAAGCGGTAGCGGTAGCAGGCGGCGGCGAGCGCGGCCGTGCTGAGCGCGGCGGCGCCGGCCAGGGAGAGGCCGAGCGCGAGCCCCGGCGCCGCGCCCGCCGGCGGCGGCGGCCGGCACGAGGCGGGGTCCGCCGGCACCGCCGCCACCGACATGCCGGCCACGTTGCGCGGCGCGGCGCAGCGCAGCGCCTGGCCCGCCGACCCGCCGCCGGGGGTGCCGAGCACGCGCACCGCCGTGCCCACCAGCCACTGCTGCAGCCGCACCAGCGGGCAGCCCGCGCACCGCAGCGGGTTGTGCGCCAGCTCCACCTCGCTCACCGCGTCCAGAGTGCGCAGCATGGTCGCGCTCAGCTCCGACACCGTGTTGTTCGACAAGTGCAGCGCCGAGACGCACCTGAAAATCGTACGGAGACTACTACTTTTCAGCCGTGCACACGTTGCATCTTTTCGCATTATGTATGGTGAACGTTAATAAAACCGACGATCTGCAGGGACGGATTCATGACTGGAAACGGAAGAAAAAGGGTCCTACGAATATATGTCCAGAAATGTATCGTTGCCACGATACATGGTGCTGGCGAATGGTAGTTCCTCTGACAACGTGCCGTGTATTCCTCGTGTGTTGCGGGCCGTGTGACTGACGTAGCATACCATAAGCAACAGAATGGTTCGGTATTCGTGTCGGGAGCAAGACGAGATGATCTCTGTGCACGGCCCAGCAGCTGGGAATGGACGAGAGGCAGCATGGCTATACCAAAACAAGTCCCCTCACAGGCACCAACCAGCCACATCATTCAACATTTCAAGCCCTTTTTGGACGTTTCTGTGATCATGGGTCCTCTCAGACAGACGAACAGACAGGGAGGTGGCAGATTGTCCGTACACCAGATTTGCAGGACTGGATTCTCCAGGTTATTGACATTAACCCTATTATAAGCTCCATGCATGTTGCCCACCAACATGGTGTAAACCAAAGTACGCTTATGTGTATCCTCCATGACAACTGCTACTATCCCTATCACATGCAATGAGTGCATGGATTATCAGCAGCAGATTTCCCTCTACAGGAAACATTTTTTCGATGGTTTTTACACAAGACCATCACAATTATGGGACTTGTGTCATCAGTCCTCTTTCAAATGGTTCAAATGGCTCTGAGCGCTATGGGACTCAACTGCTGTGGTCATTAGTCCCCTAGAACTTAGAACTACTTAAACCTGACTAACCTAAGGACATCACACACACCCATGCCCGAGGCAGGATTCGAACCTGCGACCGTAGCAGCAGCGCGGCTCCGGACTGGAGCGCCTAGAACCGCACGGCCACCGCGGCCGGCTCAGTCCTCTTTATCGACAAAGCAAGCTTTACCATAAGTTGCATCATCAATTGCATAATCGTCATCTATCGGCTACAGAAAAACTTCAGTAACTGGTTGACATATCTCATCAGCATCAGTGTGTGGGCAGAGATTTTTGGTGACCAAATAACTGGACCATTTACTATTCCACAGCATCTTGATGGAGGAACGTATCTGGACTTTCTGGGAAATACTGTGCCTGGACTGCTTCGGAATGTGCCTTTGGCAATATGACAAATCATTGGGTTTCTCCATGATGGGCCACGACCCCACTTCTGCATTACAGTTCACTGACACGTCAACATCATCTTACCCAGTCAGATGGGATGTGGATGCCCTGTAGCATGGCTTGCTGGATCAACAGACTTAAATCCCCTGATTTTTACCGCAGAGGCATCTAAAAAGCGCTGCGTATGCTGAACCAGTTCCCCATGTTCAGACCCTTCAACAGCGTGTTCACAACGCCTCTGACATTATTAAGAGAGAGGGCAGAATGTGCGAAATAGTGCGGAAATCCATGATGCGAAGTCTGAATGAGAGCACTGCATCCCATGGAGGCCACTTTGAAGATCTGTTTTGACATGGACGCGATATAGCTCTGTACTGTGTTCTGGGACGGTCTGCTGTCATTGCACGCACACCGTCCATTTCCAGATACTTGTCCATAGACCTTTTTTCGTCCATTTTAAGGCATTAATCCGCCCCTACAGTTTGTCGATTTTATTAATGTTCGCCCATCAGAGCAGGTGTTCGCAACACGTCTACATGTCAAGTTCTAAGCAGCCGTTAAGCCTGAAATGAGTCTGCTTTTTGCCTTGTTTCATTAACACACTAAGGTGACGCTAATATGTCAACTCCCAAGAAGCAAGCATCTTTTTGTGAACATGATCTGGGGTGGCAAGAATACTTCACTTAGCTCGTTGGACTAGCCAGGTATCCAGACGACTGACATGCCTTACGTGACACTCTTTGGATACATTAGGCCAATCAGACACTTTGTTGTAAGAATTGGATTTACAACAGTCAAAATTTAGCATCTTTACGCTCGTACTTGTCTCTGGTTAGTCGCACTGTCATCATCTACCTGTCGCTAAGCTATCTAAACTAATGTTGCTGTCACTGCCAGTGAGATCTCTACATACTTCTTGATTTAGGGAATGCACTGCAGTTTCAATCTGTTGCACTAAACTGAGATGAGCTCAGCTACGTCCGATAAATCATTTCATTCTTCTCTTGGGTTCCGATTGAAGCCAGACCTTAAGCTTTGTGAAGTGTGCCTACGTGAATCACATACTGCATCGCCGTTCTAGCCCAGAGTGTATATATGTATATAATTGCCCTCACCTAAGTGGCAGCAATTCAGTTCGACTCTTACAAAGTAGTATTTTGAATAATTTCTGTTAGTTAGCTACTTTTGTTCTTGTTTGAATATCGGTTTTAATTAACAACCCTCACTGTACAACTGCTTGTCTTGCAGAAAACGTTCTTTTTCTAACAGATCACATTTATAACAATTGCTTTTACAAGACGTCCTTTGTTTTCCCTCCACCATATGTTTAAATAATGTCATGTACTGTAGCTGGCGATGATATACTCCATATGCTCTGTTTAATAATACCAGTCTCTGCAAATATTTTGTGCATTCAGCAACATTGCTGGTATTGTCTTTATATTATGTGATTTTCAGCAGTGACAAGTAAGGCAATAGTGTCCAGTAGGCATTTCATATCACTCTGCATTGCTGCCACATTTCCTCCCCTCCCCTTCCTTCCTTCTTCCTTCCCCCTCATTCCTTCCCCCCTCTACCCCACCTGCTTCTCTAGGCGAACTGGGTCGCTTAAAGATGGCAGGAAGATCAGAGGGCTACTGTCCTCTTGGCTGGAGAAACGAGCTCAGCTAACATGGTTCCCACTTCTCTTGAGGCCTCCTGTTGGTTCACTCTCTCCTTCCCCCTTCTTTAGGACAATTAGGTGGGCCTCGTCACTGGTCATCTGTATACCACAGTGAAAGGATCAAGCGCCAGCAATATCAAAAGCAGCCAGGCAGGGGAGGAAAACTAACATGGAAGTATTAGATAACTGTTAAGGCTTTCATTGCCATTTTGTTGACAAACTGCCTGTTAGCTTCTCACTTGGTTCTTCAGCCAATATTTGTCTGATGATTTTTCTGACGTTTCGCCAGTACTAGTGGCTGGCGTTGTCGAAGCTGCTGGTGGACTGTAGCCCAGCTCTTGGCCACTGATTACATGTATCTGCCGTGCCAACGTCCAGGAACTTTTCCATGGTCGTTACCTCTGTTGTTCTCCCCTTCTTACCTGCAAAGATCGGTCACTGCAGCACGGGAATCGAGGATCCATTCACCTTGAGGCTTTCTCCTTTCGTGTGGAAGCTATTATCATGTTTCTGTATTTGTATAGCTTCCCTAAACAAGTGTATGTGACAGCTCTTGTCTACAGCAAGAACTTCGATATCGGCAAATTTTATTATGCCAGGTGCAGACTTTCTGCCATACATTCCCAGAGTGAAAGACTGAATCGGCCGTATATTGTGCTGACATGGTGTAAAGACTAAGAAGATCAAAGAGTATCCTCAATTATTTGCTTGACGTATTCCAATCTCTGTCTTCCTCTACAGTTTTTGCTCTCTACAGCTCCCTCTAGTACCATGGAAGTCATTCCCTCATGTCTTAGCAGATGTCCTATCATCCTGTCCCTTTTCCTTATCAATGTTTTCCACATATTCCTTTTCTCTCCGATTCTGCGTAGAACCTCCTCATTCCTTACCTTATCAGTCCACCTAATTTTCACCACACCTCAAATGCTTCGATTCTCTTCTGTTTCGGTTTTCCGACAGTCCATGTTTCACTACCATACAATGCTGTACTCCAGACGTACATCCTCAGAAATTTCTTCCTCAAATTAAGGCCGGTATTTGATATTAGTAGATTTCTCTTGGCCAGAAATGCTTTTTGCCATAGCGAGTCTGCTTTTGATGTCCTCCTTGCTCCGTCCGTCATTGGTTATTTTACTGCCTAGGTAGCAGAATTCCTTAACTTCATTGACTTCGTGACCATCAGTCCTGATGTTAAGTTTCTCGCTGTTCTCATTTCTACTACTTCTCATTACCTTCGTCTTTCTCCGATTTACTCTTAAACCATACTGTTTACTCATTAGACTGGTCATTCCGTTCAGCAGATCATTTAATTCTTCTTCACTTTCACTCAGGATAGCAATGTCATCAGCGAATCGTATCATTAATATCCTTTCACCTTGTATTTTAATTCCACTCCTGAACCTTTCTTTTATTTCCATCATTGCTTTCTCGATGTACAGATTGAAGAGTAGGGGCGAAAAGCTACAGCCTTGTCTTACACCCTTCTTAATATGAGCACTTCGTTCTTGATCGTCCACTCTTATTATTCCCTCTTGGTTGTTGTACATATTGTATATGACCCGTCTCTCCCTATAGCGTACCCCTACTTTTTTCAGAATCTCGAACAGCTTGCACCATTTTATATTGTCGAACGCTTTTTCCAGGTCGACAAATCCTATGAAAGTGTCTTGATTTTTCTTTAGCCTTGCTTCCATTATTAGCCGTAACGTCAGAATTGCCTCTCTCGTCCCTTTACTTTTCCTAAAGCCAAACTGATCGTCACCTAGCGCATTCTCAATTTTCTTTTCCATTCTTCTGTATATTATTCTTGTAAGCAGCTTCGATGCATGAGCTGTTAAGCTGATTGCGCGACAATTCTCGCACTTGTCAGCTCTTGCCGTCTTCGGAATTGTGTGGATGATGCTTTTCCGAAAGTCAGATGGTATATCGCCAGACTCATATATTCTACACACCAACGTGAACAGTCATTTTGTTGCCACTTCCCCCAATGATTTTAGAAATTCTGATGGAATGTTATCTATCCCTTCTGCCTTATTTGACCGTAAGTCCTCCAAAGCTCTTTTAAATTCCGAGTCTAATACTGGATCCCCTATCTCTTCTAAATCGACTCCTGTTTCTTCTTCTATCACATCAGACAAATCTTCACCCTCATAGAGGCTTTCAATGTATTCTTTCCACCTATCTGCTCTCTCCTCTGCATTTAACAGTGGAATTCCCGTTGCACTCTTAATGTTACCACCGATGCTTTTAATGTCACCAAAGGTTGTTTTGACTTTCCTGTATGCTGAGTCTGTCCTTCCGACAATCATATCTTTTTCGATGTCTTCACATTTTTCCTGCAGCCATTTCGTCTTAGCTTCCCTGCACTTCCTATTTATTTCATTCCTCAGCGACTTGTATTTCTGTATTCCTGATTTTCCCGGAACATGTTTGTACTTCCTCCTTTCATCAATCAACTGAAGTATTTCTTCTGTTACCCATGGTTTCTTCGCAGCTACCTTCTTTGTACCTATGTTTTCCTTCCCAACTTCTGTCATGGCCCTTTTTAGAGATGTCCATTCCTCTTCAACTTTACTGCCTACTGCGCTATTCCTTATTGCTGTATCTATAGCGTTAGAGAATTTCAAACGTATCTCGTCATTCCTTAGTACTTCCGTATCCCACTTCTTTGCGTATTGATCCTTCCTGACTAATGTCTTGAACTTCAGCCTACTCTTCATCACTACTATATTGTGATCTGAGTCTATACCTACTCCTGCGTACGCCTTACAATCCAGTATCTGATTTCGGAATCTCTGTCTGACCATGATGTAATCTAATTGAAATCTTCCCGTATCTCCCGGCCTTTTCCAAGTATACCTCCTCCTCTTGTGATTCTTGAACAGGGTATTCGCTATTACTAGCTGAAACTTGTTACAGAACTCAATTAGTCTTTCTCCTCTTTCATTCCTTGTCCCAAGCCCATATTCTCCTGCAACTTTTTCTTCTACTCCTTCCCCTACAACTGCATTCCAGTCGCCCATGACTATTATATTTCCGTCCCCCTTTACATACTGCATTACCCTTTCAATGTCCTCATACACTTTCTCTATCTGTTCATCTTCAGCTTGCGACGTCGGCATGTATACCTGAACTATCGTTGTCGGTGTTGGTCTGCTGTCGATTCTGATTAGAACAACCCGGTCACTGAACTGTTCACAGTAACACACTCTCTGTCCTACCTTCCTATTCATAACGAATCCTACACCTGTTATACCATTTTCTGCTGCTATTGATATTACCCGATACTCATCTGACCAGAAATCCTTGTCTTCCTTCCACTTCACTTCACTGACCCCTACTATATCTAGATTGAGCCTTTGCATTTCCCTTTTCAGATTTTCTTGTTTCCCTACCACGTTCAAGCTTCTGACATTCCACGCCCCGACTCGTAGAACGTTATCCTTTCGTTGATTATTCAATCTTTTTCTCATGGTAACCTCCCCCTTGGCAGTCCCCTCCCGGAGATCCGAATGGACGACTATTCCGGAATCTTTTGCCAATGGAGAGATCATCATGACACTTCTTCAATTACAGGCCACATGTCCTGTGGATACACGTTACGTGTCTTTAATGCAGTGGTTTCCATTGCCTTTTGCATCCTCATGTCGTTGATCATTGCTGATTCTTTCGCCTTTAATGCAGTGGTTTCCATTGCCTTCTGCATCCTCATGTCGTTGATCATTGCTGAGTCTTCCGCCTTTAGGGGCAATTTCCCACCCATAGGACAAGAGAGTGCCCTGAACCTCTATCCGCTCCTCCGCCCTCTTTGGCAAGGCCGTTGGCAGAATGAGGCTGACTTCTTATGCCGGAAGTCTTCGGCCGCCAATGCTGATTATTTATCAAAATTTGAGCAGTGGCGGGGATGGAACCCGGGACCGAGGACGTTTTGATTATGAATCAAAGACGCTACCCCTTTTTTTTTTAATTTTTTCATCACTTTTTTTTAAATCTCATTTTGTTCATTTTAGTTCGTTGTATCTGCTCGGCGCGGACATCGAAAGACACCCGTTTCAGTTCGTTGTTGATCCATTAACTCAGTTTTTTTGTTACAGAGGGCAGCTAACCCTCTGACCGAACACGCTGAGCTACCGTGCCGGCATTTTAAAATGGCTCTGAGCACTATGGGACTTAACATCTTAGGTCATCAGTCCCCTAGAACTTAGAACTACTTAAACCTAACTAACCTAAGGACATCACACACATCCATGCCCGAGGCAGGATTCGAACCTGCGACCGTAGCAGCCCCGCGGTTCCGGACTGCAGCGCTAGAACCGCACGGCCACCGCGGCCGGCCGCAGGATCAACCAGGGAATACCCCTAGATCACGGGTAGTTCCGTATCATGCACATTTGGATAAGTGTATGTTCGAATGACTGGACAGTCAGTCAGCACCAGGATCATCGAAAATAAATGGCACTGCAGGTTTAGGCAGGTGAAACAGTCAGCCATGGCAAAGCATGTATTGTGTGAGACTGACCACATAGTACTTGAAAAATTTGCCAACATGGAAGTTCTTACTGTAGAAAAGGACTGTCAGACTCACTTGTTCAGGGGAACTATAGAAATACAAAAACTTGTCAAGAGCTTCAACAGGAGGGAAGGAACCCTCAAGTTGAATGTATCTTGGATTCCTGTGGTGCAGCAAATGACTGTTGTTGGTAGCAACGTGAGATCCATGGCAAAGCCCTTGAACACTGGTGCGCCAGACACTTATAATCTTTGCTGCGAGCTCAAATCCACCACCAGCAATAGAGGGTGAAGCTTTGACAACGCCAGACTCACTCTGGCAAAACGTCTGAAGAATCATCAGACGATCTTCAGCCGAAGAGCTGAGACAGAAGCCAGTAGGTCATTTGTCATGTAAGTACTAACCATTCCTCTCATTATTCATTGGTCATTGTGTATATGTAATTTCACAAATACTTGTGGTTTTCTTCTTTTCCAAAGTGCAGCAGTAGCTGATTTGTTAGAGGAGGCACAAAACTGCTCAAGGTCTATTGTGTACAATGCCACCATTCGTCAGTCCGAAACACACTATAGTGACTGCACATCTTTTTTAAGAGAAACATTAGTATTATTTATCCTGCTTTCAACCCTCACTATAGGAGGAGGTCCATCAGTTTCACAGCCCACATTCAAATCATAAAGTTTATAATAAGATTCATATTTAGAAATAAGTACATCATTCTGAAACACTTGAAGTAGCCAGTATTTTTAAAAAAGATATTATTTTAGCCCAGATACCAGCTACTACAGGAGATATAGAATGGCATCAACGGCGTAACATACACCACATTCAGTGAAAGCAGGAATATCTAACTGTATTTATATCTGATGATGTTTCTGTGGAAAACCAGGATCAAATATGGAAATATTTCTATTTTGGTATCATGTGAGGGTTGATGTCAGATATATTCGAGGACTCTGAAACGATTAGTACGGGATGATTCCAATCTTATTATAGCTTTCACACTGGATAATATGAATTTGAAATACATTTATCAAGTGCATATAGGAACTGACATTATATTTACAACTCTGTGAAGAGTTTCTTGGAATTGCAAGAAACAGGTTTCTGATAAAACAAGAGAATTAAATGACAGATTGTATAGACGAAACTTCCATGATTTTATTTTAAACTACTATATACACTAAACAATGAAGTAAGTACATCAGTGACCATTACACCACAAACAAATCATATCCATGTCAGGCATTCAGTCTGGGAGATGAGGGATACTTAGATAGAATATTGATACAAATGTGGGTGCAAAAGTTGAAACAGTATGCGTGGTATTAAATATCATGATTGGAAAATTGGAAAAGGTATTTAAAATATCAAGGCAAACTTGACTAGACTGGTTGACATGGTGCTTGTGATAACTAATCAGCAAATTGGTACACAGAAGACTGGGGAGCAACTTATCTCAAAATTCATGGACATGGGGAAGACAGTCAGTATGTTTGCTGCAAGGACTGTGTTAATTGGAAATCCGTTAGCAGATATAGAAAATTATATTAATGCTATTAGACCCATTTTGAAGTTAATCGAAATTGAAAAACTTCTGGATGTTAAGAATTAACAGAGACTGAATGAAAGAATAAATTGACAGGGACATCAGGTGAAGTAGTTAAAATAATTTTAAATTACGGTTGCTAAGGTTAGGGTATTTGGAATGTGACCAGTTTCTCAGAGAAATTTTTAAACCAGCTGCTAAATCTCTTGATCCCCTCTCGAAATGAAAGAAGAAGAAGAAAATGCCATTGCCGAAATCATTAATCGTCACAGCAATGCTAAGACAGATAAAATACATGGAGTCAGCAGGGAAAGCCACATATCTGGTAACACAAACTATAAATTTAACTGAGTACATAAGACAGGTTGTTGGAAGACAATTTGGAAAAACACCTAGCTTACTGAATCTAATATTCCTAAGAGCTTGAAGACTTGAGAATTATTTACTGAAATAGCTACAAATGTATGGTAAAATATTACTCTTGACTTCTGTGATAAGAACACCAGTAGAGGGCCAAAACGTCCAATAGTGTAGAATACAAAACCATTACTGATCCGACACCAGATAATACACGTAACAGCATCGAAGGTATATACTTTAAACATAAAAAGATGATCAATCGATCCCTACGGTATATATACTATGATAACCCCAGCGAAAAAACAGAACAGGTACGACTGCTCACAGCATCAGCTGGGAATACAGTACACATGAATGAAATCAAATCAACCATTTGTGAGTTAAGAGAATGACACATCATTGAATAATTACAGAAATAGTAGTTTGAGAACTCCAAAACCTGACATGCAAAACATTCCCACGAACACATGTTACAATATGAGGATTGCACATCTTCTGGCAAGCACATATTGTAGATATGAAGCAATATTCAAACAGAAATAAAGGTTTCAAATATATATTAATGGCTATTGATACATAAATTTGCCTGAATGTAAGTGGTAAACAAAATGGGGAAACAATTTGCACAGATATTCGAACAATTGCTGCAGACAGGAACTTATCGTTGCCCAGACAACCTTCAACCCAATCATGGAGGTGAGTTCTGTAATAGGTACTTCAAGACGGTAATGGGGTGGTATGGATTACACAATTACTTAACATTCTTCAACATGAAATCGATATCATGGAATGTTTAAACAGAATGATAAAACACCAAATGTGGACGCATTGTACACTTTGAGGATCATACAGATGGCTAGATATTCTCCCACATATAATTTGACTGTATAAATGAAGTACACACCATGCAATAAAAATGAAACGAATTCAGTTACTATTATGAGCTTCGAAATACACTATAAAATCGATAAAAATGCTGGATACACATAAGCAGAAATTTAATATAGATGATATAGCATGTATTCCAAAGTAAAAGATAGAATTCTAGGAATCGTACCTACCGAACAGGTTGCTGATGTATTTACAGTGCAACAAAAAACTCCTAGAACTTAAATCTCAAAGGACATTGAAGGTGAAGAAGTTGCCGGGAGTTTTCATACAGAAGAATTACAGAGAAACTCTGAACCAGATGTGTCTGTCACAGATCATGTCATAAAACGTCGAGGGAACAAGGCATTAATTGAAGTCCTTGGCTTCCTTGCTTTGCACAACAGTTGGGTGGATGCAAGTGTTATGATGTACAACAGGGTGCACAAACTTCAAACCTTGCTGTAGCACAGCATGAGTGGCAGGAGTCGCATCAGCAGAGGCAGTGGTAGTATTCTCAATAAACTACCAGTGGAACTGCACATTCCCACATATAACTATTGTGGGGAGAACAAGGCTTCAAAAACAGCTGACACGTGTTCATTTCTTTTCTTGTCAACAGTCTTCTCACTCGTTTGATGCAGCCCACAACGAATTCCTCTTCTGTGTCAAGCTCTTCATCTGAGAGCAGCACTTGCATCCTACGACCTCAATTATTTGTTGGATGTACTCCAATCTCTTCCTTCCTCTACAGTTTTCACCCTCTACAGCTCCCTCTAGTGCCGTCAGTATCAGGAATCAGGTAAAACATCAAATCTTCGTCATCGCTGGGGACGCAAGAAGATCCTGCAAGTACGGGACCAACGACGACTGAAGCGAATCGTTCAACGTGGCAGAAGTGTAACCCTTCAGCAAACTGCTGCAGATGTCAAGGCTGGGCCATCAACAAGTGGCAGCGTGTGAATCAATCAATGAAACATTATCGATATAGGCTTTCGGAGCCGAAGGCCCACTCGTGTAACCTTGAGACTGCACGACACAAAGCTTTACTCCTCGCCTGGTCCCATCAACACTGACACTGGACTGTTGATGCCTGGAAACATGTTGCCTGGTGTGGCGAGTCTCGTTTCGAATTGTATCGAGCGGATGGACGTGTACGGTTATGGAGACAACCTCGTGAATCCAAGGGCCCCGTATGTCAGCAGGGGACTGTTCAAGCTGGTGGAGGCTCTGTAATGGTGTGAGGTGTGTGCTGGTGGAATGGTATGGGACCTCTGATACGTTTTAGATACGATTCTGACAAGTGACATGTACGTAAGCATTCTGTCTGATCACCTGCATCCATTCGTGCCCATTGTGCATTCCGACGGACTTTGGCAATTCCAGCAGGACAATGCGACATCCCACATGTCCAGACTTGCTACAGAGGGGCTCAAGCAACGCTGTTTGAGTTTAAACGCTTCCGCTGGCCACCGAACTGCCCCGACATGAACATTACTGAGCATATCTGGGATGCCTTGCAACGCGCTTTTCAGAAGAGATCTCCACCACCTCGTACTCTTACGGGTTTATGGACAGCCCTGCAGGATTCATGGTGTCAGTTCCCTCCAGCACTACTTCAGACATTAGTCGAGACCATGTCACGTCGTGTTGTGGCACTTCTGGGTGCCCGCGGGAGCACTACACGATATTAGGCAGGTGTACCAGTTTCTTTGGCTCTGCAGTTTATATGTGTGTGTGGTGGTTGCTCTGTCGGGTATGTTCAACACAACAGACACTGCACTGTCGTTTAATACAGCGGCCATAAATATAACATTCTAAAGGATAGATCAGCTCCAGAAGAAATTGGGCATCAACGGACTTGGATTCGAACCCGGACCTACCGCTTAACGCGAACAATTGCCTTAACCGCCTCTGACGTCCGCACATGTTTTCGGTCCGACACAAATGGTCATCTTGTCATATGGTAGTAGCATCCATCGTCCATCCACCTACTTGCTCGCACCGAGTCCTGTGTTCCAGCAAGAGGATAACTTCAGTGCGGATGCACAACTGGGTTCGTGCCACTTGCGAGAATATAGAACATGTTGCTAGCAAGTAGGTAAATGGATTGTGGACAGTACTAGCGTATCGCAAATCGAGAACTGGCGTCAGACGGGAAGCGTGCCCAGATGGTTGAAGCGGTAAAGGCCTGATTACGGCTGGAGTCGGTCTCTTCTTCGAAATGTGATATCTAAGGCCACTGTATAAAACAATGTGGTTCTGTTATCTCGGACACTTCGGACAGGATACCACAGAAATTATATATATGTATATACGGTGTACCTGAAATGAATTTTGAAAATGATAGAGCCGGTAGAGTGGGTCATCAGCATATTTCGTATAGAGCAACCCATGTTCACATGCTGTCCGAGCTGCCATGGTAGCAGGTCTGCAAGGCAACGTTTTCGATGTATTTGTGGCATCAAGGTAAATGAGAAATCAGGGTGAAGTTTTATAACCTTTATTTGGAAATATTACGGAAGTGCCCAAAATTACGTCCTGCTTGAATGCACGCCGTGCAACGCCGCTGGGGTGACTGTTGCACTCTTTCAAACACTTCTGGCAAAGTGGAATTTGAATCTGAGGCCGCCATAACGCGCGTTATCGGCTTTTCGTCATCGTCAGTGGGTGTTCCATTGACAACAGATTTCAGAACAAAAAATCAATGGGCGTCAAGTCGGGAGAATGTACAGGCCATGCCACCGAGCCCTATGCAGTTCTCAACAAAATTGTCACACAAACGCATTTGCACTGCATGCGCGAAGTGCGCAGGTGCACATTCGCTGTCGCATGTTGAGCAGAACATGTTCCAACAACTCTGGCAGAGTTTCTCGTAAAAAGATTATTTGTTTGCGTTCAGTCGCCAGGGGAACACGTATGGACCGACCAGACTATCGCTTACCCAGCCGGCAGAAATGTTGACAGCAAGGCGATCTTGGTGCAGATTTTCCCGTGCCCACATGTGTTGATTGCGGCTGTTAAACAAACCCTCTCGTGTAAAGGATGTCTCATCCGTAAAAGTACACGGTTCGTGAAGTCCGGCTGAATCGCACTCCTTTGCAAAAACCACTGGCAGAATTCAGTTCGACGTGGAAAAACGTCTGGGTTAAGATCGTGAACCTTCTGAAGGCTCCTCCTCTTGAAGTCCTGGTGTACGCACTGTGCGTTGACGACCTCGTCCGTCGGACATTCACGCCTGTAACGACAAAAGAATACACCTGTTCCGAAGTAGGCCTTAAATGCTCATGCGTCATTACGAGAGTATGACAGTGAAGAAAATGTACCTCAAGTGAATCTGTCTGTCGTAGGGACCTGAGAATGACAGTACATGTGCGTGGATCTGGCACTCGATGATTCGATAACCTCCGAAAGTACAAACGTCGCGCAGCGTGAGCATTTCCATCCGCCGCCCCGTAAGCACAGGTCTGTCCTCTCACGAGTCCTTCGTTTCCTGTCCGCTCAACACAGTAACGAACGAAAGACTGACCTCATTTGATAGCAAACTGATGAAGGGCGAACCAGACCCCGCAGTGTGCACAGGTGCTACCCTCTGTGCAATAACTAGGAAACAGGCATTTGCACAGCCAAAAGCAACACGTTCACGTTCCAGTAAGAAAACCTGTAGTGCTGTCCCGCCTGGAATACCCACAGCTATGTCGACTACAGCGTTTGCAAATAAAGATCATAAACCTTGAACCCAACCTCTCTTTTACCTTGATGTCACAAACACATTGAAATCGTTGGCCTGCAGACCTGCTACTATGACGGCTCGGATGGATGTGGTGTGTGTCCTCTTGGTGGAGCTCGACGATCGTCAACGACGCCTAGCGCCGTACGTAAAGAGATGCGGACATGCTATGTGAAATGTGCTTATTATGACCCACTATACCAGCCCTCTCATTTTCTACATTCATTTTTGATAATCATATATAAGACTGCCTGCGACCAAGTAGGTGAGTGGTCAGTGGAAGCTACTAGCGCATGAAAAGTTAAGAACTCCGTGGTGGGAAGTGGTCACAATGTTTTGGCTCATCTGCGTATGTACATAGTTACATATAGATATTATAATTAAATGTCTCCCTGAGACATTTCAGTCTCCTTTTATTACCTACTATAATGATCGAAGCAGGCGAAATGAATTAAAATTTATGCTGTGACCGGGACTCAAACCCGGATTTTCGTGCTTGCTAGGAAGAAATGCTAACCATTACACCACCTCAGTACGATGGTCAACACTCCTCCACGTACTACCCAAGCTTATTGCCCTTCCCAACACAAACTTCAGTTCGTTTTTCCCTTACATATTGTCACTACTGCCAGAGCTCTCCGATATTGACAAGCACTTCAGCATTGGACGTAATGGGACGTCCTTGTACAAATTTTAATTTATTTTGTCAGCTTCGATTATTACCGTACATATAGATACATTCAAAAAATTAATTTGGATGTTGGTGCCTGAGTCTTAGGCAATTTTTATGATCTGACATCGTCCTATATAGGGGAGAGAAAATAACACTGCCTAGAACGGCAGGATTGACCCTCGCTGATGATCATCACAGAAGATGCCGGAAGTGGCAACCATTGACGTCGATGCGGTGCTGTGTTGGATTCATCAGTCTTTGAGATAACTGTAGCTGCTTACAGCGGCAACGGCGTTTGCAGTGTTTGGCTACTCCTCTGCCAGTGGTTATTTGAGTACACCTGACCATTCTTTGTCCCACCGGTAAAAATCACAGAAAAAGGTTTCAGGCGAACGAGATGGGCAGGAAACTTAATTGCACCTGTTGATTGTGCTCTCATCACCAAATACCCCATGCATTCATGACAAGGTTGTGAAGTCGGTGTTTGCTGTAGCTCTGTCTTGACGAAAATGTTGATACAGTCGTTCATCTTGATCCGCAAATGGGTTAAATACTTTCTTGGGGATACTGGTTATCCCGTGGACAGTTTGATGTAAGAATTTTGTTGTGATTCTGACAGGAGACATTGCTCAGCAATTACTAATCTTGAGATTATGCAGTGGCTCTAGAAATTACTGATAGGGGTTTTCTGATTGCTACTTTCAGGGTTCCGTGCCTTTGTTGTCTGTCTCTGTCGTACTGTTAAGAGCCCTTTTTCTCAGAAACGAGAAGTTGTATCAGTTGAAATTCATGTCACATATTAAGGTCTATTTTCCCTTGCTGGTGAAAAAATTTTAAATTTCTGTCAATTCCGTCAAAACATAAGGCCATTCATGTCACATATTTTGATACTTCAAAACTCTCTCTTAAACACCTATAGGGTACTTCCCCTTGACCTCTAATCATGTAATTTGGTAAGAAGCAAGGATTCACAGTAAGAGTTTCACAGTAAGAGTTAAGTGGAAAAAATCCGAAAATTCTGAATTTCTAATTATATAACACGATTTTTTTTCCATCTGTTTATCTGTCTCTCCGTCTGATAATTTAGCGTATCAGGCTCAAATTTATGTCGCATACTAAGGTCTACGATCCCTTGGCGGTGCAAAAATGTTAATCTTGTTAGTCACTTCAATCAAAAGATACAACCTCTTATATCACAATTTGATACTCGAAAGCTCACTTATCAAGACTGTCAAGGTACTTCCCCTTGACATAAACTCATGAGGTTGGCAAGGTGTTTTCACAGAATAAGTAAAGGTGAAAATCCGAAATCGTTAATTTATAATTATATCGTGAGAAGAATTTTTCCTTTGTCACTTTTTAGCGGTCTTCAAACTTGACATTAAAACATTCCCGAAAGTCTTGGAATCCCTGGGACCGATATCTTGCCAGTATTACTGTCCAAAAAGGCTAAAAGCGTCAATACGCTCGATTCCGCGAATGGACAAACTTTCTGTGTACATACATGGAACCATCAGTGCGCGAGTATTAATCACACCTGACCAATTTCTTAATAATTGTTCAAAATTTTGAGTGCATGAGTTGCTGCTGCTGTTTATTTTCATCTGTTTGCAGTTGTGTGAGTGAATAGGAATTCCTTTCACTTTAAATCCTGATATTTTTTTCTTAAAAGATCCTTATAGTCCTTTCCATGAAGATGTTAAACATCCTTGTCTTAGCCTATTTCTGATTTTGGCTTTGTAATGTTCTCGCCATATCTGTTTGTTTTTTTATATGTTTAGTATTGTTCATCTACCGTATGTTTCCAGTGTAAATGTATATCTTCCAAGATCTTTAAGAGTTTTCATAGGGAAAGGTATCAGGCGATCTGGATGGGCAGGAAACTAAACAGTATCTGTTGATTGTTCTCTCTTCACCAAAAACCCTATGCATTCCTGACGAGGCTGTCAAGTCAGTGTGTGCTGTTGGTCCGTCTTGGTGAAAATGTCGATACAGTCGTTCATCTTATGTGATCTGATCCATACATGGATTAAATAGTTTCCAGCTCATACTGTCAAATACCTTTTCTATAGCAATAAAAGTTGTGTAAGTATCCCTATTTGACTCCAACCTTCTCTCTAGTAAGCTCCTGTGCAATAGATGACAAAATGGTAGATATCGAAATAGACGACAGAGGGATAGAGAAACAATTAAAATCGCTTAAAAAAAGGAAAGGCCGCTAGACCTGATGGGATACCAGTTCGATTTTACACAGAGTACGCGAAGGAATTTGCCCCCCTTGTTGCAGCGGTTTACCGTAGGTCTCTAGAAGAGCGTAGCGTTCCAAAGGATTGGAAAAGGGCACAGGTCATCCCCGTTTTCAAGAAGGGACGTCGAACAGATGTGCAGAACTATAGATCTATATCTCTAACGTCGATCAGTTGTAGAATTTTGGAACACGTATTATGTTCGAGTATAATGACTTTTCTGGAGACTAGAAGTCTACTCTGTGGGAATCAGCATCGGTTTCGAAAAAGACGGTCGTGTGAAATCCAGCTCGCGCTATTCGTCCACGAGACTCAGAGGGCCATAGACACGGGTTCACATGTAGATGCCGTGTTTCTTGACTTCCGCAAGGCGTTCGATACAGTTCCCCACAGTCGTTTAATGAACAAAGTAAGATCATATGGACTATCACACCAATTGTGTGATTGGATTGAAGAGTTCCTAGATAACAGAACGCAGGATGTCATTCTCAATGGAGAGAAGTCTTCCGAAGTAAGAGTGATTTCGGGTGTGCCGCAGGGGACTGTCGTAGGACCGTTGCTATTCACAATATACATAAATGACCTTGTGGATGACATCGGAAGTTCACTGAGGCTTTTTGCGGATGATGCTGTGGTGTATCGAGAGGTTGTAACAATGGAAAATTGTACTGAAATGCAGGAGGATCTGCAGCGAATTGACGCATTGTGCAGGGAATGGCAATTGAATCTCAATGTAGACAAGTGTAATGTGCTGCGAATACATAGAAAGATAGATCCCTTATCATTTAGCTACAAAATAGCAGGTCAGCAACTGGAAACAGTTAATTCCATAAATTATCTGGGAGTACGCATTAGGAGTGATTTAAAATGGAATGATTATATAAAGTTGATCGACGGTAAACCAGATGCCAGATTGAGATTCATTGGAAGAATCCTAAGGAAATGCAATCCGAAAACAAAGGAAGTAGGTTACAGTACTCTTGTACGCCCACTGCCTGAATACTGCTCAGCAGTGTGGGATCCGTACCAGATAGGGTTGATAGAAGAGATAGAGAAGATCCAACGGAGTGCAGCGCGCTTCGTTACAGGATCATTTAGTAATCGCGAAAGCGTTACGGAGATGATAGATAAACTCCAGTCGAAGACTCTGCAGGAGAGACGCTCAGTAGCTCGGTACGGGCTTTTGTTGAAGTTTCGAGAACATACCTGCACCGAGGTGTCAAGCAGTATATTGCTGCCTCCTAGGTATATCTCGCGAAGAGACCATGAGGATAAAATCAGAGAGATTATAGCCCACACAGAGGCATACCGACAATCCTTTTTCCACGAACAATACGAGATTGGAATAGAAGGGAGAACCGATAGAGGTACTCAAGATACCCTCCGCCACACACCGGACGTGGCTTGCGGAGTATGGATGTAGATGTAGATGTAGATGTAGAAGTGTTTTAATGAAGTCCTTGGGTACGCAAGAGCTTCCTATGCGTGTTCTCGTAAATGACAGTAGATTATCATGTGTTTGGGTTAATACATTAGACATAAATCTCATTACCTCAGCATGTCAGGACTGCCATCCCAGGAAGAAATTTGATTGTTTTCGACGTCAAGGAGCAGCACTTTACTGCTCTGGCAGAAACTGTTGCAGTCTGGTAGCGTTCGCAGGTGATTGAACGCAAAGCTGAGAAGTCCGTCCCTGCAGTCCTGTATCCACAGCTGCGGATATTCGGTCAGCTGGTTTCTAGAGACGTCGAGGTACTGCAGCTGGCTGAGTCCACGCAGTGCCCCTCCCAGTGAGGTCAGCTGGTTCTGCGAGATGTCGAGCAGCTCGAGGTTGGGGACCCCCCGGAAGGCGTCCTGCTCCTGGTGCAGGCAGCACAGGCCAGTGTTGCGCAGGCCGAGCTCCCTCAAGCGCGGCAGCGGCGGCAGCTGCCCCGCCAGTCGGCGCAGCCTCGCCCCGCACATGTTCAGCTCCTCCAGCTTCCGCATGCTCGCAATGGCCGCCGGTATCGATGTCAGATGGTTGTCTCTCAGGTCCAGTCTTTCCAGCGCCGGCATCAGGACGTGCGCATCTGTCAAAAACAGTAATCAGACACTGAAACGAGACTGACTTTTTTGTTTTCCTCAAACTAATTCAAGTTCCTTAATTTATCATTTTTAGGTCAGTAATTATCTTAGAAGAAAGATTAAGGAAAGGCAAACCTACGTTTCTAGCATTTGTAGACTTAGAGAAAGCTTTTGACAATGTTGACTGGAATACTCTCTTTCTAATTCTGAAGGTGGCAGGGGTAAAATACATGGAGCGAAAAGCTATTTACAATTTGTACAGAAAGCAGATGGCAGTTATAAGAGTCGAGGGGCATGAATGGGAAGCA
The DNA here is from genome assembly GCF_023864345.2 of Schistocerca serialis cubense. Taxonomy (NCBI): domain Eukaryota; kingdom Metazoa; phylum Arthropoda; class Insecta; order Orthoptera; family Acrididae; genus Schistocerca; species Schistocerca serialis. Next base: position 506,807,275 of record NC_064639.1, read on the forward strand.
TTGGTTAGGAAGGGAGTGAGACAGGGTTGTAGCCTCTCCCCGATGTTATTCAATCTGTATATTGAGTAAGCAGTAAAGGAAACAAAAGAAAAATTCGGAGTAGGTATTAAAATCCATGGAAAAGAAATAAAAACTTTGTGCTTCGCCGATGACATTGTAATTCTGTCAGAGACAGCAAAGGAGTTGGAAGAACAGTTGAACGGAATGGACAGTGTCTTGAAAGGGGGATATAATATGAACATCAACAAAAGCAAAACGAGGATGATGGAATATAGTCGAATTAAGTCGGGTGATGCTGAGGGAATTAGATTAGGAAATGAGACACTTGCAGTAGTAAAGGAGTTTTGCTATTTGGGGAGCAAAATAAATGATGATGGTCGAAGTAGAGAAGATATAAAATTTAGACTGGCAATCGCAAGGAAAGCGTTTCTGAAGAAGAGAAATTTGTTAACATCGAGTATAGATTTAAGTGTCAGGAAATCGTTTCTGAAAGTAATTGTATGGAGTGTAGCCATGTATGGAGGACTATAAATAGTTTGGACAAGAAGAGGATAGAAGATTTCGAAATGTGGTGTTACAGAAGAATGCTGAAGATTAGATGGGTAGACCACATAACTAATGTGGAGGTATTGAATAGAATTGGGGAGAAGAGGAGTTTGTGGCACAACTTGACAAGAAGAAGGGACCGGTTGGTAAGGCATGTTCTGAGGCATCAAGGGACCACAAGTTTAGCACTGGAGGGCAGCGTGGAGGGTAAAAATCGTAGAGGGACACCAAGAGATGAATACACTAAGCAGATTCAGAAGGACGTAGGTTGCAGTAAGTACTGGGCGATGAAGAAGCTTGCACAGGATAGGGTAGCATGGAGAGCTGCATCAAACCAGTCTCAGGACTGACGACCACAACAACAACAACAACAACAGGTCAGTAATATTGAACTACACTACTGTTTGGAGAGAGAGAGACACATCAAGACCGACAGATGTGATCACAATAAAATTTATTCCACTGACTTGGGTCATGACGCTATGCAAACATTTGGCATTACGGACCTGTACGTGCACTGTGACTACGGAAATTCAGGATGGAATAGCGCCACCACGTGCTACAGTGAGAGCCACTACGCGTCGTGGCATGGAATCTAGGACCGCTTGAATAGGCTGCTGGGGAATATTCTGCCATGCCGTTTGAATGTGCGTCCACAAAACTTCAGCTGTGACTGGCGGAGGTCCTGAATGAACAAATTGCTGACTGGCCATATCGTAGACATGTTCGATAGGCGACATGTCAGGCGAATGGGTAGGCCATGGAAGCAGTGGTACCCGTCATTCGTCGAAGAGGGCTTGCACATTCCTCGTCACATGCGGTTGAGCGTTGTCCAGCTGAAATGTGACATGTGGAACGGCCTGCAGGAGGAGCAGTGCGGTAGCTGTTCAGATTTCCCGCAAGGCATAGATGGCGAGATCGTTTGTTACAGGTCATAGCGCCCTAAACCATCACACTTGGCGTGTGTCCACTATGACGCTCAACGATACAGTCTGCCCGATTGCGTTCATCACGGCTGCGTCGAACGCGTGTATGGCGATCATTGTAGGACAAGTTGAAGCGAGACTCCTCCAAAAACACTACATTTTGCCACTCAGCACGCAAGTCTCGGCGTTCACGTGCCCATTCCAGTTTACGGCATTGGAGGGTTCTGATCAATGGAAGCCGACGCAGCGGCATGCGAGCCACAAGTCCAGCCCGCCCCGCAGCGGTGTACCGTAGGTCTCTAGAAGAGCGTAGCGTACCAAAGGATTGGAAGAGGGCACAGGTCAACCCCGTTTTCAAGAAGGGACGTCGAGCAGATGTGCAGAACTATAGACCTATATCTCTAACGTCGATCAGTTGTAGAATTTTGGACCACGTATTATGTTCGAGTATAATGACTTTTCTGGAGACTAGAAATCTACTCTGTAGGAATCAGCATCGGTTTCGAAAAAGACGGTCGTGTGAAACCCAGCTCGCGCTATTCGTCCACGAGACTCAGAGGGCCATAGACACGGGTTCACATGTAGATGCCGTGTTTCTTGACTTCCGCAAGGCGTTCGATACAGTTCCCTACAGTCGTTTAATGAACAAAGTAAGGGCATATGGACTATCAGACCAATTGTGTGATTGGATTGAAGAGTTTCTAGATAACAGAACGCAGCATGTCATTCTCAATGGAGAGAAGTCTTCCGAAGTAAGAGTGATTTCAGGTGTGCCGCAGGGGAATGTGTCATAGGACCGTTGCTATTCACAATATACATAAATGACCTTTTGGATGACATCGGTAGTTCACTGAGGCTTTTTGCAGATGATGCTGTGGTGTATCGAGAGGTTGTAACAATGGAAAATTGTACTGAAATGCAGGAGGATCTGCAGCGAATTGACGCATGGTGCAGGGAATGGCAATTGAATCTCAATGTAGACAAGTGTAATGTGCTGCGGATACATAGAAAGACAGATCCCTTATCATTTAGCTACAAAATAGCAGGTCAGCAACTGGAAGCAGTTAATTCCATAAATTATCTGGGAGTACGCATTAGGAGTGATTTAAAATGGAATGGTTATATAAAGTTGATCGTCGGTAAAGCAGATGCCAGACTGAGATTCATTGGAAGAATCGTTACAGGATCATTTAGTAGTCGCGAAAGCGTTACGGAGATGATACATAAGCTCCAGTGGAAGACTCTGCAGGAGAGACGCTCAGTAGCTCGGTACGGGCTTTTGTTAAAGTTTCGAGAACATACCTTCACCGAAGAGTCAAGCAGTATATTGCACCCTCCTACGTATATCTCGCGAAGAGACCATGAGGATAAAATCAGAGAGATTATAGCCCACACAGAGGCATACCGACAATCCTTTTTCCACGAACAATACGAGATTGGAATAGAAGGGAGAACCGATAGAGGTACTCAGGGCACCCTCCGCCACACACCGTCAGGTGGCTTGTGGAGTATGGATGTAGATGTAGATGTAGATGTAGACGGCTCGGACCATCGACGCAGACATATCCACATCCGATGCAGTGCTCCAATGTCGCGCCAGCACTGTGGATGAAGCTGTTCTGTCCATTACGGCCAAGCGGTCAACATGACAGGCGTCTCACGCTGCAGTCGCATTATGTCTTCCAGTCCCTGTCAGTTCTGTGTACGGCCCTCTTCTCTACACAGATACCACATGCGCCTCACTGCTGAAGCAGTGCGCCCTCTACGAGTCGCAGAGTCATGGAACGACACACCCGCCTCCCTGAGACCAATAATTATGCCCCGTTCGAATGCACTCACGTGCCGATATTCCACACTGTGATGCCGGCGGGACAAAGTGGAACTTTGTTTCACATTTCTGTTCTGTATGACAGTTCCGCATTGACTGAGCGTTGCGTAACAACTATCTGTCTGGCCACACAAAAGAGAGCGCTGTTGGGCCTACGTGCACACCACCTCTGTGCCATGTAAATCACTTATACTGGTTCACCTGTTCTAGATCCACTTACTGGGCGTGTCACAGGCCATTGCTTCTGTGTGTTTCACTTTTTACAAACAGTAATGTATATTAGAATTATATTAATAACTTCAGCTGCTAACGGGCGTTGATATATCTCAACGGGGACAGGTGAAAATGTGTGCCCCGACCGGGACTCGAACCCGGGATCTCCTGCTTACATGACAGACGCTTTATCCATTTCTTTTTTTTTTTTTTTTTTTATTAAGGAAGGTAGGAGAAACACACCACCGAGGGCACAGAGGATAGTGCGACTGCAGGGACTATCTCGTGCACGCCTCCCGCGAGACCCACATTCTCACCTTCTATGTCCACACACTACATTCGTAGTGTCCCACCCCAAAACACTCATTACTCGTGGAAGAAATTCTTACCAAGTCCCGTAAGAGTTCGGGGAATATGTGTGCATCCGCACATAAGAAGAAGGTCGTGGCCGGTATTGCCAGAACTATATACTTACATGGATATGGTGTCCGTTGTTTCGGACATGGACGAAAGAACTGACACCATACCCATATAAATATATAGTAATGTATATGTCGACAGTTTATCGTGTTTTCTGTAGGAATAAAAAGTTATCCTGGAAGGATGCTACCTCAGGAATGGCACAACAGTCAGTCCTGGGGCCGCGCGGAGTTGTCGCGCGGTTTGAGGCGCCATGTACGAATTCCGCGGCTGCTCCCACCGGAGGTTCGAGTCCTGCCTCGGCCATGTGTGTGTGTGTGTGTGTGTGTGTGTGTGTGTGTGTGTGTGTGTGTGTGTTGTTCTTTGCATAAATTAGTTTAAGTAGTGTGTATGTCTAGGGACGGATGACTTCAGCAGTTTGATCCCTGAGGAATTCACACACCTCTGAACATTAGTCGTGGGCCCACTGTTGTTCTCCATGTAGATCAATGACACCACCTTGTCGTCCCGTAAATACCATTTCTTGTTGGCGATCTCCAGCTTCATCTGACAAGAGCACCATCACACCTGTTAATCACGGATTTTGATATCTCTTAGAAATGTTGTAGAGGGATCTAACATGAGTGCCTGGCTAACGACTTTTAATGCGACGGCCTATAGTTTCCTAGAAAGTCAATGTTGACGTTTTGTGCGTACCATCTACGAGGGCTGTTCGGATAGTAAGGAGTGACTCCTGGCGAAACGGAAATCACAGCGAAAATCAAAACTTTTTTATTTGCAACAGTTGCCTACATCTTCCAGCTATGCCTCTACTTACGAGGGAACCTCCCCATCGCACCCCCCTCAGATTTAGTTATAAGTTGGCACAGTGGATAGGCCTTGAAAAACTGAACACAGATCAATTGAGAAAACAGGAAGAAGTTGTGTGGAACTATGAATAAAATAAGCAAAATATACAAACTGAGTAGACCATGCGCAACATAGGCAACATCAAGGATTGAGTGAGATTCGGAGCGCCGTGGTCCCGTGGTAGCGTGAGCATCTGCGGAACGAGAGGTCCTTGGTTCAAGTCTTCCCTCGAGTGAAAAATTTACTTTCTTTATTTTCGCAAAGTTATGATCTGTCCGTTCGTTCACTGATGTCTCTGTTCACTGTAAAAGTTTAGTGTCTGTGTTTTGCGACCGCACCGGAAAACCGTGCGATTAGTAGACGAAAGGACGTGCCTCTCCAATGGGAACCGAAAACATTTGATCGCAAGGTCATAGGTCAACCGATTCCTCCACAGGAAAACACGTCTGATGTATTCTATACGACACTGGTGACGCCATGTGCGTCACATGACAGGAATATGTTGTCGACCTACTTAACTTATACACTTGGCGAATGGGTAAAAAGATTCTTCTACCTTGCCCGATTTAGGTTTTCATGTGGATGTGATAATCACTCCCAAAAAAGTGATGAAAACATAAGAGTTTGTCACATAAATTGCAACAAATTACTGCAACAGTTTCACAGTCGTACAGTTTTCCGTGTGCTCTGTCAGAACATATGTTTTTAACGTTTTCAAATTTTTCCGTGTGTAGACCGTCAAATCCTGCATATGTCCAAGCAAATCTGAACATGTCCAGGAATTTTGGAGAGCGAAGTTGATTATGTGTGAGTGCCTGAACTTTGATAATTATCTGAAAAAAAAGATTAAACTTTTCACTCGAGGGAAGACTTGAATCAAGGACCTCTCATTCTGCAGCCGCTCACACTAACCACGGGACCACGGCGCTCCTCAGCTCACACTACTTTGATGTTGCCTATCTTGCGCGTGGACGACTCAGTTTGTATATTTTGCCTTTTTTATCATAGTTCCACACAAATTCTTCCTGTTTTCTCGATTGATCTGTGTTCAGTTTTTCAAGGCCTACCCACTGTGCCGACTTCTAACTAAATCTGAGAGGGGTGCGATGGGGAGGTTCCCTTGTTAGCCACCGCTCCGACTTGACAACTGCCATAGCATTATACCAACCTTCTAGTACCCTCGTTATAGAAAGCAGCCTCCTGTGCTTTCTGACAATTTTGTACAATGGACCGCAGGTCGTTGTCTGTGCCAAAATGTTGCCTTCATAGCCGCTGGTCCATCTGAGCAGACATGAAAATCAGAGAGAGCCAATTCCGGGCTGTACGGCGAGTGATCGAACGCTTCCCATTGAAACTGGTGCAGAGGCGTCCTCATTGGCCAGGCAGTGTGCGGCCGAGAACTGCCTTGTAGAAGGAAATGTGGGGTTGCATTAAATCCGAAATCTCCCGGCAGGCACCCATACTTGGCAGGAGACGCTATTTTCCACGTACCTTTACAAGCTCAGAACGGAGAAGAGCGACGTGGCGCTAACAACATGCATACTAGAGATACAGCCCAACATATCTGTGCAAAGTTTCATTGGAATATCACTGTACTCTCCATTTCGCGATCGGTCATTCCCAACTTTCCGGAGAGCCCTCGTATATCCATAACATTAGTTATATTTCGACCAAGCCAGCAGAAATGCCGCAACACGACGTAGCATGGATTCGACATTCCATAACATTAGTTATATTTCGACCAAGCCAGCAGAAATGCCGCAACACGACGTAGCATGGATTCGACTAATGTCTAAAGTAGTGCTGGAGGGAATGGACGCCATGAATCCTGCAGGACTGTCCATAAATCCGTAAGAGTACAAGGGAGTGGAGATGTCTTCTGAAAAGGACATTGCAAGGCATCCCAGATATGCTCAATAATGTTCTTGTCTGGGGAGTTTGGTGGCCAGCGGAAGCGCTTAAACTCAGAACCACTCTGTAGCAATTCTGGACGCTTAGGGTGTCGCATTGTCCTGCTGTAATTACCCATGTCCGTCGGAATGCACAATGGACATTGTAACGCTGCGCTTTGGGCACACGATACTCTTTAAAGCCTGTACTATGGTAAGCTGACGGGCATCACCTTATGAGAAAGGATTTTCGGATATATGTTGACCGCGTGTACCTGAATGGAGGCAAAATCAGACTTACACCCACTCTGTAGTAACAATGATACGTCAAGCAAGTTTGAAATGCAACTGCACGTCAGGACGGGCAAGAAACAACACAGCAGATGCTACCAATTTGATAATAATACGGTCGCCAGCCTAATTAGGCATTAACTGAGTTTCTTCCCTGTACAAGTTGATGTACGTTCGTGCAAAACAACACGTAGTAACACTGCATAATATGGTAAATTCTAGAACCAGAAAATCTACTGAACTGATAATTTCACTTTCTGTACTAATATGGATAAACCATAAATACACAACATTACACTATAATGTTTTCTACAAAACTTCGTACTGTCTATTGATCTGATTAAAATCGGGCATAGGTTACCCTAGAAATAGCACTTTCGAAACACACACACTATGTCAATTTTGATAAAGGTAAAACACTGATAAATTTTGGATTTTAAATTGACTTTAACTTTGCTGGTCAAATCAGTTCAGTACACTTCAGAATTCAAACGAATAAGAAAAAGGGGGGGGGGGGGGGGACCTTGAAACTGTTATGATCACTGTATTAAAACAATTAATTACTGAAATCATTATGCCCTCAAGATTTCCAATATATGATTTACTACTCCTTTTTTCTTATTTCCTGCTCATTTAAATACCATTATATCTGTCTCGAAATAATTAAGCTTCATTACTAAATCAATATCAAAATTATCTTCCAACTTTGTCAGACCTTTGTTATTCGTCTATTGTTCATTAACAAAAAAGTTCTTTAAACATCATTCTAACATAGCTAGGTCTGCAGGTAATTATTATTAACATAAACTTTAATTCTTCATTTCGGGACACTCGGATTGCACAACATATGGAAAGGACCTTGGCTTGGTTAGTTGTGAGGATAATTAAATGATAGGATAGTTCTGGTAAAATTTAAGTTGTTATTGAACAGTGTGGAACAAAAGTAACACTGGTCCACACGAATACAGTACTAAAAGTTTTTAACCTGTTCGTATCGATGCGGCGGTTGGCGGGCGGCGAGATGGCGGGCATAGAGCACACATACAACCACAGCTATAGCTCTTGATGTATCGGCACTTTATTTCTTCATAGCGTCGCAATACTTTTCCATTTAGTGCCTATGGAATTTTGCCATGCTGTATAGGCGTCGGAACAGCATATCCGATCTCAATGAAACTACGTCTTTCAGGAGAGCCTCCTCGATCCAGAACGTGTTGCTCAGGCCAATGCCCAACTACGCCTGCCATCCACCTTTTACCGCTCCCCTACAGACAGGGTATTCACCCGAGGTTTTGCATTCTACATATCCTAATACATTGCCTATTGTATGGACCAGACGCACGATTACAATTTTAACATCTTACAATAGTTTCAACGTTTCTTACATTTCAATTCTGTTACAATATTGTTTGACATTTGACATAAACATTAATATTCACATCGAAATTTGTTTACAGTTTTCTTAACACAATGGCAAGAAACAAAAAAAGCAAAAAAAAAAAAAAAAGAAATGAAATCAGAACATCACTCACACTAATTTATCGAAGAATCAGAAGAGAAAAAAAAACATAATATTTATATGTACAATAGTACAGCGTTGTTGTTGTTACAACATGAACGGATGACGGTGATCAGCAGGATGCTTACATACCTGTCACCTCAGAGTCGTATCAGGGGTCTCATATCACTCCAACTGCCACACCATTGCAGAGCCTCCACCTGCTGACATGCGGGGTCCTTGGATTCATGAGATCGTCTCCATACCCGTACACGTCCATCCGCTAGATACAATTTGAAACGAGACTCATCCGACCAGGCAACATGTTTCCAGTCATTAACAGTCCAATGCCGGTGTTGAAGGGCCCACGTGAGGCGTAAAACTTTATGTCATGCAGTCGCCAAGGTACACGAGTGGACCTTCGGCTCCGAAAGCACATATCGATGATGTTTCGTCGAATGTTTCGCACGCTGACACTTGTTGCTGGCCCAGCATTAAAATCTGCAGCAATTTACGGGAGGGCTGCACTTTTGTCACATTCAACGCGTCTCTTCAGTCGTCGTTGGTCCCGTTCTTGTAGGATATTTTTCCGGCCTCAGCGATGTCGGAGATTTGATGCTTTACCGGATTCCTGACATTCATGGTACACTCGTGAAATGGTAGCACGGGAAAATCCACAATTCATCGCCATCTCGGAGATGCTGTGTCCAATCGCTCGTGCGCCGACTATAGCGTCACGGTCAAACTCATTTAAATCTTGATAACTTGCCTTTGTAGCAGCTGTAACCGACCTAACAACTGCGCCACACACTTGTTATCTTATATAGGCGTTGCCGACCTGCCTGTTACTCTGTATTTGAATACGCATGCCTATACCAGTTTCTTTGGTGCTTCAGTATATGTATACTTCATGCAAACTTACTCAAAAGTAGTCATTTTCGCCGTGGTAATTTCATTAATTAGTCCATAACAGACTTTCTAAAACGTGTATCACGTTTGTTGTAGAAGTGATTACAGAATCGTCTTACTCACCATTGCTCGCTTCGCTTCCTGTGGTAGAACAGAATTCTGGATGGTATTTTTCGCAAAAAAACGAAATCACAAATTCATAGAGCACCACACATTGTGAGGTGTCAGGTAAATCCAACACCTTCCATCAAAATCCTGACATGATTAGCAAATCCAGTAGTATGTCACATAGCTCCGAATAAATCGTGACATTAAATTAACCAAAGTAAAACGAGTAACGAGCGAGCAAATGGAATACCACAGACTAACACAAGAATGCCGAAATGCATGTCACACCTTCCCACCGTCAGACAGACGCAGTTCCGAGGGGAGAAACGAGAACAGAAGCCGAGAGCAGAACCGTGTTAAGCTAGAAGGCCCTACGATAAAGGACGGACACCCACGTCGCCAGCTAACCGCCAGGACCACCCCCCAGCCCATGTTAAAAGATAGAGCCCTCCAGAAGAACAATATAGATCTTACGATAACACTAAAAGGGCCACACCAGCCGCAAGTTTTAGCGTGAGACTTTTTCGCGTCTCTGTTATGTTGCAAACTTTAAAAACATTGCCTCACCACGAAAAGTAACCGCCAGGACCACCCCCCAGCCCATGCTAAAAGATAGAGCCCTCCAGAGGAACAGTATAGATCTTATGATAACACTAAAAGGGCCACACCAGCTGCAAGTTTTAGCGTGAGACTTTTTCGCGTCTCTGTTACGTTGCAAACTTTAAAAACATTGCCCCACCACGAAAAGTATAACTTTCCTCATTGGATAGACAGAATTTTTGTAGGCGGAGCTTAAGGTTAACATTGAGACCCTGATTGGTCAGATGAAAACACAGCCAGATAATTTTTTTTTAAACCAACTTCGGTAAATTGTGGTAAGGAGAAGTTAGGAGGCAGTAGCTTCCAAGACGGCGCTCTGTATGGAGCTGCACCGGCCGCCGCCCCCTGACGAACAAAGACAAGGTAATGAACGCACGCGATGCCGCATTTTTGAGCGCATAAGGCTTCACTCAGAACTGCAGAAGTCTCATCTGTTACATCCCCTTTTTACGTAATACTAGTGTCGATCGTCAATTAAATCTCATGGCATTCACATTTGCTACGTTAAGTTAAAATCTGAAATGCGATGATTTCTCTGTTTTATAATTATTGAGAAGCCACATCAGCCACTGTAAGTTAGATAAGTTAGATAAGTAATTAAAGATAATTGAGGGTCACTGTAGACCATTTTGATAGTTTTCTCTTTTGTGAAGCTTAATTTATACCTAGATTATAGATGTGATATGGCATAGGTCATCCTTCGATCCATTGTAGAACTTGGAAACCCATTCAGGGAATATCCGTTCACATTTTTGTTGAACACAGTTGCTTTTTATCATCCTGTATTAAAACACTTCCTTTTATCAATAGTGCAATTTATAAACAATGTTTTGTGAGTAGAATAAAATTTCCAATGCTAAACTTAACTGCTTTTTCGACGTTATTTTACCAGCTAACCAAAAATAGGTAAGCCTTGAACCCCTTCCACTAAATTTAGTTAGTATTAAGATTCTTTTACGCTGACGCTGAAATCATTAAGTATTTGGTTATATCATCGCTAGCCTCACTGAACTCTTCTGAACTCTACATGTCATGTGTGGTCTGGCGTCTCCTTACCAGCAATAGGTCCCAGGTTCAAACTAGTCAATTCCCTAAAAAAAAAAAAAAAAAAACACGCTCAGAGCGTCGTTGCGCGAAAGTGGTAGGGAGACACGACATAGAACAACAGACACCACGCAGAATGTTAGAGAATGGCGACCCTGCCAGGATGGTAAAATACCATGATTGAAAGTCGACCACATGCCTAACTAGGTCAGAAAAATGTCTTGTTGAAAAATTTTTGTAACAAAATTTTTTTCCTTAAGTTATAAGTAGTCGAAAACAGTAGCTTCAGTGATAGATAGTAAGAAAGTATTCAATAGAACGTGAGACACTCTAGCAGAGACAATAGCATAATTATGTTATGAATTTTAATATTGTTAGAATTAAGTTTTCTCTCCAATGCAAGTGCACAGGTGGCGGATACATCGTTCACAAGTTGGTTCTGACCCAACAAGTAAGTGAATGGATTGTCAAGTCGTGTGTGCAAAAAGTTTATGAAACGCGCGAGATCGTATGAGTGCATGTTGACGCGAAGTAGGGCGCGTGAATTGGTTTTAAAACAGAAAATAAGGGATTCGGAAAGATTAGCAATGGCAGATCGAGACCTTGACCGAATTGAGGTAGAGACCCAACATGAAGATGGACAGAGAATAGAGGACAATACAACAGACGATGCAGTATCGCGAGAAATAGGACAGATAACGCACCATAACGAGGATAATGTACGCCAAGGCACAGAAAACCTAGGTCAGCATACGACAGAGGAGCAGGAAAGTAGAGAGACAGCCGATGAGGATTCTAACTTGCGTCTTGAATATGTAGAACCCATAGTACAAGTAATCAGAGCTCCCTTACCACAGAGTACAAGGAATTCGAGCAGAAACGTGTCACCGCACAGTTCAATGCAATCGGTTGCAAACCAACACTTGGGCGAAAACACAGAGCGTAGGACGTCGGAAGAAAACGCAATAGGACCCACCAATCTGGCAGAATTATTACAATTAATGACGGAAACTATGACAAGACAAAATAAAGAAATTGCGAACCAAATTAAAATTCAGGATGCAGAAACGACGAACCAAAGTGCAGAAACCACGAGACAAATGCGTGAGATTAAAGAACAAAACAAAAAAGTTCAGTTACACCTAAGTTATATTGAAGACGAGGCAAAAGAATCTCGAGAAGTGATAGGAAACTTAGTAACAGGTCACAATCAATTGAGAACAGACATTGACAAGGTACAAGCGGACGTACAAACATTGCGTAATGACACTCAGTACGAGATCAAAACATTACGTAACAACACCCAGGGAGAAGTCAAGAAACTAGAGAAACAGATAAACGTAATTACTAGACAAGCAGCAGGTACAGCGCGTGAAATTGTTGAAAACAGTGTGTTACACAAACGTATCACAAAAGCAGCGCTGAAAAGATATGACAACCGCATAGTCAAAATAGAAGTGCAAACGAAGCAACAATTTCAGAAATTGCGAATAGAGTTGTTGCAAACCATTGAAGAGCTTAGTGAACAGGATCGAACAAGCACTGAGTCTGCGACCACATCCGTATCTGTAACAGCACCGGAAAAACAAGCAATTAACGAAGATATCATGCATTTTCGATTCCAATCACAGGCGGAAAATAACATACGTGAAATCAGACAGCCTGCACCGCAACAAACACGTTTCGTAATTCTTGATGAACAAACGGCACCACAAACACATGCAGAACCACTAATGTATGTTTCAAGACAGTTTGGATCGAGCAATGAAGCGGCAAGGTTAGCCAGACAAGATACCGAACCAACACCTGACATGGAAAGCCAGGTCGCGAAGAGTACAGTGCAATGCATTCAGCTAAACGTTCACAACCGATGGAAGAAAATTATTGCGTACCGCTCCAACGATACTACGCAAGGGTACGCGAAAGTTACAGTGGACAATATCCAATAGATCGACCACAACCGGAAAGAGCGACGGGAGAAATGATCAGAAACAAAAGTGGCGAAGAATCGCGAATTTCATATGGAAATATGACGAAGTACGACAACGATCATTTCCTCACAGTCAGAAAATTTCAACACTTTCGAGAAGGAAACTCATTACATCCATGAATTTTTATTGATCAATTCCGAGTAGGATTACCAGAACACTGGACGCTAGCACACAAATTAGACTTTATATGTGCACACATGTCAGGAACAGTCGCAGAAACCATGCAGAATGTTGCAGCGACATGCCGATCGTACGAAGAGTTCAGAGAGAAGTTTCTCTCACGATATTGGTCCAGTGAAGCACAGAACAGAGTGAAGTACGAATTATTACAGAACCCATATTTTGAAAATTCAGGAGAGAAGAGTCCCGTGAAATTTTTCGAATTAATGGCAAAGAAAAATCTATGCTTAGATGTACCATACAGTGACGGAGAGTTGATTAAATTATGCGCGATGAAGTTACCATTGAAATACCAGCAATCATTAGTAGGTCGCGGAGGCAATGACGTCGAAGCATTTAAAGGTATTCTAAAGGAACTAGAGTTCACATTTTCGGAAGATGACGCAAGAAAAAGACGAAGCGCACGTGAAAACGAAAGCAAAAAGCAGTGGAATCCACAAGACACAGTACGAAGAAACAATAATTACGAACCACGTGATGACTTCGCACCAAGAAACGACAATAGATTTCAACAAAGAACCGGTTATGTATTTAGAAGAGAATATGGCAATAACTATAATTCACCCAGGAACGGCAACAACCTTCACAGATGGAATAACGACAACCGGAATGAGTATTGGAGCGCCAATAGACCGACCAACAAAGAAACCAGTATCAACAAGCGGAGCAAGAAAAGAGAATACAGATAGAAGAGGTGGAGGTAAGACCACCAAACCCCGAAAAACGTTCGAATTGACAGCTAAGCGCCCATGCCAAAGGGAATGACGCACCGACCCAGGACAATTGCAGCACGTTGAACAGAGAAGTAAGTATCTTATCACGAGAAGAGAAGAAGGAGGAAACAAATCCGCAGGGCCCAGATGAAAACGAAGACAGGAAAATAACAATATCGTGTTGGGAGAATACTGACGAGAAAGATGAGTTACCAGAGGCATGCACAACGAATGTAGGAGGAAAGGACGAAGTAATGAGTATTGCAGAGCTATTTGAGATGGAAACCAGGGAAAGCGAATTCATTGAGGATAACGCGCAGTCGACAGAAGTTGAAAATAAGTTACGAGTGGGCACACAACCCAACGTATATAATGAAGGAAGTTATGAAGCGATAATTAGAGCATTTAGATGCGATTATGTGGAAGTAGCGACGAAGAAGGAGAAGATAGACGAGGATGAGGAAAATGTAGAGGATGTTGAAGAAAGCGTAAATGAAGGAAGAAATATAGAAGAGGAAATAAAAGAGAGAGAAGTAGCAGTCGAAGCTTATCCTACAGAAAGTTCGAATTCACAAAGGAAATTCCTGAAAATACTCATGTATGATTCAGTGGAGGATTCGTTGATGCTAGAAGAAGAACAGAACCAACCCTTTCACATTCAACCAATTGTGAAGGCCATGGTAAAGCATATCCCAGTCAATATTGTAATTGATAGCGGAAGTGAACTGACTGCGATCTCAGAAAATTTATTCATGCAGTGTAATGCCAATGAGGAAATGTCAGTTCTGAAAACACGTAAGATTAAAGTAAGAGGTCCTTTTAGAAACAATGCTGCGGAAGTTACGAGACAAACAAGGTTAACTCTTTCGTGTCAAGGTCAAAAGATCGAAGCCAATTTCGTGATTATACCTAAACTAACTGTAGATTCGATTATAGGTGCAGATTTTTTAAATGAGAGACTAGCGATAATAGATATGGGGAAAGGTAGCGTAACATTCGGGAATATCACACTTCTCTTCGAGCAAAAGCTAAAATTAGAAGAAATAAACAAACAATTAAGAATGATGCGAGATAAAGAGGATGAAGAATTAGAATGGTATGCACAAAAAGGGGAATCGCCTCAACTCATGTTAGAAGTCCATAAAGAAATCGACGGAAAACTGCAAGTAGTTCAAGGTATTTCGGAACACAGTAAAAGAGAATTAGAGGGTATTTTACGAGATAAAGCAGAGGTATTTTTACCTAAGACTGGCAGTATTAAACACTTTCAGTGCAAGTTTGAAGTAAAACAGCACAACCCATTTAGAGTGCCACCCTATACAATCCCATTAAGCTACAGGAATAAAGTATTCCAGGAGATATCAAAAACGTTAGATGATGATATTATTGAACCAGCTACCTCCACATATAACAGCCCGCTCCATATTGTACAAAAACGAGATGGGAGCATCAGGTTAGTGCTTGATTCCAGACAGATCAACACAGTCATAATCACTGAGACAGATCGCTCAGAAAAATTAGAGGAATTGATGCAAAACTTCCACGGTGCTAAGATATTTTCATCAATTGATTTACGAAGTAGTTTCTGGCAAATAGAATTGGCCCCAGAATGTAGAAAATTTACAGCATTTATCGTATTCGGTAGATGTTACCAATTTAAACGATTGCCATTTGGCTTAAACATATCATCATCAGCGTTTATTAGGGGATTTAATACTATACTCAGTCCTGAAATTTTACAAAAAATTACTTGTTATGTTGATGACGTGATTATAGCAGAACCCTGTTGGGAACATCACAACGACACATTAAATCAGTTTTTACAGATCATGAAAGAGCATGGGGTCACAGTAAATATAACAAAATCCAAATTTGGAAGGCGAGAGGTCAAATTTCTAGGACACATAATTTCAGAGAAAGGGGTAATGTCCGACCCAGAAAAACTAACGGCAATCAAAGAATTCTGTACTCCATATAATAAGAAAACTCTCAGAGGATTTCTAGGTCTCACCGGATTCTATGAAAAATTTATTTGTTTGATTCCAAGAATACGAACAGGCAGGGCTAAGATCATATATAACAATTGCATTTGCCAGTCGTGTACTCACAAAAAGCGAGAAAAACTATAAAGTCACGGAGCTGGAAGCATTGGCCATTGTATGGGGCTTCCAACGTTTTCGATACTTCCTATTCGGAAGAAAAACAAAAGTATACATTGACCACAAAGCATTAGAATTTCTGTTATCCACCAAACTAACTCATCGGAGGTTAGCCAGATTTATGTTAATACTACAAGAATTTGACTTCACTATTACACACATACCAGGACCAGCAAATGTATTAGCAGATGCTTTATCACGATGTCCACAGGGTGCATCCAATAACATGGGTTTAGAAGCAGCAGAAGACCAGTTTACAACGTACTATATGAAACAAGTACCTTTCGAAAACTACATTACGACAGAATTGAAAAACATAGGCAAAGAACAGGACAAGGATCACGAAATACTAGGAATCAAACACAAGTTTAGAAGTAAGGATTTTCCAGACATTCGACAGCACTATCTTGTAAAAAACAATGTTTTATTTTTTAGACGAAATGTTGCAACGAATGAATGGTTAATTTATATCCCAGATGAACTAATTAATAAGTACATATGGTATACACATTTAAGTAATGGCCACTTTGGACCAAAGAAATGCTTTTTAAAAATAAAACAAATAAGCCATTTTCCTAATATGGAAAGACGAATTAGAACAGTATTAGTCAAATGCAAAAAATGTATGAGGGCTAAACACGTCACTTTCCAAACCAAACCACCTATGTTTCCAATAATTCCTAAAAAATTAAAACAAATAGCTGCAACAGATTTGATGGAGCCCCTCCCACATACAAAAAATGGATATATTTTCATATTTGTCGTTTTGGAACTTACTTTTAAATATGTTACCTTGACAGCATTAAAACGGGCAACAGGTCTTACTACAAGTAAAGCATTTAGACAAGATTTTCTCAGACAAGTAGGTCGAGTGGAACGAATAATTTCGGGTAATGGCCCACAATACAAATCAGTGCAATGGCAGAACACTTTAAAACAACACAAAATAAAACCCATCTACATATCTAAGTACTAACCTTGCGTAAATCCAGCAGAACGACCTATGAAAGACATAGACACTGTATGCCGATTATATGCAGGCAAAAGACACAGCACTTGGGATATATACCTTAAAGATTTTCAAGAAGTAATAAATGAAATGCCACATAGCACTACACTACTACCTCCAGTTACTGTACTTAAAAATATTGAACCCCCAAACATAACCAGAGAAAATGTTAGATTTCCTATTGTACCAAGCAGACAGCACAAACAAGTCATAGCAACAGCACTCTCCAACGTCAGAAAGGCAGCCATTAAAAGAAAAGAAAGAGGAGATAGAACAGCAATTAAAAGAACGTTCTAAGTAGGCCAGAAAGTATTTGTAAGAACACACCATCTTTCCAGGAAACAGAAACACAAAATACATAAGTTTTACGCTGCATACAAAGGACCAGTCATAATTAGCTGAATTGCTCATGATAATGCTGTGGAACTAATGAACCCAAAAACAGGCAAAACCTTAGGACTTCACCATGTGAGCCATATCAAAAAGTTTGAAGATTAATTTTATTACTGGTAAATAATCAGGTAAGATTATGTTGCAGATAAGATCGTCAGGAGAAAGAAGAATGAAGAGAGAGGAAGGTGGGAAAAAGAAAGTAGTTGCAATAAAAACAAAAACAAAAATTACACCAATAGTACCATAGATTAAGGTGAAGGGATAAAACGTAGATAGTCTAACAGCATGAAATACTAAAATGCTATACACCACGACACTACACAAAATAAAAAACGAATTTGAGGATTCTTGTTGAAGTTAAGACTCAAAATATCTTAGAATTGTAACATGGAAAGGGCGCCGAAATTTGTAAAGCTTTTTAAGAAGGCATAAAACAATGTAGGTACTAGACATATGTTAGATGATTATAAATAAAACTTTTTGGAAGAGCCATTGTAAAAACTCCAGCGAAGACCAGATGCAATGACCCACAAGTTGCAACGCAAGAAGTATCAAGAAAGAAAAAGATGTAATTAGCAAGACACGATTCCTACAAGGCAGAAGCGTCGAGAGAAGGGAAAGGACAGCAAGACCAACACAGGGCCCTTGTAGCCAAAGTGGGCAGTAAATCTGCTGAACCACAGAGTGGCGGAACCCTGCTGGGACAGAACACGGAACCACAGAGTGGCGGAACACGGAAGGCAAAGTGGGTCTTGGAACGCCCCCACTCAGCGGAGCGAGCAAAAAACGGCGTGACGAGAAGACCGCTTGGGCAAGACACCACTGGCAAAAAAATATGTGTAAAGTCACAGTACTGCTATTAAACAGCACGCTGATGCACAAAACTGAAGAAAACTTCCACTAAGTAAAAATGACATGCCCAAACAATTTATCAAACTGTTACTAAGAGGAGAACTTCAAAGCAACTAGTTATCAATAAATATTTCCGTATCCTGCTCAGAGAAGAACCAAGAATCAAGTAAGAAGCAGAGAAAAAGCAGGAAGAACAGAAGTTGAAGATTCGCAAGATTGAGACCAAGAAAGAAGATGGGTGAAGAATAGATGACATACCTTCCCAAATTCCTATCCTATTGCAAACAAGTCGTCTGCAAAGTATTACAATGAAAAACGATGGCTTTCAGCGACACATAACGATGACTTTCACACATACAAAGCCAGTAAACCATGAGATTCTGCACTCACAGCTCCATTCCATTATGCGACCTCCACAACAGCAACACACACTTGCAAAGCCAACAAGGAACGACGAACAAAGCTGTACATCAAATACTTGTCCACATCCATCTCGCTCAAGTCCGTCACCTTCGTGCAAAAATATTTGCCAACTTCATGCTTAAACATTCATAGGATTATGTGAATGTGTGAAATCAAATTATGTGATGTAGGAATTGTGCAAAAGAAATGTGTGAAAAACTAAATAAGTTAAGCACACCACACAGCTAATAAACTACAAAAAACAGTCATTGACTATGGATGTAAGTAAAAAGAGACTATTGATTAAAATGAGTCTTTAGTTCTGAAATGTACAGTATATAAAGAACAAAAGTAAGACATAATAAACACTAAAACTATATGCCACTTATTTTCACCTAATAAAAATAAAAGAATAATTATATTTTACTTATTTTCTCCTTATAACAACAAAGAATAAAAAATTATCTTGTTGGATGTTTTCCCTTCTTTTTAACATTTGTACCATTTGTTAGGATAATATCTCAATACTTGTGTATGTATATTTCTTTGTCAAAGCAATTCGTGGAAATAATTCTTATTTGTTACTGTAACAATGTTGAAATGAGTGTCAAGAAACAAAAACATTTTACTTGTACATGATATTTAGAAAATGTGTTAGGAATAGATTTTACTTAATTACTACATTTATAAAAAAAAATTTCTAAGAAAATCGATGTGAAAGAATCCTCACTTTCGATAACAAACTTCTTAAAAAACAAACTTCACACTTAAATAAAGAAAGAAAATAATTATAAATTAATAATAATAATAATAATAGCATAAAAATATTCTTCTCTTGTCAATACAAACATATTTTCGAGAATAATGTGGAAGAATATAAAAATATAAATCAGTAATATAAACTAGCATAGAACCAGAATAACGTGGCTGAACAGAAGGCAACAAAATTTAGATAAAGGAATAATTTTTGACTGACTTAGACAACAATTCAATCATTGCTTAACTTCAGTGCAAAAATTAAGTTCGAAAGGTGGTGATATGTAAGCTGTCAGGCAAATCCAACTCCTTCCATGAAAACACTGACATGATAAGCAAATCCAGTAGTATGTCACATAGCTCCGAATAAATCATGACATTAAATTAACCAAAGTAATATGAGTAACGAGTGAGCAAATGGAATACCACAGACTAACACAAGAATGCCGAAATGCATGTCAAACCTTCCCACCGTGAGAGAGACGCAATTCCGAGGGAGAAACGAAAACAGAAGCCGAGAGCAGAACCATGTTAAGCTAGAAGGCCCTACAATAAGGAACGGACACCCACGTTGCCAGCTAACCGCCAGGACCACCCCCCAGCCCATGTTAAAAGATAGAGCCCTCTAGAAGAACAGTATAGATCTTACGATACCACTAAAAGGGCCACACCAGCTGCAAGTTTTAGCGTGAGACTTTTTCGCGTCTCTGTTATGTTGCAAACTTTAAAAACATTGCCTCACCACGAAAAGTAACCGCCAGGACCACCCCCCAGCCCATGCTAAAAGATAGAGCCCTCCAGAGGAACAGTATAGATCTTATGATAACACTAAAAGGGCCACACCAGCTGCAAGTTTTAGCGTGAGACTTTTTCGCGTCTCTGTTACGTTGCAAACTTTAAAAACATTGCCCCACCACGAAAAGTATAACTTTCCTCATTGGATAGACGGAGCTTAAGGTTAACATTGAGACCCTGATTGGTCAGATGAAAACACAGCCAGATAATTTTTTTTAAACCAACTTCGGTAAATTGTGGTAAGGAGAAGTTAGGAGGGAGTTGCTTCCGAGACGGCGAGCTGTATGGAGCTGCGCCAGCCGCCGCCCCCTGACGAACACCGACAAGGTAATGAACACATGCGATGCCGCATTTTTAAGCGCGTAAGGTTTCACTCAGAACTGCAGAAGTCTCATCTGTTACATCCCCTTTTTACGTAATACTAGTGTCGATCGTCAATTAAATCTCATGGTATTCACTTTTGCTACGTTAAGTTAAAATCTGAAATGCGATGATTTCTCTGTTTTATAATTATTGAGAAGCCACATCAGCCACTGTAAGTTAGATAAGTTAGATAAGTAATTAAAGATAATTGAGGGTCACTGTAGACCATTTTGATAGTTTTCTCTTTTGTGAAGCTTAATTTATACCTAGATTATAGATGTGATATGGCATAGGTCATCCTTCGATCCATTGTAGAACTTGGAAACCCATTCAGGGAATATCCGTTCACATTTTTGTTGAACGCAGTTGCTTTTTATCATCCTGTATTAAAACACTTCCTTTTATCAATAGTGCAATTTATAAACAATGTTTTGTGAGTAGAATAAAATTTCCAATGCTAAACTTAACTGCTTTTTCGACATTATTTTACCAGCTAACCAAAAATAGGTAAGCCTTGAACCCCTTCCACTAAATTTAGTTAGTATTAAGATTCTTTTACGCTGACGCTGAAATCATTAAGTATTTGGTTATATCATCGCTAGTCTCACTGAACTCTTCTGAACTCTACATGTCATGTGTGGTCTGGCGTCTCCTTACCAGCAATAGGTTCCAGGTTCAAACTAGTCAATTCCCTAAAAAAAAAACACGCTCAGAGCGTCGTTGCGCGAAAGTGGTAGGGAGACACGACATAGAACAACAGACACCACGCAGAATGTTAGAACAAATATAATGGAAGTTACTGCCTTGCAGGCATGCGATGGTTCAGAAACATTACCGGAAAATACGTTCATTTTAATCAAAAAGATTGTTCTTTGTTCGAACAGCTTCGATGCAAACCACTCGTATTTGATCGTTCCTGTGAAAGCTGATGGACGGAACCGATGTAGAATTAAGCAATGCGTTTTTATGAAATCTTCCCTCGACGCGATTTCTCTATTAGTCTTGAGCAAGTCGGTAGTATTTTTTTTTTTTTTGAGGGGGGGGGGAATTTTGACCTGTCTGCAGGTAGCAGAGTAGATTCATTTTGGCGGGATCATTCTTACGGTGCAGATGCATGATTCTCTTTCATATGCAAAGATTCGATTGTAAAGTGTCTGATCAGTCTGCCCTCCCCACAAATCAATGCGGTAAAGTAATTCATCTTGTGGCATGTGGGGAAGAATGACAGATTTAAAAAATCTTCGTACAGCACTTTAGTGAACCGTCCTGACTTCATGCAGGTCACAATTTCATTTTTTTAATTTGTGAGACAACTTGTGAACTCTTTTTTGGACAATCCGACGAAATTTCCCGAGCAGTTACCGCATACGAGAACACGCAATTATAGGACATTCTACTTTAAAGGAATGCCTAATCTTGTTCAACTCTTTTCTGCACAGAGAAGATTTTCGCTCCGTGTTACGCAAGGGACCTATTGTACGTCAATTGGTACTGGCATCCTGTTTGATCAGTATTAATTCTTGGTTGGTGCACAGGGTCACAGCGTTTTTCTGTAAGTTTAATAAACACAGCAAATACAAATAACAGAGACTTTAGTCGTCAATAATACATTCCCCTCACTATTTATAACAGTTTGCCAATGGTGGGGTAATTTTTCGATTCAATGACTGTAGAAATTACGTGGTTTTGAGTACAAGTTCCTTGAAGGTTGTTAGATAGACATCGGAAAAGGTGACAATCGGAGGATACAAGGTCAAGTGCATAAAGTGGGTGCGGACTGACTTCCTAACCAACTCCTGTATAGCGTTTTTCTTCAATCTTGCAGAATGCGGGCGGGAATTGTCGTGGAGTAGCACCACTTCACACAGTCTTCCTGGTCGTTGTTCTTTGATTGCATCACCAAGAGGTCTCAGTTGTTGACAGTAAATGTGAGCAGTGACGGTTACACCCGGAGAAGCAATTCGTGGTACGCAACAGTCACTGTTCCATCAGATGCATATCATTATTTTTGTGGATGCGCGCAGCTCTTTGTACGGGGCGTTGCTGCTTTGTTTGGGTTCAACCATTCCCTTCTTTTTCTTATGTTAGCATAAAGACGCCATTTCTCGTCACCAGTGACAATTCAGGACGGGAATGGTCGGTGTTCACCAGCCAACTAATGACGAGCAAACAGAGGTACATGTGGCCACCCACTGATTGTTGTGATTTTAGCTTAGAGCACGCGCTAACCGTACACCCGATTTTTTAGCATCTCCTCTGCATGAAAATTTCACACGATGATGGAATGATAACAGTTCGTCAACATATGCCAGTTACTTTGATATGGATGATTGTGGATTAATGCGCTTAAACGATCTTCATTAGACCCCTATCGTCTTTCTGAAAGTGGACAGTAGCTAATTTCGAAATTATCCTCCGTAAAACGAGAAAACCATTTTCTTACCGTGATCTGTCCAATGGCATTATCTCCATAAACGGCGCAAACGATTCTGGCTGCCTCCGCTGGTGTTACCCATCAACTGAACTCAAACGGAAGGGTATGTCCGAAATGTTCCGATTTCTCCACTTGGCACGCCATTTTCTAGAGTCCACAGATCCACTCGCTATCTTCAAACAACAAAGTGACAATACGTAAAGACAAATAACAATAGTGAACTAAAAATAAAAAGGGATAATCGATAGATGAAGCCATAGGGAATAACCAACACGCAAAGCAAAAATACTATGAACTTATACACCAACATAGCACATAATGGAGGTCTTAAATATGGATGAGTACTTTCGTCTGTAGCGGCTGCTAATGGAGCGTCCATCGCTGCGAATTCTTTAGAACGTTTCAGATGTTTGAACTACGAAGTACAAACGGATTAGACATTGGAAGAAAGTGTGCTGGAATGACTGATTTATTAACGAAATTACTTCAGCTGAAATGACTATTTTTTGAATACTTTTGCGTGATATACACTATTCAGTGATATTCTGAGCGATGAAATTGAAAGAAAAGAAGTACGTGGACAGTATTTCAACACGTACTTCCAGCGCGGTAGGCATGAACCGTGGCCGCTGCACTACGCTCGCTTCGTCAAAACTTAGCTATTGTTAATGGATATAGAAGGTACGCAAAACTCTTCAGCGTCGAAGATATCGCATTAAAAGCCACTACCCAGGTACTCAAGAAATGAGTCTCTACAATATACCGAGGACTTATCGAAATCCGTCTGATGGTCCCCTTTCAAGTGTCAGACCTAAAGGTGTGATTTCTGGCGTTCCCCAAGGTAGTGTTATAGGCCCTTTGCTGTTCCTTATGTATATAAACGATTTGGGAGACAATCTGAGGAGCCATCTTCGGTTGTTTGCAGATGGCGCTGTCGTTTGTCGACTAATAAAGTCATCAGAAGATCAAAACGAACTGCAAAACCATTTAGAAGAAATATCGGGGTGGTGCGAAAAGTGGCAGTTGACCCTAAATAATGAAAAGTGTGAATTCATCCACAAGACTGCTAAAAGGAACTCGTTAAACTTCGGTTACAGGATAAATCAGTCAAATCTAAAAGCCGTAAATTCAACTAAATACCTGGGTATTAAAATTACGAACAACTTAAATTGGAAAGAACACATAGAAAATGTTGTGGGGAAGGCTAACCAAAGGCTGCGTTTTATTGGCAGGACACTTAGAAAATGTAACAGACCTACTAAGGAGACTGCCTAGACTAAGCTTGTCCGTTCTCTTTTAGAATACTGCTGACAGCACTGGCGGAGTACATCGAAAAAGTTCAAAGAAAGGCAGCACGTTTTGTTATTATCGTGAAATATGGAAGAGAGTGTCACAGAAATGATACAGGATTTTGGCTGCAAATCATTGAAAGAAAGGGGTTTTTCGTTGCGACGGAATCTTCTCATGAAATTCCAATCACCAACTTTCTCCTCCGAATGTGAAAATATTTTGTTGACACCGACCTACATAGGGAGGAACGATCGCAAAGATAAAATAAGGGATATCAGAGCTCGTACGGAAAGATATAGGTGTTCATTCTTTCCGTGCGCTTTACGAGATTGGAATAACAGAGAATTGTGAAGGTGGTTCGATGAACCCTCTGCCAGGTACTTAAATGTGTTTTGCAGAGTATCCATGTAGATGTAGATGTAGATGTCAGTACTGCGTTCGGCCAGATGGATGCTGGTCTGTCTTCAGTGGTACGATGGGCGCAGAACTGAGGGCTTAACCTAAATGTGAAAATGTCCCAAGTAATTGTAGTATCCCATTACAAATTATTTGTTTTGAATTCTGCGAACTGTTCGCTCCTTTCTTCTCGACCGCATTCCAATATCCATCACCAAACAGGGAAGAACTTAGATGTAACTTCAGATGAGCATCTCAGCTGGGCAGGTAATACTGCGGCCACATGCACGGACACTTCTGCTTACCTTTATGCCTTCAACACTTTCTGAACGTATTTCTACGGGGCGTAAAACGTAAAGATGTGCAATCACTCTTTATACCGGACCTCCACTGTCGTGATATAACCCAACTTGGCACGAATAGTGAGACCTCTACTCGGTTAGAACTAACCATGAATGCTTGTATGCGTTACATCCGTAACGTCTGTCCATTTTACGGCGTCAGTACTACATAAACTCAGGTTGTTGCGGACAGACGAGTTACGTGACTGCCGCACCCTAACAGGGGGACTACGCCTACTCCTTATCGCCGATTTTAATAGTACGAGAGGAGTTCAGTAAGTAATGCAACACTTTTTTTTGTAATGAATGGTGGGCTCCATGTGGTTCCCAAGTTGTGCAGCGACCGTAAACCATAAAATTACCAAATAAGCAGCAATCAGTCGCAAAATCATGTTTTATTTATTTACTTTTGCATTTTTTAAATCGATTTCAAGTGATTAACAGCCATCATCGGTCCTACGAATACAGTGACCAAATGAATAAATGTACATAAAACAACGTAAAACCAATTAAATGTATATAGACGCATTAAACCATTTAAAATGCACATATAAGTTTACCTTTCAACGAATATGTGCCGTGAGTAGTAACACAGTCTTAAGCAGAGGACAAGCATAAAGTGATACATCGAGAATTAACTATAACAACGAGAAAACATAAGGGGGCGCTGCAAAGCAAACCCGCCCTCTATGCGAAAAGATACAGCTAAAATAAAAATGAAAAGAAGAAATGATATACAAAGTGAGATAAAATATAATGATAAAATACTAAAATATTTACAAAAAATGGATATATTGACAAAGATTTTGTGAACCACATAGTACAGTTATATACGCCAAAAACCGAAAGTACAAATTAGTAAAAAGGAACAAACATAGGTGAGAAGCACACTATAGAAAATTTTTTAAAAAGCATTTAAAAATTTTTTAAAACTATTTATCATATTATCGAAGAGCAAAAGTTAATCATAACGCCAAAACGTAAAACGGTGTTAGCATTTGCGAAAGTAAATAAATAAAACATGATTTTGCGACTGGTTACTGCTTATTTGGTAATTTTACTTTTTTTGTAGTGATTTTGTTCCGGATTCCAATACACAACATTATTCCCCACTCTTCTGGCTATAAAACCCTATTCTTCAACACAATCTCCGTTGAAAGCGACGGCCTTATGTCACATTCCTGGAAGGGCCTTATGTCCGCATGGTAACACTCTACAGGTCGAGGTCGGAGACACCGTTTTGCTGCATAAGTAACCATCTAATCATCTACGAACTGTTTCCCACAGAGTGCATCCTTCATTGGTCTAAACAGATGGTCTTTCGTTGCTGTCTGTGATCTTATGTTACGCGGCGAGGAATCTAACGGTCACACACCTTCGAGTACCCCAGCTGGTGGAAGAATGTGTCAGCTCTACCAACGTCCAGTTAGCGACGTGTTTGAATGTGATACGTAGATCACTTCGAATGAGAGTGTCCGCACGTTCCAGTATCACAGGAGTCACATCCGCATCTACACCTACATCGATACTCTGCAATCCACCTAAGTTTCGTGGCGGAGTGCCCCGTACCACTACTAGTCATTTCCTTTCCTGTTCCACTCGTAAACAGAACGAGGGAGACACGACTGTCTATATGCTGCCGTACCAGCCCTAATTTATCGTATCTTATGTTCGTGGTATTTCCGCGCAATGTATGTTGGAGGTAACAGAATCGTTCGGCAGTCATATTCACAAACCGATTCTAAAAATTTTCTCGATTGTGTTCCTAGTAAAGAACGTCGCCTTTCCTCCAGGGAATCCCATCTCAGTTCCCGCAACACGTCCGTAACACTTGCGTGTTGTTCGAACGCACCGGCAACAAATCTAGCAGCCCGCCCCTGAATTGCTTCGATGTCTTCCTTTAACTCGGCTTGGTACGGATCCCAAAGTCTCGAGGAGTACTCAAAAACAGGATGCATGCGGCCTCTTTTATGGATGAACCGTACTTTCCTAGAAGTCTCCCAATAAACCGCAGCCGATCATTCGCTTTTCTTGCCGCAATCCTCATATCCTCATTCCATTTCATATCACTTTGCAACGTTACGTCCAGATATTTAAACGACGTGACTTCGTCAAGCAGGACACTATTAATGCTGTATTCGAACATTACGGGTTTGATTTTCCTACTCATTCGCATTATAGCTGTGTGTTGCCGGCCCACGCGGGAGATCGGTCAGGTGTGCGCGACCTTGCTTCGATGATGACAGAGGACTCACCCAACGACTCACTGTGCTTTTGTTCACTGCCAGGTCTTCGTAGACACTATGCAGGTGACTGTAAATATCAGCGATGCTCTGGTTGTCCACCAAAAGAAACTCCATGACAGCTCTCTGCTTGTAACGCTCTTCCATTACAGACACCATGTAGAAGGCTACCAACAGCGTCGCCACCTATCGGAACTCCATTAAACTACAGGAACTGAAGCCTGTACATTCCAAGATGGCCCACAACAAATATTGCTTTTTTTCACTTGAAACTGGCCGAGAAAAGAGCGTGTTGTATTGCTATCCGAAATCCCCTTGTATACACAGGGCTCAGCAAGAAATGAAAGTGGCTGAAGTGCGAGCTCCAGATGGCCAAGCGTTTAGAGAAAATATTACTTCTGGCGTGGGTCGAGCAAAACATCTGCCATTTATTTTAGCGGAGGTTCCAAGGAGCGGTTGGTGCGCGAGAAGAGAGGGTCGTGAGGATTCTTCAAATGGTTCAAATGGCTCTGAGCACTATGGGACTCAACTGCTGAGGTCATAAGTCCCCTAGAACTTAGAACTACTTAAACCTAACTAACCTAAGGACATCACACACATCCATGCCCAAGGCAGGATTCGAACCTGCGACCGTAGCGGTCGCGCGGTTCCAGACTGAAGCGCCTAGAACCGCTCGGCCACTCTGGCCGACTCGTGAGGATTCTGTTGCATGAATGGAAAAATTCAGTTACCACCACTGGAAGCATCTCCGCAGGATTTTTACATTATATGACCGGGGAAGCTCCAGAATCAAAACACTTTCTTCAAAATATAAAAGCGTATAACGCCTGTTTCAAAATGACTTCTTTCGGCGCCACTTCGATTAACACGAACAGAGATGAAATCGACTATGTTTTTTTTCTATCGAAGGACAAATCTATCGCAACATGGAATCGTTACTATCACTGCCCAAAACGACCATAAATTTCTGCATGTATATGTCATCGGAATTTGAGAAATAGTAATTGATCGCCGGCCGAAGTGGCCGAGCGGTTCTAGGCGCTTCAGTCTAGAACCGCGCGACCGCTACGGTCGCAGGTTCGAATCCTGCCTCGGGCATGGATGTGTGTGATGTCCTTAGATTAGTTAGGTTTAAGTAGTTCTAAGTTCTAGGGGACTGATGACCTAAGATGTTAAGTCCCGTATTGCTCAGAGCCATTTTTTTTAGAAATTGATCAACCATGCACAAATATCAGTGGACTGAGACGAGAAGTAGTCCGAGATGTACAGAGGATATTACACGAATGCAATCAACTGGTTAACGTCTTCAAATCAGCTCGAGGCCGAATGATATCTGATGACTATAAAGTTGTGATTCGAGCTGACAAAAGACCACTGGAGAACACGAACTCGGTTTAATGCACCACAGACGAAGTCGCCATCTTAATCGTTGACAACGAAAACACAAGCCGTGACAATTGTACAGCGAAGAAGAGAAGGACTACAATGCATTGTAGAAACACACCGGTCATATGATGCCCCGCTATATACATCAATATTTCTGGACGGAGAGGACGGATAACATTCTAATGTAAAACAAGTTTAACCTGAAACAGGCGTAGAAACAAATAAAGAAGTCACTTCCAAGGAGTTCTATGCTTACCACTCAATGATAAGAGACAATGAAATATACAACCACTTTCTCAACACTCGCCGTTTGTTCTAACAATTCCTGGTGGGTATGTAGACAAAAAATAGAAGCGGAACGGATGTTTTACATAAGACAGAATCAGAAGAAACTATGCACGGAATAATACATCCACCTTCGAGACGCAACCGTAAATCACGGAAACATTGACGACATTGGAACAATGGTGATCTCACCCTCATCATACAAATACACTGAAGATACCATGACTTATATAAGAAACTATGGATGACCTGACCTCTTCATTAAATGCACACGCAACTCGTCGTGGCTAGAAATCAAAGAACAACAAAGATACAGACAATCCCTCATGGATCAACACAAGCCGAGTTTTCCGACGAAAATAAACGACATTTATTGAAGTCATCACAAAATACCACGTCTTTGGAACCGTTAGATGCTGAATGTAGATAATCGAATGGCAAAAACAAGGACTGCCTCTCACACACAGTCTCATACGGCCACACAACAAAAAATGTGTGTGAATTTCTAAGGGACCAAACTGCTGAGGTCATCTGTCCCTAGACGTACACACTACTTAAACTACCTTGTGCTAAGAACAACACACACACAAAACCGTGCGGCCATCCCGCGCGGCGGCTACACAACAGAATTCATCCAACAGATATGGACAAAATCATCCAAGCTGAATTTCCCAATCCACAAGAACATCTGGAACGGTACGACATACTAGTGAAAAACATGATTCACCGACCATGCGGGCCATTAAACCCCAATTCGCCGTGTATGAATGACGGAAAATGTACAAAAAAAAAACCAAAACCATTCTTGGACGATACACAAACCGGAGTTGATGGCTATCCCAAATACAGAAGACGATCACCAACAAACGGAGGGTTCACAACAAAAATACGAATATGAGGCAGCGACGAACTGGAAACAGAAAATCAGTGGGTAGCACCATAAACACACTACTTTCAAAAATGTTCCAAGTACACATGAATGTAGAATACTACAATTACCGAGCGAGGTGGCGCAGTGGTTAACACACTGGAGTAGCATTCGGGGGAACGACGGTTCATACCCGCATCTGACCATCCTGATTTAAGTTTTCTGTGATTTCCCTAAATCGCTTCAGGCAAATGCCGGGATGGTTCCTTTGAAAGGGCACGGCAGCCTTCCTTCCCCATCCTTCCCAATCCGATGGACCGATGACCTCGCTGTTTGGGCCCCTCCTCCAAATTAACCAACCAACCAATACTGCAATTCAGTGAAATCCATCAAATATGCCTGCAAGCGTGTGAACAAAAGCAGTGATAATGCACTATTTCAAATAGCCAAAGATAGCGAACAACAAAGCAGAAACGACGAGGTCTCCATGTACCAAACTGGAAAATACATCAACAGTATCGTGACGGATTTTCGGTTTTCCCCTACACGAACGCGAACCAACTGTGCGACATCCAGCAGTACATTTGAGGAATGGACAGAAAGTTTAATTCACAGAAGATACCGCCACAAAAACTGCAAGCGAATTACCTCAGAACACAACATTAACAGCTTTTTAGAAACTGTGCCAAACGTATCCATTCGTGAAAACATTATTATACGTCGACGTTGGCTACTTGGAACACAACAAGAAAAATCTTTCGACGACGAAAACAAGGAATTTCAGTAGGATATCATTCAGATATCATGAACACTGGCGCACTAGACCGAGTATACACATCCAAACAACGCCGAATGTTTTTTAGCTCCGGTTGTTGCTACGCGAAACACGGGGATCAACAAGTTCCACGGTCTCAACGCTGCTGACGGTTACCTACGCCAGACGTACAGAGAAGCATGCCAAGGCTGAGGACTACTGGAAAACGACAACCACTGGGGATTTACACTACAAGAAGTCTCACTCACAGCCTAAGCTGAACAAATGAAAGACCTATTCGCCGTAATTCTAACAACATGTAACCCATCGGATCCAAAAACGGCTAGTCGTCCACGAGACGCAGAGGGCCATAGACACGGGTTCACAGGTAGATGCCGTGTTTCTTGACTTCCGCAAGGCGTTCGATACAGTTCCCCACAGTCGTTTAATGAACAAAGTAAGAGCATGTGGACTATGAGACCAATTGTGTGATTGCATTGAAGAGTTCCTAGATAATAGAACGCAGCATGTCATTCTGAATGGAGAGAAGTCTTCCGAAGTAAGAGTGATTTCAGATGTGCCGCAGGGGAGTGTCGTAGGACTGTTGCTATTCACAGTATACATAAATGACCTTGTGGATGACATCGGAAGTTCACTGAGGCTTTTTGCGGATGATGCTGTGGTCTATCGAGAGGTTGTAACAATGGAAAATTGTACTGAAATGCAGGAGGATCTGCAGCGAATTGACGCATGGTGCAGGGAATGGCAATTGAATCTCAATGTAGACAAGTGTAATGTGCTGCGAATACATAGAAAGAAAGATCCCATATCATTTAGCTACAATATAGCAGGTCAGCAACTGGAAGCAGTTAATTCCATAAATTATCTGGGAGTACGCATTAGGAGTGATTTAAAATGGAATGATCATATAAAGTTGATCGTCGGTAAAGCAGATGCTAGTCTGAGATTCGTTGGAAGAATCCTAAGGAAATACAATCCGAAAACAAAGGCACTAGGTTACAGTACGCTTGTTCGCCCACTGCTTCAATACTGCTCAACAGTGTGGGAGGCGAACCAGATAGGGTTGATAGAAGAGAGAGAGAAGATCCAACGGAGAGCAGAGCACTTCGTTACAGGATCATTTAGTAATCACGAAAGCGTTACGGAGATGATAGATAAACTCCAGTGTGAAGACTGCGGGAGAGACGCTCAGTAGCTCGGTACGGGCTTTTGTTGAAGTTTCGAGAACATACCTGCACCGAGGAATCAAGCAGTATATTGCTCCCTCCTATGTATATCTCGCGAAGAGACCATGAGGATAAAATCAGAGAGATTAGAGCCCACACAGAGGCATACCGACAATCCTTTTTCCACGAACAATACGAGACTGGAATAGAAGGGAGAACCGATAGAGGTACTCAGGGTTCCCTCCGCCACACACCGTCAGGTGGCTTGCGGAGTATGGATGTAGATGTAGATGTAGATGTATGGGACTCCTTCAAAGAGAGAATGAGTGATGACACCGACCAAATCAGACAAGCTCATCCTGAACTTACCATCGAAGTAAACAATAACATCTTCAATGGAACACTCACTAACCTAGAATGTAAATATTTAGCAATAAACAACAAGAGCTTAGTACAACATGGGCTGCAAGCACCACGAAAAGATGCTGTCAGTGTGCTAATCTTCGAAATTATAAAAAAAAACACAACGTCAACGAATTTCTTCAATACATTGCTCACAACAAACCGCTGCTCAATGACAAAACGAAATTTACAACGTTATCATGGACCGGATCGACATCAACACTGGCGGAGTTATTTACTTGAACGCTCCAGCCGGCATCGGGAAAACATTACTAATAAATCTACTGCTGGGGGAAATAGATACTAAGCAACAAATCACATTTGCACTAGCATCATCCGGCATTGCAGTCACACTTATGGTAAGAGGACGAACTCCACATTCCGCCCTATAACTATCACTAAATATAGCAGAAGAATAATTCCCGGTATGTAAAATCTCGAGGGCACCTGGACTAGGTAAATTCAAAATCAATTAAAATTATCTTCTGGGATGAATGTACAATGGCACATAAAAATTCACTTGAAGCAATGGATAGTGCATTATGAGATTTGTGAGGAAACGCTGAAGTCATGGGAGGAGCTCTACTCGTACTGTCAGGAGATTTTCTAAACACCTACAGTTATGCCCAAGTCAAGACCAGCAAAACAGCTAAAAATATCTCATCTCTGGTGACACATGTAAATACTACGACTAACCAAAAATATGAGAGTTGAACTATCGAAAGATGAAACATTTTCCTCAACAGCTTTTACAAATAGGTGAGGGCAAATATCCTACTGGCCACACGAGCGGCCTCATTAAACTCAACAGCGATTTCTGGAACATAGCCACTGCCGAAAATGAACTCGTCCACCAAATTTATCCAAACATTGTTCACGACTATACCAATCCGGTCTGGCTATTTGAAAGGGCAATTTTGGCAACTGAAAATAATATTGTCGACGATATCAACTTTAATATTATAAAGAAGATTCTCGGTGAAGACACGATACACAAATCGATCGTCACGATGGTAACCGTTGAAGGAAGTGTGAAGTTCCCTACAAATTTTCTGATTCTTTCCAAGTACCAGGAATGCCATTACACTGCCTTCGACTTAAAATTGCATCTCCGATCACACTGGTGGATGGATATCGTGTTATGGGCGCTCAACATTGTAGTCTTTAGCGCCCGTGATCACACTACTAAGAAATCTCAACTCATCAAAACTATGTAATGGAACAAAGATGATAGTCAAACACCTATCGAATAACATAATCGAAGCCGAACTTATGACTCGGTAATACAAAGGACACACATCATTTATCCCGAGAATACGAGTGATCTCTGCCATTCCAATTTAAAAGACTGCAATTTTCCATCAGATTAGCCTACAGATCTCCAATTAATAAAGCGCAAGGACATACTTTAAAATATTGCTTCAACAACCGCGAAGGCTCCTGCTTCATTCACTGTCCTCTATAAGTAGCTTGCTCGCAAGTAGGAAATTCGAATATCAACAAGTATTGTAAATAGTTAGAATACGTTTTTAACAATTTTTTTATCTCTTGTGATTTGAAAAGTATTGTAAATAGAATAAGTTTTCAATAAAATTCTTTTACCTCTTATACTTTACATATTATCCCTTATTCCAACTACCACACAGTCTCATATGAACTCCCCGAGAGAAGCCAGGTACGCCAGCTAGTATTTTCGTAAAAGGCATGAAAAGAAAAGACAAAGGAAAATTTGGGATTGGAAATAGATTTCCAGGAAGGTATTATAAGGCGTACATGTGAACTTCGTATACAAAGTTGGATACTTTTATTATTTCATGGTTGATGATTTACACATGCTGGGGTGATGTTCATAGTAAAGGGAACAGTAACTTTCTCGACATCTTGGACATGTTACAAACGATGCATTTTTACTATTACAAAGTTCTTTTAAAGTTTCTATAGAAAAACAAACTTGGTTTAAGCTCATGAATGGGTGTCTTTTTTCGAACGAATTGGCATCAAACCATGCGTAACGCATCATTTCGGCAAATATTGGCGACGATAGCTGATGATATACAACTAAATGCATTTTGATGCAGCCTTCTTGGGGTCCGATTTCTTTTTCTTTCTCGATGAGATGAGAGCAGTTTTGCAGCTTTTTGATTAAATTCTTGATCTGACAATAAAAGTGAACATCGCAGTGTTGCACTAGCGGAGTGTTTTTGGGGAGAATCATTGTAATACTGCACGATAACAGTTCGCCCACATCTCGAAAGACCACGACGTATAATTGTGGATTTGCTTGTCTCCCCATCGGGTGAATTAACAGAATTAGTCTGTACTCTTTCACGTAGGGCTTCATCGCACCAGCCAAAAAAATTCTGTATAGTGCACAAAGTAATGACGACATTTCTATATTTCGCCGCCTACTCACCCACCGTTTTTTGAACCCTTGGTCCAAAAAAGAGCCAATACTGTGTTTTAAGCATATGTAGTCTGCTGGCAATAACGTTGCAGAAAGGGGTATACCATATTGCGCTTATATGAATAGGTTAATTTGTTGATATTTCGGGCTATTTCCAGAATAAATAGCGTAAAAATTGATGATTAAGAAAAGGCTTCGTCGTAGGGGCTCTTTCCTACGACCTTCGGATTTCCGTTCTTTGCTCTTCCCGCCGCTACAACCGCTGCCTGTAAACTACTGTAATATAAATGGCCCATACCTCGCCCAACCATCACCAAAAATGCTACTTTTTCCAAAAGCTTGGCCATCTGGAGCTCCAACTACCATCACTATCATTTCTGACCAAGCCTTGCATATACCATAAATGTGGACGAAATCGGTGACGACGAGTAGGCGCGGTCTCCTTTTAAGCCTACTTCATTGGCTCCTCCGTGGTCATGCACACGAGTATCTCGGGTCACAGATTACCCACCCGTCATATCATGATCGAAACGGAAGGTCTCACTTATCTAGTGCCCTAGCTGTGGCCATCCATAAAGCGAAAACTTTCGCAAACTGCTCCTCCGTTGCTGCTACCCACCTCTGGAACACACTATCCTGCACTGTGCGAACAGTTCCATGCTCTGATTCTTGTATCGCTGTACATTCCAAGGCAAAAAAAAAGAAGCACCACGAAGGAATTATCCGTATGGGACGGAAATCTGTAGACATGACATACATATATGGACAAATAACTGATTACAGTTTGAGAAAATTTGGATGATTTATTCCAGAGAAAGAAATCGTGCACGTCAATAACGCGCTGGTCCACCTCTCGCCCTTATGCAAGTTGTTATTCAGCTTGGCATTGACTGACAGTTGTTGGAGGTCATATCAAATTTAGTGCCAAATTCTATCTAATTGGCCTGTTAAATCGCCAAAATCCCTATCTGTTTGGGGAGCCCTGCCCAATAACGTTCCAAAATTCCCAATTGCTGGCCAATGTAGCGGTTGGTAAGCACTAGAAACTCTCGTAGTGTGCGGGTAACGTAATCCCAGGATGGCTTGCCATGAGGGGCAGCAAAACGGGGCATAACATATATATAATATCGTCGACGTACGCTATGCTGTGAGAATGCAGTGGATGACAACCAACGAGGTCCTATTACGAAATGAAATGGCACCCGGATCATCATTCCTAGTTGTTGGGCGGTATGGTAGGTGACAGTCAGTTTAGTATCCGATTGCTGTTCGGGGCGTCTCCCGACACGTCATAACTGGCCATCGATGCTCTGTTCGAAGTGGACTACACCGAAGACAGTTCTCCTCCAGTCAGTGAGATCCCAGGGCGAAGACGTGTCTGCAGACGTCCCGGAACCGAGAGACCAAGGTTGGTCTCTGAACCTAAGTGGGAGGTGTTATTCGTGCCGATATTAACCACAATTTGCAGCCGTGTGCACCCTGAGCGCTCAAGCACTGCCGCCAGAGCATTCTCCGAATCTTGGATGTAACCCTCCCCCCCCCCCACTCCCTACCCCCACACCCAATCCCCACACCACCGGCAAGCAAACAGAGTGAACACTGGCCTCCCATGTCGAACTGTCCGCTGTTTCCCTAAGGGGCAACACTGGACTCGCATTCGGGAGGACGACGCTTCAATACCGCGTGCGGCCATCCTGATTTAGGTTTTCCGTGATTTCCCTAAATCACTCCAAGCAAATACCGGGATGGTTCCTTTGAAAGGGCACTGCCGACTTCCTTCCTTCCTTCCTCGTCCGTCCCTAATCCGATGAGACCCATGACCTCGCTGTTTGGTCTCTTCCCCAACAAATCCAATCCAATCCTAAGGGGCTTCATCACACATCTAATACGTTGTTCGGGCCTTCCAGGAAAATCGGCCCCAGTCCCAACAGACGAAGCGCCCTTTGCTGGCTCAGATATACTTTCAGCAGTGGGCAATACCTCAAAACTGGTTTTAAGGTGCAAGAGGTCGGCGGTGCGGCCAATACTCATTTTCGCCTCCGGTGCTGAGACTCGCTTCCCTGCCACGCTTCGCCGTTCACCGTCAGGTGCGTGTGGACCAGCCAGGTTCAGTGAATCAGAAGGTGCTGCGGTATTGGGGATCCCAGGTGACGCTGTAGGCACACTATAGGTGCCACAGCATTCGTCTCAGGTGGCCCATCGCCGCCGCAGCTCTGGGCAGCGGTCTGAAGCGTGCACACAGCGGCCAGTTTAACTTCCAGCTATTCACAAACAGCGACCAGTTCACTGTGCATCCGTGCACAACTGGTGCAGTCCCTATCCATCCTTCATTAGTGTTCGCCTATACCTCAAGGAATGCAACATTGACCCAAGTAGTCACTAGATTCACTATGTATCTACCATGTCACTTCTGGTTTATACTATACTCCAAACTAAGCTCACGTTATGCAAATCCATTAAAATTTTTGAAAGAACTTAGAATACGTTGGTACACACCAGTCAACACAGTAAAATACACAAATCCAGTTCATTTATTTTTAGAAGCACGTCAGAATGAAAACTAAACTAAATACTGTGTGTAAAAAAACTTCTGCTGCTCCTGGCGCATCTTCTTGGTTCCCAGTTGCAGCTAAGTACACTCCTGGAAATTGAAATAAGAACACCGTGAATTCATTTTCCCAGGAAGGGGAACTTTATTGACACATTCCTGGGGTCAGATACATCACATGATCACACTGACAGAACCACAGGCACATAGACATAGGCAACAGAGCATGCACAATGTCGGCACTAGTACAGTGTATATCCACCTTTCGCAGCAATGCAGGCTGCTATTCTCCCATGGAGACGATCGTAGAGATGCTGGATGTAGTCCTGTGGAACGGCTTGCTATGCCATTTCCACCTGGCGCCTCAGTTGGACCAGCGTTCGTGCTGGACGTGCAGACCGCGTGAGACGACGCTTCATCCAGTCCCAAACATGCTCAATGGGGGACAGATCCGGAGATCTTGCTGGCCAGGGTAGTTGACTTACACCTTCTAGAGCACGTTGGGTGGCACGGGATACATGCGGACGTGCATTGTCCTGTTGGAACAGCAAGTTCCCTTGCCGGTCTAGGAATGGTAGAACGATGGGTTCGATGACGGTTTGGATGTACCGTGCACTATTCAGTGTCCCCTCGACGATCACCAGTGGTGTACGGCCAGTGTAGGAGATCGCTCCCCACACCATGATGCCTGGTGTTGGCCCTGTGTGCATCGGTCGTATGCAGTCCTGATTGTGGCGCTCACCTGCACCGCGCCAAACACGCATACGACCATCATTGGCACCAAGGCAGAAGCGACTCTCATCGCTGAAGACGACACGTCTCCATTCGTGCCTCCATTCAGGCCTGTCGCGACACCACTGGAGGCGGGCTGCACGATGTTGGGGCGTGAGCGGAAGACGGCCTAACGGTGTGCGGGACCGTAGCCCAGCTTCATGGAGATGGTTGCGAATGGTCCTCGCCGATACCCCAGGAGCAACAGTGTCCCTAATTTGCTGGGAAGTGGCGGTGCGGTCCCCTACGGCACTGCGTAGGATCCTACGGTCTTGGCGTGCATCCGTGCGTCGCTGCGGTCCGGTCCCAGGTCGACGGGCACGTGCACCTTCCGCCGACCACTGGCGACAACATCGATGTACTGTGGAGACCTCACGCCCCACGTGTTGAGCAATTCGGCGGTACGTCCACCCGGCCTCCCGCATGCCCACTATACGCCCTCGCTCAAAGTCCGTCAACTGGACATACGGTTCACGTCCACGCTGTCGCGGCATGCTACCAGTGTTAAAGACTGCGATGGAACTCCGTATGCCACGGCAAACTGGCTGACACTGACGGCGGCGGTGCACAAATGCTGCGCAGCTAGCGCCATTCGACGGCCAACACCGCGGTTCCTGGTGTGTCCGCTGTGCCGTGCGTGTGATCATTGCTTGTACAGCCCTCTCGCAGTGTCCGGAGCAAGTATGGTGGGTCTGACACACCGGTGTCAATGTGTTCTTTTTTCCATTTCCAGGAGTGTATAAACAGTTTGGGAAGTACTGTCTGCGTCTTTAGACCTTACGATGGTTACTTCAGTATGAAGTACGGAAACATAGACGATGGCCTAACTGCCTATAAGACAAAAGTCTTCAGCTTTGCCTTTTATAATTTCTGAATCTCTGATTTCAAGTGACTTGTATTTTAATACACATTTATTTTACATGGCAAAACTAAAGCCATGAGGCTCTCCCTTATATCTACTCATGCATCCTTCGCACGTTGGTTATTGCAAATGATAAGGCTGGCAGTGAAACTAAAATAAATTAATGTTAATAACTATCAGACAACAAGCATATAATAATAATAATAATAAGATAATCAGATATAATAATAATATGTAGATAATAACAATAATAATAATATCAAAATATATTATAAAAATGGATTTATGTATGTATATGTTTATGTTCTGCATCTTCTATACTGCTGGACCGATGGCAACCAAACTTGGTAAACATATCCCTTATTCTCAGGCAACAACCGCTGTGGGGATAAAAACCACCTAACCATCATACTTCAGGATGTATGACGACATAAACAGTGAGATGCGTGAAGAAATGCCACATGATGCATAAAGTTTTAATACATTTATTCTTTGCTGCCAACACACTCCTACGATTGAGTCAACTTAAGGAAATCCCTGACACCTGGCAGGATTTTGATAGCACAAACGTCTGTAGGTGAAAACAATGGTCGTCTATAGAACTACGAAGAGATGTTGCCATACAGACCTTTAAAAATCGCGTTGTAGACAAGCGAAGCAGCTGCACAAAGCGTACAGAAACTGTTTCATTATTGCAAAGGTGTTTTCACGAATACATGGAAATGAATCTTTTTCGATAGTTCGTTACAAACGCAGTTGACTTGTTGTTTTCATTTCTAATAGAAAATAGGCGAAGTGAATGCCAGGGCAATTCCAGATGTATCAGCCAGGAATAATAATAATAATTCTAATAATAATAATAATAATAATAATAATAATAATAATATGACTGGACTATATTAGCTCTAAAAGTGAAGAATACAAATAGATTAAACAGATGAATGCAAACGATGAGGCAAGAGAGGAAGACGATAAGGTAGAGGGTTGGGTTGTTTGGGGAAGGAGACCAGACAGCGAGGTCATCGGTCTCATCGGATTAGGGGAGGACGGGGAAGGAAGTCGGCCGTGCCCTTTGAAAGGAACCATCCCGGCATTTGCCTGGAGCGATTTAGGAAAATCACGGAAAACCTTGAGAGGTGGCATGAGCCCCCTCTCATATTTCTATCTTACGATTCTCCGGTGAAAAGCTGCTATTCCTTCACGCGCGGACTTCCCACGCAGCTTCTCTCGTCACCCAGGTGGTCCGGTGACAGGCGGGCTCTGCTAAGCCGACGGGTGTGAGGAAGTTGAGTGAATGCTTTGCAGACGCCGACATTGTCAAGAGACACGCCCGCCGAGGCCTGAAGTAGCGGCTGGGCTAGAGGTTCCGTTACTTCGCAGAAACTTAGCGAAAACACTTTCTGGCGGGCTACCAGCGAGGCGTGGGAATGACTTGTGTACCCAGGCAGTTGTGGCGGGAAAATTCCCGCGCTTTCTGCAAAATAGTAACTGTGATTGTCTTGCTCAGGGCATAGCTCCGTGACGCAGCAAAAATCAGCGCAGAAATTGGCGCCAAGAATCTCCATTGGTGGAATGGTAGTGCTCCGGCAATGGAGTGGAATTTTCCGCCGGTTTTCGAGTTGCTGATTGGAACGTTTAACCACGGCCACTGTCGTGGGGGCGGGAATGTTCTGTGTTCGGCATGTACGGGTGCTCTGGAGTAGTCGGCTCTCGCCTTTCGGTCGAGGACGTCGAAGCAACCAGCCCTCGCCTCCGTTACGCCAGATCGTGTTCTGGCAGATAAGAAGACAGTTTGGTAATGTATGT
Source organism: Schistocerca serialis cubense (assembly GCF_023864345.2). Lineage (NCBI taxonomy): Eukaryota > Metazoa > Arthropoda > Insecta > Orthoptera > Acrididae > Schistocerca > Schistocerca serialis. The sequence continues at coordinate 506,847,986 of NC_064639.1, forward strand.
CCGCAGCACCGGCAGATAGGGATTTTCCTAGATGATAATCAGAGCTCAGCAGAGCGCGCCTGTTCGTCTTTTTTCTAACTTTGTTGTGTCTTGAATAGCAGCAATTAATGTTGGGTTAGCTGTGTGTCTCTCTTAGGATTTGAGTGGCAAGAAATTGGCTCCACATACCACTTCGTCATAAACCTCACAATCTAGTTTAGGGACAACTTCACCTTCACAGCGTTTGTTTGAGTATTCAATTTGAGCCAATTTGATGTATTATAAATGTTGCATGTGTTGTTGTTTATTATTTTGTGCTTAGTCTTAATAAATCATATTGTTATTTTGGACAGAACTTTCATTCTGTTAATCGGTGGAGCAACCCATCATTTCTCACTACGTTAAATGAAACCTTCCTTTATTTAACTTATTTATCAAATTAAATTATTGCAGGTGCCAAACTCTTTTCTACTCCACTTGCAGGGTAGATTACAGTCAGTTCGCGTATATTTTTTTTATCCTTGTGCAACAGCAAAAGTCGGAGTTAGAATAGGGGGGGGGGCTTAGAGCATCATTTACATATGTAGATTCCTGAATTTAGTGTTAAATACACTGCTAGCCCCGGCACCTCGCAACCTAAATCAGGATGGCCGGACGCGGGACTGAACCGTCGTTCTCCCGAATGCGAGTCCAGTGTGATAAGGTAGAATTACTAACTGTGAAAGAAGGTAATGAAATAGAATGATTAACTGTGAATGAGAAGCGAAAAACAAAGTGAGCAATAAAAAGCAATGAGATAAAAAGGCACGCTTCCCTTCACTCCTGCGCTGTGAGAGAGATTATTTTTGCTGTTTTTGTGACGACCTTGGTGTGGCGTTATCAGAAAGTTGTTCCGTTTCTTCTTAATGCCATCGTAGTGTTGGGTCATAAGGGCTAGTTGCTTAGAGAAACTAATAGTGACCGTGAAGAGGTAGTTTCAAAATATTTTTGTCTTATGGACAGGTACAGCTAACATACCAGACCTACTGTTGTCATGCTGATGCAGCAGATACTGTGCGTGAGGTAGGAGGTGAGGTATACAAGGTAAGTTTAGGCTGAGGAACAGTGTTAATCATACTGCTTGTCCGGTCAACTCCGGCCTAGTTAAACGTATCAGACAGTAGGGTGATGAAGCAGATAGTTGTAGCCTACATATCGCACACGTAGAACTGCGTTACAGCGGTGAAGATTTCGCAAGACGAGTTCTTGTAAGTTTCTGCATTAATAAGGATATCTAAATCTTAAGAAATCTTTGAGGAGCACACAAACAGAAAATAATGTTTCGTCCTATTTCCTGCCCATGTAAGGTACTCTTCTACGATCGTATCTAAAATTTACGCTGGTTTTTGTTATCAAAAGTGGGTGCCATCTAGAAGAAAGTGAGACAAACAGTCGCGAAAATATGCACTGTTTGAGTCTGGATTACAAATGGACCTAGCAGAGGTTTCTTTGCAAGTTATGTTAAGCCGAGATTTTCTGCCAGTCTAGACAACGAATCATCCCCAAGTTTGTAGCTAAAATGTAGCTGGTGATCATCGTCAGACAAATGAAAGCTTATGAAAGGATTGAAAAATCAAGATAGCATCGAGGTATAGGGCGTAGAGCAACGGCCTGAAACACCTGAAACAAGAAGCGTAGAACACGACTTTTCAATTATTCACTAATGTAGTACTGTCTGTTGTTCATGTAGCTATGAAACCAATTGACTGTACTACTGGAAAAAAAAATCTCATCCGGAAAAATCACATAATACATCTAACAATACCAGACGCCTTATTGAAATCGGGAACCGTAAATTGCATAGCCAGCCAATTGTTTGTGGTATACTTTAGATCATTAGTTCAATCAATGTGGTCGTCTACATTTACATCTATACTCTGCAAACCACAATGAGGTGCATGGCAGAGCGTACGTCCCATTGTACCAGTTAGGATTTCTTTCTGTTCCATTCACGTATGGAGCGCGGGAAAAATGACTGAATGTCTTTGTGCGTGCGGCAACTATTCTAATCCTATCTTCACGATGCCTATGTGAGCGATACGTAGGGGAATGTAGTATATCCCTAGAGTAACCATTTAAAGCCGATTTTTGAAATTTCATTATCAGACTTTCTCAGGATAGTTTACGTCTGTCTTCAAGAGTCTGTGAGTTCAGTTCCTTCAGTATCTCTGTGAGATTCTCCCACGAATTAAAGAAACCCGTGACCATTCGTGCTATCCTTCTCTGTATACGTTCAGTAGCCCCTGTTAGTCCTCATTGGTACAGGTCCCACACTCTTGAGCAATATTCTAGAACCGGTCGCCCGATTGATTTGTAAGCAATCTCCTCTTTCGTCTGATTGAATTTCCCAGTATTTTACCGATAAGCCGAAGTCTGCCACCTGTATCATCCACGACTGAACCTATGTGACCATTCCATTTCATATCCCTACAAAGTGTTACACCTAGGTATTTGTATGAGTTGGCCGATTCCAACAGTGACTCATTGATATTATAGTCAGTGGACACTACATTGTTTTGTTGTGTGAAGTGCACAATTTTACTTTTCTGAACACTTAGAGAAAGTTGCCAATCTCTGCACTACACTGAAATCTTATCAATATCTGACTGACTATTTATGCAGCTTCTTTTAGACAGTACTTCATGATAGATAAGTGCATCATCTGCAAAACGCCTGATTTTGCTATTAATACTGTCGGCGAAGTCATTAATATACAACATGAACAGCAAGGGTCCCAAGACACTTCCAGGGGCACACCCAAAGGTACTTCTACATCTAAAAATGACTCTTAATCCAAGATAACACGCTGTGTCCTCCCAACCAGAAAGTCCTCAATCCAGTCACAAATTTCACTTGATACTCCATATTATCGTACTTTTAACAATAAGCATAGGTGCGGTAGTGAGTCAAATGCTTTTCGGAAATCAAGAAATTCTGCATCTACCTGGCTGCTTTGATCCAAAGCTTTCAGTACGTCATGTGAGAAAAGTGCGAGTTGTTCCACATGATCGATGTTTTCGAAATCCATGCCAAATTTAAAAGAACGCAAAATCCCCAAGTTTGGAAAAGTTTTACAGAAGTTCGAAATATAGCGCGTACTTCAATGCGAGATGCGTTTAATAATTTCCACAACGATATTCTGTCTCGAAATCTGGCAGAAAACCGAAAGAGATTCTGGTCATACATAAAGCAAACCAGTGGCAAGACGCAATCAATACCTTCACTGCGCGATAACAACGGTGAAGTCACTGATGACGGTGCCACTAAAGCAGAGTTATTAAAAACGGTTTTCCGAAACTCCTTCACCAAAGAAGACGAAGTAAATATTCCTGAATTCCAATCAAGAACAACTGCCAAGATGAGAAACACAAAAGTAGATATCCTCGATGTAACAAAGCAGCTTAAATCACTTAATAAAGGCAAGGCCTCCTGTCCAGACTGTATAACAGTCAGGTTCCTCTCAGGGTATGCTGATAAAATAGCGCCATATTTCGCAGTTATATACAACCACTTGTACACAGAAAGATCCGTAACAAAAGACTGGAAAATTGCTCAAGTCACACCAATACCCGAAAAAGGAAGTAGAAGTAATTCACTTAATTACAGGCCTATACCACTAACGTCGATTTGCAGTAGGGTTTTGGAACATATACTGTATTCGAACATTATGAGGTACCTCGAAGAAAACGATTTATTGACACATAGTCAGCAAGGTTTCAGAAAATATCGTTCTTGTGAAACACAAATAGCTCTTTATACTGATGAAGTAATAAGTGTTATCGACAGGGGATGTCAAATTGAGTCCATATTTTTAAATTTCCAGAAGGCTTTCGACACCGTTCTAACCAAACTGCGTGGCTACGGAGTATCGCCTCAGTTGTGCGACTGGATTCGTGATTTCCTGTCAGAAAGGTCACGGTTCGTAGTAATAGACGGAAAGTCATCAAGTAAAACAGAAGTAATATCCGGCGTTCCCCAAGGAAGTGTTATAGGCCCTCTATTGTTCCTGATCTATATTAACGACATAGGTGACAATCTCAGTAGCCGTCTTAGATTGTTTGCAGATGGTGCTGTCATTTACTGTCTTGTAAAGTCATCAAATGATCAAAACGACTTTCAAAATGATTTAGATAAGATATCTGTATGGTGCGAAAAGTGGCAATTGACCCTGAATAAAGAAACGTGTGAAGTTATTCATATGAGTACTAAAAGAAATCAGCTAAATTTCGATTACGCGATAAGTCACACAAATCTGAAGGCTCTAAATTCAGCTAAATACTTAGGGATTACAATTACAAATAACCTAAATTGGATCCATCACATAGATAATATTGTGGGTAGAGCAAACCAAAGACTGCGATTCATTGGCAGAACACTTAGAAGGTACTAAAGAGACTGCTTACACTACGCTTGTCCGCCCTATTCTGGAGTATTGCTGTGCCGTGTGGGATCCGCATCAGGTGCGACTGACGGATGACATCGAAAAAGTACAAAGATGGGCAGCTCGTTTTGTATTATCGCGAAATAGGGGCGATAGTGTCACAAACATGATACATGAATTGGAGTGGCAGTCATTAAAACAAAGGCGTTTTTCGTTGCGACTGGATCTTCTCATGAAATTTCAATCACCAGTTTTCTCCTCCGATTGCGGAAACATTCTGTTGGCACCCGGCTACATAGGGAGAAATGATCATCACGATAAATAAGAGAAATCAGGGCTCGCACAGAAAAATTTAAGTGCTCGTTTTTCCCGCGTGCTGTTCGAGAGTGGAACGGACGGTAGAGAGGCAACTTGAAAGTGGTTCATTGAACCCTCTGCCGGGCACTTTATTGTGAATAGCAGAGTAATCGTGTAGATGTAGCTGTAGATGGTTGGCACTGAGGAGGTCATTCTATTCAATATACCTCGTTATTTTTGAGCTCATAGTATGTTCTAAGATTCTACTACAAACCGATGTCAAGGATATTGGCGATAGCTTTGTGGATCACTTTTAATACCCTTCCTGTAGACGGGTGTGATCTATGCCTTTTTCCAGGAACTGGGCACGGTTTTTTGTTCGAATGATATACGGTAGATAATAGTTATAAGAGGGGCTAACTCAGCCGCCTTCAGTATAGAATCTGAGAGGGATACCATCGGGGCCTGGAGCGTTGTTCAATTTTAATGATTTCGGCTGTTTCTCAACACTAATACTTATTTCACTCGTCTTTTCAGCTGTTCGAGGATTAAACTGAGACAATTCTCCTGGGTTTTCCTTCGTAAAGAAGCATTTGAAAACGGAGTTAAGCGTTTCAGCTTTAGCTTTGGTACCATCAATTTCAGTCCCTGTCTCATTCGCTATGGAATGAACACTAAGTTTGGTGTCACTAACAGCCTTTACATACGACTAGAATTTCTTTGGATATTGTGAAACATCATTTGACAATATTCTGCTACGGCAGTATCTGAAGGCATCTCTTGACAGCCAAATGCGTTTTATTTAGCATCTCTCTATTTATAACCCTACGATTTGTTTTACATCTGTTATGCAGTAACCTCTATTTCTTTAGAAGTTTCTTTACAGTGACTGTTTACCATGGTGGTTCCCTCCCATTGTGAACTGTTCAACTTTTCTTTTAAATTTGAGCCAGAGTTCCTATACATGTTCCTGACCTGTGCTGAAAGTGTCAAGTTCCTGGTTGATATATGACACTACTGATTTTTTTATCTAGTTTGCTTAACAGGTATATCTTTCTACTTGTTTTAGTTGTTTTTTTTACTTTGGTAATCATTGTTGCCACAACCGCGTCATGGCCGCTGATACCAGTTTCTATGTGGATATCCGCAAAGACGTCAGTTTTATTTGTTGGCATTACAGCTAATATATTTCCATCACGAGTGGGGTTCCTATCTATCTGTTCTAGGCAATTTTCAGAGAAGGCATTTCGTCAAGATTCACAGGATGTCTTATCACGCCCACCACTTAGAAAACTGTAGTTTTCGCAATTACTCGTTGGATGGTTCAAATCACCAACGATGATTACCGTATGATGGGGGAACTTGCGTACAAGTGAACTGAGGTTTTCTCTAAAGTTCTCGGTTTCATCAGGAGATGAGTCTGGTGGGCGATAGAAGGATTCAATCATCTTATGCCCACCCCTGATACTGAGTCTTGCCCAATCAATCTCACATACAGTTTCAATTTCTATCTCGCTGGATCTGAGTTTCCTGTCAACTGCGACAAGCACATCACTCGTATTTCCTATTTACCTATCTTTCCGCTTCACACTTCAATTTTCCCCAAAAATCTCTCTGATATCAATTTCACGTTTCAACCAGCTCTCTGTAGCTAGTATTATGTGAGCTTCACTGCTTATCATGAACGCTTCCCACTCTGGCACTTTGTTGCGAATGCTTCGGTAGTTTACCATTAGGATTTTAATACTCTTACTTGTGGGAGGCATTTCTTTAGATCTTACACTGACACTTCTGTGTTTCCTACAGCTGTCGTTATCTGGATTGGATGGAGAGTCGCCTAATCTAAAAAAAACTGTTGTGTGCACCCCATATACAGTCAGTTACCTGAGTAATGTCTGATGTGTAGTGCACACCTGACCTATTTAGGGGGACCCTACAGTTCTCAACCCTATGGCGCTAGTCAAGGAAATTGCAGTCTAACTTGTCACAGAACTTTCGATGTCTCTTCTGGTTCAATCCTTCCACTTGACTCTGAACGAAAGCGCCAAATTGTGAGCTTCATTGAAACTGCACGCGCTAGGCTGTCTTCTCATCCTTCTCCGTAAGTCGCTGGAATGTCATACTGGCTGCGTAAGAAAGTCTACCGTTATCATCATTAAAATTAGGAGATATTCAACGATAAGACATTTGATTGCGAACAATGTATCCCATAGGTTTCTTGGCGACAGGTTGTTGCTAATTGGTCAGTAATCATAAAGTGATTTTTAGGTATAAGAAATTGTTTTCAATCATTCGGCCTAATTGCAGACCCCAGTACAATTCTTTGGTCCTGCTATCATTATCCATTCGTTTTTCGTGAGTCATTTCTGAAATATTTTTGTCAGTATTGTCTTGGTTGTTTCCTTCTGCAATGAACTGCTACCAAGAATGTATCTATGGTCACTTTGCTTTCTGGCATCCACATTGCCTTTCTTGTGCAAATGACTATTCTCTATTTTGTTTTGCCGACAGTTAGGGGGTTTAAGATATTAATTCTTTTGTAGTTTTTTCTTCAACATTTTCCACTCTCGTGAGTAAATCTCTCTCAGAGAGCCAAGCATTTTCCTTAAAACGATCTGCCCGTAGGCAATACATTTTATTTCTTATGCCTTCTTCTCGGCAGTTAGATCTCCGTGTGAGTAGCAGATTACTGTTGTATAGTGGAGACGTGACAATCAGATTTCGATTCTTTTTAAAAGTGGCTGTTTTCATTAAATACGTGAGCGAAACTAAATATCGTTTGTGAAGTGGTGACTGTCTTAACTCAGTTTCACATTCAAAGCCACTGCATTTGTGAAAAATATTTCGCTAATATTTAAAGTTTTTTCCGCTTTTGAATAAGAGATTGTCTACTACTAGAGGCGCCAATTCATTATCAACATAGTTAAGACCATGAAAACTATTTTTCCCTAAGCGGTTTGCAAACTTTATGTTAGTAGGCTACAATGTTTCTTTATTTGGTAGCCATGAAATTGAGGCCTTTTCCGTTCTTACTTCATAGAAGATCAGTATAGACAAGGCAGGATTGCTCTGCCTACAAGAGTTTGCGATTTTGAGATTCACTGAATTGCATCTTCTTGCACTAACTCTAACTCTCTGTAAAGTTTGTTGTAAATACAACACAATTCGCCGAATCAGCGTTGCGAGAAACGGTAATTCTCGTAACATGGTATGTACTAGACGTTACCTGTGTACACTGCTGGATTCGTTTGCCAAAATTTAAGAAGCGTTAAAGACAGAAGGTCGAGAGTATGCTTTTTTTAAGTCCTTTCCTATAGTTTTCGTGGCTATTGCCAGTGTTCGATTCAATAAACATTTGGCTCCAGATCCTTGCGAGAACTAGTCTTCATTCATATATTCCACCTGATATGTGGGATACGTAAGATAGAAATGAAGGGCGTATGAAGAAACAGTGACACTACAACATATTTTAGGAAATAGGCAGACTGGAATTTATAGTATTTGTAAATTTAGAAAAAGATTTCTACATTGTTGACTGGAATACACTCATTGGAACTGTGAAGTTATCAGGCATAACATACAGTGACCGAGAGATTATCTACAACTTGTAGAGAAACCAGACTCGAGGCACTAGAGTTCGAAGGGTGTGAAATGGAGACAGTGATAGAAAAAGAATTGAGACTTGCCTTTCACATTATGCAATCTTAACGCTGAGGAAGCAGTGAGGGAAATCGAACACCAACCCGAGAATGAATTAAAGTTTATGAAGAAAAAAAACTTAAAGATTTGCTGACGAAATTGTAAGTCCGTCAGACATGGCAATGGACTTAGACGATCAGGTGAAGGGGATGTACAGTGCCCTGAAAAGAGTTTATGAGATGAACATAACTAAATGTAAAACAAGCGGTATGGAGAGTCTTAGAATTAGATCAGGTGATTTTGAAGTAACTACAGTAGAAACTGAGACACTGAAAGTAGTAACTGGCGACGGAGAGACCATGTTGTTGTTGTTGTGGTCTTCAGTCCTGAGACTGGTTTGATGCAGCTCTCCATGCTGCTCTATCCTGTGCAAGCTTTTTCATCTCCCAGTACCTACTGCAACCTACATCCTTCTGAATCTGCTTAGTGTATTCATCTCTTGGTCTCCCTCTACGATTTTTACCCACCACGCTGCCCTCCAATACTAAATTGGAGATCCCTTGATGCCTCAGAACATGTCCTACCAACCGTTCCCTTCTTCTGGTCAAGTTGTGCCACAAACTTCTCTTCTCCCCAATCCTATTCAATAGTTCCTCATTAGTTATCTGATCTACCCATCTAATCTTCAGCATTCTTCTGTAGCACCACATTCCGAAAGCTTCTATTCTCTTCCTGTCCAAACTATTTATCGTCCATGTTTCACTTCCATACATGGCTACACTCCATACGAATACTTTCAGAAATGACTTCCTGACACTTAAATCAATACTGGATGTTAACAAATTTCTCTTCTTCAGAAACGCTTTCCTTGCAATTGCCAGCCTACATTTTATATCCTCTCTACTTCGACCATCATCAGTTATTTTGCTCCCCAAATAGCAAAACTCCTTTACTACTTTAAGTGCCTCATTTCCTAATCTAATTCCCTCAGCATCACCCGACTTAATTAGACTACATTCCATTATCCTTGTTTTGCTTTTGTTGATGTTCATCTTATATCCTCCTTTCAAGACACTGTCCATTCCATTCAACTGATCTTCCAAGTCCTTTGCTGTCTCTGACAGAATTACAATGTCATCGGCGAACCTCAAAGTTTTTATTTCTTCTCCCTGAATTTTAATACCTACTCCGAATTTTTCTTTTGTTTCCTTTACTGCTTGCTCAATATACAGATTGAACAACACCGGGGAGAGGCTACAACCCTGTCTTACTCCCTTCCCAACCACTGCTTCCCTTTCATGTCCCTCGACTCTTATAACTGCCATCTGGTTTCTGTACAAATTGTAAATAGCCTTTCGCTCCCTGTATTTTACCCCTGCCACCTTTAGAATTTGAAAGAGAGTATTCCAGTCAACATTGTCAAAAGCTTTCTCTAAGTCTACAAATGCTAGAAACGTAGGTTTGCCTTTCCTTAATCTTTCTTCTAAGATAAGTCGTAAGGTCCGTATTGCCTCACGTGTTCCAGTGTTTCTACGGAATTCAAACTGATCTTCCCCGAAGTTGGCTTCTAGTAGTTTTTCCATTCGTCTGTAAAGAATTCGTGTTAGTATTTTGCAGCTGTGATTTATTAAACTGATAGTTCGGTAATTTTCACATCTGTCAACACCTGCTTTCTTTGGGATTGGAATTATTATATTCTTCTTGAAGTCTGAGGGTATTTCGCCTGTTTCATACACCTTGCTCAGCAGATGGTAGAGTTTTGTCAGGACTGGCTCTCCCAAGGCCGTCAGTAGTTCCAATGGAATGTTGTCTACTCCGGGGGCCTTGTTTCGTCTCAGCTCTTTCAGTGCTCTGTCAAACTCTTCACGCAGTATCATATCTCCCATTTCATCTTCATCTACATCCCCTTCCCTTTCCATAATATTGTCCTCAAGTACATCGCCCTTGTATAGACCCTCTGTATACTCCTTCCACCTTTCTGCTTTCCCTTCTTTGCTTAGAACTGGGTTTCCATCTGAGCTCTTGATATTCATACAAGTGGTTCTTTTCTCTCCAAAGGTCTCTTTAATTTTCCTGTAGGCAGTATCTATCTTACCCCTAGTGAGATAGGCCTCTACATCCTTACATTTGTCCTCTAGCCATTCCTGCTTAGCCATTTTGCACTTCCTGTCGATCTCATTTTTGAGACGTTTGTATTCATTTACTGCGTTTTTGTATTTTCTCCTTTCATCAATTAAATTCAATATTTCTTCTGTTACCCAAGGAATTCTACTAGCCCTCGTCTTTTTACCTACTTGATCCTCTGCTGCCTTCGCTACTTCGTCCCTCAAAGCTACCCATTCTTCCTCTACTGTATTTCTTTCCCCCATTCCTGTCAATTGTTCCCTTATGCTCTCCCTGAAACTCTGTACAACCTCTGGTTCTTTCAGTTTATCCAGGTCCCATCTCCTTAAATTCTCACCTTTTTGCAGTTTCTTCAGTTTTAATCTACAGGTCATAACCAATAGATTGTGGTCAGAGTCCACATCTGCCCCTGGAAATGTCTTACAATTTAAAACCTGGTTCCTAAATCTCTGTCATACGATTATATAATCTATCTGATACCTTTTAGTATCTCCAGGGTTCTTCCATGTATACAATCTTCTTTCATGATTCTTAAACCAAGTGTTAGTTATGATTATGTTGTGCTCTGTGCAAAATTCTACCAGGCGGCTTCCTCTTTCATTTCTTAGCCCCAATCCATATTCACCTACTATGTTTCCTTCTCTCCCTTTTCCTACACTCGAATTCCAGTCACCCATGACTATTAAATTTTCGTCTCCCTTCACAATCTGAATAATTTCTTTTATTTCATCATACATTTCTTCAATTTCTTCGTCATCTGCAGAGCTAGTTGGCATATAAACTTGTACTACTGTAGTAGGTGTGGGCTTCGTATCTATCTTGGCCACAATAATGCGTTCACTATGCTGTTTGTAGTAGCTTACCCGCATTCCTATTTTCCTATTCATTATTAAACCTACTCCTGCATTACCCCTATTTGATTTTGTGTTTATAACCCTGTAGTCACCTGACCAGAAGTCTTGTTCCTCCTGCCACCGAACTTCACTAATTCCCACTATATCTAACTTCGACCTATCCATTTCCCTTTTTAAATTTTCTAACCTACCTGCCCGATTAAGGGATCTGACATTCCACGATCCAGACCATAGAGAATGTAAAATATAGAAGAGAAATAAAAAAAGGGTTTTTGAAACTGAGAAACCAACTATCGAATACAATTCTAAGTGTTGAGCAGTCTTTCCTGGTTGTTCTTATTTGTAGGAAAGTGTAATGCGGACGATAAACAGACCAGGTGCGAATCTTTTGAAATATGCTGATATAAAAGAATTCTGAGGATTAGGTGAGTAAATGGTGTAACTTACGAACAGATGCGGAATCGAATTGGGGGGAAAGGGGGGGGGGGAAGTTTTTATGTACAACATGACTAGAAGAAGCATGATAGGAGACATCCTGAGGTTTGAAGGAATAATTATTATGGTAATGGAGAGAATTGAGTGGCGGGGGGGGGGGGGGGGGGGGGGGAGGGGCGGTAAGATTTGTAAAGGGTGTCAAATCTTTGAATGCAGTAAGCAGGTTCAAATGGATGTGGGATGCTAACTAGAGTTATGCAGATACGAAAAGATTTGCCCAGGATAGCAAGGAGAGCTGCGGCAAGACACTCTCCGAAGAGATTGCTAGAAAAACGAGAAGCAGCGAGTTTTACAGTTAATACCTAGTGCTGTTCTGAGAAGAAAAGCCGATAGTAAGTTTGAATATTAGTATTTACATTTCAGTAATATCACAAATATTTTGTGAAATGTATAAACTTTGTTGTTAGCATTTTATCACTTTCCGAGCCATGGCACCTCTAACTTATGAGATAGAAAGGTTTTTACTTTGTTCTTTTGTAAGCTTTCTTGAGGTAAGCTGGCCTATGGCTACTATAGCTGATCTTTGATAACCTTGACACTGGAATGGGATGGAGTTGCTGTACGAGTTGGACCGCCGGCCGAAGTGGTCGAGCGGTTCTAGGCGCTGCAATCTGTAACCGCGCGACCGCTAAGGTCGCAGGTTCGAATCCTGCCTCGGGCTTGGATGTGTGTGATGTCCTTATTTTAGTTAGGTTTAAGTAGTTCTAAGTTCTAGGGGACTGATGACCTCAGAAGTTGAGTCCCATAGTGCTCAGAGCCATTTGAGCCATTTGAGTTGGACCCCCACACGTTCCGTCAGGGACAGATTGGGGATCCTGTTCACAAGAGGACTACCTCAACATTACTCTAACAGTTTATAGAGACAAGTGCCATGTGTGGACGATCATTGTCCTGTTGCAAAATGACACCACAATTAGTCAAATGAGAGGTAATGCACTGAAGCACCAAAGAAACTGGTATAGGCCTGCGTATTCAAATACAGAGATATGTAAACAGGCAGAATAAGGCGCTGCGTTCGGCAACGCCTATATAAGACAATAAGTGTGTGGCGCAGTTGTTTTACCGTACGACCATTTCACGAGTGTACCGTGAGTAATAGGAAACCCGTAAAACATCAAATCTCCGACATCACTGCAGCCGGAAATACATCCTGCAAGAACGGGATCAACTACACTGATCAGAATCGTTCAACGTGGCAGAAGTGCAGCCCTTCCGCAAATTGCTGCAGATTTCAGTGCTGGGCCATCGGCAAGTGTCAGCGTGCAAACCATTCAACGAAATATCATCGATATCGGCTTTCAGAGCCGAAGGCCCACTCGTGTACCCTTGCTGACTGCACGACACAAAGCTTTACGTCTCACCTGGGCCCGTCAACACCGACATTAGATAGTTGATGACTGAAAACATGTTGCCTGCTCGGACGATTCTCGTATAGATTTATCGAGCGGATGGACGTGTACGGTTATGGAGACAACCTCATGAATCCATGGACCCTGATGTCAGCAGGGGACTGTTCAAGCTGATGGAGGCTTTTTAATAGTGTGAAATGTGTGCAGTTGGAATGATATGGGACCCCCGATAAGTCTAGATACGACTGACAAGTGACACGTACTTAAGCACCCTGTCTGATCATCTGCATTCATTCACGTCCATTGTGCATTCCGACGGACGTGGGAAATTCCAGCAGGACAATGCGACACCCCACACGTCCAAAATTGCTACAGAGTGGCTCCAGGAACACTCTTCTGAGTTTAAACACTTCCGCTTGCCACCAGACTCCTCAGACATGAACATTATTGAGCATATCGGGGATGTCTTGCAACGTGCTGTTCAGAAGAGATATCCACCCCCTCGTACCGCGGATTTATGGACAGCCCTACAGGGTTCAAGGTGTCAGTTCCCTCCAGCGCTACTTCAGACGTTAGTCGAGTCCATGCCAGGTCGGGGCCCTACACGATATTACGTAGGTGTACAACTTTATTTGGCTCTTCAGTGTTTATAAGGACGCAGGATGTCCGTGGCGTATCACTTTGCCGAGTTTCGGCAGTCACTACCAGTCGCGAGCCGATGTTACACCCGATGGCTCCCCACGTCAAAATTAACAACGCTGTGCCTCTACAAAATATTAGAAGATTTGCACCTCTCTCAAGGCCACCGCCTTACTCGCCGCGTATGGTAATCCGATTTAAAGCAGAACCGCGATTCATCGCTTAACGCGACGCCATCATGTTCCCCGGTCACGGCAACACTCCAAAGGCAGTCGTTTGTGTTGTATTAACGGCAGCCTACGCATGGGCTGACAATTCCCTAGTCCGACAGCAGCTAGTCTCTGAACAAAGACTCAGATTATTGCAGGGTGTCCATTACTTCTTCTTGGATGGCAGGTGCAGATGAGAAGGGGTTACAATGTCGTTGGTGGTTTCATGTGACAGAATGAGACCTTGATGACGAGTATGCCTGCTGTCACGTCCCATTCAGTCCAACTTCAGGACTCTGTCGTATCCCAGCGCCCCACAAATCTGGATATTGGACGTTTAAACCAGTTGGCCAAATGGAAACATGCAATGAGGTCATTTTCAAACTCTGGCAAGTTCTGATAACGCCGTGTCACACCAGTACGCGGCATCTCTATGTCCTTCACAGGAATGACTCAACATCTGACGCTGTTCGAGCCGCTTGTATACATTACGAGTGCAGGTACCAAAACCAAAAGCGAGCAACACTAACTCCGCTGGCCATCCTACCGGTCATAGAGAATTTCCACTCTAAACATTTACATACCCGCCGATGGTATGTACGTGTACGAAGTTACATTGGCATCCGACCATGTCTTCTGGGTACTTACTTTTCTAATTAGACAATTGTGGTATGCGAAGTTCTAGAACATGCGGTCTACTTATAATATTTCGGGTTTCCGACGTGACGTTTCTCCTCAGAACCCCTCCACTGTGTCCTTAGCATTATATCCCTGCTCACTACACAGTGACTCTGCGCTCGTCGTTCATCTTCGCAAATTACTGTAAATGTGACAGTCAGTTCCCTATACGGCCTGATTTGCTCATTGGGCGTTATTGGGTTACTGGACGGCCACTAATCTGGTCTCTCATCTCCATCAATGAGTCAGTCTGAAGATTTTTAAAGCACCCTTGCGCGGTGTCCTTCGACTGGAGGCAGTCGACAGTGGTCCTGCTGGGGAAAGTAATTGTCGTCACCAGTGTTGATTTACAGTGTGCAGTTCATTAACCCCAGAGTGTGCGCTAATGCGCTGTGTTAAATCCCAGACTTCTCTACTCTGTCGCCTTTATTGCGTCCTTATCATGTTACTAATAACGAACCGTTCGTCAGATGAGGACGTTAAGCTGGACGTTCCTTTTTTTTTTCAAGAGAGGTTGCTTACTTGCCGGCAGCAGGTTTAACTCTCTTGGTGTTTCATTCCACAATCACTCATATTGTCAGGAACATGGTATTACGAGGGGCGTTCGATAAGTAATGCATCACATTTTTTCCCGGCCAGTTACGGTCGGAAAGACGCGGAATTTGATGCGGGACATCGGGGAATATTCTCGCTTCATCTCCGATAGTTTCATGAAGTTCCAATAGGTGCCGGCCTATACATAGTCTTCAAAATGGCATCTGTACCGGAGGTGCGTTCCAAGTACACTAATGGCCATTAAAATTGCTACACCAAGAACAAATGCAGATGATAAACGGGTATTCATTGGACAAATATATTATACTAGAACTGACATGTGATTACATTTTCACGCAATTTGAGTGCATAGGTCCTGAGAAACCAGTACCCAGAACAACCACCTCTTGGTCGTAATAACGGCCTTGACACGCTTGGGCATTGAGTCAAACAGAGCTTGGATGGCGTGTACAGGTACAGCTGCCCATGCAGCTTCAACACGATACCACAGTTCATCAAGAGTAGTGACTGGCGTATTGTGACGAGCCAGTTACTCGGCCACCATTGACCAGACGTTTTGAATTGGTGAGAGATCTGGAGAATGTGCTGGCCAGGGCAGCAGTTGTACATTTTCTGTATCCAGAAAGGCCCGTACAGGACCTGCAACATGCGGTCGTGCACTGTCCTGCTGAAATGTAGGGTTTCGCAGGGATCGAATGAAGGGTAGAGCCACGGGTCGTAACACATCTGAAATGTAACGTCCACTGCTCAAAGTGCTGTCAATGCGAACAAGAGGTGACCGAGACATGTAACCAATGGCACCCCATACCATAACTCCGGGTGATACGCCAGTATGGTGATGACGCATACACGCTTCCAATATGGGTTCACCGCGATGTCGCCAAACACGGATGCGACCATGATGTTGCTGTAAACAGAACCTGTATTCACCCGAAAAAATGACGTTTTGCCATTCGTGCATCCAGGTTCGTCGTTGTGTACACCATCGCAGGCGCTCTTGTCTGTGATGCAGCGTCAGTGGTAACCGCAGCCATGGTCTCCGAGCTGATAGTCCATGCTGCTGCAAACATCGTCGAACTGTTCGTGCGGATGGTTGTTGTCTTGCAAACGTCCGCATCTGTCGAGACGTGGCTGCATGATCCGTTACAGCCACGTGGATAAGATGCCTGTCATCTCGACTGCTAGTGATACGAGACGGTTGGGATCCAGCACGGTGTTCCGTATTACCCTCCTGAACCCACCGATTCCATATTTTGCTAACAGTCATTGGATCTCGACCAACGCGATCAGCAATGTCGCGATACGATAAATTGCAATCGCGATATGCTACAGTTTGACCTTTATCAAAGTCGGAAACGTGATGGTACGCGTTTCTCCTCTTTACAGGAGGCATCACAACAACGTTTCACCAGGCAACGCCTGTCAACTGCTGTTTGTGTATGAGAAATCGGTTGGAAACTTTCCTCATGTCAGCACGTTGTAGGTGTTACCACCGGCGCCAACCTTGTGTGAATGCTCTGAAAAGCTAATCATTTGCGTATCACAGCATCTTCTTCCTGTCGGTTAAATTTCGCGTCTGTAGCACGTCACCTTCGTGGTGTAACAATTTTAATGGCCAGTAGTGTAGAAAGCTGTGACTGAGTTTCTTTTGATGGAAAGCCAGAGCATCGCAGATATTCGTAGGCGCTTGTGGAATGTGTACATTGACCTGACACTGAATAAAAGCAAGGTGAGTCGTCGTCTGTCATCATCGCAACGGATCTCCCGCGTGACGGCCGGCTGCACACAGCTGTGAATCCTGCAGTACTGAAACGGGCGGACACTAATTTTAGGAGATCGACGCATCTCAAACATGTCGGCAGTGCTGACACACTGGTCCACCAGTTGGGGTACTCAAATGTGCGTTCCCGCTTTGTTTCTCACCGCCTAACAGGAGATCATGGACAGCAATATGTGCGGAATAACTTGCGCGTTGTGAGGCTGATCGTTACAATTTCTTTGTCGACTACCACAGGCGATGAAACATGGGTTCATCACTTCGAACCGGAAACAAAACAGCAATCCATGGAGTGCAGCCAGATCACCTCTCCTCCGAAGAAAAAGTTCAAAGCTTCACCCACAGCTGGTAAACTCGTGATCACGATCTTCTGAGCCTCTGAAGGGATTATTCTGTTCTAGGTCCTCCTTTCTGGTGCAACAATCAACTCTGGTGTGTATTGTACCACCCTCATAAAACTGAAATAACGACATCAGCACGTTCGTCGTCACAAAAATGGTAACGAACTGCTCCTTCCCCATGACAACCAAAGGCCTCACCCAAGGATACGCACCCGGCAGGAGCTCACAAAACTTGATTGGACAGTTTTCCCTCATCTCGCACCTTCCGACTTCGATCTTTGTGGTTCAATGAAGTATGTATTCCGCGGGTAGCAGTACGTGGGTGATGGGGAGGTTATTTATGCCGCAAGACGCTGGCTCCAAAAATGGCTCTGAGCACTATAGGACTTAACTTCTGAGGTCATAAGTCCCCTAGAACTACTTAAACCTAACTAACCTAAGGACATGACACACATCCATGCCCGAGGAAGGATTCGAACCTGCGACCGTAGCGGCCACGCGGTTCCAGACGCTGGCTCCGTGCCGAGCAGTAGAATTGGCGTAAGGCCGTTCCATTGAAGGGATATCTTGTTGAAAAATAGGGTTTTCTAGCCAAAAGAATGGGGAATGATATGATGAATGTCACTGCTGAGTTGCAATTCCCTACAGTAATGTCCTGTAATCCCTATACTGATACCGATTTTTTCCTTTCGCCTTTATTTTATCATGTCGCACGTAATGCAGCAGCTAATCTTCAATACAGGAAAATGTAAGCACTAAAATACTCTGCGCCACTGTAGACTACAGAGGGACTGCTAAGTTTCAAGAGCTCTTAGTTGAGTGTAGGTATTTTATTGGATGCGTATAAGAGGGTGATACTGCTTGTCAAGACACGGGCTACCCATCTCGAATAGCACCAAGGGGGCCACACAACTCAACGTGCCAATCTGACCATCGGATCACCCATCAATGATATGTGCCTTCGCTCCATCAGACGGTGAGAAGACGTTTGGAATTTGATCCAGAACATTGGCACGAAGTCTAATGTTCAGGAATTTTAATCTATTATTTCTCCTTACCTTGCTGGTCAAATAATGAGCGTGAAAATTTTTTCCAGCACCAGCATTTGAACTATCGACCTGAGAGTTGAGCATCACCACTCCGGTGTACGTTGGTGACCATGGCTACGGAGGCAGTTGTCGACTGGAATAGTTTTGTCTGTTGTTTGGAACCCGTAACGTATCATCATGGCTGACTGTTTGGAAAATGCTGAAACACTGATGGACTACCAACTTTTAAGTTTACTTTGCGAAGAAAGTTGCTTGATATTCCTTGTGACTGATCTATTGAAATATTGAGATTTGTTCTTTCCATAGAGAGTAATATCGCCACCTTCCTGTGACCTGGGTGTACGCAGGACAGGAGCAAGGCAGAGAAGTGCGTAAATATTAGTTATGAAAGTGTGCATGCATGTGTTAGTGTTTCTCATCACTAAGCAGAACTGCTCTAAGAAGAAGGTAATACGTACCCTCTGGGAAGTCTAGAATGGAGCTATTTGCGATTGTGAGCTGCTTCAACTTTGGCATCATTCCCAGTTTCAGATCTGTGCTGATATTGTCATTGTTGTAGAGCACCAATTTTTCGATGCTCGTCTTTCCCAAATTGTAGATGTTCGTTAAAGATATGGAACAGCGTGTATACCTCATGGTAATGCCATTGAAAGCTAAAGTGCTAAAAAAATTTTCATGTTCTCTGAACACTGGGCTTGTGAAATTCCAAAACTCCGTCGAAGTACTGTTGTACTTTAGAGGACTCAGGGCTGCAACACTCTCCAGGATGTACACTTCAATCAGGCAGTCCCTGCAAATGACGTGGTAATACATAAACATTGTCATAATCCTACCGGAGCAAGCGTGAGTTAATAAATGTAATAACTATAAACTAACGAATCTCACATCTCACGTTTGTAAATTGCCAAGTAAAAATATACAGGCTGGTCCATTGATCGTGACGGGGCCAAATATCTCACGAAATAAGCGTCAAACGAAAGAACTACAAAGAACGAAACTTGTCTAGCTTGAAGGGGGAAACCAGATGGCGCTATGGTTGGCCCGCTAGATGGCGCTGCCATAGGTCAAACGGATATCAGCTGCGTTTTTTTAAATAGGGTTCCCCATTTTTATTGCATATTCGCGTACTACGTAAAGAAATATGAATGTTTTAGTTGGACCACTTCGCTTTGTGATGGATGGCGCTGTAATAGTCACAAACATATGGCTCACAATTTTAGACGAACAGTTGGTAACAGGTAGGTTTTTTAAATTAAAATACAGAACGTAGGTACGTTTGAACATTTTATTTCGGTTGTTCCAATGTGACACATGTACCTTTGTGAACTTATCATTTCTGAGAACGCATGCTGTTACAGAGTGATTACCTGTAAATACCACATTAATGCAATAAATGCTCAAAATGACGTCCGTCAACCTCAATGCATTTGGCAATACGTGTAACGACATTCCTCTCAACAGCGAGTAGTTCGCCTTCCGTAATGTTCGCACATGCATTGGCAATGCGCTGACGCATGTTGTCAGGCGTTGTCGGTGGATCACGATAGCAAATATCCTTCAACCTTACCCACAGAAAGAATCCAGGGACGTCAGATCCTGTGAACGTGCGGGCCATGGTACGGTGCTTCGACGACCAATCCACCTGTCATGAAATATGCTATTCAATACCGCTTCAACCGCACGCGAGCAATGTGCCGAACATCCATCATGCTGGAAGTTCATCGCCATTCTGTCATGCAGTGAAACATCTTGTAGTAACATCGGTAGAACATTACGTAGGAAATTAGCATACATTGCACCTTTTAGATTGCCATCGATAAAATAGGGGCCAATTATCCTTCCTCCCATAATGCCGCACCATACGTTAACCCGCCAAGGTCGTTGATGTTCCACTTGTTGCAGCCATCGTGGATTTTCCGTTGCCCAATAGTGCATATTAGGCCGGTTTACGTTACCGCTGTGGGTGATTGACGCTTCGTCGCTAAATACAACGCGTGCAAAAAATCTGTCATCGTGCCGTAATTTCTCTTGTGCCCAGTGTCAGAACTGTACACGACGTTCAAAGTCGTCGCCATGCAATTCCTGGTGCATAGAAATATGGTACGGGTGCAATCAATGTTGATGTAGCCTTCTCAACACCGACGTTTTTGAGATTCCCGATTCTCACGTAATTTGTCTGCTACTGATGTGCGGATTAGCCGCGACAGCAGCTAAAACACCTACGTGGTCATCATCATTTGTTGCGGGTCGTGGTTGACATTTCACATGTGGCTGAACACTTCCTGTTTCCTTAAATAACGTAACTATCCGGCGAACGGCCCGGACACTTGGATGATTTCGTCCAGGATACCGAGCAGCATATATAGCACACGCCCGTTGGGCATTTTGATCACAATAGCCATACATCAACACGATATTGACCTTTTCCGCAATTGGTAAATGGTCCATTTTAACACGGGTAATGTATCACGAAGCAAATACCGTTCGCGCGGGGGGAATGTTACGTGATACCACGTACTTATACGTTTGTGACTCTTACAGCGCCATCTATCACAAAGCGAAAAAAGTGGCCCAACTAAAACATTCATGGGCCGGACACTGTCTATGGACCACCCTGCATATACGAGGTTTGTCTGATAATTCTGGTAAAAGATTAGATAAAGAACACTCACTTTGCAAAAACGGTTTTTTCTCTCTCCACATAATCCTGCCAAGGTAAATATTTTAGCCAAGAGAGATTTCAAAATTTTCGTGTAGTACTTTCTTTCCAGCTCGACCAGATAATTTATTAGAAGTCATATAATTTCTTCATTTGATGAAAACCTCCAAACAGTGGGAACCTATGAGACCCAAAATGGAGTTACCTTCCCTCCCTCCCAAGCGAACCGTTTTTCGTTCTCTGCGGTGCACCTTCACCCACTATTTTAGCTGCAACGTAATAGCATATGAAAAATTTCACCTACTTTTAAGTAACAATAGCAAAAAAATTTCTAACTACGTTACAAATAGCCGATTTCCGTTGAAACCCTTCTCCATTTTTGGTTTTTGCTCCGTCTCTAATGGCCCCGTCGTCAACGGCACGTTAATTACTAGTTATCCTTTACTTCGGTCAGTTTTTCTCTGGACTGCTTTGAATAATAACGTATTATCACTGTAAGATACTATAACTGTCTTCTACCAAATGTTTGGCGCCTGTAAGACTTGGGACTGCTGTTCAGTAACTAGAACGTCGTGTTTCTCAGTCTATACGAGTAGAAAGCATTTCGTTAGCTCAGTGATGTTACGTTAGTGCCACTAAGGCAAGAACAAAGACCAGGGTTTAACTTCCCGTCGACGTCATTAGAGACGGTGACAAGCGCGGACTTTTTCAAAGGTGGGGAAGGAGAATCGTGCGTGCACTTTCAAAGGCCGAATGCCATTCCAGTGCGTTATCCACTGCATTCCGCCGCTTGGTCTGTTAAGTCAGGAAGTGCTGCAGCTATTCCATTGTTGCATACCATATGAGTAGCTAACAATTCGTTCTGAACGTTGTTTTAGTTCCGTATTTATTTACTTTTTATGTATAGATTTATTTAACCTGGCAACATTATGGTTCTCAGATCCTCTCTTACATCAAACCAGGCGTTCTACATACAAGGTCTATCCGGAAGGCAGATTATGTTTCCGTATTGAAAAACAACATAATGCTGGGAAAAGTGCTGTTATATTCATTTGAAGTACTACTTTTCAAGAGACTCTGCACAAATTTAGGCGCTTATCATGGCGGCGCATAAGTTTTAAAATACCACTGTCATGTTGTTCTGCCGTCTGAGACTTCAGCCAGTTAGTCCCACATCGTCGTCAAAGCGCTGCGTTGCGAGCCGGGTCTTCACCGTTGGAAACAGATCGTAGTCACTGGCTGCAGGATCCTGAGTGTACGGCGGATGACGCAACTTCTCCCACACTAAACCATTGAGTACTTCTTAAATCCTTTTTGCCGTCTTTGGTCGAGCGTTGTCATGCAAGAACAAAATTTTTGAGCTCGACTTTCCTCTGCGCTTATTCTGAACTGCTATTCCTAAGTAATCCAGAGTCTGCGAATACTTCGCAGAGTTTATTGTTATGGCACGCTCAAGAAAAACGACAAGGAGCACACCCTTCCTGGCTCAAACAACAGTCGCCGTGAGCATTCTTGCAGACAACGTTTGCTTGCATTCTCTTGTTCTTTTTTTTGGGGGGGGGGGGAGGGGGAGGGAGAGGGGAGGAACTGCGTAGCCCCACTCCAATTTAGTCTCGCAGTTCATATGATTCACATAGGTCTCGTCTCCAGTTACGATTCGATCAAATAATTATTGACCACCTTTTTCGTAAGAGTCCAGAAATACTAAAGACCAGCCATTCGCTGGTTCTTGTGGTTTTCTGTTAAGATTTTTGGTACCCATGTTGCACAAAATTTGTGGTAGCCTCGCCTCTGAGCAACGATGTGATCCAACAAATTCCGTGAAATTTGTAGAAGACTAGACGAGAGCTCTGGGATTGTGAACAGGCTAATTTCTTGACTTTCGCGACCAGTTCATCAACCACAATGCTTAGCCGCTCACCCCGCTCTACATCGTGAACCTTAGTTCGGCCACTTTTAAACCTAATGCACCACTGGCGCACAACACCTTCAGTGATTAAGTTGTTTCCGTTCACTTCACACAGTTGCCGATAAATTTCAATCGGTTTGTGGTTTCTTGCCAACAGAAGCCTGATTACTGACATCGATTTAGAACTCACGGGATTTTCAATTGCGGCATTTAAAACTTTTATTGCGAAATAGCGTGAAACGATACGGGCCTCACACTCTAATTTTTCCTGTTCCTCATGTGATTGCTTTGCCTTATTATTTAAAGTTTTTAACTATTACTGTGCGCGGATTGATGCCGACTGAACGGACAAGCACTCACTCAACAATGTGGCCACGCTAGCCCCGCCCATTCTTTTTGCAGCGGGTGAAAACCTTATCTACTTTCTGGATAGCCCTCGCATTTTATTTGGCATATGCTACGTTAAGCATGTTATATTATATTTACAAATTAATATTACATATAAATATTACATATAAATATAATATTACATATAAAATACACACATGTTTCTAGTTACGAGTGCTAGCAGCAATGACCCTTAGAGAAAGAGATGAAGGAAGGAGGGAAAGATGAACATGGCCATACCCAGTTAAAGAACATAAGGGGGAAGAAAGTGGCGTGATTCACAGAGAAAGGAAAAGAGAAAGAAGCCTAACTGGGAGAAGATAAGAGCACTGCTTTTACTACATTACACTTTTATGTTAGCCAAAAGAGGTTTACTGTTCGACAGAGAGCTTACTCAAACACGTATTTGCACTTCTATTATTGTCTGCCCAAGTTTTAAAGTATCGTGAATAATACATCTGTCTGCTATAAACTGTATTAACCTAAAAGCCTTTCGATTTGGGTACACTGATTTACAACAAAAATAAGTATCTCGCTTTAGGAGAGGTCTTATTTTTGTTTGTTTTAGGTCAATTGTAGATGAACTCCACAACTTAGAGAAATCTGGGATATGAACAGTGGAAATTAAAACGGGGAAAACATTGACAATCAATCTCGAAAACAACCTATATCAGGAGCAAATGTATGAGAATCGTTGTAAGAAATTACCGTCGTTGGAGGGAAGATGGAGTAGCTGATGGAAAACCATCTCTAAAAAACAATGATTTGAACGAAATGGTAAGGCTCCTTCAAGGCCCTCTGATCCTGCAACACGGCAGCAACGAAACGAAGAGATGTTCACAAAACAGGTGCGTCCACGTTGAGCTCCGCATAACAAAAGAAAGAAGTGGGCGGTGAACTCTAATTTGATAAAAGCGCCTTAGTCTCTTGAGAATCTTACTTTTTCCTTGATTAAGACTACCCACCCCAGTTGCACCGTGGTTCAGAGGCCACGTGAAGTTTTTGGTCGCTCTATAGCTACCTCGGCAACTCAATCCAGAGACGGTAGGTAGGCTTGGTCATAACTCCAATGCGAGCCAAGTACAGCACTGTGACGTTCAAACCATCTTCGGCTTTTAGTTATCAATGATTATCATCTCTATCTGCTAATATACTTCAAAAATTACAAGCACACGTGCACGTTGCTGAAAGTTTTTCCACAGCATTATTGAAGATGCAGTGGAAAAGTAGAGACGACTCTCTGAGCAAAACCTGTTTCTAATACTTTGGCCGAAAAGAAGTTTACTCAAATTTGCGACAAACATTGGTGTTTCAGACAATGATAACATGAATTCAAATAACGCACACATGTGTGGTCTTTGGGGCAATCAGAGTATGATAAGTGAAGGAACTTTCAGTACAGCAACGTAAAATTTTCGGTGCTTGATACTATATAATGGAAGGCATGGAGCAATAGACGTATGAATAATAAACTAGTTGATTTGCTGTAAGGCTGGAGGTATTTGTTGGCACCTTAGCTGTTTAGTGCAGCCTGATCGATATCTAGTGTCGTAAGACTAGATGTTTTCATAGATCGAATCAGCTCTGAAGCGGCAAAGAAACTGGTATAGGCATGCGTATTCAAATACGGAGATATATAAACAGGCATAACACGGCGCAGCAGTCGGCAAGGCCTGTATAAGACAGGTGTCTGGCGCAGTTGTTAGATCGGTTACTGCTGCTAAAATGGCGGGTTATCAAGATTTTAGTTAGTTCACGATTTAAGTTAGTTTGAACGTGAAGTAATCGGCGCACATGCGATGGGACACAGCATCTCTTGGAAGGTAGCGATGAAGTGGGAATTTTCCCGTACGACTATTTCACGAGCGTGAATATCAGAAATCCAGTAAAACATCAAATCTCCGACACCCCTGCGGCCGGAAAAAGATCCTGCAAGGGTGGGACCAACGACGACTGAAGAGAATCGTTCAGCGTGGCAGAAGTGCAACCCTTCCGCGAACTTCTGCAGATTTCAGTGCTGGGCCATCGCCAAGTGTCAGCGTGTGAACCATTCAACGAAACATCATCGATATGGGCTTTCGGAGCCGAAGGCCCACTCGTGTACCCTTCATGACTGCACGACACAAAGCTTTACGCCTCGTTTGGGTCCGTCGACACCGACATCGGACTGTTGATGTCTGGTCACATGTTGCCTGGTCGGACGATTCTCGTTTCAAATAGTATCGAGCGAATGGACGTGTGCGGGTACGGAGACAATCTCATGAATCCGTGGACTCTGCATGTCAGTAGGTGACTGTTCAAACTGCCGGAGGCTCTGTAATGGTGTGCGGTGTGTGCAGTTGGAGTGATAAGGGACCCCTGATACGTCTAGGTACGACTCTGACAGGTGACACGTACGTAAGCATCCTGTCTGATCACCTGCATCCATTCGCGTCTGCCTCGTGATGACTGGGTGTTGTGTGCTGTCCTTAGGTTAGTTAGGTTTAAGTAGTTCTAAGTTAAGAAGACTGATGACTTCAGATGTTAAGTCCCATAGTGCTTAGAGCCATTTGAACCATTTTTTGGGGCCAACTGCGGGAAATGCTATCCGAAAAGATAAGGACGAAAAGCTGTCATACGGCCGGAAATGCGCTCAAAAGCAGGTGCAACAACTTGCAGGTGGAGATAAACAATCTTGGGCAGTGTATGTTTGAAAGCACACCTGTGAAGACATCATGCAGGTGGGAGTGCTCTGCCCGTACCAGTGTAAAAATCTCCACATTTAAGAAGGCAATGAGCGCTGGAGCAGCATCATGCTGTAGCCACGTAACTCTCCGTACCACCAAAGGTACGGCTTCCAGCAGGAGAGGCAGGGTCACTCACAGGGTGTGCGTATATGCTTTGCGCGTGAGTTGCTGCGGCGATAATGACTTGTCTCATGAGGCAGTCGCCAATATTCGCCGCTCAAACATTGAAGCTGAACAGGTGCTGATGGTCCGCTGTTGCCATATCGTGAGTTTCTCCATAGCCCGCAGGCGGATAGTGTGAAGGATTTTTTTTTTAATACATTTATTATAACAGCCTCAGCTGCGATTCAAAAATGGTTCAAATGGGTCTGAGCACTATGGGACTTAACATCTGAGGTCATCTGTCCGCCGGCCGGTGTGGCCGAGCGGTTCTAGGCGCTTCAGTCTGGAACCGCGCGACCGCTCCGGTCGCAGGTTCGAATCCTGCCTCGGGCATGGATGTGTGTGATGTCCTTAGGTTAGTTAGGTTTAAGTAGTTCTAAGTTCTAGGGGACATGACCACAGATGTTAAGTCCCATAGTGCTCAGAGCCATTTGAACCATTTTTGTCATCTGTCCCCTACAACTTAGAACTACTTAAACCTAACTAACCTAAGGACATCACACACATCCATGCCCGTGGCAGGATTCGAACCTGCGACAGTAGCGGTCGCGCGGTTCCAGACTGTAGCGCCTAGAACCGCTCGGCCACTTCGGCCGGCAGCTGCAATTAGCCTTACATTATAAGAAGTTTCGATCGCGTAATAATCAACTCCAGATCTAAACATAAAATAAAAAAAAGCCTTGAAAATTGACTATTTAAGTAGATAAAGCAGATTTAAAATATTTTGAATTTTAAATCCATAAATTGTAACTAAATAAGTAGACAGCGTAGGCTGGTAGTATTTATCATTTTAAAAGTTGCCTCCAGTTAATCAGAGCTATGAAAAGCCACATTTCTTTAAAAAGAACACAGCCATCAGCTATAAAATAAAAGGAAAGTCACTATAGTACACTTGTGACAACATTCAATAGTATCACGCATTTTATTAATCTCACTCTGCGTCATATAGATAACGTTAAAAGTGGAACATCTAGTGCAAAAATCTATATGTCTATAGACTGGAGAGTGAGGGTATCAGATAAAATAGCTCAAGAGTTTTGAACAGTCGGGTTAAGAATAGGCTTTTGCTCAAGTGAAATATTGATTTTAAGCTAAGTTCTCAATTTAGTGCATCAGATGTGTATAATATTAAATGCAACGACTGTCACAAGCAGCTACAGGATGATTCAGCTGCCCCTACCGATGTCGTTTTATGCTACCTGCAATTCTAAACTTGTGTTCAAATTTGAACAACACACGGAAATTTTGCAAGGTTGCATTTATTTTGTCACAAAACAGTGTAAACGTGTGCTAGTAAAGTAGAAACAATGTAAAGAATACAGAACGAAAACAACTGTAACATGCATAACGGAAGACAAAAATGTTCTTTGTTTTTTTTCTCAACGTAATGGATTTGCACACATTCCGACAGCTGATTAATGTGCTCAGTATGGGCTTTGACAATCTCTGGTATCAATAGAGGCCTGACAACCGTAGGCCACGCTGTGAATGATGTCACCAATCTCATGTTCAGGCAATAACACCCATTCTTCCCGCACAGCTGCTCGCAACTTTTGCAGAGTAGTTGATCTGCAGGGACGTAGTGCAACCCCTCTCGCAAGTGCACCTCAGATGTCCTCTATGGGATTCAAATGTGGAGAGCGAGCAGGTCACATCATGCAGGCAATATCTTCCATATCCAAGAAACCGTCAACCACCCGTACTCTCTGACGTCGAACATTATCGTCCAGTAATACCAAGTCTGGGCCCACAGCAACTCGCAGTAACCGCACATGAGGTCCCAAGTTCTCGCCACGATACTTGACAGCAATTAAACCTTGCCGATTCCCCAGTACAATTTCATGACGACGTGCTCGAGTGACCAACATAATCTGTACCCACACCATTAGCGATCTTCCTGATGTCGGTCTCTTTAAAAAATGTTTGGGTCCCGAAATCATGTTCCACATTCCCTCCAGATGCGAATTCGTCGAGAACCACTCCCCAGACCAAGTCGGGACTCATCTGTGAGAACATTGGCCAATTGCTTGACCGTCCAGGTGGAATGTGAACGACTCAACTTCAGACGATCCCTCCTGTGAAGACCCCTCAGAGATACACATACAGAAGGTCACCTACAACAAAGGCCACTCTGCCGAAGCCTTCTCTACACCGTTTACCTCGATACAACACGTGTAGTGGATGGTGTGGGCTCAGAGGCCAGTAGCCGTGCAGCGCTAAGAGAGTACTGTCCTGCCTTTACAGCCAAAAAACGGTCCTCTTTTTCTGTGTAACTCGTGGTCGGCTCTGCCCAGGTCTTCGGAATACAGTTTCGGTCTGTATAAACTGTCACCGCATCTGCGAAACAACAGAACGATTCACATTAAGTCATCGGGCCACATCAATTTGCGACTGTTCTGCTTCCATTCTTCCCATGGCCATTCATCGCAGAGAGCCTGGTAGGCGTCTTGTCTGTGCCATACTGCATCGTCTGTGACTGGGTACAAAGGCAACTGTGGATATGGGACTACATGGCAAACACCACCCTCTTTGACAGGTTCCCTGTAGTCATCGTTGGTGCAGTTGTCCTATGACCGGAATGCACTCTTCCGTGCAGAAAGCGATCGTAGAGACATCTATTGACAGTTGCATGATTATATCGTGAATTAGACACAGGAAGGGGAAATAGTTGTTTGTTGCCTTAATTCTGGACACCAATGTATATCTGGCGACGCCTGAAAATTCATATTCTCTCACTCGCTATGCGCTACTATTAACCCTACAGAAAGAAAGTCAACAGGACCTTTTTGTAGAAAATTTAATGTAGTTAAATTTTGTACTTGAATACTTTTTCGATGGAGGCCACGGTTTTCCAGTTATCCAAGAAAAACGTACAAAACTGACCCTCAAACGCACCTCGACCACCAAACTCATCCATCAGCAGTCACGATTTCTAGTATGTTGTACGTGGCACTCCCTCCTATCATTGTTCAAGGATTTTCGGCTACACGAACTATTCAAGATATTCGACTTTTTCGATCTCCGTTGGTGGGGCTCTTGCGCCATCAGCATAATCTGCTATTTCGTTAACATTATTAATTTGAATGTCCCCGTCAGGGTAATGAAAGGCAGATGAATTTTGTGAACGTCACAGTAAAACTAATCACGTTGACTATTCGATCCAAACTTAACCCTTACAATCAGAAGGCCTGACGAACAGAATTATATAACTGTTTATTGTATGCTGCTAAAATTCACAAAATTGTTAGGTAAAATTTACGCAAACGTCAGGTTTACAATTCTTAAGTGCTCGACTAAGCAGGTGGCGCAATAATGCTATTCAGTGAAGATCAAAAAACGGTCGAATATGAGAAATAATTCGTACAGTCGAAAATTTTTGTACAATGGTAGGAGGATGTGCCATGAACAGCATGCTAGAAATCCTGACCGGTGGGAGATCAGCGTGTGAGTGGGGCTGCGTCTGAAGGTCAATTTTGTACGTTTTTCTAGAATAACTCGAAGACTACGGCCTCCAGCGAAAATGTATCTCAGTACAGAATTCAACTACATTACATTTCCTACAATAAGTTCCTGTTGATTTTTTTTCTCTAGGACTAACAGTGTGACCGCAGCGAGCGAGGACGTACGTGGGTTTTAAAGAAAAGATACTGAATTGCGGTTTGCATAAAACGATATCGGGAGGAGCAACTGAAACACCCTGTTCAGGTCGGACTGTCAGAACATTTCAGATTCGATTTAAAGTACACACTTCTCTTCGGGGACAGCATTTGGAGATCATGTAAATGATACTAAACAGTCGGCAGGACCATCAGAGACATATCTTGAAATTTTGAGTACGGCGTCTAAAGGAAAGTTTTTTGAACGTTCGGAAAAACTTGAGATCTATGGACATTATCGCCTGAAAGGACCAGATGAAATAGTCATTCGCCAAATGTAACTTCAAGAACTTTGACGACGTACTTTGACGGCTCGGTCAGCAGCCTGCACAGCTGCTGCCTCCTCTCTCGACGGAAAACGGCGTTAAGCCTTTGGCACACGGACCGTGCTGTCGAACGTCAACGTTGAGCGTGCCGAGTTCAACGTGCTGCTGAACGCTCAGGAACGATGTGACTTGTCCATACTGTGCATGGGCCCCAACGTGGTCCACGCGATCGCGACGCACTCCAGCGGCAGTTGTGGGATGTTTCTATTCGTAAACCACTCTGTTTACTCAACGGGCGTGCTCAAAATTCCGACGTTAGGTGTATTAAAACGCATATTTCCTCCATTGTCCATATCCTGGTCACGTTGCTCTGTATGTAATAGACACAAAAAATTCAATATCGATGTACATGTTTTAAGACAAAAGGAAAATACCGTGTCCAATCAATAAGGACACAGACTTATAAATGTTCCATTACAAACAGTGAGACACAAATTTGCAATAGTTCTCCACTTAAAATAAACGTTATTTTATTTTTGCTAAATTTTGGTAAAACCCTAAGGTAATTCATTCTTACTTGCTCACTGTTCCTACCCAGTAGCAGAATCTTTAAAAGACGTAAATTACGAAACTCAAAAGAGAAAGGAACAAAATATCTTTATGCAAGTCCTGTAGATTAAGCCAATTGAAGAAACTCACTCCTCAAAAAAAGGTGAACTTATATTTATGTAACATCAAGTATGTGGTATATACTGACATTAAACTAATAATAAAGCATCAGAACCCATTAAATACGCGAATGCTAGGAAAAATATTTAAACTTCGCGAGACTCGAAGCATTATTTTACCACCCTTCTGGCTGTGAATCATTGACGCTACCCACTACGCTAAAGTGACAACAATTTATCTATGGCCAATTCTAACATGTTACCACATGCTAAATGATTTAATCGTAGCTATGTTACTACCTGAAATTTAATTATAACAAATTTTACCAAGAACAATGGAATTTTGATGGATCCTCAGTGTGTCGCTACCTTCAAATAACGTATCTCATAATACGCAAGTTGCAATAATTCTTTTGCCACGAATATGACGTTTCTCATTATTTTATTGCAACGAGTCACACAGTTAATCAAGGTGTTTTCGAGTGATTCTCAATTTCCTGGTGCTCAGAAACGGCATATATACGTATAGGCTTGAACTGAACGCCAATATGGCGCCTCACAGCTGTGTGCTGAAGGGAGATGTGCGTGTGACGTAGGTAGCATTGTGCCATCTGATTGGTCAACGCTCAGACGCACGCTGAGAATATCTCACATGCTAGATATTGCTCTGCACGTTCGGAAAGACTCCCGAACGTGCTGTTCCACGCTATGACGTCAGAAACTCGGCACGCTCAACGCTCGGATGCACGGCGGTTCGTGTGCCGACGGCTTTATCAGCCCTCAGCACTAGCAGGCGGCGATGTTGACAGCGCGACCGGGGGAGACTGATCCCAATGTAAACATGCAGCAAACGCACACCTCAGACGCCCTCTGGTGAAAACAGAGCGCACTCAACGTTTCTGATCATTGTCTGAATTTAATCGTGAATTTTTAAAAAGTGTCATATACGAATATTAAGTGAGTTATCTAAATAGCGTCTTAGTTTAAAATTAATTGCTTTACATCTTTTCTTTGTAACATTTCATTACCACACAGTATTATCCTCTCTCCCGCCCACCTCCCCCCTCCCCCCCCCAACCCCCCCACCCCCCCCTCGTGCCCGGCCCCTAGCTCTCGTCTATAACGCCAGCATCTGTATGACACAGAGTAAGATTAATAAAACGCTAGATTCCCCTACATGTTGTCGCAAGTCTACTACCTATAGCCCTGTTTTTATTTTGTAGCGTACAACTGTGTTCTTTTTAAAGAAATTTTACATCTCGAACATAGATTACAATTTTAAGAATCTGAAATTTCAAATGTTTTTTATCTTCGTTATCTACTTAAGGAAGTATACTATACATTTAGATTCGGAAAATCAATTTTTCGGAAATATTTTTTCTTGATCTACGGAGATTAATATATGTTGGGTACAAATTTTATCAAGATAACAGTATTATAAACGCATTTAGAAAATTAAACTGTTTAACCCTGCATTCACAGCCACGCTCTCCTTTTCAGACATTTGTGAAATGGTGATAGTGGTGGGGATTCTTCGTCTTTCAAAGCTGTAAAAGATAATAAACCACATAATACCGCAATAGTAAATTTAGAATGAGTTGTGCGCATCCAAACAGGAGTTGGTAGTAGGTTTCGTCGCTTGTTAAAGCAGAAGGCAGGTGATACGCTTGAGGATGGAAAAACTGCTAGGAGGGAAACATAGGATTACTCTAAAAAAAATGGATTTCCTTCGTGTGTTTTGTGGGAGAACTATTACGAAAAATTCAGACGATTTAAAGGCAGTTAAGCGTATTGAGTGGGCTATTTATTTTCTTAAACTATGCTCCTCTTATGATGGCAATTAAGCCTACCGGTACATTAAGAGTTTTTGGAAATCCCGATTTGTGACTTCGTTGGAACTTTCAGAATGTGAATGACAGACTCAATAACTTAATTTCGATTAGATGCTCAAAAACTGCATTCTATATACTTAATGTGCTAAAAACAGGTGTCGATGATGCAATTTTATGTTTCACTGACGGATACACTGGCGGAACTGAAATGCTGCAGATAGCTGGCGAGGTCCAGGTGTGTTTATTGCAAAAGCATTTTACATGATCGATCAGAGCGGGATCACCGCAGCTGTCAGAGTTCTGCCTGCTCTAAAAATACAAAATACAGGCCAGACAGAGTAGAAGCTGGACAATTTTAAAATACAGATGAACCTGTTATACGTTGAAACATAGGAACTACATCTTAAAACTCCATTTTCCCCGTTTTACATTTTTTGCATGATTAGGAGCATTTATAAAAAAGTGTATATAATGCCATGATATTTCAGGAACTGTTGACAACATGTAGCTGCCTCAGTGAAATTAAAAATATAACACCCTTTAACTAAATTCTGATTTACAGGATTGCACGTTAGCAAGATATAATTAATTTTGATTTTCTAAAATTCAAAATTTTGTAAATAATGGAGTTTTAAATACAAATTAATGATCTTAATCTTACAACGTTCTTAGAACCTACAATAAAATTTTCTTTTACCATCCTTTCTATTAAAACACAGTTCTTTTCCTTTACACATGTAAAATTTCAGATCTCTGTCTTACTATGCCCGTAAAGATTTGTTAAACTAACGTTCACATTTTCCGCTACATCTCCCCTTAACTAGCTACTTAATAAAGTTTTATTTAATTTTATTTTTAGATTTGAATCTGATCATTACGTGATCGAAACTATTTATCATGTGTGACTAATTGCATCTGAGGCTGTAACAATAAATATTTTGAGCTAAAAGAATTCAAATACGACATGCTGGGAGAGCAATATCGTGCATCATTCGGTGTATCGTTTGGTTTTTTGTGAAGCTTAATTATGATCACATGAGGTTCCTCGATAGCAAATCGCTCTTAGCACTATGGGACTTAACATCTGAGGTCATCAGCCCCCTAGAACTTAGAACTACCTAAACCTAACTAACCTAAGGACATAACGCACATCCATGCCCGAGGCAAGATTCGTACCTGCGACCATAGCGGTCGTGCGGTGCCAGACTGAAGCGCCTAGAACCGCACGGCCACCCCGGCCGGCTCCTCGAATAGCAGTTTAATACATTTGTAGCAGTTTTTCCATGCGTACAAGAATAAACGCTATTGTGTATTTACTTGTACTGTGCACTAACACGACTTCTGTTCCAAAATGTAAAGTACAGGGCAGTGAAGACGGTGGCTGTTGTTCCAAATAAGGAACATCCAAAGCGACAGGGATTGACTTTGTAATTGCAGATATTACACAATTTATAAAGTTTTTTGTATAGTAAACATGCACGAAATCCAGAAACAAGTTTATTATAAAAAGGAAACGAGGTATCAGATGGATGAAGATAGCTCTATGCCTAAGAGCGCAAGTATCAGACTACAATACGAAGGCTGCGGTTCAATCCTAGTCTTATATTTTTTTTCTTCTCTATCACCTATTGGTCCTTTCACCTCAGAAAACGACTGGTGAATGTGAAATATGACAATTTCAACCACAGTACGGTGCTCACGCTAAACTTGAAATCCCTCTCCAACGGGCTGGGTAACTCAATTACAAGGTCGGATAAGGTAACGGCATATCAAATTGAGTAGTGCTATGTCCAGTAAAGCATTAAGGTGTCAAGAAGACGTGCGCAGGATGGACGATAGGTGCAAGAACTGACAGTTGACCTTCAACATAAGTTTCGTATTGCACATTAACAGACGTAGAGATATACTACTGTTAGAGTATACTAAGGGCGACAAATGACTGCAAAATACCCACTAGTAACCATCAGGAGCGACCTAAAATAAAATGCCTACGTAAAATAAATAGTAACAAAATCAGGTGCCGGACTGAGATTCATTGGGATAAACATAAGGAAATGTAATTCGTGCATGAAAGAAATGCTTAAAAAACACTCACTCGACCGATTCGTGAGTACTTTCACCAGTCTGATGCCTTTACCAGGTAGGATTAACAGAAGAGAAAAGATCCAATGAAGAGCGGAGCGTTTCGGCAGTGGATTGTTTACTCATCGTGAGAGCGTTACATATATTCCCAACAAAACTGAAGTGACAGAAGTCACAAAAGCAGAGTGAATCACGGAGACGTTTGCTACCGAAATTACGAGAAAATACATTCCAGAAAGCGTCGGACAACATACACTATGTGATCAAAAGTATCCGGACACCGCCAGAAACATATGTTTTTTATATTAGGTGCATTGTGCTGCCGCCTGCTGCCAAGTACTCCATATCAGTGACCTCAGTAGTGATTAGACATCGTGAGAGAGCAGAATGGGGCGCCCTGCGGAACCCATGGACTTGGAACGTGGTCAGATGATTGGGTCTCACTTGTGTCATACGTCTGTACGCGAATTTTCACACTCCTAAGCATCCCTAAATCCACTGTTTCCGATGTGATAGTGAAGTGGAAACGTGAAAGGACACGAACAGCACAAAAGGGTACAGGCCGACCTCGTCTGTTGGCTGACAGAGACCGCTGACAGTTGAAGAGGGTCGTAATGTGTAACAGGCAGACATCCATCCAGACCATCACGCAGGAATTCCAAACTGCATCAGGATCCACTGCAAGTACTATGAACGTTAGGGGGAGGTGAGGAAACTTGGCTTTCATGGTCGAGCGGCTGCTCATAAGCTACACATCATGCCGGTAAATGCCATACGACGCCTCGCTTGGGAGCATAAACATTGCACTATTGAACAGTGGAAAAACGTTGTGTGAAGTGACAAATCACGGTACACAATGTGGGGATCCGATGGCAGGGTGTGGATATGGCGAATGCGCGGTGAACGTCATCTGCCAGTATGTGTAGCGCTGACAGTAAAATTCGGAGGCGGTAGTGTTATAGTGTGGTCGTGTTTTTCATGGAGGGGGCTGGCACTCCTTGTTTTGCGTGGCACTATCGCAGCACAGGCCTACATTGATGTTTTAAGCACCTTCTTGCATCCCACTTTGAAGAGCAATTCGGGGATGGCGACTGCATCTTTCAGCACGATCGAGCACCTGTTAACCTAATGCACGGCCTGTGGCGGTGTGGTTACATGACAATTACATCCCTGTAATGGACTGGCGTGCACAGAGTCCTGAAGTAAATCCTATAGAACACCTATGGAATGTTTTGGAACGCCGACTTTGTACCAGGCCTCATCGACCGACATCGATACCTCTCCTCAGTGCAGCACTCCGTGAAGAATGAGTTGCCATTCCCCAAGAAACCTTCCAGCACCTGATTAAACGTATGCCTGAGAGAGTGGAAGCTGTCATCAAGGGTATGGGTGGGCCAACACCATACTGAATTCCAGCATTACCGATGGAGGGCGCCACGAATTTTTAAGTCATTTTCAGCCAGGTGTCCGGATACTTTTGATCACACAGTGTTTTACTTCCTCCCACATACGTCTCACGAAATGACCATCACGAAAAAATGAAAGAAATAATACCTCATACGGAAATTTGCCGACAGTCAGTCATCCCACGGGCCATTGGTGAATGGAATTTGGAACGGTGAAAAGGTAATGGTAGCAGAAATCCTGGGGCACACACCGTAAGGCTTACGGAATATACATGATGTGTCATAATTAATGGCGTAAATGCATACGGTCGAAAGTACATGTAACAAGAAGCAAAAAAGTGCCGGTAATCATAGGTCTGAAAACGAACCGTTTGCGTGATAACTGCAAGTTTTAAGATTACCACACACTACTGACATGATTCTGTGCAAACCCTACATGCCTGTCCGTGGTGTGTATTTGTTTATATTTTAGAGACGTGGAGTTGTAAACAGAATGGATACGGCAGTATTATCCCACCAGGATATTATTGCACTTGGCCTCCCGTGGCCATTATCGGAAACACGTGGTGGCTTTTACTGTAAGCAATTACAGTGGTGACTAACGAAAACGCATGTGAATTATTTCAAGGCAGTTGTGCACATGTTACTGTAAAAGTAAGATAATTGCTAAATTCTAGAATTAATCGGTGAAACCTAAGACTTACCATCGCGGCGTGGTAAAAGTCAGAAATTTCTTGTTATATGCATAGATTTCCAACTTTTACCGAGAGAAATTGGTAAATCTGAGGATTTACCAATGCAAACTGGTAAAAGCTGGATCGAAGACTTCCGCCTCCGTCGTGCAGGTTCAGACAAGTTTCATTGTTGCCAATTTTGTATTCAGATAAGTTTCTTTGTTGGCACTTATGAGTTCTCAGTCCGCTCACCGCTGCGTAATTTCAGTCAGAGTCGAGCACCGTCCGTACGGTCATCTTTGCGACTCGTTTTAATGGTGTTTCTTCTGCAGCTTTGCATCACAATGAGTTATGTTATGCGAAACAGATTTTACTAACTTTTAAGTGAATCAGTCAATAAGAAGGACAACTGCTGAGCGATATAATATTCTGTTAAGTAAAATGAAAAATGTAAAAATCGTTTCCAATCAAAAATCTGTTCACTACAGACGTTTGAAGCGATATGATGTTCTCAACATCGGAGGTAAAGAGAACCTCATAGCATCGGTGTCTGCTGGAAAAGAAGAAATTCGTTATTACGATCGTTTCGATGAACTGTTTAACGTACTACATGAGACATACATTGCTATACCATGGCGGCCGAAAACTGTTGATTGTGGAAATGAATCGTAAGTACAAGAATGAGACTTTTGAATCACTCGTTACTTATTTGAGATTATGTGAACCATGGCAGACAAACCAAAAAACATTGAAAAGTGGTGTTGTTGTGAAACCTATCATACACAGTGAAATGAATTCACATGCCAAATTGACTTAATTGACATGCAGGCAAACCCGGACAATAATTGTAAGCTCATACTTGTATACCAAGATCATTTGACAAAATTTGTTATCCTCTGTGCACTAACTTCGAAAAGGGTTGATGAAGTAAGCATATCACCATTTGGATGTTTTTACCATCTTTGATGCGCCAAGTATCCTTCATTGTGATAATGGTAGAGAGGTTTGTAACCAAGACATTCAAAGTATATGTGGGTTGTGAAGTGATATAAAGATAGTCCATGGAAGCTGAGGCACAGTCAGTCTCAGGGATCAGTCGAAAGAGCAAATCAAGATATCGAAAATATGTTATCAACTTGGATGAGAAACAAATTAAACTTCAAAATGGTCTGAAGGGCTGAGGTTTGTGGAAGCCATGAAAAATAGGGCTAACCATGAAGGGATCAGATGTTCACCATATGAAGCCATGTTTGGGATTCCAATGATAATGGGCATTGCGACCTCAGTTGTTCCACGTGATTTAATAAAAAATATAAACACTGAAGAAGACTTGGAAACAATGTTAAACACCACTCCCACTGACTCACAGGAAATTGAAAATGACAGCCAAGGAATTTATGTCTGTGAATCAAGCACTGGAACAGAAGGAACTTAGGTAGAAAAAGCGGCTGCAGCAG
The DNA here is from genome assembly GCF_023864345.2 of Schistocerca serialis cubense. Taxonomy (NCBI): domain Eukaryota; kingdom Metazoa; phylum Arthropoda; class Insecta; order Orthoptera; family Acrididae; genus Schistocerca; species Schistocerca serialis. Next base: position 506,886,275 of record NC_064639.1, read on the forward strand.
GTGAGGAAGCACCATGGACATAGGATTTGACGCCAGTTAACAACGAGACACCGGCATCAGCTGATTATTATGACGAGACGCTGACAACTTCCAACAGTGTTCATAAAGTGAAACGGATCCAAGAAGCTGCCAAAGAAGGTCTTCAATTGCAGGTAAAGAAAATGGAAGCAGCCTCATGTAACAAAATTCCAAAACCTTCAGTTGGACAGAATGTGAGAATTAAAGTACTAGGGCAAAAATTGATGCAAAATCTACAATAGCAGTAGTGATAAATATCCAGGATGACGAATATTATCAACTTGGTACCAAAGCTGGAAAACGGAAGTCATGGTACACTAGGAACCAATTTACATTATGCAAGGAAAATTTTATCAACATCGAAGAAGTAGCAAGAGAAGAAATTAGCCTATGGGACGTGGTTGCCAAACAATCTTTTGGTAGAGGACAAGGGTTCAAAAAGTGCAGTTGCTTAAAAAAGTTTTCAGTTAAAAAATGCTTGTGTAAATCATCTTTCATATTATGTAATTCGAAATGCCACACTAGTCAGCCTTGTTGCAACAAAATTTAACGTTCACAAGGTAACATTTTTTACAACATTTTTCACTAATATGGAATATTGCTCATTATAATCACATTGGAATGCAAGAATGTTTGGAATACATAAATTTATAATAAATACAAACTATTTCAATAAATTGCTAAGATGATTTTTAATGAATACGGTTTTATCAGTTTACATTCTGAGATTTACCAACATCTCTTGGTAAAAGTTCGAAATCTTCGCATATAACAAGAAATTTCGGACTTTTACCACACAGTGAGGGTAGGTCTTAAATTTCACCAGTTAATTCAAGGATTTACGAATCGTCTTACTTCCACAGTAACACATATATCAAGTATTTCAATGTATCTCGCGAGGTACAATGCGAAGCGACCTCACTTCCCAGGTGCAATAATATCGTAGTCGACTAATACAGTACACCTTCAATGCGCCACTCATGTGAACTGTTTGCGCAGCGTCACTTGTATTGTATGAGCGTTGCTGGTAACATGGAACATTATATTAACGAGGAGTATGCGAAAAAGGATTTCATGTATGATAGGGCTAACGGCAATGCACGGGTGACTACACACTTGTACCAAGAAACATACTGTGCCCGAGAGCACCCCGAGAGTTTGAGAGTTGAACGTTTACACTGGTGCATCAGAGCTTACGGGAAACTGGGAGATTTGCATATGCTGCAAGAGCGGGTCGGCTTGCGGGAATTACACCTGTGCCTGAAGATGATGTGCTGAAAACAGTCGGCCGGCCGGTGTGGCCGTGCGGTTCTAAGCGCTTCAGTTTGGAACCGCGTGACCGCTACGGTCGCAGGTTCGAATCCTGCCTCGGGCATGGATGTGTGTGATGTCCTTAGGTTAGTTAGGTTTAAGTAGTTCTAAGTTCTAGGGGACTGATGACCTCAGAAGTTAAGTCCCATAGCGCTCAGAGCCATTTGAACCATTTGAAAACAGTCGAACGCTCCCCAGGAATTTCGGCAAGGAGACTTGACACACAAATTTCTGGAAGGAGCCACAGTAGTGTTTGGAGAATAACGCATCACAGTGCAATGTACCCGTACCACGCCCAAAGAGTTCGATGTCTTCGTGAGGTGGACTTGTGTCTTAGACTAGTGTTTTGTCAGCGGATGCAACAGCAAGCTGCTGACAAACGTACGTTTGGCTGTAACAGATGATCGTCTTATTGGGCTGTACATGCTAGCAAACTCAATGGACGGAATTACTTGAGGTTTCTGCGGTGTCAACATGCAGGAATGCTTGAGGATGTTCCCTTAGAACAGCGAGTCCCAACCGGGTCCTTACCGTCCACTAGATGGAGTTCCAGCTTTCTTGGAGGGTGGCAGGCGGTAAGAGCTTTAGAAACATTTTCGTTAGGTTTTCATAAATACGAGGGCTGTCCAGAAAGTAAGTTACGATCGGTCGCGAAATGGAAACGACTATGAAAATCCGATAACGCTTTGCAGACATGTGTTGGACAGTGTCTCTAGTATGACTCTAGGTAGAACTATGTCTCTCTTTTCATTCCTAAGCTCTTAGTGAGCGCGTAAAGATGTTACAAAAAATAGTGTCTCCCGCCAAGTACGAGGGCCTGGTGAGAATTTTCCCCTGAAGCTATGCAACCAACATTACATAACTGTCGCGGTTTCCTCTTCAACACAATTCTCAGCCTCATTCTGCAGGGGCAATGAAGATGTTCCTGCATCGTTTCAATTGGAAATGTTTGGTTACCCACAATACAGCCCGTAATTGTCTCCCACTGAGTTTCATCTCTGCTCAAACGAACCGCTGGCTATGAAGACAACATTTTTGCACAGACAACGAGCTTTAGGCCAGCGTAGAGAATTGGCGGAAAGCACTGGCAGCTGCCTCCTATGGTGAGGGTATTGGAAAGTTGGTACAACGCTGCGACGAATGTCTGAGTCAGAACGGCGGCTACGTAGAGAAGTAGCTGAAAGGTGTAGCTAACTGTTACAAATGAAACATTTCTGAATTTCACTGTGATTTTCATTTCGCGATCAATCGTAACTTACTTTCTGTCTCGGGTTCTTCGGCCGACGTTCGTCTCATGATTTTACTGACGTCTCGCCAGCACGAGTGGCTGGCGTTGTTAAAGCTTCACCCTCCATTGCTGGAGGTGAAGTGGAGCCGAACTCGCGAACGCAGACTGTATGTACCTGGCGCGCCAATGTCCGAGGGAGCTCGGGCGAGACGTCAGTAAAATCATTCAGACGAACGTCGGTCGAAGAACCCGAGACAGAAGCCAATAGGCAGTTTGTCTACATCTACATCTACATTTATACTCCGCAAGCCACCCAACGGTGTGTGGCGGAGGGCACTTTACGTGCCACTGTCGTTACCTGCCTTTCCTGTTCCAGTCGCGTATGGTTCGCGGGAAGAACGACTGCCGGAAAGCCTCCGTGCGCGCTCGTATCTCTCTAATTTTGCATTCGTGATCTCCTCGGGAGGTATAAGTAGGGGGAAGCAATATATTCGATACCTCATCCACCCTCTCGAAACCTGGACAGCAAGCTACACCGCGATGCAGAGCGCCTCTCTTGCAGAGTCTGCCACTTGAGTTTGCTAAACATCTCCGTAACGCTATCAAAAATGGTTCAAACGGCTCTGAGCACTATGGGACTCAACTGCTGAGGCCATAAGTCCCCTAGAACTTAGAACTACTTAAACCTAACTAACCTAAGGACAACACACACATCCATGCCCGAGGCAGGATTCGAACCTGCGACCGTAGCGGTCGCGCGGTTCCAGACTGTAGCGCCAGAACCGCTCAGCCACCAGCGGCGTAACGCTATCACGCTTACCAAATAACCCTGTGACGAAACGCGCCGCTATTCTTTGGATCTTCTCTATCTCCTCTGTCAACCCGACCTGGTTGTTGAGTGTAACCTCCACCCATAATAATTCACAAGAACTATCCACTTCTACTTTACTACAGGATAAACTACTGCTAACAGCGACAAACAGGCCACCACCCGTTGCTTGCAATCTATCCTTTCTGAACACCGTCTGTGCCTTTCTAAAAATTTCGGCAGAATTTATCTCTGGCTTCAGCCAGCTTTCCGTACCCATAACGATTTCAGCTTCGGTGCTTTCCACCAGCGCTTGAAGTTCCGGTACTTTACCAATGCAGCTTCGACAGTTTACAATTACAATACCAATTGCTGCCTGGTCCCCGCACCCTTTGAGGCTGTTGCCCTTTCTGTACTTGCCCGAGGCCATCTAATCTAAAAAACCGCCCAGTCCACGCCACACAACCCCTGCTACCCGTGTAGCCGCCTTTTGTGTGTAGTGGACTCCTGACCTATCCAGCGGAACCCGAAAACCCACCACCATATGGCGCAAGTCGAGGAATCTGCAGCCCAAACGGTCGCAGAACCGCCTCAGCCTCTGATTCAGCCCCTCCACTCGGCTCTGTACCAAAGGTCCGCAGTCAGTCCTGTCGACGATGCTGCAGATGGTGAGCTCTGCTTTCATCCAGCTAGCGAGACAGGCCGTCTTCACCAAATCAGATAGCCGCCGGAAGCCAGAGAGGATTTCCTCCGATCCATAGCGACATACATCATTGGTGCCGATATGAGCGACCACCTGCAGATGGGTGCACCCTGTACCCTTCTTGTCATCCGGAAGGACCTTTTCCACATCTGGAATGGCTCCCCCAGGTATGCACATGGAGTGCACATTGGTTTTCTTCCCCTTCCTTGCAGCCATATCCCTAAGGGGCCCCATTATGCGCCTGACGTTGGAGCTCCCAACTACCAGTAAGCCCACCCTCTGCGACCGCCCGGATCTTGCAGCCTGAGGGGCAACCTCTGGAACAGGACAAGCAGCCATGTCTGACCGAAGATCAGTATCAGCCGGAGACAGAACCTGAAACCGGTTCGTCAGACAAACTGGAGAGGCCTTCCGTTCAGCCCTCCGGAATGTCTTTCGCCCCCTGCCACACCAACAAGTGGCGACGAAAGCCTTAACAATTTTGGAATAAATCTTTACAAGATACACACTTACCAACACACGCACACATTGCTTTAAAAATCTGCCACATTTTCATAGAAATTTACTGGATTCATCAATATACCCTTGCAGAGGGCCGAGCCGCCACACTCACCTTTCCTTGCACTGGGGGCCAATTACAGCCCAACCCACGGTGAAGTTCCGGAATTCCAGGCTCTCGAAGCAGGTGTCGCAGCTGTTTCTCTGGAAGCGTGTCAGTGTGACGCAGAAGGCTGACCTCGGGTCGATAGAGTTGCCGCCTCCAACATCTAGGCTCAGTTTGGCGCGACCGGGAGCGGGCGCGTCAGGTGGGAACTTTGAGCACTCCACATGGGGCGAGTGTTGTCGCCAGGAGCATCCGGGGACGGCCACCGTTGCTGCCCCCGGAGGGATGCACCGGAGTTCGGCAGGCTGAGCAGCAGCTGCTTTCGCTGTTGTGGACAGAGGCGGCAGCAGTAGCGTCATCGCCAGCAACAACGCCACAAGCTGGTGCAGCGTCGGCGGCCGAGCTGCCATGGCCGCCGCGACTGGAGCACTGGGTGCGGACGGCCGCAGGAAGCACTCGTTATCGCCTCGCGGCGGTTTGCGTCGTCATTCGCCCCGACGCCGCTTCTTATCGTCGCAGAAGCGCTGACTGTCAGCTCTGCGGTATCATCTGTAAAATTTGTCTGCGTGACTCTTAGAAAGCACACTTAAAATTTACTCTATTTTCTGACTATGCAGGGTGGTCTGGAAGTCTGGAAAGTTTGTAAGGATGTTACACGGTAGGTTTTGCTGAGAAATAATTGTTAAGCAAAAAACCGATACTTTGCGCCGTTTTCGAGTTAATCAGCAGTGAACTTAGCCAGTCAGGCCGTTAAGCGCGCAAATTCAAGCGACCCGCCAGAGACAGCGTCGCCAAACGCGTTCTTCGTTTTGCTTCCTAAAATCGAACAAAAAGGCGACAGTAATGGCTCATGGGACGGTAATAAGGATCGAAGCCGAACCAAATGCTGAGCAGTCTCGTGCGCTATCATTCTGCTATGAGAACAACTGACATTAATTGTATTTGGCGTGCCACTTGGATTTGCGGTTCCACCGACCTGATTGGCTAACTCTGTAAGCCACCACTCTACTTTATTGCTTTCTTAAAGGTGATTATAGGTAGGTGTTTATGACTTGCTGTACTCTGGCTGATTAGTAAAATTAGGCATCAAACATCACTAAGCAGGCAGTCGTAGAGGGCGAACTGACTTCCAAGGTACATGCACCAACAACTAAATTTCTGCCCGTGAGCCTGCGATGCACGCCCTATCTATGCTCCGACACTCTTCTATGATTATATACCTTGACATTGGAGACGTTATATGTGATCATTTTTTTGCGGTACAGTTATTTACACCGAGGTGACGAAAGTGATGGGGTACGCCCCAGTATCGTGTCGGGCCTCCATTTACCTGGCGTAGTGCAGCAACTCGACGTGGCATAGACTCAACAAGTCGTTTGAAGTCTAGTTGCGTCTCTAGCCGTTCATAATTGCGAAAGTGTTGCCGGTGCAGGATGTTTTACACGAGCTGACCTCTCGATTATGTGCCATAACTGTTCGATGGGATTCGTGTCGGGCGATCTATGTGGCCGAATCATATGCTCTAATTGTCCAGAATGTTCTTCGAACCAATGAAGTCCATGAATGGCTGCAAGTGGCCTCCAAATAGCGGACCATAACCATTCCCAGTGGTTCAGTGCGACCAGACAATCCAGTCCTTCCATTTAAACACAGCCCCAAATCATTATGGAGCCACCGCCAGCTTGCACAGTGCCTTGTTGGCAACCTAGACCTATGGCTTTGTGGGGTCTGCGCCATACTCGATCCCTACCATCAGCTCTTACAAACTGAAATCGGGACTCATCTGATCATCCAATGTTTTCCAGTCGTCTAGGGTATAACCGATACGGTTACAAGCCCGCAAGAGGCGCTGCTGCTGTTAGCAAAGACACTCGCGTCGGTCGTCTGTTGCCTTAATCCATTAACGGTAAGTTTCACCGCACTTTCCTAACGGATACGTTCGTCATACGTCCTGCATGATTTCTGTGGTTATTTCACGCATTGTTTCTTGTCTGTCGGCATCGACAATTCTACGCAAACGCCGCTGCTCTTGGTCATTATGTGAATCGGCCACTGCGTTGTCCATGGTAAAAGGTAATGCCTGAAATCTGCTATTCTCGGCTCGCTCTTAACTCAGTCGGCCGCGGAATACTGAATTCCCTAACGATTTCCTAAATGTCATGTCCCATGCGTCTATCTCCAACTACCATACCGCATTCAAACTTTGTTCATATCCGTCGTGCGGCCACAATCGCGTCGAAAACCTTTTCACGTGAATCACCTGAGTACAAATGACAGCTCCGTCAATGCACTGCCCTTTTATACCCCGTGTACGCGATGCTACCGCCATCTGTATATGTGCACTTCGCTAATCCATGACTTGTGTCACCTCAGTGAATTTCAGTATAAATTCAGGTAACACGTCGCTAGTGGTTCAAATTGCGTTCACACTACAATCGCCGCCACAAGCATTCATTACTGTATGATCGCCTTTTCATTACGTAAGAAGTCTCCCAGATACGAAATACAATTCTGACGTCCAAAAGTCTAACTTCACTTACACACATACTTGTTCCACTCGCGTTTTAACTCTATTGCGACTAGCATTACAATCTTTCAGGTTTATGCGCCATAGCGAGAAGCGCAGGCACTCGGAATCTGCCTTGTAAGCATGCTCAGCCTCGAGTGACCATATTCCACAATATCGCAAAAGTAATTCACATTTTTACGCGTGATGTGCCGAGTACGAGCTTTCGTGACCTGCCCTGCAGGCTTGCTCCTGCTTGACTGATTGAGTCCTTGGCGCCAAAAGATCTCCAAGTGCCGATCTCTCTCTTCTGGAACTAAGGGGCGATGCCGCTGCGCTGTAGCAAAGGAGTGTAGGGGTAGATTCGATCCTTCCGATATAGGTCCGATATCTGTACCTGTACGGCGTCAATGCAAATTAATTCGGAAACGGCGCAATATATCAAACTTTTTCTGATCACTTACTTCTCAGCATAACCTACCTTGCACCACCCTTACAAGCTTTTCAGACCATTTTTGACCACACTATGTATCTACATCTACGCCTACAGCTCTCCGAACTACTGAAGCGCAAGGTAGAAGCAGTCACTAGGGCTTTTCTCCGTTGCATTCACCTAGAGAGCGAGAAGAATGATTGCGTAACAACCTCTGGCGCAATGTGTGTAATCTAATATCGTCTTTGCGATCCCTAAGGGAGTGATGTGTAAAGACTGCAGTACGAGGGCGTGATGAAAAGCAATGCCCCCGAATCCCCGAATTTCTTATGTGAAAGCTTTTAAACGATTTTAAATAACGCGAAAGTTACGAAAGTTATTAATACAATCTACATCTTCGTTCTTCACGCCTGCATATTTGCACCCCTGTGCCGCTAGACCGCTCAGAAACGTGTGTAACGTAACGGTGTGTAAAGTAAGTACATCGGTGCGTGAGAAACAGCGTGCTGTAATCGAGTTTCGCATTGGAAGAGTTCGCCCATACATGGAGTACCGTCTCCTTCAGCACGAGAATGCTAGACACGCGAGCGCCGCGACATCTGCAAAGATCTGACGCCTCGCGTTCACTATAATGACCCTTCTCCATACAGTCCTGATCTGACCCAATCCGATTTCCATTTGTTTCCAAAACTTAAAGAACACCTTCGATGACTTCGTTTTGATAGTGACGAAGCGGCGCAAGCGTAGCTGAGGTTGTGGCTCCGTCACCAAAGTCAGACATTCTACAGTCACGACATCAACAAACTGGTCTCTCGCTGGGAGAAATGTGTTCGTCGCCAGCGTGGCTATGTTGAGAAATAAATTTATGGGATAAGGATGTAGAAAGTTAATAACGTTTGCTTTATGTAAAAAGCTTTCAGAGTTTGCACATAAATAATTCCTATGCATCGTTTTTCAGCTCGCCTTCGTGTGTTCCCAGGTTCCTTGCTTACAGCTGGGTTCTGAAACTTTGTAAGTGAGCCTTCACGGCATGGTGTGCGTCTATCCAGACAATACTCCATTGGGGATAACCATATTATATGAAAAGTCTGTGGTTTCTACTAATACTTTCTGCAAAGTTTTTAGTAAACATCATGAACAAGAGTCCCGACAGTTCTCCAGAGCACAACAGAAGTTACTGTTACATCTATCGACGACTCTCCTTCCAAGATAATATACCGCGTCCTGCCTACCAAGAAATCCTCAGTCCAGTCAGAAATTTCGCTTGGTACCCCTTATAATCGTATCTTCCATAATACACTCCTGGAAATTGAAATAAGAACACCGTGAATTCATTGTCCCAGGAAGGGGAAACTTTATTGACACATTCCTGGGGTCAGATAAATCACATGATCACACTGACAGAACCACAGGCACATAGACACAGGCAACAGAGCATGCACAATGTCGGCACTAGTACAGTGTATATCCACCTTTCGCAGCAATGCAGGCTGCTATTCTCCCATGGAGACGATCGTAGAGATGCTGGATGTAATCCTGTGGAACGGCTTGCCATGCCATTTCCACCTGGCGCCTCAGTTGGACCAGCGTTCGTGCTGGACGTGCAGACCGCGTGAGACGACGCTTCATCCAGTCCCAAACATGCTCAATGGGGGACAGATCCGGAGATCTTGCTGGCCAGGGTAGTTGACTTACACCTTCTAGAGCACGTTGGGTGGCACGGGATACATGCGGACGTGCATTGTCCTGTTGGAACAGCAAGTTCCCTTGCCGGTCTAGGAATGGTAGAACGATGGGTTCGATGACGGTTTGGATGTACCGTGCACTATTCAGTGTCCCCTCGACGATCACCAGTGGTGTACGGCCAGTGTAGGAGATCGCTCCCCACACCATGATGCCGGGTGTTGGCCCTGTGTGCCTCGGTCGTATGCAGTCCTGATTGTGGCGCTCACCTGCACGGCGCCAAACACGCATACGACCATCATTGGCACCAAGGCAGAAGCGACTCTCATCGCTGAAGACGACACGTCTCCATTCGTCCCTCCATTCACGCCTGTCGCGACACCACTGGAGGCGGGCTGCACGATGTTGGGGCGTGAGCGGAAGACGGCCTAACGGTGTGCGTGACCGTAGCCCAGCTTCATGGAGACGGTTGCGAATGGTCCTCGCCGATACCCCAGGAGCAACAGTGTCCCTAATTTGCTGGGAAGTGGCGGTGCGGTCCCCTACGGCACTGCGTAGGATCCTACGGTCTTGGCGTGCATCCGTGCGTCGCTGCGGTCCGGTCCCAGGTCGACGGGCACGTGCACCTTCCGCCGACCACTGGCGACAACATCGATGTACTGTGGAGACCTCACGCCCCACGTGTTGAGCAATTCGGCGGTACGTCCACCCGGCCTCCCGCATGCCCACTATACGCCCTCGCTCAAAGTCCGTCAACTGCACATACGGTTCACGTCCACGCTGTCGCGGCATGCTACCAGTGTTAAAGACTGCGATGGAGCTCCGTATGCCACGGCAAACTGGCTGACACTGACGGCGGCGGTGCACAAATGCTGCGCAGCTAGCGCCATTCGACGGCCAACACCGCGGTTCCTGGTGTGTCCGCTGTGCCGTGCGTGTGATCATTGCTTGTACAGCCCTCTCGCAGTGTCCGGAGCAAGTATGGTGGGTCTGACACACCGGTGTCAATGTGTTCTTTTTTCCATTTCCAGGAGTGTAAGTGAAGGTGTAGTATTGAGTCTACTGGCAACGTTTGTTGTACTTTGCGTCTTTACCTTACACAGAGTATTAAAAAAAGATGGGGAACGGGGGAATCGATTTACGAATTGAAAAGAAGCAAGAAATTTAATATATAAGGAGGGTCAATTTTTATTTTATTTTATTTTATTTTTTTTCACGTTTCCTTCTTTTTTTTTTGTTTTCAAATTTTCATCTTGGTTCTGCATGTATTTTTCCTTTTCAGATGTTATCTTCTGATGGCTAAATTAAATGTTCAAAATCTCCGCCAATAGCTGCAACACAGGCTTCTAAACGCCTTATGCGCCCCCATATTCCTGGTGTCTACTGTATCTACTGAAATCCCTCTTGAACACGCTGGCGGAGAATGCAAACATTTGCAGTTGGTAGTGAATGCAATATGCCCTTAAATGCCCCCAAAGTTGGAAATTATACCAAAAAGACAAACTAAACAAACATGTAGCAACAAAAAAGTATTTGAAACTAAGAAACTGGTAGGATTTGACAGTAAGTAATATGGACTTTTTTGCTTCTTTTTAAGTCCTGTGTCCATTCCCAAGATGTTTCCCACGTGTTAGTGAATACCCTGCATATAACGTTTACTTAACACAAATCGGGATGAATCATATCATCTATAACAAATCTGAATAAATCAATCATTTCACCAATAAATATCACATGCACATTTCCCAAATTTTTATTTCTAGCTAGCACATGTTCTGTAGCAGTTGTATCAGTACAACTACTCTGATTGACATTAAAACAGTTCAAACAGTATATCAACACAGCACAGAGAAAATTTTCGGCAAAAAGTAACAATTAATGTTGTTTAAAAACTATTCTTGGGCATACAAAACGTAGACTTGTGTTGTTTCCATTATTTAATTCATTTCTTAACGTAATTAATTTGAAGGATGTGTTGATTATATTTAAATTTTTTATCAAATTTTGTATGATGCTGCAGCTCATTGTTTTCCACCATAAAAAAAGCTCAGTGATGTGAGTGTGTTTCACTTTGAACGTCACATGCACGAATCTCACATAATGAAAAACGAATTGGTTAACAGCCCGAAAACACAATAAGGTGGTAACATATTGATAGAATCGCTAGATCACAACGATTCTGTTATCATTTTACATCGATCATTATTTAATTTTTAAATCAGTTGCGTTCAATTTTTTTTTTTTTTTTTTTTTTTTTTTTACTGAATTCGTCACATTCAAGACTTGTCCAGGGTATTTACGTGTCGTATTTAGGAAGTAGCAGCGTATTCTTACAAGTGCAGTGACGTCACACGCTACATATTTATTCACCAAAGCTCTGTAAAGCATAACAATTAAGCACTGACCGGCATTTTAGTTTGCCGATACCTGTGGGACACTATTATGCGGACAGTATATCGTGACAGTTAGCCGCAACCATAAACAAACGAGAACTTGGACTGTCCGAGGGGAGAGGAACCCTCTCTACGGGCTGCCATCCTACGTCCGCGTTCTGCGCTTCCACGAAAGTAGAACCGACATAACGGTGATAGGGATCGCCGATTCCTTTTCTTGTGACGAAAATCACATTAGAAACCCTTTATGCATCAGGATTAGTCTCTTCATTCATTTCTAAGTTTTTTTAAATAAAAAAAAACAAGAATCCACATTGCGAAGCAAATTGGAGTGCACAAAGCATTCGGTAGTGGCTACAGCGCAACTGTTCGCTGCGGTTGGCAGTGGTAGCTCAGACCCGACCGCTACCTGTATCTTACGCAACCAACACTCCCCACCTAAAACTGCCACGATATAGTGCCCACATAATATCACTTTCCTAGTAATATATTTACAGTGTAATATGTATGAATCCACTTTTTGTCGGAAGAAACCATTGGCCGCTTTAGTTCTGATGTTTTTTTTTTTTTAAATATATAGTTTTCAATGCACTTTGTCTATTTTGAAGCTAATTTCGCACATAATGTCTCGTTTATCTAGGCACCTTTTAAAACGAAATCCCAAGGAAAGAATAATTTTTCTCGGAGTTTTATAGTCACCGTTGAGACCCACTTCTGTGCAACAGAAACTGTGAAATAGTTGTTTGTAATGTCTTAGAACATGCTGGTTAATAACACATTTGTGTGTATCGCCAACAGAATATTTATTGTGAGCAGTTTTCTTCTTACTTGGGGTTCCATTCGTCTCCATTCCTGCCATAATTTTCACGCCAGGAAATATAGCACACTACCTTGAAGTGGAACGTGGCAGCACACATATTAATGACGTTATGAGGAGTAGAATACTAGGGCAACTGGAGGCTGGTGAAACACAGCAGGTCGTAGCACGGGCCCTCCGTGTGCCACAAAGTGTAATCTCAAGATTATGGCAATGATTCCAGCAGACAGGAAGCGTGTCCAGGCGCTACAGAACGGGGCGTCCACAGTGTACAACACCACAAGAAGACCAATATCTCACCATCAGTGCCCGCAGACAGCCACGGAGTACAGCAGGTAGCCTCGCTCGGTACCTTACCTCAGCCACTGGAACAGTTGTCTCCAGGTACACAGTCCACACACGACTGAACATACATGGTTTATTCGCCCGGAAACTGCAAGGTGCATTCCACTGACCCCTGGTCACAGGAGATCCAGTAAAGCCTGATGTCAAGAACACAGTACATGGTCATTGCAACAGTGGTCCCAGGTTATGTTCACAAACGAGTCCAGGTATAGTCTGAACAGTGATTCTCGCCAGGTTTTCATCTGGCGTGAACCAGGAACCAGATACCAACCCCTTACTGTCCTTGAAAGGGACCTGATCGTGGTTTGATGGTGTGGGGTGGGATTATGATTGGTGCACGTACACCCCTGCATGTCTTTGACAGAGGAACTGTAATAGGTCAGGTGTATCGGGGCGTTATTTTGCACCAGTATGTTCACCTTTTCAGGGCTGCAGTGGGTCCCACCTTCCTCCTGATGCATATTAACGCACGGCCCCACCGAGCTGCCACCGTGGAGGAGTACCTTGAAACAGAAGATATCAGGCGAATGGAGTGGCCTGCCTGTTCTCCAGACCTAAACCTCATCGAGCACGTCTGGGATGCTCTCGGCCGACGTATCGCTGCACGCCTTCAAACCCCTAGGACACTTCAGGAACTTCGACAGGCACTGGTGCAAGAATGGGAGGCTATACCCCAGCAGGTGCTCGACCACCTGATCCAGAATATGCCAACCCGTTTTGCGGCCTGTGTACGTATGCATGGTGGTCATATCGATATTGATGTCGGCGTACATGTGCAGGAAACAGTGGTGTTTTGTAGCACATATGTTTCGGGACGGTTTTCTCAACTTTCCACGTTGTGTGGCACTACGTTCTGCAATTATCCTTAATTTATGAGCATGAGCGTAGATTAAGTAGTGTGTAAGGGACCGATGAACTCAGCAGTTTGGTCCCATAAGGCCTTACCACAAGTTTCCATAGCAACTGACTGCGACGATCGACAATGGAGAAAATGGATCTAGCAGCTTCGTCGGATGCCCTTGACGCCTATGATTGCGATGCTCTGTTGCCTCGGTGGATCACAGTTTCGGACACAAGTCCTCATCCGCAGTTTACGTTCCTCCTGGAACGTTCTGAAATATCCAGTGTATATAGGAGAAAAATAAATTGCAAATAGAAACCTAATCCCAAAACCGCCATCCAATGAGGCAACGAACATCGTATTCTCAAAAGACAAGGCCTGTCTACGCTGCAGCTAGATCCGTCTTCTGTACTGGCAATCAAGGCAGCCAGTTGGGATCACTGAATAACAAACAACATTGAGAGACGTTCCGCCTACGATCCGTACAAAGTCATATTTTGTTCCCGAGGCAAGTGCCGGCGCCTATAGCTTCGATAATCTGTAGCGTTTACGGATGATGTTTCCGGACGCGGGTTTCTGTCCTCAATTTGTTACTCATGACATTCTCTGCAACCCACTGACGTTTTCCAGTATCGTTTGATAGGCCTGATATGCCATTTGTGTCACTCAGCTCTGCAACTCAAGACCAAAATAACTGGCAAATATTTTTTTTTTTTTCCTCTGAGAAGCTCGAGAACTATTTCTGTGTTAGGCTATGGCTAGCGTGCAGCGCATCGGGAAACTGGCAGAACGCTTGATGACGTTAGAACGCGAGCCGACACTGTAGTGTCCTGAGTTTAGCGGAGTGTAGTAGCTTTCTGCAGTGCCATTACGGGTATAACATCATGCGCTCTCCGTTAGATTTGCAGTTTTTCCCACACTACTTTACAGGAAGTATTCGGTAAAAAAATTTATTTTTACGCTGCACATAGCTTTATACGCCAGCTTCATGGTGAAGTGCCCCTCATCTCGCCAATGGTCATACTCACCGTGATTTTAGCATTTGAGTAAGGAGAGCGCGACGCGCGAAAAAGTTTGCAGTGGAAAATATGGATCCCTACGCTTTTGCGTTTTGCATATTACATCATATGTCACTGTGAATGAAATTTAGCTACGATATTGGATTTACGTGTCGACTTGGCAAGTCTCCATCTGTCTCCAGTCTCGAGAAAATGGATTTTATGTGGCACGTTCACTTCCGACCGCATACGCTTGAGAATGAAACATTCGTAGCATACCTCATATCTCCTAAACCATTAGAAATATCAAAACGAGGTTTTGGCAAATGATAGCAAACAACGGGAACAGTATTTTTCCATATGATTAACATATGGAACTTTCTTATCTAAGCCGATATAGCTGAACCTACAGTTTTTATTTAATTTTTGAAATCCCGTATTGTAATTTTTAAAAAGTCACTGACAGCTTGTAAAAAGAATTTGCTAATATGAAAACAAATGAAATTTCTACTTGTGTTACAGCAAATCGACACAATGAGGTTTCTGTAAGTTATTGACCTCTCCGGTCGCCTTTTGGTTGTTTAACACGTCAGTGTTTTAAGATTCTGTCGCAATAGCTATTGCAAGGTGAGTTTATGAATTTCTACTGTCTTTTGGCAAAAGAAGACAAGCCAGTCAGCAAGAGAAATGTAGCCGTCTCTCATAACAGATGATGTTCGTTCAAATGAGAAACATTGAACAATTCAGATAAAATAAATCGCCAATTCTGTTGCAATTTTGGCTGAACCCTATAACCCATCGTATTTTTAATAGTAAACGATTGGAATGGAAACTTACCAAAGGATTTTCTTCCTTTTCTTCATCTCAGAAATATGAAAATATTTTTTTTAAATTTATCCATGTTATATGAATGTTGTTTGAGTCTGCGACTGTATTATAACATTATGTGAAATAATTTATACTGCTCCAGTCACTTTTTACTAATATTTTACTAGCACAATGCATTTCGGCAGCATGCTGCCATCATCAGGTGCATTATACAGTTACTTATACATCAGCTGATAGGTTATGCGTATTAGCTGTGTGTATCAGTGGGATTAAGAGTCGAAAAATAAATCTGTGTTGAAGGATAAATCTGTTACAGTGTGTACATTATGCCAATAGCATGATTAGGTAATATATTAATACGTTTACTTACATTTCTGTTGGCGATTTAATTTTCTGGCACATAGAGCACAGTAACAGGTAAATCACCACTTAGCATTTTCACAAACACCTGTTTACATCTTTCCAAAGAGTTTTAAATTCTAAGATAAACTACTTACAATTTCAAAGACTCTTAACATCTTTCCAGAGAGATAAAATCTAAGCTAAACTACTTACAATTTCAAAGACAGTAATACACAGGGTGTTACAAAAAGGTACGGCCAAACTTTCAGGAAACATTCCTCACACACAAAGAAAGAAAATATGTTATGTGGACATGCGTCCGGAAACGCTTAATTTCCATGTTAGAGCTCATTTTAGTTTAGTCAGTATGGTGCACGTTATCATGATTTCATACGGGATATTCTACCTGTGCTGCTAGAACATGTGCCTTCACAAGTACGACACAACACGTGGTTCATGCACGATGGAGCTCCTGCACATTTCAGTCGAAGTGTTCGTACTCTTCTCAACAACAGATGACCGATGGATTTGTAGAGGCGGACCAATTCCATGGCCTCCACGCTCTCCTGACCTCAATCCTCTTGAATTTCATTTATGGGGGCATTTGAAAGCTCTTGTCTACGCAACCCCGGTACCAAATGTACTGTAGAGACTCTTCGTGCTCGTATTGTGGACGGCTGTGATACAATACGCCATTCTCCAGGGCTGCATCAGCGCATCAGGGATTCCATGCGACAGAGGGTGGATGCATGTATCCTCACTAACGGAGGACATTTTGAATATTTCCTGTAACAAAGTGTTTCAAGTCACGCTGGTACGTTCTGTTGCTGTGTGTTTCCATTCCTTGATTAATGTGATTTGAAGAGAAGTGATAAAATGAGCTCTAACATGGAAAGTAAGCGTTTCCGGACGCATGTCCACATAACATATTTTCTTTCTTTGTGTGTGAGGAATGTTTCCTGAAAGTTTGACCGTACCTTTTTGTAACACCCTGTATACCTTTAGTGAAGATAAGGACTTTTATCTAGATGTATTGACAATATGGAGAATGTTACATCGATATTTAATTAAAACTATTAAATTAATGAAATAAACATTTAATTTTGGAGAAGTTTTTGAAGAAGTTAACATTATTACTTTCAAGCTTATCATTTAATAATACATCTCCATGTACTGTGCCATGAATGATGATTTCCAGTTCTTCATATAAGTCCATTTGGTGTTCCTTACTCTTTTTATGTAATATATGAAGATCATTCGGAATATCATGGAGTGACTGGCCTGTGTCTTTTATGTGGGTAGCTATTGCTGATCTATTATGTTTTTTAGTGTGGTAAACATTTATGTGTTCATTACATCTTGTTTGATAGTCTCTCCCAGTTTGGCCTATATAGAGGGATCTGCAGGTATTACATATTATTTTGTAGATGCCTTATTGTGGGTGTTTCTCCGTCTGTGTTTATATATTGTGTCTCGGTGTATGTTGCAGTTTGTTGTGTGTTGTAAATGCAATGCTAATGTCGTGTGGTCTGAGAATGTTTGCTATTTTGTAGGAAAGTTTTCCTGTGAAAGGTATGCAAGCCATGGGTTTCTTTTTCATTTCATGTGTGGATGGTGGTTTATTATTGTTTTTCCTTTTTTGCGTAAGGTTATCAATTAACACTTCATCATAGCCATTTGCTGAAGCGATTTGTTTTATTATGCTGAGCTCATCAAGATGTGCGTATTTATCCATTGGTATATTTACCTCAGGATTACGCAAATCGTTGCCACCCTGTTGCAGAATCGACGTTTCTTTGTAGAATTTCAAGGCGGATGGAGCAGATGGAGAACAGAAAGGAATAGGCTCCCGCAAGGCAGTGTCTTAGCACTAATGTTGTTTAATATCTACACCAATGACCAACCACTTCCTCTCCACACAAGAAGCTTTCTATATGCAGACTACCTGACATTGGCAACTCAGGGTAAGAATTTTGAGACAGTAGAAGAAAATCTCACTGCTGCTCTGAAGATTCTCTCAGAAAATTGTGAAGAAAATCATCTCAAGCCAAAACCATCAAAAACTAAAACATGTGCTTTTCATCTGAAGAACAGAAAAGCTTCTCGACAGCTGAATGTGAAATGGAATGGAAAGGAGTTGGAACACTGCAGTGCTCCAGTTAACCTTGGTGTTACCCTGGACCGCTCTCTGACCTTCAAGGCACACTGCACCAACCATAATCCAAGGTTTCATCGCGAAATTGCCTACTGCGCAAGGTGACTGGTTCTGGTTGGGGTGCACACCCCCAGACAATAAGAACAACTGCCCTAGCACTCTGCTACTCCGCTGCCGAATATGCCGCTCCAGTGTGGTACAATTCTTCACATGAAAAAAAAGTGGACTCCGCCCTGAACGAAACCTGCAGGCTGATCACAGGCTGTCTGAACCAACGCCAATACAGAAGCTGTATACACTTGCAGGTACAGCCCCACCCGATATTAGACGCGAGATGGCTGCTAGCAACGAGAGGCTAAAGGTCTGAAATAACCCGACCCATCCCTTACACGAACATCAGTCACCATCACCTCGACTGAAGTCCAGGAAGAACTTTACACAGTCTTCTGTTCCAATTGACGGAGAGCAAAGTATAGCCAGGGTTGAACTGTGGAGGAAAAGACATCCTGTCCATCCAAAGCGAGACGTAAGTGAAGAAACTCTGCCACCTGGTCACCAGGAAAGATAGTGCACATGGAAGTCCTTGAACAGACTGTGATCCGGCGTTGCAAGAACGAAGGACAGCTTGAAGAAATGGGACATCGCACAAGGCGAGTGTGGAGATGAATAAACTACAATCCATATCCTGAAGTGTCGTCGCTCCCCATACTCTTGTACAGGACTGGAACTGCCCTTGGCTTGTAGCAACGCAGTCAACGTTGCCAAATACTGGACACAACTAGTGTAAATGTGTTTATTATGTAAAATTTATTTCTGACTCCTGTGCATATTATGTAAATATTGATTTTTTACTATTTGTGTATTATGTAAATATTGATTTCTTACTCTTTTTTCCCTGTGTGTTAATTTTATTACGTTTATATGTCTTTGAATTACTCATGTCTACAAATATATAAATTTTTGAATCAGCACACTCTGTGTCCTGGTACTTTTGACAGGAATAAATAATAATCCAAAATTTGAACGATTGGTAGAACATTCCGATCGTTGTTTACAGAGACTTGGTTGACTATGTTGCAAGATAGCATCAGCATCATGTAACAAGCATCAGCATCATGTAACAGTGTCACTTCGAAGTATAATGCAGCAATTAATGAAAGTTACTTAGGCTGCCATTACAATGTGTAATTTACTTTCTCAAGTCCACTCGTATACTGTACCTACTAGAATACAATTATAAGCACA
Source organism: Schistocerca serialis cubense (assembly GCF_023864345.2). Taxonomy (NCBI): domain Eukaryota; kingdom Metazoa; phylum Arthropoda; class Insecta; order Orthoptera; family Acrididae; genus Schistocerca; species Schistocerca serialis. The sequence continues at coordinate 506,905,533 of NC_064639.1, forward strand.
CCTCTTTGTGAAGCAAATGGGTCACGTGAGTCGCACAACAATATAAATGATTTTTCACAAAAATACGAGGGCTGTCCAGAAAGTAAGTTACGATCGGTCGCGAAATGGAAACGACTATGAAAATCCGATAAAGCTTTGCAAAGATGTGTTGGATAGTGTCTCTAGTATGACTCTAGGTAGAATTATGTCGCTCTTTTCATTCCTGAGCTCTTAGTGAGCGCGTAAAGATGTTATATAAAATAGTGTCTCCCGCCAAGTACGAGGGCCTGGTGAGAATTTTCCCCTGAAACTATGCAACCAACATTACATAACTGTCGTGCGGTTTCCTCTTCAACACAATTCTCAGCCTCATTCTGCAGGGGCAATGAAGATGTTCCTGCATCGTTTCAATTGGAAATGTTTGGTTACCCACAGTACAGCCTGTACTTGTCTCCCACTGAGTTTCATCTCTGCTCAAACGAACCGCTGGCTATGAAGACAACATTTTGGCACAGCAACGAGCTTTAGGCCAGCGTAGAGAATTGGCGGAAAGCACTGGCGGCTGCCTTCTATGATGAGGGTATTGGGAAGTTGGTACAACGCTACGACGAATGTCTGAGTCAGAATGGTGACTACGTAGAGAAGTAGCTGAAAGGTGTAGCTAACTGTTACAAATGAAACATTTCTGATTTTCACTGTGATTTTCATTTCGCGATCAATCGTAACTTACTTTCTGGACAGCCCTCGTACAATAATGACATTTTACGGTTCGAAAGACAGAACTGAGCTCCAGAAAGAGCTCGTTTGGAACGCATCATTCAAGTTTTGAGCTGTGTAGAGACTGTCAAGTTGACAGCCCACTCACAGATATGCACTGTATGCAGATAAGAACACTGGCCCAGAAAGTAAATTACTGAATGGTATTACACAACATACTATCACAAAAACATCATTGTTGATGGTGTTGAGACAGCAACCAGCCACAAATTTATTTTAAGTTCTTTAATTCAAAAGGTACAATTACCGGTTTCGAATTATTACAATTCATCGTCAGACGACTTTCATGCTTTCATTATAAAACTAAAACTATGAAAAAAATACTCCAGACAAGACATTTAACGACAACTAATCAATAAAAAACGCACCACATGTTCTAATGAAATCATGAAAGCCGTCTGTCGATGAATTCTAATGATTGGAAACCGGAAGTGATACCTTTTGAATAAAGAAACTTAAAATAAATTTGTGGCTGGTTGCTGTCTCAACACCATCAACATTTGTTTTCAAATAACAGCGACGGTCTCCAACTATGTCATCATATGACAAAATTGCATAAAACGTCATTTATTACTTTCTCTGTTGATGAGTCTTTGCTCGGCTTCACAATAACGCTCGTCACGTCTCCAGACAGGATCGCTGATTCAAACAAAACGGCAATTCCCGAACGTAAAGCAAGAACAATAGTGGGCCAATGATACAACCCTGTGGGACTCCCATTATAATTTCTCGCCATGCAGATGATGTGACGTCCCTCATTGCATTACTAGAACAGCTTAAGTCAACTTTCTGCATTCCGTTTCTTAAATGAGAACTATGTCAGGCACATTCCATAAAAACTTAATTGCTCTAATAGAATGTTATGACTCACACAATCAAATACCGTCGATACGTCACGGAAGATCTCAGTAAGTGATTTATCATTCAGAGATCTTACTATGTACTCAGTAAATGTAAAATTCGCAGACTTAGTCGTTTAGACCTCTTGAAATCCAAACTGATTGACTAAGTACCCTATTAATACACAGACAGTTGGCAACCATGCTGTACATCACCTGCTCAAAAATGTTAGAAAATTATGTAGTAGTGTTGACATCTGTGGAGTCATCCTTTTTATAGAGATGGCTAACAATGGCAAACTTCAATATTTCAGGGAAAGCACCCTGAGTTAATGATAAGTGACTAAGAACGTTAAATATTATGGGACTACAACTTTTAGTGTGTTGTTGGAGATATTATATACCGCATCGCTCTTCCTGCCACTTTTCTGCAACATATTATTCTAAAAACGTGTTATTGAGAGATCTTTAATGCAACGTTTCATTGAAACTGCATACTATCGTAATACTCAAGTATAAATACCAAATCAACCAAATATGTCACCTTAACTTCGGAAACTGTAAAATCGAGATTCCGATGCACGATATTCTTTTGTCAGCTCTCTCAGAACAGGACATTTGATCTCGTCAGCCAATCGCAGCACAGAGTCAAAGCACAAAACACGAGGTCCTATCAGCCAATAGCAACATCGCTTTTTGGCACAGGAATTATACCAACACATCTAATCTACATTGAAGCACCAAAGAAACTATTACAGGCATGCGTATTGAAATACAGAGATATGTAAACAGGCCGAATACAGCGCTGCAGTCGGCAACGCCTATATAAAACAAGTGTCTGGCGCAGTTGTCAGATTGGTTACTGCTGCTACAATGACAGGTCATCAAAATTTAAGTGAGTTTGAACGTGGTGTTACAGTCGGCGCACGAGCGATGGGACACAGCATCTCTGAGGAACCGATGAAATGGGGATTTTCCCATACCATCATTTCACGAGTGTACAGTAAACATCAGGAATCTGGTAAAACATCAGATATCCGACATGGCTGCGGACGGAAAAAGATCGTGCAAGAACGGGACCAACGATGACTGAAAAGAATCGTTCAACGTGACACAAGTGCAACCCTTCCGCAAAAGGTGCAGATTTCAATGCTGGGCCATCAACAAGTGCCAGCGCGCGAACCATTCAAACATAATCGAAATGGGCTTTCGGAGCCGAAGGCCCGAGCCGAAGGCCCGAGCCGAAGGCCCACTCGTGTACCCTTGACGACTGCACGACACAAAGCTTTATGCCTTGCCTGGGCCCGTCAATCCCGACATTGGACTGTTGATGACTGGAAACATGTTGCCCGGTCGGACGAGCCTCGGTTCAAATTGTATCGAGCGGATGGACATGTACGGGTATGGAGACAACCTCATGAATCCATGGACCCTGCACAAGGGACTGTTCAAGCTGGTGGAGGCTCTGTAATTGTGTGGGTCGTGTGCAGTTGGAGTGATAAGGGACTCCTGATACGTGTAGATACGACTCTGACAGATGACACGTACGTAAGCATCCTGTCTGATTACCTGCATCCATTCATGTCCATTGTGCAGTCCGACAGAGTTGGGCAATTCCAACAGGACAATGCGACACCTCACACGTCCAGAGCACTCTTATGAGTTTAAAAACTTCCGCTGGCCACCAAACTCCCCAGACATGAACATTATTGAGCATATCTGGGACGCCTTGCAACGTGCTGTTCAGAAAAGATCTCCACCTCCTCGTACTCATACGGATTTACGGACGGTCCTGCAGGATTCATGGTGTCAGTTCCCTCCAGCACTATTTCAGACATCAGTCGAGTCTTTGCCATGTCGTGTTGCCACACTTCTACATGCTCGCTCGCGGGGGTCTTACACGATATTTGGCAAGTGTACCAGTTTCTTTGGCTCTTCAGTGTAGGTTCTCACAAATATTTGGCTCCTTTTCTTCCGAGGGTGTTCTCACTTAGAAACCAAAGAGGACAGCCCAAATTGGTGCGAGTGGAACGAGCAGCATTGACATCCATATTCTGCCTTGAAAAGTATTTGGCTGTTTACTCTTATTTCCGAACATGTCGTGATTTCCACGTGTGTGGTTAGGCAGGCCCCAACAGCATAGGTTAAATTTTTGAAATATGTCCCTGTTTTGGTGCGTTCTTTTTTTCACCTGACTCATCTGTAAGTTTGTTAGCATATTTTTCTCTTCACCTAGATGAGGCGCTTCCTTCTCTACTTCTGATAGCAAGCGAAATATACTGCCAGACAGAATTTAGAATTTGCCAACTTGCTACCTCTTCGCAGCACCCCTTCTCTTTTTCCCTCTTTAGCTGTTGTAATTCAAATTTCGTGTTTGCTAACTCTGTCTGAAGGGCACATATCTTGGCCTGCTGTTCCTCGATTTTCCGGTCTTTGTGGCGTAACCTACAATAATTCCACGGAAGAGCCCCACTGTTCACCCCATTCTCTTTTTCTTGCATCTGTCCCATTGAATCCACAACCTGCAATTTTCGCAAACTATTCGTTGTTTAAGTAATCTTCGGCAACATTCACACTTATCACACAAGGCTGGTTGGTTTTAACGCTATATACAATGAAATAAATGAAAAAGAAATTTATGTTACTCTTTTCGTACAATTCTCGCGTATGAACGACAGGCCTAAAAATACAATTGTAAGCGCAATAGGAAAATACACTTTTTATACCATTTTACCTTATTTCAGATAACACTGATACTCTTGTAACCCAATACAGGTCGCAATATACATTGAATCTCAGTCTTATTGTGGATGACGCAGGATTTGAGGTAATCCGTCTTAGGCACGTGAGAAGCTAAATACAAGAAGAGAGACAAACGTGCATCAAGCTGAGATTTTCCAAGTTCTATGGTTGGAGACGGTACAGAATAACTCCGATGTCAGACTAACGAAGTAGATACGGTGGTAATTAGGAAATGAGAGTGGGCTGGCTTTTTGGTCTGCCTTTAATGCTTCTTCACGAGTTTACATGAACGTGCTCAAGAGCACAGACACTTAATTCCTAAGACCCACTTAATGTACTTGTCAAACAGAGGACGCCTATATCCTCCAGTTACGCTTCAACCTATTATGAAAACAAATGGTATTCCAGGCCACGAATCATGAAAGCAGACAGTTCGGCTGTAAGCGAACCTTTATCTTCAGTTACACATCACAAATGGAAGAACAAACATTCAGCTACATGTAGACAAATGTACAAAAGGAAACCAATAACATACAAGAAAGTTGTTAGAAGTCCTTTTTAGTATACAAGGTTAATCTGAGTATAGTTCTCAATCTCATGATTCCTGCGGTCGGCTGGTGATAATTCGAGGCGGTGGTTTCGAGGGACGTAGCGGTTGAACTTTCCTTATGGCTGGAACTTTGCTCTGGTTGTTATTTGGTGGCGGCTGTTATACGACATAATTACGACACTGTTCGCTTACAGATAGTGTGTGACGGCGTCGCCTTTTCCGTCGAATTTGTAATCAGTGACAGCGAAATCAGCGGTTTTTTAATGTGTATGACCTCATACTGAACTGGCGACAGCGATTGGTACTGTATGTCTCCATCTAAGTTACCAGACACAACTGTTAATATTCATACAGTGAAGTACTTTTATTGATGACTGAGGACAGTGTACTGAACAACATTACTTCAGTATTTATTTCATTTACAGACTAATAACTATAGTTGGTTAGTACCTCCAAGTAAATGTGCCAAGAGCAAGACATTAATGCTTATTTTCCCTGGGTAGCAGGTCAGGTATTGAAGTGTGAATGCGTAGAGGCAAAACGGCTAGTCTACATTGACAGGTAATGCCCACTGAGTGGAACAGTTATGATACTGCAGGAAACATGGTAGTCAATTATGTGACACGTTTGGGGGAAGACTGTTAGAGGCACAGAAGAAACAACACACTGAAGTGGGTACATATTAAAGTACCAGTTATCACAACATCTGCACTTTACTCCTAAGGCCCTGCATATCAATTTCAAAATTTCTCAGTTAACTTTCACAGAATAATTAACATGGAAACTAAGGAACTGTATTGCAAGCTCTATTTAGTTGCTTGCTTGAGGACCAGTCCACATGGATGAGCTAGTGGGCTGACTGGCCAAACATTCCAGCAAGGAAAAGGCGCTCTTTCATAAGCTGTGAACAATATATCCGACACTGCCGCTGTGTCCACAGGTATAACCATGAAACCGGATGGTGATGAGTAAGACAAGGCAGAAAGGTAAATACCTTCAACCGAGGAAAAAAATTACAGGAGGCCTAACTTTTCTGAAAGTAGTGGAAAATGAATTTAAAGAAACAGCAATATTCACATTTATACGCAAGCATAACGATAGTGAAATGGCGCAGCTAGCGAAAATCTGGTAGTGGTTAGTTGCTAGAAGATAATGTTTGTACCAAACTATACAATTTTTAAAGGTCCAAATACCTAATTTTATTATTAACGTTGCCTTAAAAAATTATAAGAACGTCAGTGATACCAATTTGCAGTAAACTCAAAAGAGACCTTACACTCTGACCTGTCTGAATTATAAAACCACGTGAAAACTATAAAAAAATATGTAAACCGAAAAGGTATCTTTCACGCAGAGCCCTGAATTATACGAACACTAAGAACTAAAACAGAAGGGAAAGGGTCATTTACAAGTTGCCAAGAAACCAACTAATGTAAATGGAAACCTAATAATTTTTCAGGTCGGGTAATTATAGGTCATGAGAACAGTGGGCAAAGACCAAACAATTACAATCAAGCAATAACGCCTTGTTAATTGAACAATACGTCTAACGGGGAATAATGATTGAACACCAAATAATCTGCTACTAGTAATTAACAAGCTCAAAATTTCACATGTGCACGCTCCAACAATCAGTCCGATGTCGTGTCTTAATTTTCCGATCAATAGCCTAAGATGAAAGAGACCATAAACTCTGCGTACTTGATTCGAACTAAACAAAACGACCCAGTGGGCTCACTTAAGAGGAATCAGTTCTCGCCCCGAGAAGACGTCACACTCTCACTCATTTTTAATCCTGCTTTATGAGATATGATACTGCGTGAAGAGTTTGACAGAACACTGAAAGACCTAAGTCTAAACAAGGCCTCGGGAGTAGCCAACATTCCATTAGAACTACTGACAGCCTTGGGAGAGCCAGCCCTGACAAAACTCTACCATCTGGTGAGCTAGACGTATGAGACAGGCGAAATACCCTCAGACTTCAAGAAGAATATAATAATTCCAATCCCAAAGAAAGCAGGCGTTGACAGATGTGAACATTACCGAACTATCAGTTTAATAAGCCACGGCTGCAAAATGCTAACACGAATTCTTTACAGACGAATGGAAAAACTGGTAGAAACCGACCTCGGGGAAGATCAATTTGCATTCCGTAGAAATGGTGGAACACGTGAGGCAATACTGACCCTACGACTTATCCTAGAAAATAGATTAAGGAAAGGCAAACCTACGTTTCTAGCATTTGTAGACTTAGAGAAAGCTTTTGACAATGTTGACTGGAATACTGTCTTTCAAATTCTGAAGGTGGCAGGGGTAAAATACAGGGAGTGAAAGGCTATTTACAATTTGTACAGAAACCAGACGGCAGTCATAAGAGTCGAGGGGCATGAAAGGGAAGCAGAGGTTGGGAAGAGAGTGAGACTGGGTTGTAGCCTATTCCAGATGTTATTCAGTCTGCATATCGAGCAAGCAGTAAAGGAAACAAAAGAAAAATTCGGAGTTGGTATTAAAATCCATGTAGAAGACATAAAAACTTTGAGGTTCGCCGTTGACATTGTAATTCTATCAGAGACAGCAAAGGACCTGGAAGAGACAGCAAAGGACCTGGAAGAGCAGCTGAATAGATTTAAGTGTCAGGAAGTCGTTTCTGAAAGTGTTTGCATGGAGTGTAACCATGCATGGAAGTGAAACGTGGACGATAAATAGTTTAGACAAGAAGAGAACAGAAGCTTTCGAAATGTGGTGCTACAGAAGAATGCTGAAGATTAGATGGGTATATCACATAACTAATGAGGAGGTATTGAATAGAATTGGGGAGAAGAGGAGTTTGTGGCACAATTTGACAAGAAGAAGGGATCGCTTGGTAGGACATATTCTGAGGCATCAAGGGATCATCGATTTAGTACTGGAGGGCAGCGTGGAGGGTAAAAACCGCAGAGGGAGACCAAGAGATGAATACACTAAACAGATTCAGAAGGGTGTAGGTTGCAGTAGGTACTGGGAGACGAAGAAGCTTGCACAGGATAGAGCAGCATGGAGACCTGTATCAAACCAGTCTCTGGACTGAAGACACAACAACAACAACATGCATAACTCACGGAGGTCACATCCGCCGTCGCTCTATAACCACTGGCTGAATTCAGATTCACGAATGTACCCGCGAGCAAAATCTGTCTTATTCTAGGGGATTTACACCATGGGTTAAAATCAGTTCCGCAGCACTGAATGCGATGCTCACCGGATACGTCCTCGTGTTTGCACCGCTCTGCCGTGCTGCCGTTGCTGCAGGCAACCAATCTCTCGGGCTACTGCCGACGTCTACATCGGCCAAGCTCCGCGACCCGACTTGCATAATGGACGCGGTCCCGTCGCGGAAGGGCGCCACTCCTCCCCACCCAGCTGCTGCTCTTCGAGGAACTGCCTCCTGCTAGACGTAAGCGCGGACTCCCCCTCAGCCAACGTAGAGAGACTCAGGCCAGCTCGGCAGGCACGCCCGTGCCATCTCGCGCCGTGTGTCGCGAGGCCGGCGCCAAATAAGTTACCTGGTACTTTGATGTAGCGAAGGTGTGCACGGTTCACATAGTCTGCAGATCTGTGTTCACGATCATACATCTGAGTGAAATACAGGTTGCAGTCGGTGCACACTTCGGTGTTACATCACGTAAATGAAGACTCTGTCTAACTTTTGAGAGTCTGCTGCTATTGTAAGTCTCAAATCAACTGCGTAATGCGTTCTCTTCTCAAATTAACCGGAAGAAAACTTTGCAACAGATGTATTTCACTGAACTGCAATTCTTGGAAGTTATGCTTAAGGGACGTACCATGAAGCGATGTAATGCAATTAATATTCTTGTTATATTAAGAAAGCACTCATGTCTTCAGGCCACGAGTGGCCTACAGGGACCATCCGACCGCCGTGTCATCCTCAGGGTAGGATGCGTATAGGAGGGGCGTGGGGTCAGCACACCGCTCTCTTGGTCGTTATGATGGTATTCTTGACCGAAACCGCTACTATTCGGTCGCGTAGCTCCTCAATTGGCATAACGAGGCTGAGTGCACCCCTAAAAATGGCAACAGCGCATGGCGGTCTGGATGGTCACCCATCCAAGTGCCGACCACGCCCGGCTATGTACTGCACTATCGATAGAAAACGAAGATGCGAGCATATGGAGTACTTTCCCAGATATGATATAGAATCAAAGACTTTTGGAATTTCAGAAACCCCTACATTACACTGGACTTCGAATGCTCATCAGATACGAGAGTCATGATAGGTGAATCCCAAGAAAGTCTAACGGCAGCGTTAATGATATGAAGATCCATAAACGATTTATCACATAAGACCAACAGCGCCAGTAGATTTTTCGATGGCGACGGTGCTCTCGACAGGGGAGTATGGTCATTGGATGGCTGTATGGAAATGTAGAACACTTCAGACACAACTTTGACTTATAACCGGACAACATGGTCTGCCAATGAAAATCGATTTATTTTCAGAACACAAATTTATTAAGACATACGTCTAGTTTAACTAAATAATAAACCTTGATCCGGCCGCTGTGGCCGAGCGGTTCTAGGCGCTTCAGTCCGGAACCGCGCTGCTGCTACGGTCGCAGGTTCGGATCTTGCCTCGGGCATGGATGTGTGTGATGTCCTTAGGTTAGTTAGGTTTAAGTAGTTCTAAGTCTAGGGGACTGATGACCTCAGACGCTAAGTCCCATAGTGTTTCGAGCAATTTGAACCATAAGACTTGTATTAAATAGTATTAGCCTTGCATCATCTTATTAAAACTAGCCTTAGTACGTTTTGTAACAAAATGGTCTGTGAATTACGCTGATAATAAGCCAGTACATTGTGACCACTGCCCACCGCCTTGTGTCTTTGCGGGCACGTGACAAAGTAAGGAAAGTCTGCAAGAGGAGAAGAGACGGATGGGGAGCAATTCCAGCGACGGTATGGACTACAAATAGCGAAATACACTGATTCAAGCGACTGTGACAAAGGGCAGATTGTTACGGCCCGGCGCTGGTAACGAGCGCTATTCGCGAGCTGCAGTCGTGAGCAGCTATGGTAAGTGTTTGAAGGATGGTGTTGGACGTCCACGCCTCATCACAAACCACGATGGTCGGAGACTTACCCACTCTATAAAGCAGGATCGGAGGCGATATGTGGCAGATCTCACGGCAGAGTACAATGCTGGTGATGCAAAAGTGTTTCGGAGCACATTGTTCAGCGGACATTATTGAACGAGGGGCTTCACACCTGACGATCAACAACCATTGCGTTACCATATTGACTCAGCTATATCGTCAGTTACGATTTGCAAAGGGCTCTGAATTATGGAGACTGGGTCGTGTATCAATGTAAATATATCGCCGGATCGGGTGAATCATGTTTCTCGCTACACGTGCTACACCATGTCGATAGTTGTGTCCATGTATGCCCTCATCCAGGCGAAGGGCTGCCAAAACATGGAACACACGATGGGCACATGCCGGTTGGTGGCAGTGTTAAGCTGCACGGAACATTCACCTAGACATCCACAGGACATATAGTTGTAATACAAGGCGTTATAGCTGTGGAATACGTGAATATTAATATGGACCACATCTGCCCTTTCGTGCTTGATGTCATCCCCGACAGCAATGGCATCTTCTATCAGGACAACTGACAATGTCGCATGACAAGAATCGTGCTACACTGCTTTGAGGTGTACGATAGTGAACTCACATTGATTTCTCGACCACCAAATTCAGCTGATCTGAAACCGACGGAATGTGTCTAGAACGCTATCGGACGGCAGCTCACAGCCCGTAATTTACAGTCGTGTTATCGCGTGGTCATCTGATGCCACATACCTCCGACAACCAATGTAGGACTTGCCGAATCCATGCGACGCAGAATCATTGTTGTGTTGCGATCCAAACGTTGACTAACAAGCAATCAGTTGGCGGGGGGAGTCAACGAGCACTCGACAGGACCGCCATGCATGTCGTCGTCGAAGTGAGTGGCCTACCTATTTGGCTGCCTACCGATTCAACGCAAAGAGGATGCGCTAATTAAATTCGCGATGGGCACCGAGTGTGAGCGTAATTCGACTCCCTTTAGAGTTGTAACATTCTGTGCGCCACTCACACAGAAATAGCTATTCAAGAAAATAAATTAAATTTTGCTAAATTTTGCTTTCGACGATTTCCTCTTTTCATTGTAACTTCATGATGGATAGTTGTTCGTTATAAAAATCACTTAACTCGTGACAGTCCGTAATTTTCAATGCTTTGACAACAGATCCACAGCATTGCAATAATAATAACTGCGTAATAATCTCCCTGATAAAGGCAGTCAGTTAGCCAAGTGTGTAGGACGGCTGTAAATGGTAAAGTAGAAGTCATGGGGGCAGTGGGAGGCGGAAGGGAATGGTCGTTTGCTGCTGTTGTAGAATCATCGTGTTCTTGGAGAACTAAAATTTCTTCGATAAAAGCCTACATGGACTCCGCAGAGATCTTGTGTAACTCAGATCACTTCGTGAGATTCATAGCGACGCAGACACTGGGGCCCAAGTGGTCGCCGTGTTCTTTGACTTCCTGAAGACATTCGACACAGAATACGAGCTTACCGAGTATCGGCCCAGATTTACGACTGGATACGGGATTTCCGCGCAGACACAACACGCTATTCTTCACAGAATAAAATCGACAAACGTGCAGGTAATTTCGGTAGTACTCCGAGGGAGTGTTGTAGGGACGTTGCTAATCATAATTTATATTAAGGATCTGGTGGAGATTGTTGGATGCTCCGGTGGGCATTTGCGGACGATGCTGTTGTCTATAGCAGCGGTTTCTAACTGTACGCCACGGCTCCCAGGGGCATTAATAATGTTTGTGTTATTTAAAAAGCTCTACGAGTTTTCACATAAAAAACGGACGCATTCCTTTTCAGCACGCTCTTGTATGATGTTGTTCTAAACACATTAATAGACGAAAATGCAGTGACTATGACGACAGTTACCTCAACTTCGGTTTTACATGTACTGCTGTTGGGAATTGATTTTTTCCAGTTGTTCACAGATTATTTAAATGAACTCAGTGATTGCTTTCTGAGGTGCTTTCGAGAAGACGCTGATCAACACAACTGTATCAAAGTTCCTTCCAACAACATTCACCACTGAATACATAAGCAGTTTATTGGTATTTCTTCAGACAATAAAGTGAAATCTAAGTTCGTTTCCTGACCACTGCTTGAGTTTTGGAACGCGGCGACACGGGAGTATCCGCAAGCAGGTAATTCTGCAACATCCTACTTACGTGAGAAAGGCTTTTCAGCATCGGCAGTCATCAACACGAAAAATAAATCGTAGTGAATATTGAAAAAAATGTGAGTCACAGTTTTCAAACTTGTGCCAAAATTTGAAGAACTGATGATGAAGAAGGTAGTTGTTCACGCTTCCCATAGATTCTGAGACACATATGTCAAATTACTCTCACATCTCTTTGCCTTTCTAAACTGTTCTTGGCTTTCGCCATTTCTTCCTGAATATAACCAACTAATGGTAAGGAAGTGTGCCAGTCTTTTCTTTAGATTTGCATGTTTGACAAATGGTAACACTCCTCACTTCTTCCTAATCCAGCTAATTGGAAGATCCGTTCTGTTAAGAAAGGGTTTGCCGTGATGTGTTAGATTAGATTAGATTAGATTAGTACTTGGTCCACAGATCATGAATACGACACTTCGTAATGATGTGGAACGTGTCAGGTTAATAAAAGGTGTCTATACAAGATATTACATTACACAAAATATTACATGACACCTAATGTTTTTAATTTTTTTTTGGGGGGGGGGGGAATTACCCAACAAGTTCATTATTCTGGACTGGTGTGACATGCCATCGTCCAATTCCCACTAGACAATTGGATTCTCCACTATCCCGATTTTGTTTCCTCGATCTTTGCGCATTCAGGAACACTACGCCTTACCCCAGTCTCCGACGTTGTCAAATTCCCTTTCTCCACAAGAGCAATGACGCGGTCACGAACAGCCTATTGACTATTAGGCACGCCTGATGAATGAAATAGCCGGACTGAAAACGAGATAGTTCAAGTATCCGACCTCGAATCGTCACTGTCACTGCCACGGCCACTGGCACTGGCTATTACAGAACGAACGGTGCGACGACAGACATATCACGGCGAGTGGGACTGTCAGTAAACCCAACAGAATAGTGACAGCAAGTTGGCATGTAGCGCCTGAGCGTTTGCTGTCAATGCTTGAGTTGTTCCAGGCTTGTGATGCCCAGGGAGGCGGTTACATCGTAAAGTCGCCACTCTTCGTGTCCAGTTTAATTAAGAGAAAAGATGGAACACAGTTGATCAAAATGTACTTATAACTCGGATAGTGCATTCTATGATTCCACAGATAACTGTAAAACTGCATGTTACCATGATCGGTAGCATCAGAACTCGCAAACGAAAACAGGTGTTTCATGCGCATCATGATCAAGATTATTTAGGGACAGGTGAAGGGCCAGAAAAGTAACTGAAATGCTGCAGATTGAATTAAAATCGGTGTATTGCTGCCAGGCAATACAAGAAAAATGAAATGACATTCACTATACAGGAATAGTCGATAATCCACAACTCCTGACTAAAAATGGCTCCAGCACCCTAACCACGGAAAATTAGTGCAAGAATTAGGGAAGTAATTAACAGGGTCAGTTGATCCAACGTTCCGAAAAAAAAACGTACGCAGTATTTAGAAGGAACCAATCTAGAAAAAACAACGTTATCGTACAATACCGGTGCCGACAATTCAGTTATACGCCTTCGGCTGTCGGGACACGCCTCCAGAACCCATCCAATCTTGTCCACATCTTCTAATGCTCACACACACATTATGCGATTCCCACAAGAGAGGGACATTTGATGTGATCGTCGTGTTAACCCGACGAGGAATCTAATACTTATTATGTAATTATACATTGTCGTATGTTGACAATTCACGTTAACCGATGTTTCTTCAGACATGCAAAACAAACACTGTATGATGACCCATAGCTGCTCGTCAAAAACGTATGGTTAAGGCGACTGCTCATGTTAAGTTGGAAATCCGGGGTCGAGTGCCGGTCAGGTAGAAATTTTCGTGACGCCCATAAACAGTGCGGCTGAAGTCAATTTAGATTCTCAATTTATGAATCAAATTTCGTAATATTTAAGCAGCAGCAGTGGATGGTCACGCATATGCATGCACGTCTGAAGGACGTGAATTATCAAAAGAGAGATTGTACAAGTACATTCATATCGATTGTTCGTCTCTGTCACGAATTATATAGTGTGTGTGTGTGTGTGTGAAGACAAGTGTGTCATATGCAAGTTTGGGTCGGCCTTGGAGGCATGCTCGAATAGCCGAAGTGGTTAAGACGATCACTCACATTAAGAAGGAAATCCAAGTTCGAGTCCCAATCCGGCACAAATTCTCGTATGTCACAGGTAAATAGTTCAGGTGAAATCGATTTAGTTCCGCAATTTGCGAATCATGTTTCGTAATCATCAGTGCACTGTAGGGTCGTCGACGGACCGCCCACAGGTCCAGAAATGAAGTCGTGTTTGCGCCGCAACCGCCACCCTGGCGCGCACTATCGAGAAATGTGATCGGACTTTACTCGCATCTTTACCGAACACGTCTGGCTTCGGTGTAATGATATCGAGAAAATGTTTCGACTTATATGGATGCTGCCTTGGATGCCAGTATTTCGATAAACTGTAACCAATCGATAGCGACCAGAAACTGCTTCAGAGTGGGGCACCGGAGTGTGCGACCCCCGCTTTTATCACCTCTGGTACGACACGCTAGTGTTGCTACACTCGTAAAAAATAGTCATGTACTGCCACCCTGACTAGGGAGACAGCGCTTTCCTCCTGTGGTGGGTCAGACGAACAGCGTGGGTGACCCCTGAAGCTTTCACGTTGGTCATTCTGAAGAGTCTCCAGACGAGACCCACGCCAAAAACAGTGTCACTATCCGCCGGACCATTACTGAGAATCGAGTTTGAATGCAGCGGCTAACATCTGTCTTTTCAACATCATCTTGGGATTATATTACTAATTTGGCATTCAGAAAGCTGAAACTTATGCGGACCTTCTCCTACGATAGTCCCCTGTCTTGGTCGCTACAGCATTGCAAAGAAAATCATTTATCAGGGTCAAAACTGTCAATCGAATGTATTAGATCATTAATTATTCATTCTACCCCGCGTGATTAACGGCATTTGATTCCTGCTCTCTCTCTCTCTTATATTCAGAATATATATTGGGAATTTAAATTAGTCAAATATTTCGTATCTCTTTCTTTGTCATGATGGATAAATGGTTCTTGGGACCTCCCAAAAGGGTGCTTGTGTGTGCTAGAAAAGAAAATATGGAAATCGCATGGGGAGAGATCAGAACTGATGGAGGACGTGTAAGGGCTTCCCAGACAAACTTCTGCAGCGTACTCGAAAGAACCCTAGATACTTGAGGGCTCTTACACATTCTCTGTAAGTCCCGTTCTCTTGCAATGCGATTTCCATATTTTTGGAACCATGAAGGGAGACAGTCGTGGCCGTCGATTTGCTTCGAACGAAGACGTTCACTCTCCGTACAATCATGGTTCCGTATGCAGCCTCCAATATTTTTCCATGAAGGTATTAAATGTCTTGTCTCACAGTGGGATAAATGTATTAATAGTTATTGCGATTACTTTTGACGCAATAAAACTGTTCACATACTTTTCTCCATCTATCTCGTTTTCACTTGGCTGGCGCTTATATTGTACTTTCAACTGAATAACTGGAGCAGCGATTAGATCTGCTGCTTGCCGAACACGAAGTCTTGGGGTCAAATCCTCGCCTGAAACTTTTTAATTTGTCATGTGGACAGTTAAAAATATTTAAAATTTAGGAATAAGTTTACATAGTGCAGTAATTACAGAATAAGATATCATACATAATAACAATACAGTTTAGAGCTGTAGTTAATCGTAATACCGCCTGAACGATAATACGAGACTCTATTCTTTTCGAAAACTGGGGCTTGCTGATCTGAAGCCGTTTCGAAGAACTACTTTTGAATCGTTCCCAATCCGAGTATTAAAGCGCATCGACATTGATGAGTCATTCATTGCTGCCTCCCATTGCTGGAATCATTAATGCAATCATCATAAAAACCTCAATGTACGCTTCTTCTGTATTATAGACTGAATAACCATCCGTCAGAATAACCCCAAATGTGTGGGCTTGCAACGTACAGGGGTATAATGTATATTAAACATCCTTACTTATTTAGTACTATCCGACTTTGGCTCTGTTTAACTGCGCGAATAATACCCCCCATTACCGTTTCCATCAATTTTGAAACATAATTTCTGTCAATAAAACTTTTATTCTCAATGAGTGGTTTACAACCTACGGAATGATAATAAATTTAATTATGGTATGTAATCAATAATGAACCATGGACCTTGCTGTTGGTGGGGAGGCTTGCGTGCCTCAGGGATACTGATAGCCGTACCGTAGGTGCAACCACAACGGAGGGGTATCTGTTGAGAGGCCAGACAAACATGTGGTTCCTGAAGGGGGCAGCAGTCTTCTCAGTAGTTGCAAGGGCAACAGTCTGGATGATTAACTGATCTGGCCTTGTAACACAACCAAAACGGTCTTGCTGGTACTGCGAGCGGCTGAAAGCAAGGGGAAACTACAGCCGTAATTTTTGCCGAGGGCATGCAGCTTTACTGTATGATTAAATGATGATGGCGTCCTCTTGGGTAAAATATTCCGGAGGTAAAATAGTCCCCCATTCGGATCTCCGGGCGGGAACTACTCAGGGGGACGTTGTTATTAGGAGAAAGAAAACTGGCGTTCTACTGATCGGAGCGTCGAATATCAGATTCCTTAATCGGGCAGGTAGGTTAGAAAATATAAAAAGGGAAATGGATAGGTTAAAGTTAGATATAGTGGGAATTAGTGAAGTTCGGTGGCAGGAGGAACAACACTTTTGGTCAGGTGAATACCGGGTTATAAATACAAAATGAAGTAGGGGTAATGCAGGAGTAGGTTTAATAATAAATAGCAAAATACAAATACTGGTAAACTACTACAAACAGCATAGTGAAAGCATTATTGTGGCCAAGATAGAAACGAAGCCCACGCCTACTACAGTAGTACAAGTTTATATGCCAACTAGCTCTGCAGATAACGAAGAAATTGAAGAAATGAATGATGAAATAAAAGAAATTATTCAGATAGTGAAGGAAGACGAAAATTTAATAGTCATGGGTGACTGGAATTCGGTAGTAGGAAAAGGAAGAGAAGGAAACGTAGAAGGTGAATATGGAATGGGGGTAAGGAATGAAAGAGGAAGCCGCCTGGTAGAATTTTGCACAGAGCATAACTTAATCATAGCGAACACTTTGTTCAAGAATCATAAAAAGAGGTTGTCTACAGGGAAGAAGCCTGGAGATACTGGAAGGTCTCAGATAGATTATATAATGGCAATACAGAGATCCAGGAACCAGGTTTTAAATTGTAATACATTTCCAGGAGCAGATGTGGACTCTGACCACAATCTATTGGTTATGAACTGCAGATTAAAACTGAAGAAACGGCAAAAAGGTGAGAATTTAAGGAGATGGGACCTGGATAAACTGACTAAACCAAAGGTTGTAGAGAGTTGGGAGAAAGAAATACAGTAGAAGAAGAATGGGTAGCTTTGAGGGACGAAGTAGTTAAGGCAGCAGAGGATCAACTAGGTAAAAAGACGAGGGCTAGTAGAAATCCTTGGGTAACCGAAGAAATATTGAATTCAATTGATGAAAGGAGAAAATATAAAAATGCAGTAAATAAAGTAGGCAAAAAGGAATACAAACGTCTCAAAAATGAGATCGACAGGAAGTGCAAAATGTCTAAGCTGGGATGGCTAAAGCACAAATGTAAGGATGTAGAGGTGCATATCACTAGGGGTAAGATAGATACTGCCTACAGGAAAATTAAAGAGACCTTTGGAGAAAAGAGAACCACTTGCATGAATATCAAGAGCTCAGATGGAAAGCCAGTTCTAAGCAAATAAGGAAAAGCAGAAAGGTGGAAGGAGTATATAGAGGGTCTATGCAAGGGCGATGTTCTTGAGAACAATATTATGGAAATGGAAGAGGATGTAGATGAAGATGAAATGGGAGATATGAAACTGCGTGAAGAGTTTGACAGAGTACTGAAATACCTAAGTCGAAACAAGGCCCCGGGAGTAGACAACATTCCATTAGAACTACTGACAGCCTTGGGAGAGCCAGTCCTGACAAAACTCTACCATCTGGTGAGCAAGATGTATGAGACAGGCGAAATACCCTCAGACTTCAAGAAGAATATAATAATTCCAATCCCAAAGAAAGCAGGTGTTGACAGATGTGAACATTACCGAACTATCAGTTTAATAAGTCACAGCTGCAAAATACTAACGCGAATTCGTTACAGACGAATGGAAAACTAGTAGAAGCAGACCTCGGGGAAGATCAGTTTGGATTCCGTAGAAATGGTGGAACACGTGAGGCAATACTGACCCTACGACTTATCTTCGAAGCTAGATTATGGAAGGGCAAACCTACGTTTCTAGCATTTGTAGACTTAGAGAAAGCTTTTGACAATGTTGACTGGAATACTCTCTTTCAAATTCTGAAGGTGGCAGGGGTAAAATACAGGGAGCGAAAGGCTATTTACAATTTGTACAGAAACCAGATGGCAGTTATAAGAGTCGAGGGACATGAAAGGGAAGCAGTGGTTGGGAAGGGAGTGAGACAGTGTTGTAGCCTCTCCCCGATGCTATTTGTTGAAATTGTGTGAACAATATATTTCGTGTGTGACGGCGCAAAGTGCACTGTGTAAAATAGACCTCTTTGACATTGTCTAACACTCTTTGTGTGCGCTAATTATTCTGTTGTGTTCGCTGTAATTTTGTTTGTTCTTGAAAGTGCAAATATAGATATTAGTAACGTGTCCTTTTTTCTCCTTAATACTTATTCAGCTGCGCAAATTCCAATAGGTTATGGACCCAGCGTGCATTTGGAATAAGTATATCAATAAAATAGTAGGGAGAAAGTATTGGAAAAGTTCCAATTTACGTGAAGTGCGAGTTATCCTTACAAGACGATCGCAATTTTTTTCCGCATTATTTTTCGGTGTTCTTTACGGCAATAAAAAGCAAGTTACCGTTAAGAATGAGTGCGACACAAATTCCACAGATTGAAAGACTTATAGGTCGCGAAAACCATGCAACCTGGAAGTTCGCAGTAGAAGCGTATTTACGTTTAGACGACCTATGGGACGTGGTAGATGGGACAATGAAATCCACAGATCAGAATTATTCAAGTAAGGATAGGAAAGCAAAATCAAAATTGATATTACTGATTGATTCGGTGAATTATGTTCACGTTGAAAAAGCTGCTACAGCGAAAGAAGTCTGGGACAATTTACGAAGTGCATTCGCGGATGGTGGTCTTACGAGAAAAGTAGGATTATTACGCGAGTTAATTACCACTCGTCTGGACAAATGTAAGAGTGTAGACGAATACGTTAACAAAATAATAACCACGTCGAACCGACTGAGAAACATCGGATTCGAGATCGCTGACGAATGGATAGGAACATTGCTGTTGGCAGGACTGCCCGAAAGGTATGCACCTATGATTATGGGACTTGAAAGCTCGGGTATACCAATCACAGGCGACAGTGTTAAGGTGAAAATCCTGCAGGACGTAAAGAGTGCTCCAAGCTGTTGTATATTGGAGAAGGAAGGTGCGTCTGCTCTCTACTCAAAAAATAAAAAGGGAGAACCGGTGAGGTGCTATAAATGTCAGAAGATGGGACATATTGCGTCTCAGTGCAAAGATAAAGTAAGCCCAAGATCAGACACTCAGCAAAAGAGGTATGTCACTGATAGCCCAGAGAGAAGGATCAATAACAAGGGTAAGGCACTCTCATGTTTTCATTCTTTTGGTGGGATGAGTAATCGTGACATGGAATGGATTTTAGACTCAGGTGCATCTGTGCATATTGTTAAAGATAAATCAATACTGACCCTACGACTTATCCTAGAAAATAGATTAAGGAAAGGCAAACCTACGTTTCTAGCATTTGTAGACTTAGAGAAAGCTTTTGACAATGTTGACTGGAATACTGTCTTTCAAATTCTGAAGGTGGCAGGGGTAAAATACAGGGAGTGAAAGGCTATTTACAATTTGTACAGAAACCAGACGGCAGTCATAAGAGTCGAGGGGCATGAAAGGGAAGCAGAGGTTGGGAAGAGAGTGAGACTGGGTTGTAGCCTATTCCAGATGTTATTCAGTCTGCATATCGAGCAAGCAGTAAAGGAAACAAAAGAAAAATTCGGAGTTGGTATTAAAATCCATGTAGAAGACATAAAAACTTTGAGGTTCGCCGTTGACATTGTAATTCTATCAGAGACAGCAAAGGACCTGGAAGAGACAGCAAAGGACCTGGAAGAGCAGCTGAATAGATTTAAGTGTCAGGAAGTCGTTTCTGAAAGTGTTTGCATGGAGTGTAACCATGCATGGAAGTGAAACGTGGACGATAAATAGTTTAGACAAGAAGAGAACAGAAGCTTTCGAAATGTGGTGCTACAGAAGAATGCTGAAGATTAGATGGGTATATCACATAACTAATGAGGAGGTATTGAATAGAATTGGGGAGAAGAGGAGTTTGTGGCACAATTTGACAAGAAGAAGGGATCGCTTGGTAGGACATATTCTGAGGCATCAAGGGATCATCGATTTAGTACTGGAGGGCAGCGTGGAGGGTAAAAACCGCAGAGGGAGACCAAGAGATGAATACACTAAACAGATTCAGAAGGGTGTAGGTTGCAGTAGGTACTGGGAGACGAAGAAGCTTGCACAGGATAGAGCAGCATGGAGACCTGTATCAAACCAGTCTCTGGACTGAAGACACAACAACAACAACATGCATAACTCACGGAGGTCACATCCGCCGTCGCTCTATAACCACTGGCTGAATTCAGATTCACGAATGTACCCGCGAGCAAAATCTGTCTTATTCTAGGGGATTTACACCATGGGTTAAAATCAGTTCCGCAGCACTGAATGCGATGCTCACCGGATACGTCCTCGTGTTTGCACCGCTCTGCCGTGCTGCCGTTGCTGCAGGCAACCAATCTCTCGGGCTACTGCCGACGTCTACATCGGCCAAGCTCCGCGACCCGACTTGCATAATGGACGCGGTCCCGTCGCGGAAGGGCGCCACTCCTCCCCACCCAGCTGCTGCTCTTCGAGGAACTGCCTCCTGCTAGACGTAAGCGCGGACTCCCCCTCAGCCAACGTAGAGAGACTCAGGCCAGCTCGGCAGGCACGCCCGTGCCATCTCGCGCCGTGTGTCGCGAGGCCGGCGCCAAATAAGTTACCTGGTACTTTGATGTAGCGAAGGTGTGCACGGTTCACATAGTCTGCAGATCTGTGTTCACGATCATACATCTGAGTGAAATACAGGTTGCAGTCGGTGCACACTTCGGTGTTACATCACGTAAATGAAGACTCTGTCTAACTTTTGAGAGTCTGCTGCTATTGTAAGTCTCAAATCAACTGCGTAATGCGTTCTCTTCTCAAATTAACCGGAAGAAAACTTTGCAACAGATGTATTTCACTGAACTGCAATTCTTGGAAGTTATGCTTAAGGGACGTACCATGAAGCGATGTAATGCAATTAATATTCTTGTTATATTAAGAAAGCACTCATGTCTTCAGGCCACGAGTGGCCTACAGGGACCATCCGACCGCCGTGTCATCCTCAGGGTAGGATGCGTATAGGAGGGGCGTGGGGTCAGCACACCGCTCTCTTGGTCGTTATGATGGTATTCTTGACCGAAACCGCTACTATTCGGTCGCGTAGCTCCTCAATTGGCATAACGAGGCTGAGTGCACCCCTAAAAATGGCAACAGCGCATGGCGGTCTGGATGGTCACCCATCCAAGTGCCGACCACGCCCGGCTATGTACTGCACTATCGATAGAAAACGAAGATGCGAGCATATGGAGTACTTTCCCAGATATGATATAGAATCAAAGACTTTTGGAATTTCAGAAACCCCTACATTACACTGGACTTCGAATGCTCATCAGATACGAGAGTCATGATAGGTGAATCCCAAGAAAGTCTAACGGCAGCGTTAATGATATGAAGATCCATAAACGATTTATCACATAAGACCAACAGCGCCAGTAGATTTTTCGATGGCGACGGTGCTCTCGACAGGGGAGTATGGTCATTGGATGGCTGTATGGAAATGTAGAACACTTCAGACACAACTTTGACTTATAACCGGACAACATGGTCTGCCAATGAAAATCGATTTATTTTCAGAACACAAATTTATTAAGACATACGTCTAGTTTAACTAAATAATAAACCTTGATCCGGCCGCTGTGGCCGAGCGGTTCTAGGCGCTTCAGTCCGGAACCGCGCTGCTGCTACGGTCGCAGGTTCGGATCTTGCCTCGGGCATGGATGTGTGTGATGTCCTTAGGTTAGTTAGGTTTAAGTAGTTCTAAGTCTAGGGGACTGATGACCTCAGACGCTAAGTCCCATAGTGTTTCGAGCAATTTGAACCATAAGACTTGTATTAAATAGTATTAGCCTTGCATCATCTTATTAAAACTAGCCTTAGTACGTTTTGTAACAAAATGGTCTGTGAATTACGCTGATAATAAGCCAGTACATTGTGACCACTGCCCACCGCCTTGTGTCGTTGCGGGCACGTGACAAAGTAAGGAAAGTCTGCAAGAGGAGAAGAGACGGATGGGGAGCAATTCCAGCGACGGTATGGACTACAAATAGCGAAATACACTGATTCAAGCGACTGTGACAAAGGGCAGATTGTTACGGCCCGGCGCTGGTAACGAGCGCTATTCGCGAGCTGCAGTCGTGAGCAGCTATGGTAAGTGTTTGAAGGATGGTGTTGGACGTCCACGCCTCATCACAAACCACGATGGTCGCAGACTTACCCACTCTATAAAGCAGGATCGGAGGCGATATGTGGCAGATCTCACGGCAGAGTACAATGCTGGTGATGCAAAAGTGTTTCGGAGCACATTGTTCAGCGGACATTATTGAACGAGGGGCTTCACACCTGACGATCAACAACCATTGCGTTACCATATTGACTCAGCTATATCGTCAGTTACGATTTGCAAAGGGCTCTGAATTATGGAGACTGGGTCGTGTATCAATGTAAATATATCGCCGGATCGGGTGAATCATGTTTCTCGCTACACGTGCTACACCATGTCGATAGTTGTGTCCATGTATGCCCTCATCCAGGCGAAGGGCTGCCAAAACATGGAACACACGATGGGCACATGCCGGTTGGTGGCAGTGTTAAGCTGCACGGAACATTCACCTAGACATCCACAGGACATATAGTTGTAATACAAGGCGTTATAGCTGTGGAATACGTGAATATTAATATGGACCACATCTGCCCTTTCGTGCTTGATGTCATCCCCGACAGCAATGGCATCTTCTATCAGGACAACTGACAATGTCGCATGACAAGAATCGTGCTACACTGCTTTGAGGTGTACGATAGTGAACTCACATTGATTTCTCGACCACCAAATTCAGCTGATCTGAAACCGACGGAATGTGTCTAGAACGCTATCGGACGGCAGCTCACAGCCCGTAATTTACAGTCGTGTTATCGCGTGGTCATCTGATGCCACATACCTCCGACAACCAATGTAGGACTTGCCGAATCCATGCGACGCAGAATCATTGTTGTGTTGCGATCCAAACGTTGACTAACAAGCAATCAGTTGGCGGGGGGAGTCAACGAGCACTCGACAGGACCGCCATGCATGTCGTCGTCGAAGTGAGTGGCCTACCTATTTGGCTGCCTACCGATTCAACGCAAAGAGGATGCGCTAATTAAATTCGCGATGGGCACCGAGTGTGAGCGTAATTCGACTCCCTTTAGAGTTGTAACATTCTGTGCGCCACTCACACAGAAATAGCTATTCAAGAAAATAAATTAAATTTTGCTAAATTTTGCTTTCGACGATTTCCTCTTTTCATTGTAACTTCATGATGGATAGTTGTTCGTTATAAAAATCACTTAACTCGTGACAGTCCGTAATTTTCAATGCTTTGACAACAGATCCACAGCATTGCAATAATAATAACTGCGTAATAATCTCCCTGATAAAGGCAGTCAGTTAGCCAAGTGTGTAGGACGGCTGTAAATGGTAAAGTAGAAGTCATGGGGGCAGTGGGAGGCGGAAGGGAATGGTCGTTTGCTGCTGTTGTAGAATCATCGTGTTCTTGGAGAACTAAAATTTCTTCGATAAAAGCCTACATGGACTCCGCAGAGATCTTGTGTAACTCAGATCACTTCGTGAGATTCATAGCGACGCAGACACTGGGGCCCAAGTGGTCGCCGTGTTCTTTGACTTCCTGAAGACATTCGACACAGAATACGAGCTTACCGAGTATCGGCCCAGATTTACGACTGGATACGGGATTTCCGCGCAGACACAACACGCTATTCTTCACAGAATAAAATCGACAAACGTGCAGGTAATTTCGGTAGTACTCCGAGGGAGTGTTGTAGGGACGTTGCTAATCATAATTTATATTAAGGATCTGGTGGAGATTGTTGGATGCTCCGGTGGGCATTTGCGGACGATGCTGTTGTCTATAGCAGCGGTTTCTAACTGTACGCCACGGCTCCCAGGGGCATTAATAATGTTTGTGTTATTTAAAAAGCTCTACGAGTTTTCACATAAAAAACGGACGCATTCCTTTTCAGCACGCTCTTGTATGATGTTGTTCTAAACACATTAATAGACGAAAATGCAGTGACTATGACGACAGTTACCTCAACTTCGGTTTTACATGTACTGCTGTTGGGAATTGATTTTTCCAGTTGTTCACAGATTATTTAAATGAACTCAGTGATTGCTTTCTGAGGTGCTTTCGAGAAGACGCTGATCAACACAACTGTATCAAAGTTCCTTCCAACAACATTCACCACTGAATACATAAGCAGTTTATTGGTATTTCTTCAGACAATAAAGTGAAATCTAAGTTCGTTTCCTGACCACTGCTTGAGTTTTGGAACGCGGCGACACGGGAGTATCCGCAAGCAGGTAATTCTGCAACATCCTACTTACGTGAGAAAGGCTTTTCAGCATCGGCAGTCATCAACACGAAAAATAAATCGTAGTGAATATTGAAAAAAATGTGAGTCACAGTTTTCAAACTTGTGCCAAAATTTGAAGAACTGATGATGAAGAAGGTAGTTGTTCACGCTTCCCATAGATTCTGAGACACATATGTCAAATTACTCTCACATCTCTTTGCCTTTCTAAACTGTTCTTGGCTTTCGCCATTTCTTCCTGAATATAACCAACTAATGGTAAGGAAGTGTGCCAGTCTTTTCTTTAGATTTGCATGTTTGACAAATGGTAACACTCCTCACTTCTTCCTAATCCAGCTAATTGGAAGATCCGTTCTGTTAAGAAAGGGTTTGCCGTGATGTGTTAGATTAGATTAGATTAGATTAGTACTTGGTCCACAGATCATGAATACGACACTTCGTAATGATGTGGAACGTGTCAGGTTAATAAAAGGTGTCTATACAAGATATTACATTACACAAAATATTACATGACACCTAATGTTTTTAATTTTTTTTTGGGGGGGGGGGGGGGGGGAATTACCCAACAAGTTCATTATTCTGGACTGGTGTGACATGCCATCGTCCAATTCCCACTAGACAATTGGATTCTCCACTATCCCGATTTTGTTTCCTCGATCTTTGCGCATTCAGGAACACTACGCCTTACCCCAGTCTCCGACGTTGTCAAATTCCCTTTCTCCACAAGAGCAATGACGCGGTCACGAACAGC
Source organism: Schistocerca serialis cubense (assembly GCF_023864345.2). Classification (NCBI taxonomy): domain Eukaryota; kingdom Metazoa; phylum Arthropoda; class Insecta; order Orthoptera; family Acrididae; genus Schistocerca; species Schistocerca serialis. The sequence continues at coordinate 506,931,370 of NC_064639.1, forward strand.
CTATTGACTATTAGGCACGCCTGATGAATGAAATAGCCGGACTGAAAACGAGATAGTTCAAGTATCCGACCTCGAATCGTCACTGTCACTGCCACGGCCACTGGCACTGGCTATTACAGAACGAACGGTGCGACGACAGACATATCACGGCGAGTGGGACTGTCAGTAAACCCAACAGAATAGTGACAGCAAGTTGGCATGTAGCGCCTGAGCGTTTGCTGTCAATGCTTGAGTTGTTCCAGGCTTGTGATGCCCAGGGAGGCGGTTACATCGTAAAGTCGCCACTCTTCGTGTCCAGTTTAATTAAGAGAAAAGATGGAACACAGTTGATCAAAATGTACTTATAACTCGGATAGTGCATTCTATGATTCCACAGATAACTGTAAAACTGCATGTTACCATGATCGGTAGCATCAGAACTCGCAAACGAAAACAGGTGTTTCATGCGCATCATGATCAAGATTATTTAGGGACAGGTGAAGGGCCAGAAAAGTAACTGAAATGCTGCAGATTGAATTAAAATCGGTGTATTGCTGCCAGGCAATACAAGAAAAATGAAATGACATTCACTATACAGGAATAGTCGATAATCCACAACTCCTGACTAAAAATGGCTCCAGCACCCTAACCACGGAAAATTAGTGCAAGAATTAGGGAAGTAATTAACAGGGTCAGTTGATCCAACGTTCCGAAAAAAAAACGTACGCAGTATTTAGAAGGAACCAATCTAGAAAAAACAACGTTATCGTACAATACCGGTGCCGACAATTCAGTTATACGCCTTCGGCTGTCGGGACACGCCTCCAGAACCCATCCAATCTTGTCCACATCTTCTAATGCTCACACACACATTATGCGATTCCCACAAGAGAGGGACATTTGATGTGATCGTCGTGTTAACCCGACGAGGAATCTAATACTTATTATGTAATTATACATTGTCGTATGTTGACAATTCACGTTAACCGATGTTTCTTCAGACATGCAAAACAAACACTGTATGATGACCCATAGCTGCTCGTCAAAAACGTATGGTTAAGGCGACTGCTCATGTTAAGTTGGAAATCCGGGGTCGAGTGCCGGTCAGGTAGAAATTTTCGTGACGCCCATAAACAGTGCGGCTGAAGTCAATTTAGATTCTCAATTTATGAATCAAATTTCGTAATATTTAAGCAGCAGCTGTGGATGGTCACGCATATGCATGCACGTCTGAAGGACGTGAATTATCAAAAGAGAGATTGTACAAGTACATTCATATCGATTGTTCGTCTCTGTCACGAATTATATAGTGTGTGTGTGTGTGTGTGAAGACAAGTGTGTCATATGCAAGTTTGGGTCGGCCTTGGAGGCATGCTCGAATAGCCGAAGTGGTTAAGACGATCACTCACATTAAGAAGGAAATCCAAGTTCGAGTCCCAATCCGGCACAAATTCTCGTATGTCACAGGTAAATAGTTCAGGTGAAATCGATTTAGTTCCGCAATTTGCGAATCATGTTTCGTAATCATCAGTGCACTGTAGGGTCGTCGACGGACCGCCCACAGGTCCAGAAATGAAGTCGTGTTTGCGCCGCAACCGCCACCCTGGCGCGCACTATCGAGAAATGTGATCGGACTTTACTCGCATCTTTACCGAACACGTCTGGCTTCGGTGTAATGATATCGAGAAAATGTTTCGACTTATATGGATGCTGCCTTGGATGCCAGTATTTCGATAAACTGTAACCAATCGATAGCGACCAGAAACTGCTTCAGAGTGGGGCACCGGAGTGTGCGACCCCCGCTTTTATCACCTCTGGTACGACACGCTAGTGTTGCTACACTCGTAAAAAATAGTCATGTACTGCCACCCTGACTAGGGAGACAGCGCTTTCCTCCTGTGGTGGGTCAGACGAACAGCGTGGGTGACCCCTGAAGCTTTCACGTTGGTCATTCTGAAGAGTCTCCAGACGAGACCCACGCCAAAAACAGTGTCACTATCCGCCGGACCATTACTGAGAATCGAGTTTGAATGCAGCGGCTAACATCTGTCTTTTCAACATCATCTTGGGATTATATTACTAATTTGGCATTCAGAAAGCTGAAACTTATGCGGACCTTCTCCTACGATAGTCCCCTGTCTTGGTCGCTACAGCATTGCAAAGAAAATCATTTATCAGGGTCAAAACTGTCAATCGAATGTATTAGATCATTAATTATTCATTCTACCCCGCGTGATTAACGGCATTTGATTCCTGCTCTCTCTCTCTCTTATATTCAGAATATATATTGGGAATTTAAATTAGTCAAATATTTCGTATCTCTTTCTTTGTCATGATGGATAAATGGTTCTTGGGACCTCCCAAAAGGGTGCTTGTGTGTGCTAGAAAAGAAAATATGGAAATCGCATGGGGAGAGATCAGAACTGATGGAGGACGTGTAAGGGCTTCCCAGACAAACTTCTGCAGCGTACTCGAAAGAACCCTAGATACTTGAGGGCTCTTACACATTCTCTGTAAGTCCCGTTCTCTTGCAATGCGATTTCCATATTTTTGGAACCATGAAGGGAGACAGTCGTGGCCGTCGATTTGCTTCGAACGAAGACGTTCACTCTCCGTACAATCATGGTTCCGTATGCAGCCTCCAATATTTTTCCATGAAGGTATTAAATGTCTTGTCTCACAGTGGGATAAATGTATTAATAGTTATTGCGATTACTTTTGACGCAATAAAACTGTTCACATACTTTTCTCCATCTATCTCGTTTTCACTTGGCTGGCGCTTATATTGTACTTTCAACTGAATAACTGGAGCAGCGATTAGATCTGCTGCTTGCCGAACACGAAGTCTTGGGGTCAAATCCTCGCCTGAAACTTTTTAATTTGTCATGTGGACAGTTAAAAATATTTAAAATTTAGGAATAAGTTTACATAGTGCAGTAATTACAGAATAAGATATCATACATAATAACAATACAGTTTAGAGCTGTAGTTAATCGTAATACCGCCTGAACGATAATACGAGACTCTATTCTTTTCGAAAACTGGGGCTTGCTGATCTGAAGCCGTTTCGAAGAACTACTTTTGTATCGTTCCCAATCCGAGTATTAAAGCGCATCGACATTGATGAGTCATTCATTGCTGCCTCCCATTGCTGGAATCATTAATGCAATCATCATAAAAACCTCAATGTACGCTTCTTCTGTATTATAGACTGAATAACCATCCGTCAGAATAACCCCAAATGTGTGGGCTTGCAACGTACAGGAGTATAATGTATATTAAACATCCTTACTTATTTAGTACTATCCGACTTTGGCTCTGTTTAACTGCGCGAATAATACCCCCCATTACCGTTTCCATCAATTTTGAAACATAATTTCTGTCAATAAAACTTTTATTCTCAATGAGTGGTTTACAACCTACGGAATGATAATAAATTTAATTATGGTATGTAATCAATAATGAACCATGGACCTTGCTGTTGGTGGGGAGGCTTGCGTGCCTCAGGGATACTGATAGCCGTACCGTAGGTGCAACCACAACGGAGGGGTATCTGTTGAGAGGCCAGACAAACATGTGGTTCCTGAAGGGGGCAGCAGTCTTTTCAGTAGTTGCAAGGGCAACAGTCTGGATGATTAACTGATCTGGCCTTGTAACACAACCAAAACGGTCTTGCTGGTACTGCGAGCGGCTGAAAGCAAGGGGAAACTACAGCCGTAATTTTTGCCGAGGGCATGCAGCTTTACTGTATGATTAAATGATGATGGCGTCCTCTTGGGTAAAATATTCCGGAGGTAAAATAGTCCCCCATTCGGATCTCCGGGCGGGAACTACTCAGGGGGACGTTGTTATTAGGAGAAAGAAAACTGGCGTTCTACTGATCGGAGCGTCGAATATCAGATTCCTTAATCGGGCAGGTAGGTTAGAAAATATAAAAAGGGAAATGGATAGGTTAAAGTTAGATATAGTGGGAATTAGTGAAGTTCGGTGGCAGGAGGAACAACACTTTTGGTCAGGTGAATACCGGGTTATAAATACAAAATGAAGTAGGGGTAATGCAGGAGTAGGTTTAATAATAAATAGCAAAATACAAATACTGGTAAACTACTACAAACAGCATAGTGAAAGCATTATTGTGGCCAAGATAGAAACGAAGCCCACGCCTACTACAGTAGTACAAGTTTATATGCCAACTAGCTCTGCAGATAACGAAGAAATTGAAGAAATGAATGATGAAATAAAAGAAATTATTCAGATAGTGAAGGAAGACGAAAATTTAATAGTCATGGGTGACTGGAATTCGGTAGTAGGAAAAGGAAGAGAAGGAAACGTAGAAGGTGAATATGGAATGGGGGTAAGGAATGAAAGAGGAAGCCGCCTGGTAGAATTTTGCACAGAGCATAACTTAATCATAGCGAACACTTTGTTCAAGAATCATAAAAAGAGGTTGTCTACAGGGAAGAAGCCTGGAGATACTGGAAGGTCTCAGATAGATTATATAATGGCAATACAGAGATCCAGGAACCAGGTTTTAAATTGTAATACATTTCCAGGAGCAGATGTGGACTCTGACCACAATCTATTGGTTATGAACTGCAGATTAAAACTGAAGAAACGGCAAAAAGGTGAGAATTTAAGGAGATGGGACCTGGATAAACTGACTAAACCAAAGGTTGTAGAGAGTTGGGAGAAAGAAATACAGTAGAAGAAGAATGGGTAGCTTTGAGGGACGAAGTAGTTAAGGCAGCAGAGGATCAACTAGGTAAAAAGACGAGGGCTAGTAGAAATCCTTGGGTAACCGAAGAAATATTGAATTCAATTGATGAAAGGAGAAAATATAAAAATGCAGTAAATAAAGTAGGCAAAAAGGAATACAAACGTCTCAAAAATGAGATCGACAGGAAGTGCAAAATGTCTAAGCTGGGATGGCTAAAGCACAAATGTAAGGATGTAGAGGTGCATATCACTAGGGGTAAGATAGATACTGCCTACAGGAAAATTAAAGAGACCTTTGGAGAAAAGAGAACCACTTGCATGAATATCAAGAGCTCAGATGGAAAGCCAGTTCTAAGCAAATAAGGAAAAGCAGAAAGGTGGAAGGAGTATATAGAGGGTCTATGCAAGGGCGATGTTCTTGAGAACAATATTATGGAAATGGAAGAGGATGTAGATGAAGATGAAATGGGAGATATGAAACTGCGTGAAGAGTTTGACAGAGTACTGAAATACCTAAGTCGAAACAAGGCCCCGGGAGTAGACAACATTCCATTAGAACTACTGACAGCCTTGGGAGAGCCAGTCCTGACAAAACTCTACCATCTGGTGAGCAAGATGTATGAGACAGGCGAAATACCCTCAGACTTCAAGAAGAATATAATAATTCCAATCCCAAAGAAAGCAGGTGTTGACAGATGTGAACATTACCGAACTATCAGTTTAATAAGTCACAGCTGCAAAATACTAACGCGAATTCGTTACAGACGAATGGAAAACTAGTAGAAGCAGACCTCGGGGAAGATCAGTTTGGATTCCGTAGAAATGGTGGAACACGTGAGGCAATACTGACCCTACGACTTATCTTCGAAGCTAGATTATGGAAGGGCAAACCTACGTTTCTAGCATTTGTAGACTTAGAGAAAGCTTTTGACAATGTTGACTGGAATACTCTCTTTCAAATTCTGAAGGTGGCAGGGGTAAAATACAGGGAGCGAAAGGCTATTTACAATTTGTACAGAAACCAGATGGCAGTTATAAGAGTCGAGGGACATGAAAGGGAAGCAGTGGTTGGGAAGGGAGTGAGACAGTGTTGTAGCCTCTCCCCGATGCTATTTGTTGAAATTGTGTGAACAATATATTTCGTGTGTGACGGCGCAAAGTGCACTGTGTAAAATAGACCTCTTTGACATTGTCTAACACTCTTTGTGTGCGCTAATTATTCTGTTGTGTTCGCTGTAATTTTGTTTGTTCTTGAAAGTGCAAATATAGATATTAGTAACGTGTCCTTTTTTCTCCTTAATACTTATTCAGCTGCGCAAATTCCAATAGGTTATGGACCCAGCGTGCATTTGGAATAAGTATATCAATAAAATAGTAGGGAGAAAGTATTGGAAAAGTTCCAATTTACGTGAAGTGCGAGTTATCCTTACAAGACGATCGCAATTTTTTTCCGCATTATTTTTCGGTGTTCTTTACGGCAATAAAAAGCAAGTTACCGTTAAGAATGAGTGCGACACAAATTCCACAGATTGAAAGACTTATAGGTCGCGAAAACCATGCAACCTGGAAGTTCGCAGTAGAAGCGTATTTACGTTTAGACGACCTATGGGACGTGGTAGATGGGACAATGAAATCCACAGATCAGAATTATTCAAGTAAGGATAGGAAAGCAAAATCAAAATTGATATTACTGATTGATTCGGTGAATTATGTTCACGTTGAAAAAGCTGCTACAGCGAAAGAAGTCTGGGACAATTTACGAAGTGCATTCGCGGATGGTGGTCTTACGAGAAAAATAGGATTATTACGCGAGTTAATTACCACTCGTCTGGACAAATGTAAGAGTGTAGACGAATACGTTAACAAAATAATAACCACGTCGAACCGACTGAGAAACATCGGATTCGAGATCGCTGACGAATGGATAGGAACATTGCTGTTGGCAGGACTGCCCGAAAGGTATGCACCTATGATTATGGGACTTGAAAGCTCGGGTATACCAATCACAGGCGACAGTGTTAAGGTGAAAATCCTGCAGGACGTAAAGAGTGCTCCAAGCTGTTGTATATTGGAGAAGGAAGGTGCGTCTGCTCTCTACTCAAAAAATAAAAAGGGAGAACCGGTGAGGTGCTATAAATGTCAGAAGATGGGACATATTGCGTCTCAGTGCAAAGATAAAGTAAGCCCAAGATCAGACACTCAGCAAAAGAGGTATGTCACTGATAGCCCAGAGAGAAGGATCAATAACAAGGGTAAGGCACTCTCATGTTTTCATTCTTTTGGTGGGATGAGTAATCGTGACATGGAATGGATTTTAGACTCAGGTGCATCTGTGCATATTGTTAAAGATAAATCACTTCTTTATGACATCAAAGATAAGACTCAAACGGGAATATCTACTGTTGATGGCAACAAGCTCCAGTGTCACCTGGCTGGGAAACTACACTCCTGGAAATTGAAATAAGAACACCGTGAATTCATTGTCCCAGGAAGGGGAAACTTTATTGACACATTCCTGGGGTCAGATACATCACATGATCACACTGACAGAACCACAGGCACATAGACACAGGCAACAGAGCATGCACAATGTCGGCACTAGTACAGTGTATATCCACCTTTCGCAGCAATGCAGGCTGCTATTCTCCCATGGAGACGATCGTAGAGATGCTGGATGTAGTCTTCTGGAACGGCTTGCCATGCCATTTCCACCTGGCACCTCAGTTGGACCAGCGTTCGTGCTGGACGTGCAGACCGCGTGAGACGACGCTTCATCCAGTCCCAAACATGCTCAATGGGGGACAGATCCGGAGATCTTGCTGGCCAGGGTAGTTGACTTACACCTTCTAGAGCACGTTGGGTGGCACGGGATACATGCGGACGTGCATTGTCCTGTTGGAACAGCAAGTTCCCTTGCCGGTCTAGGAATGGTAGAACGATGGGTTCGATGACGGTTTGGATGTACAGTGCACTATTCAGTGTCCCCTCGACGATCACCAGTGGTGTACGGCCAGTGTAGGAGATCGCTCCCCACACCATGATGCCGGGTGTTGGCCCTGTGTGCCTCGGTCGTATGCAGTCCTGATTGTGGCGCTCACCTGCACGGCGCCAAACACGCATACGACCATCATTGGCACCAAGGCAGAAGCGACTCTCATCGCTGTAGACGACACGTCTCCATTCGTCCCTCCATTCACGCCTGTCGCGACACCACTGGAGGCGGGCTGAACGATGTTGGGGCGTGAGCCGAAGACGGCCTAACGGTGTGCGTGACCGTAGCCCAGCTTCATGGAGACGGTTGCGAATGGTCCTCGCCGATATCCCAGGAGCAACAGTGTCCCTAATTTGCTGGGAAGTGGCGGTGCGGTCCCCTACGGCACTGCGTAGGATCCTACGGTCTTGGCGTGCATCCGTGCGTCGCTGCGGTCCGGTCCCAGGTCGACGGGCACGTGCATCTTCCGCCGACCACTGGCTACAACATCGATGTACTGTGGAGACCTCACGCCCCACGTGTTGAGCAATTCGGCGGCACGTCCACCCGGCCTCCCGCATGCCCACTATACGCCCTCGCTCAAAGTCCGTCAACTGCACATACAGTTCACGTCCACGCTGTCGCGGCATGCTACCAGTGTTAAAGACTGCGATGGAGCTCCGTATGTCACGGCAAACTGGCTGACACTGACGGCGGCGGTGCACAAATGCTGCGCAGCTAGCGCCATTCGACGGCCAACACCGCGGTTCCTGGTGTGTCCGCTGTGCCGTGCGTGTGATCATTGCTTGTACAGCCCTCTCGCAGTGTCCGGAGCAAGTATGGTGGGTCTGACACACCGGTGTCAATGTGTTCTTTTTTCCATTTCCAGGAGTGTAGATCTACATGTAAGTGTAAATGGTGAATCAGATATGGTTACAGCACGCAATGTTCATTATGTGAAAAATGTGGCAACTAACCTGCTGTCTGTAGGGGAAATTGTCAAGAAAGGAAATAGTCACTTTTGACATGCAGGGTGCAAGAGTAATCAGTGAAAGTGGTGAAGTTATAGCTACAGCAAGTAACGAAAGGGGTATTTTTAAGTTGGATACCATTGACAGTAAACACAAAAATGTTAGTGATTCAGTATATTCAGCAGAAGGTTTTTTATGGCACCGGAGGCTTGGACATCTAAATAGAAAGAGTATGTCTATAATAAAGGATATGGTAAAGGGAATACAGAATTTTAGTGTGTCCAAGGATCCTTGTGAGACATGTATAAAGGGAAAACACGCAAGGTTACCCTTCAAGACTAGTAAGAGTAAATCCACAGAAGTCTTACAGTTCATCCACACAGATGTATGTGGCCCGATGGAGTGTGAATCCATAGGTGGGAGTAATTATTTTCTTACGTTTATTGATGATTACTCACGATATACTCATGTTTATTTTCTTAGTTCTAAAGACCAAGTGAGAGATATCTTTGAGGAATATTGCAATATGGTTGAAAGATGGACGGGAAAGAAGTTCAAGATCATCAGGTCTGATAATGGGAGAGAATATATTAACGAGAAATTGAAGAAACTTCTGGCAGAAAAGGGAATCAGGCATCAAACTATCGTAAGGTACAGCCCATCTCAAAATGGGGTTGCTGAGAGGGCTAATAGGACCATTGTTGAGAAAGCAAGGAGCATGATGACTGACGCTGAATTATCCAAAGATTTTTGGGCAGAGGCAGTGTCAACAGCTGTATATTTGAACAATATATCACCTACAAAAGCATTAAAGAATAGAACCCCTTATGAGATATGGGTAGGAAAGAAACCTGATCTAAGCAATATAAGGGTTTTTGGGTGTGATGCAATGGCACATATTCCAAAACAGCTAAGAGGAAAATGGGATCCGAAAGCTAAAAAGTATATTTTTGTAGGCTATTGTGAAAATTCAAAGGGCTACCGATTAATGGATCCATTGACTAAAAAGATTATCACAAGTAGAGATGTAATATTCTTTGAAAATAGAAAGGATTCAAAAGAGAGCAAAACCACTAAGTCAACTGCACCTAGTTCAGAAGGTGAAACCTTGTGTGAGGAAATAGGAAGTGAAGAAGAGGAAGACGACAGCCAAGGACAAATGGATACAATTTATGATGACAATGAGTTAGAGGATGAAAAACATGAAGAAAACAATGTAAGGCGTTCTTCTCGTGTGCCAAAACCGAAGGAATATCCGGATTTTGAGATGTATACAGCACAGTCTTTTAATGATGAGCCAAGAACAGCAGAAGAAGCAATGAGTGGCCCAAACTCTCAAGAATGGAAAGAAGCGATGAAGAGAGAATTAGAATCTTTATATCAGAACGAAACCTTTGAATGGGTAGATATGCCAGGAGATAAGAAGCCACTGCAGGCAAGATGGGTATTCAATTTGAAGAACCCTGAAAGCTCATCATCAAAATACAAAGCAAGACTTGTGGTAAATGGATATTCACAATAACATGGGGTAGATTACGAAGAAACTTTTTCGCCTGTAGTCAAGTATGCATCATTGAGATACCTTTTAGCCTTGGCAGTAAAACGAAATTTAATAATTCATCATATGGATGTTAAAACGGCATATTTAAATGGGAAATTGGAGGAGGAGATATATGTCATTCCACCAAGGGAAGCCATAAAAACCAGGTCAGAAGGTAAAAAGATTTGGCGTTTGAGAAAAAGTATTTATGGACTTAAACAAAGTGGACGTTGCTGGAATCGATGTCTACATGAAACTCTAATAAATATGAATATGAAGCAATCCAAGGCAGATCCCAGCAGTTACCATAAAGGGAGAAAAGAAGAAATAATAGTAATGGCGATATGGGTGGACGATTTCTTTATCCTGACTGAAAGTGAAGGCCAAATGAGAATTTTCAAGAAACAGCTGCAAACCAAGTTTAAGGTGCATGATTTGGGAGAAGTCAAACGTTATTTAGGTATGCAGATTACTAAGGATGAAGAAAGACAAGAATTGAGCATAAGTCAATCATCATACATGGAAAAAATATTAAAGAAATTTGGCATGAGTGATTGCAAACCCATAAGTACTCCAATGGAAGTAGGAGTGAAGTGTAAATGAGACTGATGTGGAATGTGACAAGAATGTTCCTTATTTAGAAGCAGTAGGGAGTCTGTTATATTTGTCTCAAACGTCACGACCCGACATTGCTTTGGCCACCAATGCAGTGAGCAGATATTGCAGAGACCCAAAGGAAAAGCACTGGAAAGCTGTAAAGAGGATATTCCGATACCTAAGAGGAAACTCAAGCTATGAGTTAAAATACCATATAGAGGGTAACGCAAAACTAGAGGGATATAGCGATGCGGACTGGGGGAGTGAATTGGGAGACAGATACTCCACCACTGGCTGCTGTTTTAAATTAATGGGGGGCCTCACATCATGGTCCTGTCAAAAGCAAAAAACTGTTGCATTGAGCACTGTAGAGGCCGAGTATATGGCACTATCTTACACCACACAGGAAGCATTATGGCTACGAACATTAATAAGTGAAATAGAACCCAATTTAATTGAGGAACCTACAACCATCTTCTGTGACAATAAGGGAGCCATAAACCTAGCTAAAATTGATGTTACTAGTGCTAGGACAAAGCATATTGATATACGGCACCATTTCATTCGGGACCACGTAGAGCGACAGAACATTGCCGTGGACATCTGCGTACAGAAGACATGTTAGCTGACCTTCTGACCAAACCCTTGGAAAGGGAGAAGTTTGAGAAGATTGTGGGACTATTTGGTTTATCTTGTGGAAGCAACACACAAAACATAAGTTCAAGGATGGGTGTTGGAATTGTGTGAACGATATATTTCGTGTGTGACGGCGCAAAGTGCACTGTGTAAAATAGACCTCTTTGACATTGTCTAACACTCTTTGTGTGCGCTAATTATTCTGTTGTGTTCGCTGTAATTTTGTTTGTTCTTGAATGTGCAAATATAGTTATTAGTAAGACGTCCTTTTTTCTCCTTAATACTTATTCAGCTGCGCAAATTCCAATACTATTCAATCTGTATATTGAGCAAGCAGTAAAGGAAACAAAAGAAAAGTTCAGAGTAGGTATTAAAACCCATGGAGAAGAAATTAAATCTTTGAAGTTCGCCGATGACATTGTAATTCTGTCAGAGACAGCAAAGGGCCTGGAAGAGCAGCTCAACGGAAGGGACAGTGCCTTGAAAGGAGGATATAAGATGAACACCAACAAAAGCAAAACAAGGATAATGGAATGTAGTCGAATTAAATTGGGTGATACTGTAGGAATTAAATTAGGAAATGAGACGCTTAAAGTAGTAAATGAGTTTTGCTATTTGGGGAGCAAAATAACTGATGATGGTCGTAGTAGAGAGGATATAAAATGTAGATTGGCAATGGCAAGGAAAGCGTTTCTGAATAAGAGAAATATGTTAACATCAAGTATAGATTTAAGTATCAGGAAGTAGTTAATGCAAGTATTTGTATGGAGTGTAGCCATGTATGGAAGTGAAACGTGGGCGATAAATAGTTTAGGCAAGAAGAGAATAAGAAGCTTTCGAAATGTGGTGCTACAGAAGAATGCTGAAGATTAGATGGGTAGATCACATAACTAATGAGGAGGTGTTGAGTAGAATTGGAGAGAAGAGAAATTTGTGGCACAACTTGACTATTAGAAGGGATCGGTTGGTAGGGCATATTCTGAGGCACCAAGGGATCACCAATTTAGTACTGGAGGGCAGCGTGAGGGGTAAAAATCGTAGAGGGAGACGAAGAGATGAATACACTAAACAGATGCAGAAGGATGTAGGCCGCAATAGGTACTGGGAGATGAAGAAGCTTGCACAGGATAGAGTAGCATAGAGAGCTGCATCAAACCAGTCTCTGGACTGAAGGCCACAACAACAACATGTTATCAAATAGCAGATTTAGTAATTAAACACAGGATGAGCAATGTTACTAATCTAAGACATTACAACACCAATCAAATGAACTCCCTATACTAACTACCCTACCATTGGCACAATGGAAACTCTATTCCTCATCGTGCCCCTTTCCCTAACTTATGTTGGTTGATACTGCTCACGCAATTCGCTGTTCTACTGAATCTACACCTAGACGGACACAAAATCAGAGAGCTTAAGCAAAGAGCTAGTGGAACACGTACTCATTTTCAATTACAGTGCCCTACTTTGCCAGCTGTTTGTGCTAATATCACCATAATTCAGTGCAAAGATTACGACGGTCGTCCCAGGCACCGGCGTAATGTCGTCTTTCCCCTGTGAAAGCTCGACTTTATCTAAAAACGTGGACCTGATTTCCGTCCGAAAACACCTGACCGTAAAGTCCTCAGTTGCGGAGTCCGTCACGAGTCGATACACAATCTACTTGCACAAATGCCAGGAATAGTTGGTAGACTCAGGTACGCAGCAGCAAAGGAACACTTAATGTTGCATTCGAATGCCACAAGTGAGCACAAATCTGTTTTCTCTTCTCAGAGCAAGAGATGAGCCTGCTCTTGTGGAGACGTATGCACTAAGTCTAAACAACTGGAGAGGGATCACTGGTCGCAGTGCCAGCAATATCTCCGAACCTATGTCTAACAGGCGTTGAGGGATGCTAAACTACCGGACCAACAGATGGCTCTAGCGCGTGCTGGCCAAAGATCATATCACTGAGAGTCTGCCAGAGATCACTGGTGTCCGCCATATCTGAATTTGGCAAAAAACTAAGTGTCAAAACACAGATGAAAATGTTTTTCGTTCTGCGCCCTCATAAGTCTTTTATATTGGATGTTCTAGATATCTACACATCAACATAATGAAGTGTTTCTAATGTAGCGAGAAAAAACAGTGACAGTTCTGCTATGAAATTCCAAAATTGGAGTGTGTTTTGAAGTTTGACAAGCTGACCTATAAATCGTTTACTATTAATTTTTGAGTGCTTTGCTTATTAGCCCATTTTAAAACACTATTTAAGTGTCAACAAATTACCTTACTTGCCAAAGCTTTTAACTACAGGTATAATTCGGAAAATCAAGTGTGGAAAACAGTAATGTCTCTTGAAAAAAAGTTGACATAGTTTGTTTAGGGGTATCTTTACTGACAACGGAAATTACAACTGAACTATTAAAGTATTAATTACGTATAAATGGAAAAAAATTGTTATTTCTCTTTATCTGAAGTGATGCATTACCGATCTGTATATATGCTGACACTGTAATTGCAACATTCACTTACGAATTTGGCTCTCTCTTTGATCAGAAATTTAAATGCCATGATTTTATTAACGCCTGTACGTGGCATGGTGTATTTTAACTGAGTGATAAGGTAGAAGCACCAGTTTTTGACAGTGCTTCAGTCTTTGATATGAGACGAGAAGTACATTTAAATGAGACAAACACAAAGGCCAACGTTAAGGCACATCTTAAATGCATGACTTGTATCATTTGGAAGTTAAGTCTAGTAATAATATTATATTGGACTTATCCATGATGATGTAGGAAGTGAAGGAACTTGTTGAAAATAACATCGATCACAGCTGTTAAGCCGGCCGTGGTGGCCAAGCGGTTAAAGGCGCTACAGTCTGGAACCGCGCGGCCGCTACGGTCGCAGGTTCGAATCCTGCCTCGGGCATGGATGTGTGTGATGTCCTTAGGTTAGTTAGGTTTAAGTAGTTCTAAGTTCTAGGGGACTGATGACCTTAGAAGTTAAGTCCCATAGTGCTCAGAGCCACAGCTGTTAATTTTAAGGTTGGGGTCTCTTAAAACTGTAAATTTCCAGTCTGACACCCAAACAATGACTGGTACCATGGTTTTATTTTAAAATTGAATTCAAAACATGTCAGTGAGCAAAATTAATTACACTACGAATTACAACTATGGAATTTGATTTCTGTGAATCTTGGTTCCAGTCTTTGACATGGTGTCAATCACTGGAATGACTGGTTGTCAGTATAGGACCCAAGCAAAGCCAAACCTGAAAGAGAAATGTGCAGAAGCTGGCCAGACAGGCACCCCAAAAGGCTGCTACAATCTGTGTGAGATAATGGTGACATTATATTGCAAATTTAGTGTAAAAAGTTCCATATTGTCTGAATTTGTCCTATACTGACAGGACATTCTAGTCCAGTCAATTTTCTTATCTGCAAAAGTACACTAGCCAATACCAGTGGCACAAAGGTAGTGCCAAACTATCCACTAACAACAGAAGTATTGCTGGACAATGTGCAGTAAATAATATGTAATAACCTGAGAAATTCAGAATTGGTTTTAAGAAATAGAACAGTAATTGGAAAGAGAGTAACATTTTGAAAATAACAAATGACACAAGTTTTCAGTTCTTATGAAAGCTCACTTAAATTCCTTATTGTTTCCTCTCTGTTCTCCTTTCTCGAGGGAAAAATGTGATAACATAAAAGTGCAAGAAAGTTGTGTACAATGTTGGAAATGATGAAAAAGAAAATCTCACTATGCTTTTAACAGCATATACTGCTGTAAAGCTTGCTCCTCCTAAGAACATGATTTTCTCCCATCTCTCTCTCTCTCTCTCTCCCCCCTCCCTCCCTCCACCATGTGAAGAGTATTCCTGTAATAATAGCTAATAGCATACCAAGAACATGAGGGTGTCACCGTGGAGATCTGTTTTCTGGCACAGACGTCTGATACACCTATTCCACAGCAAAACTTTCTTTCAGTAGGTGTGGTACCAGTGCACTCCCATAGGATAACAGAATATTATGTCCTCCAGGAATCACATTGGGTACATCACATACAGCATAAACTATACAGCAACTACAACGTTTTGTGAGCACGTAATCCCAGTCAGTATCTTTAATTGTAACATAACTCTTGACTCCCATAATTACCTGCTTATAAGTGGGCTTGTACTACAGGTTATTGGTAAAGCAAATACTAATTGAATAGGTCTTCACACTTATAATACTTAGCCGAAATTCTGCAAAAAAGTAATTGTTTTATTACTGTATCATCTCTATGGTGAATTAAGAGGTACTGACTGGTTTCTTTGAACATTTAATAGAAGCCTTCTTTTTACTTGCTATTGATAAAGAGCCATTCCAAGTTCTGTACAGAAAAATCTCTCGCATTTTTCATGAGGTTTGTTATTCTGTACACTTATATTTCTTTTTCTAAATGGTAAATAATGCATTCAGACATTGTTGGTATTAAAGGTAATTCATGATATAAATTATATTTAAACCAGAAAATTAAAGGTTCCACATGGCACATGAAAAGTACCTTGCTACACACATGTATATACAGATTCCAAAATGTCTGTGTATTTGAGTTACAAACTTTTTAAAACAGAAATTCTGTATTAGATAACTTTTATGCATGTACTAAATGCAGAATACTGTTCTGTTTACATTAATACTGTATGTACTGCAATAATAACCAAAATCTCTCTTGTGACAGCCAGAGCGAGAGCACCAGCAGCAGCGAGTACTGTTTGTATAAAGCGTTTATTTTGCATTTTGTTTACGACCTTCCACTAAGGAAGGGATTCTATTTGTGTTTATCTGCTCTGCATAGTAACTAACAGTTCTTGATAAAACTTTACGTAGTTTTCGTGTTAGATTTCTTAGTGTTTTCTTGATCGTTTAGAACAGAAAGCGCCCTAAAACCGTCTTTTGTTTGTTTCGCGGCCGTTAGCCACTAGTCACTTGAATCAGCAGTTGTCTTGTGACAGCCAGAGCGAGAGCACCAGCAGCAGCGAGTACTGTTTGTATAAAGCGTTTTTGTACTTATTTGCTGCGCTTAGCTTTTAAATAGTTTTTCTGGGAAAACCTAGCGTAGTTTTCGCGTCTCGTATTTCAGTGAGTGTTTCTTGATTATCAGAGTAGCTCATCAGAAGATTATCTTGGGAATTTGTCACCGTATAGAGTAGGGTAAACATAGTCATGTGTAGGGACTGTGGTTGTTGTGAGCGGACGCAAGGAGAATTGGCCACTCTTCGGGGGCAGGTGGAGGCTTTGTCTGTTAGGCTCATCGAGCTCGAGGCGCAGGCGTCGGCTCGTAGTGGCGTTGGGGCAACTGTGGTGAGACCTATGCCTACTTCGG
This sequence comes from Schistocerca serialis cubense, assembly GCF_023864345.2. NCBI lineage: Eukaryota > Metazoa > Arthropoda > Insecta > Orthoptera > Acrididae > Schistocerca > Schistocerca serialis. The sequence goes on from NC_064639.1 coordinate 506,948,137, forward strand.
TGGCCTTGGAATCACATGGAACCCCTGATGTCGCTGCGTCTTCCGGCAGTGAGCATCTTACCGGTCAGCCATCACTCCAGGGTGAATGGCGGACAGTGGTGGGCTCACGAGTGCCTGGCCGAAAGGCGAAGGTGGGATCTGGCCGCGTGGCGGCTGCCTTACCCCTTTCCAACAGGTACAGGGTGCTTCCTAGTGGTGATGACATCGTTTCCGAGCCACCACAGGATGCCTCGCCTGTTGGGCCAGTGGCCGATTCTCCGGCAAGGTCCCGACAGTCACAGAGGGCGGGCCTATTAGTTATAGGGAGCTCCAACGTTAGGCGGGTTATGGAGCCCCTCAGGAAAATAGCGGGTAGGTCGGGGAAGAATGCCAGTGTGCACTCGGTGTGCTTGCCGGGGGGTCTCGTCCGTAATGTGGAGGAGGCCCTTCCGGCAGCTATTGAACGCACTGGGTGTGACCGGCTGCAGATAGTAGCACATGTCGGAACGAATGACGCCTGCCGCTTGGGTTCTGAGGCCATCCTTGGTTCCTTCCGGCGGCTGGCTGATTTGGTGAAGACAACCAGCATCGCACGCGGAGTGCAAGCTGAGCTTAATATCTGCAGCATAGTGCCCAGAGTCGATCGCGGTCCTCTGGTTTGGAGCCGTGTGGAGGGTCTAAACCAGAGGCTCAGACGACTCTGCGACTATAATGGTTGCAAATTCATCGACCTCCGTTATTGGGTGGAGAACTGTAGGGCCCCCCTAGACAGGTCAGGCGTGCACTACACACCGGAAGCAGCTACTAGGGTAGCAGAGTATGTGTGGCGTGCACACGGGGGTTTTTTAGGTTAGAGTGACCCCCCCTTGGGCGAAACGATAAAATACCTGACGGCTTACCAGAGAGGACATTATCATCGTTGATAAAGAACGTCCGTCCTCAGAGACCAAAAACAGGAAAAGTTAACGTAATATTGGTAAACTGCAGGAGTATCCAGGGCAAGGTTCCTGAATTAGTATCTCTTATTGATGGAAATAGTGCGCATATAGTATTAGGAACGGAAAGTTGGTTAAAACCGGAAGTGAACAGTAACGAAATCCTAGACACAGAATGGAATATATACCGCAAGGATAGGATAAACGCCAATGGTGGAGGAGTATTTATAGCAGTAAAGAATTCAATAATATCCAGTGAAGTTATTAGCGAATGCGAATGTGAAATAATCTGGGTTAAGTTAAGTATCAAAGGTGGGTCAGATATGATAGTCGGATGCTTCTATAGACCACCTGCATCAGCAACCGTAGTAGTTGAGCGCCTCAGAGAGAACCTGCAGAACGTCGTGAAGAAGTTTCGTGATCATACTATTGTAATAGGGGGAGACTTCAATCTACCAGGTATAGAATGGGATAGTCACACAATCAGAACTGGAGCCAGGGACAGAGACTCTTGTGACATTATCCTGACTGCCTTGTCCGAGAATTACTTCGAGCAGATAGTTAGAGAACCAACTCGTGAAGCTAACGTTTTAGACCTCATAGCAACAAATAGACCGGAACTTTTCGACTCCGTGAATGTAGAAGAGGGTATCAGTGATCATAAGTCAGTGGTTGCATCAATGACTACAAATGTAATAAGAAATGCCAAGAAAGGAAGGAAAATATATTTGCTTAACAAGAGTGATAGGGCACAAATCGCAGAATATCTGAGTGACCACCATCAAACGTTCATTTCTGAGGAAGAGGATGTGGAACAAAAATGGAAAAAATTCAGAAACATCGTCCAGTACGCCTTAGATAAGTTCGTACCGACTAAGGTCCAAAGCGAGGGGAAAGATCCACCGTGGTATAACAATCATGTACGAAAGGTACTACGGAAACAAAGAAAGCTTCATCATAGGTTTAAGAGTAGTCGAATCATAGCTGATAAGGAAAAGCTGAACGAAGCGAAAAAGAGCGTAAAGAGAGCAATGAGAGAAGCATTCAACGAATTCGAACATAAAACATTGGCAAACAATCTAAACAAGAACCCTAAAAAGTTTTGGTCATATGTAAAATCGGTAAGCGGATCTAAATCCCCTATTCAGTCACTCGTTGACCACGATGGCACCGAAACAGAGGACGACCGAAGAAAGGCAGAAATACTGAATTCAGTGTTCCGAAACTGTTTCACTGCGGAAAATCGTAACACGGTCCCTGACTTCAGCCGTCGCACGGACGCCAAAATGGAAAATATTGAAATAAACGATATCGGAATTGAAAAACAACTGCTATCACTTAGTAGCGGAAAAGCATCCGGACCAGACGAGATACCCTTAAGATTCTACAGTGATTATGCTAAAGAACTTGCCCCCTTTCTATCAGCAATTTATCGTAGATCGCTGGAAGAACGTAAAGTACCTAGCGACTGGAAGAAAGCGCAGGTCGTTCCCATTTTCAAGAAGGGTCATAAATCAGATGCGAATAATTATAGGCCTATTTCGCTTACGTCAATCTGTTGTAGAATAATGGAACATGTTTTGTGTTCTCGTATTATGACGTTCTTAGATAATACAAATCTCCTTCATCATAACCAACATGGATTCCGCAAACAGAGATCATGTGAAACTCAGCTCGCCCTATTTGCCCAAGAAATTCACAGTGCCGTAGACACTGGCGAGCAGATTGATGCCGTATTCCTGGACTTCAGGAAGGCATTTGATATGGTTCCGCACTTACGTTTAGTGAAAAAAATACGAGCTTACGGAATATCGGACCAGGTTTGTGATTGGATTCAGGATTTCCTAGAAGAAAGAACACAACATGTCATTCTTAACGGTTCAAAATCTGCAGATGTAGAGGTAATTTCGGGAGTACCGCAGGGAAGCGTGATAGGACCTTTATTGTTTACAATATACATAAATGACTTAGTTGACAACATCGGTAGCTCCGTGAGGCTATTTGCAGATGACACGGTTGTCTACAAGAAAGTAGCAACATCAGAAGACTCGTACGTACTCCAGGAGGACCTGCAGAGGATTAATGCATGGTGCGACAGCTGGCAGCTTTCCCTAAACGTAGATAAATGTAATATAATGCGCATACATAGGGGCAGAAATCCATTCCAGTACGATTATGCCATAGGTGGTAAATCATTGGAAGCGGTAACGACCGTAAAATACTTAGGAGTTACTATCCGGAGCGATCTGAAGTGGAATGATCACATAAAACAAATAGTGGGAAAAGCAGGCGCCAGGTTGAGATTCATTGGAAGAATTCTAAGAAAATGTGACTCATCGACGAAAGAAGTAGCTTACAAAACGCTTGTTCGTCCGATTCTTGAGTATTGCTCATCAGTATGGGACCCTTACCAGGTTGGATTAATAGAAGAGATAGACATGATCCAGCGAAAAGCAGCGCGATTCGTCATGGGGACATTTAGTCAGCGCGAGAGCGTTACGGAGATGCTGAACAAGCTCCAGTGGCGGACACTTCAAGAAAGGCGTTACGCAATACGGAGAGGTTTATTATCGAAATTACGAGAGAGCACATTCCGGGAAGAGATGGGCAACATATTACTACCGCCCACATATATCTCGCGTAATGATCACAACGAAAAGATCCGAGAAATTAGAGCAAATACGGAGACTTACAAGCAGTCGTTCTTCCCACGCACAATTCGTGAATGGAACAGGGAAGGGGGGATCAGATAGTGGTACAATAAGTACCCTCCGCCACACACCGTAAGGTGGCTCGCGGAGTATAGATGTAGATGTAGATGAAATATGAAGAGCACAATACTTTGGGTCTGCAATAACTCAAACGTAAAATACTTTAGTTCTCTATGGGAAACTTCGTTCTTTACATGACTCATGCTACTGCTTTCACTCTTTATGGAAAACTAAATGGTTTATGTTACAGTTAACTAGCAAAAAGTGTAACCATTGTTACATAATTTCTGTGAAGTAAGATTCCTTAATGTTAATTCCTTCCTTTGTCATCATAACTTGATAATTTCAGTTCCGCATGGGACACGTGAACTAACAAAATGAAATGCTTTTATCACTATGACCAAACAAAATCTTTTTAACATGTAGAACACAGTTCAAATCAGCATAAAGTGTAACTCTATAATTAAGGAAAATGTTGATGAAAATTAGGCATGTAACATGAATACTGAAATTTCCTAGATTTCCAAGTGTAACTGTAATCACTGTATTCTGTACTTTGTAGTGCTAGAAAGATAATTCTATATGATTATTTGCATTCTCTCCCCCCCCCCCCCCCCCACCACCCCCCTCAACACAGGAAAATATAATAGAAAGACCTCCTAGGAATTATTAAAACAAGAATTAACAGAGTAACAATTTTATTGCTCTTATGTTGCAGAGTATCCACAAACATTACTGTTTGAAACATAGGGCTACTGCATACTCCATTAGGTCACACCCATCCTGTGATTAAACTGTTTTCTTAAAGTGAAAACTCAAGTTAACATTAGTTATTGAGGGAATTATTTTCTCACACTGAAAGCCATCTGTCAAATAAGTTTCATAGCATATTTTTTTCATTAATTTCACACAAATCACCTGTTTTTAATGCAAGTGCATATTTTGTAACACCAAACATCTTAAAATAAGCTTATATAATAAACAATTATAATTTTGTTACAATATCTACACAGGATGTAAAGAGTTAATTTTACTTCAATGTGATTCATCCTTTGAAGTTCATCATTACACAACAACAAATCTATGGGCAAAATAGTTTTAAAAAATCTGTCAAAATGTCACACCCATCTGCATGGAATGTCCCATTACATAATCTTTTCCTATTTGAGCACTATACATGATTAAAAAATATGAGTTTATTTAACTTCTGCCTTATACTTGATTTTTTTGTTTAAAATTTTCTCAGCACACTTTTTTTCCATATGTTTTTAAGTGTATGCAGGAGTATAGGGATGCAATCTTACAAACTAGTTGAGTCTGATGTAAGTCCTCAATCCCAATTTCATAATGGTTATCATGACCAAGAGCAAGAAATGGGTAATCTACAAATTTATTTTTAACACAATGCAAAATCTTGGCCTGTATATATTTCTGTCGCATATCCGCAACAATCACAAACATCTGAAACAGTTTCTCTGAGTATTCTACAACAGAGTACACGCAGTCACTTGTTTTAACCAGTTTTCCCCAGTTAACAAAATTTTCAAATGTATTTTTATTGGCCATATTGGGACAAGCATAGAGAGCATCACATTCTAATGCAGATTTAACTACTGGTGGCTTCAGTATGTGAAGACAGTCTTTGCATGTGATCTGCCTTGAAAGGGCAATGACTCATACCCTGCAATATAATAGAGTATGTTATGCTTGTAAAATGAGAACTTAATCTTATCATCAAGAAGTGCACACCACTTCTCTACTTCATTTTCCGCAGCACTTTCATCACTTTCTACTACATGCTTTCTTGCATGAAAATCATAAACAGGTGGTAAACAATACACATTAAAATTTGAGCAATTCCCATTCATTGCAGTGACACTGTTACCCAAGAGCAACTTTCTCATGGCACATTTGAACTGGTATGCAATTGGATTGATGTTCCAACCACCTCCGGACCGAATGCAGGAAAAAAAGCTCTATGTGGTCTTGTGACAGTTTAAATGTTTGCAAATACTTCAGAGGAGATTCAACACGAAGCATACTTGCCAGAGCTATGTGCCTGACTGATTGCGTATTGAAAATTATCCCAAAAGCAAAAGTATTTCTTGCATGGAGCAGCAATGGAACACCAATGATTTTTAAGCATTTGATATAATTTTCAGTGTCTCTGTAAATACCAAGCCAATAAGATTTGTTGTCAATTCTCAGGGGGCTCTTATACCCTTTACCTAATGGATTTCTGGAGTTCAGAATATCAAAAATCCTATCAATATAATACAAATATTCTACTGTTGCTTCACTTCCTTTAAAATTTGGTTCACCAACCCTCCTCAAAACTCTATACTATCTGCCACGCTAGAACTCAAAGACTGTGCAGCTAATGAAACATTCATTTTTCTATTTACATAACTTATAGGTTGTCCTGATAGTTTGTTGGCAAATGTCATACCTCCATCTTGTTGTACCTTGCTCAATTGCTCAATGAAATGCCATATAATAATGCCAGTTGGAGACTCGATAGCAGATACTTCTGCTAGAGCATTTCTGGCTAACTTAATCATATGACACATGTCCAAGATACAATAAACATTGTATTTTTCCACAGGATGAGGACATTGCAGCCATCACATGTAACACACCAAACCCTAATGCCAGAACTATACAGCTTCTCTAAGCAGATTTTATCAGTGTGGCCTTATTATTTGCCTGTACACTGTTGATAAAGAAATATGCAATCAGGCATTTAAATTTGCCTTTAATAGAACCAGGGCCTCAGATGCCTCAATTACTTCTTTTTACTGAGGCACTTCCCCACCAAAGTCTAAAAATACTGTATATTACTTAGTTCCTTAGTCCCATACTACTTCCTTCCTAATTGCCATACTGTCTACAATTAGGCTTGAATCACTGAATTGGTCCCTTACAATTGGGTTCAAGTCAATGTACTTAAAAAACATCTTTTAAGAAGCCAGGTACACAGTCTACACTTGCCACCCATTTGGAAATCAATTATTTATGGGGCAGAGGCATTAATTTTTGCAGGTATTCATATGCTGCTTGTGAATAAAAGTACACAGTCATTTTCACATTTGTTGTGTATCTATTACCCTTTGACGAGAGATAGTTTTTCACTAAATTGCGCACTAATTCCACTTGTGTTCCTTTCTGATGACTGAGGAAGTTATGTAACTTCTCAGGAAGATGCCCCTTCTCCTTCAATGAACTTATTGTGTCATCCATGCAAAACACTTTCTTCTCTCTTCTTCGAAGTTTTTCACGGACGCACTTCAGTTTACGTTTTAATTCATGCACAATGTCTGAGAAAAAAATTGCAATTTTCGGTCGCCTTGTCTTCCATTTCTACTTTCGACTGTATACCACAATCAATTACTAAAGAACCAACTGCACTCTGAAATAAAGAAATAATTTCGTTATATATTATTGAAATAACTCAAGGCTTGATGAAAAGATATTATAAGAAAACTTTGGGGGTGTGAAAACATCCTTATACTAATGTTTTCGACGCAATTCGAAGTTTCTGCATTGGACAAATGGGACATGCTTTCCACGGAAGAATTCTCATTGACAACATTCTCCACGCAATCAGTAGCTTCTGCAGTGGGTAAATCGAGCACGGATTCCATGCCAGAACGCTAAAAACAAAAATATGGACCTGTATTACAACATTGCTTAGACCTATGTAGCCCATTTGTGTCCGTACGAAATAAACTCACAAAAGTAAAAAGCACACACATAGTGCCAAGGAAATTAATTAGCTACCTCAAATGGAGAAGCATCGTTGTCACTCAAAATCCTAACAACATGTCGTCGTGGCTGTTTATTTGGTGGCATCAAATGTGTCGGAAAGTCGAAAACTCATGGCACTGCTTTGGATTTGAGACGTTTCTTCCACGTTCCAGGGCTCACTACGTAATCATCTTGTCGGAAATGGTTTCCGCAAAGAAAACTGCAAGACGTGGGATTAAAATCTTTCCGCTTCACGGAAGTAATCCACTTCTTTAGCAGCTCTGGGTGCTTTAGAGGAAACCTGTTCAAAAACATCGAATTAGCAAACGCACTAAGTCTGTATTTTTTTCATATTGTATCGGTGGTCCTATTACCTGTGAAATGGTAAGTCACTTTCCTTACTCCATCGCTTCGTACAATTGAAAACGGAACAAGAAATTACCATTTCGATAACCCTTAATTCCTTATACACCGTACAGACCGAGAGACACTTCTTGCCAAATTCGAATATGGCGGACAGTACAGACTACAGTAATCTGCTGGTAGAGCCATCTATCGGTAGGTCCGGTAGTTGAGCATCCCTCATTTCGCTAGCTTTAGACGCCTGTCTATGTCTAGGCCTCCATTCACTGACCAGACTTCCAGTTCCTCTCACATGTATTCCTACGCGTTTTCGGCCAATCAGGACTCTGAAATTTCGCACGGTTCTCTGACCTTTCATGGGCGCGCCATATTTGTGTCCCGTTCCAACCGTTGTATAGCCGCAGCGGCGAGAGGCAGTAACACTCTGTCTCGCATGCACGCTCTGTCTCTCCTTCCACCTGTGTGGTCTCAGGTTCGTCTGGTGCCCCTTGCGGTCACTGGTGCCACTCTGCCGCCAAAGCAGCCGCCGTGTGAAGCTCCGGCCAGCCGCCGGCCACTTCGCTTGTTCTACAGCTCAAAACAGCTCTTTCCTGTGTCCGTCCAAACCACCTTCCCAGTGATAATATGCACAGTTCTCAAAATCTTACGTACCAGTATGAACGTTCGTTTGTTGGTATTAGTATTGTTCTGTTTAACGGCTATGCCTGTCCTTATGGTATTTGTCATTTATTTTCTGAATAAATCTCATGTAAGGTGCTAGAATCTGCCACCTTACAGGCTAACAGCAGACTTTGCGGCCAGCTTGGTCACATTTGCCACCTCAAATGATCCTCGTTGACTTGTCATGTCACATCTACTGTGGAAAATTAACTGCACATCATCGGAAGAGAACGCTATTTTTAGAATTCCGTACCTAATTAGGTGCAGACGAAACCCCTATAGGATCAGTTTATTGTCTGTCTGTATTTTCAAAGCTCTTTTTCTCCGGAACGGGGAAGACATATCAAGTTGCAATTTGTGTGGGATATTAAACTCTGCGTTGCCTTGGCGGTGTAAAAAAGTGAAGCTTCTAAGTCAACGCAATCAAAGTTACAGCCATTCATGTCATATACTTCTATAGTGGCAAACTCACTCATCTTAATCTATGGGGTACTTCCCGTTGACCTGCAGCCATGAAATGTGCCAAGAAACCAAGTTTCACACTGACACCAAAGGAAAAAGTCCGAAAACTGCTAATTTGTATTTATATAACACGAAAAACACCTTTTTAGCATTTATTATAAAACTTTGTCTGTCCGTCGGTCTCTTAAGACCGTTTTCTCTCAGGAATGCGCAGACGTATCAAGTTTTAAATTTTAGTCACATACTGAGGTCTGTGGTGGCTTGGCTGTATAATAAGCGTAAGCTTCGAAGTCAACGCAGTCAAAAAATATGGCCATTTATGTCACATGTTTTCATACTCGCAAACTCAATCGTGAAAACTTATAGGATACTTACTCTTAGTCTAGAAGCATGAAATTTGGAAAGAAGCAACGTTTTAGTGTACAAGTAAAGAAAAAAACCTGAAGTTGAGAATTTGTAATTATTTCATAAGGAGAAAAAATGTCTGTCCGTCCGTCTGTTTAGCCCTCTTTTTTCTCAGCACAGGAAGGACGCATCAAGTTGGAATTAAAGTCAAATACTAAGGTACATAGTCACTCGGCGGTGTAATAAAAGCAAGCTTCGAAGTCAATGCATCCAAAAGATACGTCCGTTGGCACATATTTTGACACACTCAACCTTAGTCATCGAAACCTACTGGGTAGTTCTTGTTGACATAGAATCACGAAATTTTCGAAGGAGCAAGGTTTCACAATAGGACCAAAGAAAAAAATCAGAAAATTGTTAATTTGTAATTATATCAGACGAAAAAAAAATTTGTAATTTGATGAGACTGGGCAGACGTATCGAGTTAAAAAACCTACAGCGTTGTTCCCCTAACGTACAATCATGAAATTTGACAAGATGAAAGAGTTCACAGTACAAGTAAAGGAAAAAAGTAATTTGTAATTGTATAACACGAAAAAAGTTTCTTTTATCATTTGTTATCGAAACATTCTCGAAAGTCTTAGAATCCCTGGGATCGATCTTTTTCCGGTATCAGCGTCGATAACAGACAAAAATCGTCGAGTCTCTCGATTGCCAGTGTGGATGAACTGTGTTTACACATAAACTTGTTTGTACAGAACCCCCAGTTCGCGAGTCCTACCCGCAACTGGTCCTTTTTTTATATAGCACGTGTCTGTTACTAAGGGAGAGAAAAAAAAAGAACTGGTGAAACTTAAAACGGATTCGAATCTCTGCTCCTTTTCATGGAAAGCATGCAGGTTGACCTTTCAGTTACAGTGACATCCTGCAAAAATAACCCTGTTTAGGATCTATTTGGTGTATCCAAGGCTGATAACAGCGTATTTTAGTTGCAGAAAAGCTTGTGTGTCTTCTTGGGATGGGTCTAGCAAACAAAAACGGCAATTTTTAAGTAAAGTTTCGAATAATAATTGCTCTTCGGCGTGTGCTCAGCTCCATACAAAAAAACAGCATGTTGCATTTCATTAGCGTCAGTGCTGTGCCGGAAAATTCCTCTGGAACGATTTTTCGCAGCCACTTTCTGTGCTCCAAAGGATACAAGAGCAGCTCACAGCTGTATACCATGCCGTCACTCCGCTGAGAACGCTGCGTCAAGACAGGCTACGTCAGAGTGTGCGCCCAGGCGTGTGAAAGGAAACGCGTAATGTGTTAACGGCATGGGTGCGTCTTCTGTTGTCAGGATGAGTCAGCGGAGAGGACTGAGTGAATCTGAGTGCAGAACAAGTGTAGAGAACACCACGAAGGGAAATTACGTCTGACAAAGAGAGATTTCACAAATTATGAATTGCACAGGATAGCTGCGTTAGTCTTCTCCTTTTCCTTCAGTGTCTTTTCCCATATGTGACAAGATATCGTAGTAACGGGAATAGACGATGTGTTTGTGTGTGTGTGTGTGCGTGTGTGTGTGTGTGTGTGTGTGTGTATGCGCGCGAGCGTGTAGGTCGATCGCTCCATGGATTCCCTCGTTACAGGTACAAAGCGTCACTTATCCCAAGAGAGCAATGTTGTGGGTACCGTCTCCCAACGATGCGTGCTAAGTTTCGTTGCAGACCTATCTGTATTCGATTTCAACAGATACAGAAGAGAGAATGGAGAATCATCTGGACATTTGTCTAGAGCCTAATCGAAAACACTTAAAAACCACATAAAGGCTTATCGAACCAACGATAGTGTAACCACAAAGCTGATCTGAGTCACAGTGGTCTGCACAGCAGGTGAACTTCCCGGATGGCTAAACGTTAAACTTGGCCAAGACACAGAAGGGAGAAAAACCAGACGAGAGGGAGTAGGACTCGCGTACAAACTTAGTTGTGTAGACTGATGATAATAATACCACTAATAATAACTTTTGTTATTTCGTGAGGCGCAGTGGCCTGGTGCAAGTCCGGAATTATTTTGTATCGTGGAATCCGAACCAAGTTTTGTTTCTGGCGACACCTCACATCGTTAAGATGTGAAGGGTAGGTTGAGAAAGCCATGCTCCTACCGGGATTCGACTTCGCGACCTCAGTTTCCACGCTCGCCGTTTACTGCTGGACCACGAGGACCGAGACGTACAAGTATGTAGACAGTTCATCTACAGATCTGGATGAATGAGTTTGCGAGTATCAAAATGGGTGTCACATTGGCCGTATCTTTTGATTGCTTTGACTTAGAACTTTCAATTATTTACAGCGCCACGGGACGGTCGACATTAGTATTTGACATAAATTTCAACTTTGTACCTCTACCCGTTCCTGAGAAGAAGGGGTCTTAACATACGGAAAAATGGATAGACAACAATGTGGTCTTACAGCGGTTCCTTTTTTACCGAATGAGCTACGGAATCCCAAAAAGGATGGGTTTTTCTGACACATAGAATAGGTAAAGTAGGAAGAATCAAGAAAGATATAGTAGCAATGATTACACAAGGTGTCAGGATTTTCGTATAAAGAAACAGTACTAATATCAAAAAATTGTCGTTGAGAAAACAATGCCTCATAATTGACTGTCCCAATTTTCTGCATTTAGATCAAATGGCAACCGATGAAATGATGAATTTTCACCTTTTGCAATGATAACATAGCTGAAAGAACATCATGTAAGCGAAACACAGTACAAAAAGATGTGAATTCCGCGTAATTGTTAACATGCAGAACCGCCTAAGTGGAATTTCGGAAGCTCCGCAAGGCTGTTCGCGGAGGATGCTGTTGCCTTCAGTGACCCTGCCATGCCAGAAGGCCGTAGGGCAATGAAGGTAGGCCTTCAGAGGATCTCGGAACGGTGCAGTGACAGGCAACTGAAAGTGCCTCTTAAAAACAAATCATCAACTTTCATGCGCCTTTTTCAACGACTTTGTTCTCGCTAAAAAAAATCGTTTTCTGATAAGCCTTTCATTTCCATCAATTGAAGTGTTGACTCGAGAACTGCTTCCCAACACGAAGAGATACCTAACAAACAACAACAACGTGCTATTGTTGCGCATTCTTCTGCTTTTACGCGACAAATCGATATAGAATCAGTTACGTGGTGTTGTCTCTTAGTCTATTAGTACCATCCGCTGAAGTAATATCTGATGTGCCGATAGGTAATACAAGAGAACCGTTGTCATCCGAATTGTAAAATGATGACTCAGCGAGTAGTAACAGCTGCAATCACCAACTTTTCGCAGACAATATTGTTATCAAGGGCCAAATTCTGTCCCATAATAATAACGGTAATATCCTGTAAAAAATCGACAAAAAATCAGGTTAGTGCAAACACTGATAAGCAGCTCTTAATGGAGAAAAATACAAAGCAGTAAACTTCGCGGAACGTAGAAACGCGATGTCCTCTGACTATTGTTTTTATGTGTCGCAACCGGTGGTGGTGGTGGTTGGTTGTGGGAAGAGACCAAACAGCGAGGTCGTCGGTCTCATCGGATTAGGGAAGTATGGGGAAGGAAGTCGGCCGTGCCCTTTCAAAGGAACCATCCCAGCATTTGCCTGGAGCGATTTAGGGTTGGCTCTGAGCACTATGGGACTTAACATCTGTGGTCATCAGTCCCCTAGAACTTAGAACTATTTAAACCTAACTAACCTAAGGACATCACACACGTCCATGCCCGAGGCAGGATTCGAACCTGCGACCGTAGCAGTCGCGCGGTTCCGGACTGAGCGCCTAGAACCGCTAGACCACCGCGGCCGGCAGCGATTTAGAGAAATCACGGAAAACCTAAATCAGGATAAACCGTCCGATTGTCCCATTTTCTTCGCCAGTCAGTTTTTCAATGGCACTTTACAGGAAAAAGTTACTTGTATCAGCGAGAGGGCTCTGATGACGGTGCAGTACTTGTACGCTAACTGCGGAAGAATCCGTACTGTACAAAACAACCCTCAAAATACAGGTATGAATGACTTGTTTAATTTCTCAGTAAATGTAATCTACGGGAGAGTTGTTCAGATCCGTCTATAGTTAAAACCTCATACTGTTTTTTTATGTTGATGACTGCTTGGCTATGGTTTCCATTGATGTAACAGTTGAACAGTCGGGTAAATGTTTTCAGATAACTGTAGAAAATGTTGATTATTAACTGAGTTTACAAATCAAGAAACAGGACGACGGTGTTAAAATAAAATCAGTTTATTTTAGAGCAATAAAATGAACCACGATGGATACGGGGTGAGTCACCTCCTTTTAATGACACTCAGCCCTATGGAGAAATTTTGGTGCGTTTAACGATGGGTACAAGAGCAGATATCATACGATATTTACGTTGCATCGGAAATTCAAGACTCACCAACACAGACATATTCTGCATTCAGCACAGACACATTCTGCATTATATGAATACGTGGTGTCTCTTCTTTCGGACATTCTGCATTGCTCATACGAGTAGTCAGAGAACTTCAATCAACTATTTGAGAGGGCATTAAAATTGAGAATAATGAGGAGTGTAGCATGAAAGCTTACAGTGGTGCTGATTGTGGTGGGGATAAATGCGCAAGACGATCAACTAGTGGCTTTCTCCTCGAGTTCCATGGAGGTCAAGTTATATGGAAAAGTAAATTACAGCACTGTGGCGCTTTTTCAATGGCGGCAGAATATGTGGCTGTGGGTGAAGATTCCAAATCACTGACCAGATAAACTTCTGAAAGAAACTGCAGCTGTTGTTGAGTCCTCAGCACCTGTTTTACAAATACAGGGTGTCCCATAAAGAGGTTTACACTGTTTGCACTGTAATAATTGAGGAGATGCTAATGATAACCTGATCCAGTTGTCACGACTTAAGGTAAATGCACATCACAGTGGCATTTGGTAATAGAATTAAATCCAACGGCGACAAGTTAAAATTTGTGCCGGACCGTGCGAAGAAAATGACTCGTAGTGTAACGAAATTAAGTCATAACATGCTGTATTATCTAGTCGTTTCACGAACTGAGCCATATACGAAGAAAATTATTTTCACAGATCTATTGTGTAATTTTCACCGTGAATTTCAATTACTTAATAAAAAAAAAAGTTTCACTTTTAAGCTTAACGAAAATAACCATGTCAGAGTTTGGAAGCAAACACCAAAAGAACATTACAAACCAAATCTCTGTAGATTAATTCGAAAATAATTAAGAAAATGGCTATAATTTTGTTCAGTTATAATTGTAACAGCCAAATAAACTCGTACTTTGTTATGAGTATGTTGTAATATGACGTTTTACCAACTGTAAACCCAGTTTATATAGTTGACAGCTGTCAGATTCAAAATTCCCATTATAGCGTGGCTTATATCAGTAGCGGACAAGCCGCCTAATTGTGATTGGGACTGATGACCTCAGATGTTAAGTCCCATAGTGCTCAGAGCCATTTGAACTTGTTCCACAACACTTCCCGCATACGAGCCGTCATTTTGACGTCAGACGTAATATCGACGATAGTTCAGCTGTTTAACGACTTTGTGATAAGGAAGAATATGAGTGTTATTTCTCCTCGATTCACTCGCAGCCATTTAAGCTGCCCTCTTAGGTTCTTGCCTAACCACACAATTTGAAATCGCTTCGTAATCGGAAATAAATAGCGAAATTTTTGTGACGAGGAGAATGTGAATGTAATTGCTCCTCGTTTCACTCGCGGCAGTTGACGTGTCCTGTTAGGTTCGTGCCTAACCATATACTTGGAAAGCCCTAAATATTTATTTCATCCTTTCTTCTCCAAACAGTCAAAAATGCAAATAACATACAATATTGCAGAACATATTTGTATTACATTCATAAGGAAGTCCCAGATGTGTTAACAACGCTGACATGAGATAAAAATGATTCCAGAAACCGCGACGTTATCCATTACGCTAGCACTCACTCAGGCGGTGCATGTTTCATGTCTTGATTATCATGGTATCTCTTGAAGGCTTGTATAATTAATGCATTATTAACTGACATTTAATGGTCATGGTGACGCGTCTGTTATAAATTTTCAGTGCTCCGTTACCTTGAGACGATGTACTGCAGATTATAATACAAGCGTGTTTCGTGCTTAATTTGTAAAATATTGACGATAACAACTCACTCCTCAGACAGCACTGTTATATGAACACATTAACCGTTGACAAATCATTATGAGACGCTTAATTATAGCAATAATTATAATGAATCACACCAAGAATGACGTGTTTTTATAAAATCGATAAGCGTGCATTTAATATTGTGATCGGTCTGTGTCGAACGCTAGTAAAAGTCGGTAGCAGTTCCTGCGATTGTCGATATTGCGCGTGACGTCAACCTGACGTCACATATGCGGATAGTGTTGTCCAATGAGTTACCCCAACAAAAACACGTAAATGTGCTGCATAAAATAACTACACACATTCATGAAAACACATCCCTCCAAAAGAACACGTAAATCACATGCGCCGGCCGTGGTAACCGAGCGGTTCTAGGCGCTACAGTCTGGAACCGTGCGACCGCTACAGTCGCAGGTTCGAATCCTGCCTCGGGCATGGATGTGTGTGATGTCCTTAGGTTAGTTAGGTTTAAGTGGTTCTAAGTTCTAGGGGACTGCTGACCTCGGCTGTTAAGTCCCATAGTGCTCAGAGCCATTTGAACCAAATCACATGCAATAATAACTACAATAAAATATATAAATAAGACAGAGAAAGTAAATAGTAATAACAACCACTAGTAGTGGACTTAACAATGTCAATGCTGGTAGTGAACACGCTTTACAGAAATTCCATTTATTTCTCGGGAAAACAAATGCTGAGAAAACTTTGTCGTAAAAGAGAAAGAAATCACATTTGATACTACACGAAACTCCTTGAGTCTTTACGGTGAGAGGACGCTTAGCGTTGCAGCTTATCTTTTTGTCGAGAAGCATTGCGACGTCAGCAGCGACTTGGTGATGCTGGCAGCGTAATTATTGTGACTTCATCAGCCATGAAATTACAACTGATGCTTCCTCTTCCTCAATGAATTATTTTACAGACGATAACATTATCTACAGTTGTATTCTTTTAATCACAAGCGCACGATCGCAATGTCCCATACACACGCGTTTTTGTTCCTAACGTTCCGTACAGTTTTAAAACACTCACGGCCATTAATTTTTGTGTGTTTCTGTCTAACATGGTTACACAACATACACCCGCGCACGTCACGACGCTGCACACCCGCTGACCCGCCAAACGTTTATGTTCGACTGCTAATAGCGATATCGCTCCGGCGTCACAGTTCATACAATAGCGCTGAATATTACAATTGATTTCACACAGCGTATTTCACAAAAGCATTACAAAGAAAATCATACGTACACTGACACTTCTGCATACTCAGTTAAAACAATTCATGCATTAATAAAGCAAAAAGAGCTGAATTCCACACTATAGAAGAAAACAGCCAATATTCTAAACGATCAGAGACATATGTACAGAGTAAATGAAGCAGAAGAAAAGAAAGAAGAAGAAAAATTATCTTTCATAATTATCTATATCTTCACAACAGCGACTCGAAGCCGGATTTCCCGCTTTAGGCGAGTAGCCTTTTAACAGCTTCGGATATCCTGACACGCTTTCGTTCTAACGCAGATTCTCAACTGGTCGCACACTACACACGTAGCGTCGACCGTCCATTATCCTCGTTGCTCGTAGCTTTACCTGATTCCTGCGAGAATTTGGGCAGCATGTGCGTTCACACTGAATTTACCATTTCCGCTATTGCGCATATACACTCCTGGAAATTGAAATAAGAACACCGTGAATTCATTGTCCCAGGAAGGGGAAACTTTATTGACACATTCCTGGGGTCAGATACATCACATGATCACACTGACAGAACCACAGGCACATACACACAGGCAACAGAGCATGCACAATGTCGGCACTAGTACAGTGTATATCCACCTTTCGCAGCAATGCAGGCTGCTATTCTCCCATGGAGACGATCGTAGAGATGCTGGATGTAGTCCTGTGGAACGGCTTGCCATGCCATTTCCACCTGGCGCCTCAGTTGGACCAGCGTTCGTGCTGGACGTGCAGACCGCGTGAGACGACGCTTCATCCAGTCCCAAACATGCTCAATGGGGGACAGATCCGGAGATCTTGCTGGCCAGGGTAGTTGACTTACACCTTCTAGAGCACGTTGGGTGGCACGGGATACATGCGGACGTGCATTGTCCTGTTGGAACAGCAAGTTCCCTTGCCGGTCTAGGAATGGTAGAACGATGGGTTCGATGACGGTTTGGATGTACCGTGCACTATTCAGTGTCCCCTCGACGATCACCAGTGGTGTACGGCCAGTGTAGGAGATCGCTCCCCACACCATGATGCCGGGTGTTGGCCCTGTGTGCCTCGGTCGTATGCAGTCCTGATTGTGGCGCTCACCTGCACGGCGCCAAACACGCAAACGACCATCATTGGCACCAAGGCAGAAGCGACTCTCATCGCTGAAGACGACACGTCTCCATTCGTCCCTCCATTCACGCCTGTCGCGACACCACTGGAGGCGGGCTGCACGATGTTGGGGCGTGAGCGGAAGACGGCCTAATGGTGTGCGGGACCGTAGCCTAGCTTCATGGAGACGGTTGTGAATGGTCCTCGCCGATACCCCAGGAGCAACAGTGTCCCTAATTTGCTGGGAAGTGGCGGTGCGGTCCCCTACGGCACTGCGTAGGATCCTACGGTCTTGGCGTTCATCCGTGCGTCGCTGCGGTCCGGTCCCAGGTCGACGGGCACGTGCACCTTCCGCCGACCACTGGCGACAACATCGATGTACTGTGGAGACCTCATGCCCCACGTGTTGAGCAATTCGGCGGTACGTCCACCCGGCCTCCCACATGCCCACTATACGCCCTCGCTCAAAGTCCGTCAACTGCACATACGGTTCACGTCCACGCTGTCGCGGCATGCTACCAGTGTTAAAGACTGCGATGGAGCTCCGTATGCCATGGCAAACTGTCTGACACTGACGGCGGCGTTGCACAAATGCTGCGCAGCTAGCGCCATTCGACGGCCAACACCGCGGTTCCTGGTGTGTCCGCTGTGCCGTGCGTGTGATCATTGCTTGTACAGCCCTCTCGCAGTGTCCGGAGCAAGTATGGTGGGTCTGACACACCGGTGTCAATGTGTTCTTTTTTCCATTTCCAGGAGTGTATATTATTATATGTGTTGCGTCTGTTCTGAGGAACAAGGTCGACAGAACCGACGTCACATATATAACAATATGATCCAATTGCGACTGTGCAGCATGGTAGTCTCGTCGCTAGCGTGGGTAGCCGTTTATTTGTTGCTCTTATGTTTATTTTCTGGTTCCTCTAACTACACGTAAATAACAAGAGGGCTAGAAACTTGTCCTTGGACCAAAGAAAATGCTTTTTTAAGTATTGTTGGAAATGTAAAAACATTACGGTAGAGCAGTGACGACGGCAAGCAGAGTTCGACACTGCGCCGCCGTCACGTGTAACAATAAAGAAATTACGCAACAGCTCTGAGAGGGAAGCAGGGATGCCAAACGTACGAGGTTCCTCGTACAAATACGAGATTTGTGGCCTGCTGTACGAGGTACGAGGGCGCGGTCAGGCTCGTACAGTTATGTACGAGATTACGACTTAGGAAATTTTGTAACATGATTTTTTTTATTGTGAGCAGCAATTTATAGCGAAAATGGGTCTTTACACTTTGGCTGCATTGGGTGTGCTACATGAAAAGTAGACGCATAGGGTATGTTCGCGGATTTTTTTCATTTTAATGTACCTTTTAAAGTTTTGCTAGTTCCCTTAGCTTCCTCAGATATCCTCGGAGCACGTGGTTTTAGGCACTGATGCCAACGAATGCGATTTGCAATGTGCGGCGGTACAATAAACAGAAGTTCAGTGTCCAGTGGACACGATAGTGTTAATGATTATGATAGTGATGATGATGATGACACTGAAATCTAGAATCCACAAAAATGCAGCGCCCACGACTGACTTGTTCATGATTATATCCGTTTTGAGTACTAAAATAAGTTTTCACATGGTTTTCAATGTAATTCCTGTCTCACTCATTGAATAATTGGAACCCATTTCAGATCGGACTAACAGGGGACACTGAGCGTACTCAAAGAAGGTTGGAGCGAATGGTCACGGGCTTGTTTGAGTAGTGGGAGAGTGTAACAGGAGCACCAAAACAGCATAACTGGCAGACTTTTGAAGACAGACGTCGTACATCTCGTGAGAAGCTGCTTCTGGACCATCTTTCAGGGTAGAAATTAAGAATTTTATTCTACCAAATATGAACCGATCCAGCAGAAATCGTGCATGTAAAACCAGATAAATAACGGCTTGCATAGAGCCATCAAAGCACTCCTTCTTCCCACACAGTATTTATGAATGGAGCAGGAAATAAGCTTAATATATTGTAAAACGTAAAGTACTCTTTGGCACGAAGTTCACAATGATTGACAGGTAGAGTTGTTGAAAAATGTTCATCGTTGGATTGTTGAGCTGTGGAAGTATCTTTACTGGAGTGATGAAGTCCTGTTAGACAGTTTGGCACGTATATGAACATGTTTGTACTCAGTCACTGCCACAGAGCATAAAAGTAATTACAGCGGCCTTTACGGTGGCGAAGGACCGGAGGCTGTATGCGCCTAGCGCAGCACCAGTCGCGCTGCTATTTTCCCTGTGTCTGCTTGTTTATTCACTGCTTTCTCTCGCTTTTCTGTCGAGTTTGCTTTAGATTTGTTAGTTTTCAACTTATTGCAAACGGCAGAACGTGAAAGTAAACTTTTTTTACGTACAGGCAGGACCAAAAGCGTCCGACAGTATCCGACAGTACACGATTGAAACACGTGCCTCGGCATTGTACAGTCACGTTATAGTCACGGTCCGTTACTACTTCTGCGTATGCTTAGCGTCAGCTGAAATGGATAGTCCTTATGAAAATTTATATTATCGTAGAGTATGCTCAAATGGAAAAGTGTTGATAAGCGATGAAGTTCATTTCTGTCCAGAAGAGAGACAGAAAGGTTTGCTTCGTTATTAAAAAAGTGTACAAACAGGAAATTTCTGGTTGAGAGAGAGGATATTGTAGCATGGTGCACATACTTCTATAGAACGAGAGAAAACGAGAAAAATGGGAAGAAACCTAAAGCTTTTATCTCCAACTCCAGTTATTAGATCGTAAAACAACAATTTCATCTTAATTTCATACACTTCTCTCTAGAATAATGCATTAATACACTATACGTTCACTCAAGTTATTAGACAGTAACACAAATTTCGTTTTATTTTTTTTTCTTTCCTGTGCTTTTCTCTAGAATATTTTAAAACCGAAAGTAGCGTTGTGTCCTACACACACAGCTGCATTTTGCGACAGTAAAACAAGTCTTCTTTTCCAGTTGTTCATTTCGATTGTTTTTCTCTAGACGTGAGTTAACGTATGTTTGTTGCATTTTCTGTACTTATACGAAGTACAGTTCAGGAACTGCTTTAACATTTTGACTGAGCACAGTTATATCGCTCGTTGTCAATCGAAACAACTGCCGGCCGCAGTGGCCGAGCGGTTCTAGGCGCTTCAGTCTGGAACCGCGTGACTACTACGGCCGCAGGTTCGAATCCTGCCTCGGGCATGGATATGCGTGATGTCCTTAGGTTAGTTAGGTTTAAGTAGTTCTAAGTTCTAGGGGACTGATGACCTAAGATGTTAAGTCCCATAGTGCTCAGAGCCATTTGAACCATATCGAAACAACCAGTAGCAGAACATGCCAACAGTTCGCAGCGCACTCAGCTAAAACGACAATTGCGAAATGAATAGGTTATAATAAATGAGCGAATAAATTCAGTAACACAGGTAACATTGTTTCCTGAAACCAGGCAGCATATATTTTAAAAAAACATACAGTCAGCTTCATGAACTAATGACTTCCGGTGTCGTTTCATGTCATTAAACATTTATTTCACTTCCAGCTTCGTTCTGTATCGGCGGCATACGAAGAAGAGATATGCGAGGCAGCTCCGCACTTCGCATAGCAGGTGGCAACAGCCGCGCATGTGGAGTGTAACTGCCAACCTCTTCGCGAGGTATCTCCAATACGTCTCACGTATTTTCTTGAGAATGGAAACAGAGATGGCCCTCCTTCCACCGTTAAAAAAACAATTTCCATATGTTAGGTACATTTCGTATGCGGCAACCATGTCCGAAAACCCACCAAACCTAAACTGGCCGGCGACTAAATTTTTCACTACAAACTTTTCAAAATATACGTGGTGTTATACTTTACTTGCAACTATCACAATAACTATATGCCGTAACGAAAAGAAAACAAGTTCATTATCAAGTTGGAATGTGTGGTTATAAGCTGCGGAAAAATAATATTTTTTTACCGCATAGTTTCCTCAAAATCGAATGAGAGAGAGTGCACAGCGGAGAACACGCAAATCCCAAAACAATAGTTTTTATTTTTTTACGAGAAAACTAAAAGTTTTACTGAGAAACTAACTACAGAAACGGACGTAGCTTTGCTTCATCTACGGAAAACAATTTTTTAAAGGCAATTCAGACGGTATGATGTTTCTCTCTGTCTACCGCACGATACGTTTCGCGTGGAGAGACCTGTTGTGGGTTCCCAGATAGTAATGGGTTGCTCTACACGCCTAGCGCGACCCGAAGGCTGCTCTGTTTACATGTGTGCTCTGTGGTTACTGCCTGTTCAACGGCAATCACTCCAATTCTCCTGACCATGGTGGAACACAGTGGAGATGATATGGTGACCTGGCTTGTGCCACCGTTAATTTGGTCGATAGCAGCCTGAATATGGAGTTCACGAAAATATTGTAGACAACTGCTTGCCTTTCGCAACAATTTAATATTTTGTACATCAGTATGACGATGCTACTGTTCTTTTTAAGTGAGGACTAGTCTATCGTGGATCAGAGGAAAACGTCTGGACTGGAATACTTGCAGCCCGACGTGAAAATCTATTGACAACCTTTAAGACGACATAACGCTGCAACTGCGCGCTTATTCGTCCAAAACCTAGGACCAACTGTTCGCCACACTGAACGATGAATAGGAACAAATACCCCTTTGAGTGCATCAGAACAAAGTTGAAAGCCTTCCCCAATATTGAACGTTCCAGCAATAGCAACAGGAAGTGATACACGGGAATAATTATGTTAATTACGTGGTCGGTACCTAAGGGACAAAAAGCAAGTGGGGGCCTGTGCACATATACTGAAAATAACGGTCTTTACGGATGCAAATCCGCCGTCTAAGAAGATAGGATAATATTTTCCTTAAGAAACTGACGTTTCTTTTCTGTGACTACCAGAGCGCTGCATAAAAATCCTGCAGCAGGCCGCCTCTGGCGCCCCACGCAGCTTGGCGTTACAAGCGGAGGCTTATGTCGTTTGGGCTTTAAACCGGCCCTGGTGACTACTGTGGTACGACATTTACTGGTGCGGGCAATAGGTACATGTTGCGTTCAGGAAATGTGTACTTCGAATTAAAGAATATTGAGCATACCTGCGATTATATTAACAGATGTTCAATAAAATTATTGCACTGTTTTGAAAGGTTGAGTTTCATAATTTATTTCGTTAACACTATGAGGAAGCTTTTTATTATGTGTAATCAGTCTACGATATATTTATACATTTTTTATTACTATCAGTGATTTGCATAATATATTAATAGCTCATTTCTCTTCTTTTCTAGGTAAGTCATGTTGACATCAATTATACAAAAGCTGGAAAGCAGTTTGCGTCATGCGCGAAAATAAAGAACTTCAAAGGTAAGATTGGTGCTTGCATATTGCAACGTATATGCTACAGGACCGCGAAGCGTCACCACAAAATGTTTGTCGTCGGGTAGCGGTGATCCGCAACCCTAGAATCGACTTCTTTCTCAATGCCGACAAGACCTCTTCAAATACTCGTATCATACAAAGTTATTCTCTTAATTTGCATCATGAGCAGGTTCACTGTGTTCCTCGAAGCATGAAGTCTTAAGGCTGACACACAATTTGATACAGGAAATCAGACTGCGTCACCATTGTCCCTTAGCAACTGCAAGACAATAGGATCTTGACTGGTAATTCCACTGAGTGCCAGTCTGTAGCTACATAATCAACTAGGCAACTGTCTTTCCGTAGTCTTCCACTCATTATCACCCTTTCATGAGGATTAGAGTCATGTACATTAATATGAATAGCATTGCTCCTACCATCATTGTGGATGATGATGTGTACGTATTACGAAAACGATGAAACTACATAAACAAAGAAAGCACAACTGGTGGATGAGTTCTCTCGAAAGCCTATAAGTATGGGAAATATGCTTGTTGGACAATCGGTGACAAAGATTGTCTTGCCTTGACCATAACCATTTGACAGGTGACGAGGGTGAAATTCAGTGACCCCATCATTAGAAGATTGTAGTGTCAAACAACGACAAGCTTCATATTGTCATTAAACAAAGTGATGGAGAGGCAAACATTTATTCTTAACTACCTAGTATCATTATCCAAATCAGCAATTAGACGTAGAGCTAATGTTCCTGAATACAAGCGCTTCAGAAGCTCCATGACGCGTAATTTCAAATTCAAGTTCTGATTAATAAGCACATCCAGGAATTTAGAACAATGAGTTTTACATATAATTTTTCTCAAGTGTGGCGTCCTTATTGATGCTCATATATCTTGGCTTGTACAGAACTGAATGAACGGTATTTTTTTTTTTTCGAATTTAAGTAATAGAGCATTTACCGAGAGCGAACCAATACTACTTTTCAATAATTCATTTATCGCTCTTTGTGTTGTACAGCTCTATTGGAATTAATTATGATGCTTGCATTGTCAACAAACTGCTTTATGAATGTAACATGAAAAGTCATTTATATGCACTGAGGTGATGACTCATGGGATAGTGATATGCACGTATGCATATGGCTGTAGTATTGCATACACCAAGTGTACATGGGCAGTATATTGGCGAAGCTGTCATTTGTACTCACCTGGTTCATGTGAAAATGTCTCCAGCGTGATTACGGTCACACGACGGGAATTAACAGAATTAACGCGGAACGGTAGTTGGAGCTAGACGCAAGGGACATTCCATTTCGGAAATCGTTAGGGAATTTACCATTCCGAGATCTACAGTGCCAATTGTGTGCCGGGAATATCAAATTTTAGGCATTACATTTCATCACGGACGACGCTCTGGCGGACGGTTTTCACTTAACGAGCGAGAGTAGTGGCGTTTGCGTAGAATTTTCAGTGCTAACAGACAGGCAACAATGCGTGAAATAACTGCAGAAATCAATGTGGGACGTACGACGAACGTATCCGTTAGGTCAGTGCGGCGAAATTTGACGTTGATAGGATATGGTAGCAGACGACCGACGCGGGTGCCTTTGCTAACAGCACGAGATCGCCTGCAGCGCCTCTCCTGGGCTCATGATCATATCGGTTGGACTCTACACGACTGGAAAACCTTGGTCTGGCCAGATGAGTCCGATTTCAGTTGGTAAGAGCTGAGGGTAGGGATCGAGTGTGGCGCAGACCCCACAAAGCCATGGAGCCAAGCTGTGGACAAGTTACTGTGCAAACTGATGGTGGCTCCATGGCGGTGTGTGTGCTGTATTTACAAGGAATTGACCATTTGAAGCGATCACTAACTGAAAATGGTTGTGTTCGGCTACCCGGAGACAATTTGCAGCCATTTATGGACGTCATGATTACAGTCACCGATCTTACGTCAATGCGGCGCAGTTGTTCACGATTGGTATGAAGTACTTTATGGACAGTTCGCGCGAATGATTTGGCCGCCCAGATCGTCCAGAGTGAATCCCACTGGACATTTATGGGACATAATCTAGACGTCAGTTCGCGCACGAAGTTCTGCGCCGGCAGCAGTTTCGCAATTACTAACGGCTGTAGAGGCAACACAGCCCACTATTTCTGCAGGGAACTTGTATCCTTGCTACGTCGAGCTTCTGCACTACGCTGGGCAAAAGGAGGTCTGGAACGATATTAGGTGGTATCCCAAACCTCACACCTCAATGTATATCAATAACAGGAGCGGTTCCAGAAGTGAATCTATGGACTGCTAGTGGCTGTTTGTCCCCATTCAGAAGGAGATTCATCATAAGAGTTGCATCAGTTATCTACGATGAGTCTTTGGGTCCTATCAGTTAAATATGAAGTTAATCGCCTGCTCATTTTACATGGTGGAACAGAGGAAACGCATGCTTTTCACTACTGAATGACTGGTACACGATCTGATAAAAATAATAAAAACAAGCATTAAGTGATAGACTTTTTAATGTAGTTTTGAAATATACATACTTTAATTAGGTTCGAAAAATAATGTCTTGTAGATAACGTCCTTCTTGCTGGATACAAATTTGGATCATCTCCCGAAAGCTACGCATGTCTCTCTCCAACATTTCATTCGGCACGGCTTCAATTTCCTGACGAATGGAATTCTTCACGTCATTGATTGTGCGGGCTTGTTCATGTAGACTTTTGATTTCGAGTATCCCCACAAAAAGAAGTCGCATATCGACAAATCGGGTGAGCGAGGGGGCCAGTAAACATCACCATATCTCGAAATAACATGTCCTGGGAACATTTGTCGAACCACTTCCATTGATGCTCTCGCCGTGTGAGCTGTGGCACCGTCCTGCTGAAACCATATTTCTCTCACGTTCACTTCACACCTTTCAAGTTCTGGACGAAGAAAGTTGTTTAACATTTTAACGTAGTGTGCTGATGTCATAGTAACTGCAGTCCCTTCCTCTTCAAAAAAATAGGGTCCAACTATCCTCATCTTTGAAATGCAACACCACACCGTTACTATTCAACTGTGGAGAGGTCTTTGGTGTAATTGATATGGGTTCTTCGGCGCCCAATACCGACAATTTTGAACATTGACGTAACATTCTACGTGAAAATGTACTTGATCACTCATGAAGGCTGTAGCATCTGCATCTTCCGTAAAAATTCCGTCCATTACGCGACAAAACTCTCTGCGTTGCACAAAATCCCCTTCACTAAGCTGCTGGACGATCATTATGTTGTACAGGTGAAACTTAAGATCATCATGTAAGATGCGGTGAGGCGAAATACGTGACATACCCAGCGCTACAGCCTGTCGTCCAGCCGATCGTTTCGGACTAGCAAGAACTGCTGTTCTCACTCGGTCTACATTTTCCGAAGTACGAACTGAACTGGGAAGACCAGGTGGTTTTTTTTTTTTTTTTCATCACAGATCCAGTACTTCTAAACACTGCAACCCATCAGAGTACAGTATTTCGACCAGGCACTGCACCTCGACGTCTAACTCTAAAATTTTGACGAAAAAACGTTGCACTGTGACTACAGAATCATTGTTTCTAAAGTACTGCTTGACAACGAACACACGATGCTCTACGCTCCAACGCTCCATAGCGACTGAAATTACATAGTATGGGCAGTCTGCTAACATTCATTCAAGGTCAATACCCCCTCTCGTCGCCGCGTACTAGCGGCTCAAAAAACATGTGTTTCCTATGCTCCACCCTGTACATCGAAAGTCAACCACCTTAAACTTCTTCAAAAGAATGTCTCAAATAAAATTTCTGCTTCCTAATCATCACATCAAATCTAAACAAGTCACAGAATGAGCATATTCACGCCGACCAAAATTGTATCTTGAACTGTGTTGTATCTCTTTGTAGTTTTGTGGCTTTCCCCGATTAGAAACACAAAATAAACCTGTACATCTTGGCCTTTGTGCAACTACTTAACCAGGCCAGTATGTGGTTCCTTGGTGATTATGTGACACCTGAA
This sequence comes from Schistocerca serialis cubense, assembly GCF_023864345.2. Classification (NCBI taxonomy): domain Eukaryota; kingdom Metazoa; phylum Arthropoda; class Insecta; order Orthoptera; family Acrididae; genus Schistocerca; species Schistocerca serialis. The sequence continues at coordinate 506,975,250 of NC_064639.1, forward strand.
TATTGAGCTTTCTGTCTTTAATGCGTACAAGTGAATAAAAATTCTCAAATACCTATAGTTGACGTACTTGCTGCTTCTCTAAGGTGAAGAGACTGATACGTGAGAGAGAAATGCGGTGGCGAGCCGAATCAAGCCAGCCAGAGGAGCAATGACAGAAAAATTATAAAATACGCATACTGCTCTTGTTCCATTTTTGTTGTTCCATTTCACTCTAACCTGTCTACCACGTATCTCCTAGTCTGTATCGCGACACATTACTGCCTTTATTGCCAACGACGTATTTCTCAAGATCGTATTTGAGTTTAATATTATTTGACGAGGGTACAAATGTAAAAAGCGCTCTTTGTAGTGGAACTCTTTCCAGTAAACTGAAATCTGCAATTTGTGCAGAAAACGCATGTTGTTGTTGCGTAACAACAAGCAGAGTTCTCACGGTGACCAAATTTCGTCAAAAGCGCTGGGCGAGTTCATTCGTTTGTTCAGAAGGGGAAAGGGGGGCGGGGGGCTGCAGTGTTTGCCATCTTTCGGCCGATAGGCGATGACAGACTCGAGGCACACGCCATGGAATTTTTATCAAACGATTTTACGGAAATTATTCCATAAGAAAATTCATTTTTGCGCTACTTATGGCTTTTTATGTCATGTTAATGATGATGTGACCATCATGTCGGTAATGATAATAGTTATTGCGATATTTACGTGGATGTAAGACTGTGAGGAATTCTAAAAAGTTTGCAATGAAAAATAAGGGTCGCTATGACTTTGCGTGTGATAAATATTACATAATACCTTGCTGCCTATAACATTTAGGTAACATATCGAATTTTTCTTTAGACTTTGTGTGCAAGTCTCAAACTGTCACCAGATTCGAGAAAACTGATCTGATGTAGCACACTCATTTGCGATCGCGCCGCGCCAGCGATTAAACCAGAGTGAAATATCTACCACGTTCCTCGTGTTTCATAAACGATTTTAGATACTGAAAAGAGATTTTGGCAAATGGAAGCACGCAAAGAGGAGACTACTTTGCCATATGTTTATTAAGCGAAGCTTCATTATCTACCATGTTATTCCACTAACTACAGACTCTTTTAATGAGAGAATTAAATTTTTAAGGGCTATCAATATCTGGTGAAAGGATAAATACTATGGGTTTTGGAACAACATAACTGAAGACATTATATCTTTATTTTGTAGTGAGGATGTGCTTCCTCATAAGCTACTGACCTTACTTTTCCTCAGTTCCTCGTTTAATAAACATCTGTTTCAGAATTCTCTCGCAGCCATATCTGCACAACATTTTAGTAAGGTGACATTTTGTGAACTCCACTGTGTTCTGGCTAAAGCCAAAAATCAGATTTTAATGTATCTACAAGAGAAACATGTTGGTTTTACTCGCCACTCATGAAGCATCTCTGAAAGTTACAAATGATTAACAAGACAAGCAAAAATAAATTGCAGCATTTTCATTGGAATTATTTTTAGATATTAACCAGAGAAGAGATGACAGATCCTTTTAAATGGTTACCGAGTAAGTGTGGATGTGGAGGGGCTCCTCTTAATATTTACAAAAAATGTGAGCTTCAGTTTAGAACGGCACTTCCCCTCCAGCGCTCGGCATTTCCCGTACAGCACCTCCCCATAACCCCCACCCCCACCGCCACCCTCCCCCCATGAGTGCCCCGCCACTGGCGACCGCGCATCCGCCGACCACAATGTTTTGCGTGAACACTAAGTACCTGCGCACTGCCAGTTGAACTGTCGATTATCTTAAAATAAATAAATAAATAAATAAACCAGCATCAGTAACGCAAAAAAAATTACGATGCGCTCGCTTTTAAATAAAGACTTTTTCTGTTCCCGACTTGTCGTTCAGTGAACTTATGAGGTTACCATGGTTGTTATTTGACTGCCGGCCGCGGTGGTCTAGCGGTTCTGGCGCTGCAGTCCGGAGCCGCGGGACTGCTACGGTCGCAGGTTCGAATCCTGCCTCGGGCATGGGTGTGTGTGATGTCCTTAGGTTAGTTAGGTTTAAGTAGTTCTAAGTTCTAGGGGACTTATGACCTAAGATGTTGAGTCCCATAGTGCTCAGAGCCATTTGTTATTTGACTAAAGAGTTCCATGAAAACAATAATAGTACCATTTGTGCACTTCTAGAAAATTTCATAGGACTCCTCAGTTCCCTTCTAGAAAAGCGTTATCCAGTAGTAGCTTGTTGGGGAAAAAAAACTGGCTGGAAAATATTTATGAGACTGACAGGGGCTTGAACCTTGTTAATGAACAGGTAAAGTGCCCACTGCATAAAATGCTGGGAACCGTGACTTCGATGGACGAATCACTTGCTATCGCATGTTTGCCCTGTGCATCTCTCAGATGCTCCGTATCGAATGCATCACTGTGTCACTACGCCTGTATGAGTGAGGGGAGTTAAGTGAGCAGTTTGAATGCAACATAAAATGGTGCTCATGGTAAAAGAGCGCATGTTCACTGTCACGTGTTGTGTGAAGCACAATTCGAGAAAAACTTCTGCAGACATGTTTGCACAAGCAAGGTGTTTTGGCAAATCTCCAGAAAAGCCTGTAATGCACAACGTAGTGTCCAAATGGCGCGAAACGGGCTTTGTAGCGAATAAAAAACATAACCATCCAGAACGGACTGTGACACCAGAAAACATTGCTCGAATGAAGAGAAGCCTGGAAGTCCAAAAAAAATCTCAACGCCGTTTATGTAATCAAGAGGGAATCTTACAAATGTACTGTTGTACATAAGTTGAAGCGTCCACAAGGACTTTCGTACTTCTTGCTGTACGGATCTAACCTATTGTAATGTTTTGAAGCCCAAACAATATGCATTGTCGCCTCTGTGATTCGTTACATTTGTGTACGTCGTTGCAGTTCTTGACGATATGTTGTTATCCTAGATAGCACGCAAGATATTTTACTCAGAAATGGAGCTTTTCCTCCAAAAAGGAACAATTAGTCACAGAATTAAACAAAGACTTATCAACTTCTCTGTCAGTTCTACTTTTTGACGAATATATGGTGCTTAATCTGCTGCGAGCTCTTGCGCACTCTCGTGGGGGTTGGGTTAGGCTAGCAGGACACAATTACAATAGAAATATTTGCTTTCTGTGATGATAGCAAAGAAAGTCTGCGATATGCAAGACACAGTTCGTTTATTTTCGGTTTTGTTTTAGCTCATTCTCCAGTAAATTCAGTTCGCTTTTTTTTATTATTCTGTCCCTCAGAACTAACTTCGTCCACAAGCTCTGGCGAGCCCATCGGTACTGTCTGACCGCCGTGTCATCCTCCGCGAACGGAGTTATCGGATGTGGCGTGGGGTGAACACACAGCTGTCCCGGCCGTTGTAAGTTTTTGAGACCTGAAGTCACTACTAGTCGGGCACGGAGCTCCTCAGTTGGCCTCCCGTGGCTAAGTGTATCCCTTTCCAGTCCTGTCAAGAAAGAAAAACAAAAAATCTTTGGCAGTACTGGGAATCGAACGCGGGTCGTCCGCCTGGCAGTTAACCGCTCTGATCACTCAGATTCGGAGGCGGACTGTCTCCGAAGACGCTGTCAGTTATTTTGTGCCGGCAGTTTTACATACGAGGTGTGCCTACATAATAACTGGACTGATGCTGTCACAGAATATGTACGAATGTGTCAAAGATGAACGACCAGTTGCTGTGAAGTGTGAAGCCTTCTCATCTAATGCGGCGTCTCTGCTCTCTGTAGATAAATCAGTGTGGCCCTGGCCTTCGTTTTCTTAAGAGCTGTTGTTTTGTCACAAAAATGATAAGTGTAATAACAGAGGAACGAGTTGTCTTGAAGTTTGACTCACAATTTAGAAATACTGCTACTGAAATCTTTTACTGACGACTATTTATAAAGTAGCGTAACCCCGGGTTATACTTTGACCGCCTTGGTTACTTTGATCGCTCACACACCAAAAGCCTTACAGCTCTCTGCTGGCTCTCAGTTGGGTGTCTCGTATATACTGTTTGGTGGTAAAGTCCCATCAATGTACTCTAAATGGGGCCCTGTAGTGCCGATTTTCTTGCGCAACAGTTGGTGAACCTGTTGCGACCTATAATTGTATACGGAAAAATGTGTGAAAATATGTTGTGAAAAATGCTCCGATATCATTTAGGCCTACTGCAGAGCGATCGGTGTTTGGAAGTATATCATGCATGTTACTCGATTAAATACTCAAAACAGACAACTGATTATTTTTTGTTCTGCCACTATATTGCTATTTTTGAGATGATGTACATGATTTCTCTGTTTTGGGGTTACTTTGAGCACTGGTCATTATTATCCCTGGATTACAGCTACACAATTTGTTAAACGGCGTTGATGCCAGTGACAATGTGAAATTAAGGAATACATGCACTAACCATCAGTATACAGACGAAGACACATCTTTAGTTGTTAGTGTGCTACAACTAAGAAAAACAAATGTCAGTCACACATTCCTCAAACTGCAAGCAGTGATTCAGGTTCAACAGAGAACGTCAAATATCTTCGGAAACAAGGAATGAAATTTGTTAGGCCACAAATGCCAGATATTGTCTCTGTAAATGAAGAACAGATAACCTTAGTTCTAACTGCAATGAATGTTTTGAAACGACGATTCAAGCCTAAAATGGCTGTATTAAACTCAGCTAAACTTGGAACTATGCATGTCGTGCTCCTGCTTAATACCTATCAATATATTTATAATTTTAATAATGGATTACATCCATTTATGTACCGTACTAGGTGTTTTTCTTTTATGAGGCTTAATATATTACTTAAGAAAAACTTTAGATCAACATATTTATTTATGGGTGATCAAAGTTTCATTGTGTTTTTGAAATATTGACTATAAATGGAATGGTAGCTGACAACTGTGGTGGAAATATAGGCCGAACAATGTATCCCCAAATCCATGGTAATTTTGACCAGCTTCATTGTTTTTCTATTACTTTCTCTGCATTTTAGAAAATGCATTGTACTACCTTTCATACTATCCCCTATGATCACTGACATAAATATCGCGGAAATTAAAAAACAGTCATGATAATAATATTTGAATCCGAAAAGCGATCAAAGTATATCCGGTTTACGGTACTTGAGTTTTCGATAGCCACGAAGACGTTGAAGATCATTCACGCCCGGAACGCCCTTCAACATTAAAACCGGTTGAAAATATCGTAAAAGCAGGTAATCTGATTCGATATGACCGTCGGTTGAATATTCGATCGATTGCTGAAACAGTGGAAGCTGGCAAAAATGCGTAAGGCAAGTTACATAACCAATTCCATAACATGAGAAAAGTGTGTGCGAAATTGGTGTCGAAAATTCTGACGATCGAACAAAAATAAGCTTATGAATATGTTTAGCCGGCCGGAGTGGCCGAGCGGTTCTAGGCGCTACAGTCTGGAACCGCGCGACCGCTACGGTCGCAGGTTCGAATCCTGCCTCGGGCATGGATGTGTGTGATGCCCTTAGGTTAGTTAGGTTTAAGTAGTTCTAAGTTCTAGGGCACTGATGACCTAAGAAGCTAAGTCCCATAGTGCTCAGAGCCATTTGTACCAATTTGAATATGTTTGCACTGGCATTTTTAAAACCGCTGCCGATGATCCTAATTTCTGGGAAAGAGTGGTACCGTGGGACGAGTTTTGGTTTTTCAGTTATGATCCAGAAACCAAGCGCCAGTCCATTTATTGGAAGGGCCCAACCTCACCGAGAGCGAGAAAAGCTCCAATGAACAAATGAAGATTCAAAGCGATGATGATTTTTTTTATATTCATGGAGTTGTGTATGTTCACTGGGATAATGAAGTTCGAATTATTAATCAACATAACTGCCTTGAGATTCTTGCTTACCCCCGCAAGAAAATAAGAAAGAAAACGACCTTAACTGTGGAAGAACAAGTCATGGGTTCTGCTTCAAGACAATGCATCGCCTCATACCGCGTTGTACGTTAAGAGGTTTCTAGCGAAGTATAGCATCCCAGTATTAGATCAACCAACTTATTCGCCTGACATAGCAATCTGACTTTTATCTTTTATTCGAGGTCTAATCTGCATTACAAGAAATAAGATTTCGATCGGTTGAAGCAGTGAAAAAAAAGCCGGCACACGCCATCAAGGAGCTCATACAGGAGACTTCGAGCACTGTTTCCATCAATGGAAAATTCGCATGGAGCGTTGTATGGATAGAAGAGAGAAGTATATCAAGGATGACAATAACTAAACCTGTATGTTTTGAAGTAAAATGTTTTCCAGCAAATTTCCCGTTATTTTATAGCCACACCTCGTATGTACGATATCTAAAGGTGATAATCTCTTCTCTGATAGTGGTAACCTACACTCTGACACCAAACTCTAAATGCACTTTACAGTATTCCTAAGAAATTCTAAGAAGCAGGTCTGGTCATCTTGCAGCGGCTTGTCTGTGTCTACACCTACACTAAGCAAGGTAGGTTATGGCTGTCGCAAATCCGTATCACTAAACGACTAATCGTGTGGACGGTCACCGTATCCCAATTGCTTGTTGGCTATCTGATGGCTTCCAAGAGCAACAAAAATTTGATTTTCAATATTTCACATAATTATTGACCGAATTTAAAAATTTAAAATGCTGTCATAATCTACTCTTTTAGAGGTATGATACACTGGCGGAAAAAATGCAACTCCACAAAGGAGTTGTACGACATAAACGAAAGTTAGTAGGTGGATTTCTACATCTGAAAGATTATGTCTATTCAGATTTAGCAGCAGTGACGTAAGAGCGGCAGTATGGGGATACAAATCAGGTCTGCTTTAAATGCAAGCTGTAATGGTCGTGAGCGTTAGTTACCATTGAGAATGTAATTGGTAAGTTGATGTTAGTCAAGAATGTCTTTCAGGCAACAAAGACGGCATATCAACACCTCACTGAGTTTAAACGAGATCGTGTAATAGGGCTACGAGAAGCTGGGTGATCCTTTTGCAGTATTGCAGAAAGACTTGGCACGAATGTAGCCACCGTATGTGATTGCTGGCAGTTGTGGTCACGGAGAATGTACGGTCGCAAGAAGAGAGAGCTCCGCATTTCCACGTGGCACCACCGAGAGGGAAGACCATTTTGTTCGGCGTATGGCTCTGGCACATCGTACTGCATCTGAGGCAGCAATTTGAGTAGCAAAAAAAAAAAAAAAAAAAAAAAAAAAATGGTTCAAATGGCTCTGAGCACTATGAGACTTAACATCTGAGGTCATCAGTCCCCTAGACTTGGAACTACTTAAACCCAACTAACCTAAGGACATCACATACATCCATGCCCGAGGCAGGATTCCAACCTGCGACCGTAGCGGTCGCGCGGTTCCAGACTGAAGCGCCTAGCACCGCTCGGCCACAGCGGCCGGCTAATTTGAGTAGCAGTTGGCACAACGAACTGTTACAAACCGGTTACTTAAGCACAGCTCTGCGACGGACGCCCTGTAGCTTGCATTCCACTAGCTCAAATCACCGCCATTTACGACTTCTGTGAGGTCAATCGAGAGTTCATTGGAGGATACAGTGGAGGGCTGTTGCGTGTTCTGCTGAAATCTGATTCTGCCTCGGTGCCTGTGATGGCGTGTGTTGGTTGGAAGGAGGCCAGTTGAGGGCCTGCAACCAACCTGTCAGCCAGGACGCACACCTCTAGTTACGGATCTCAGCTGCAATTTCGTTTGACAGAAGGAGTACTCTCGTGGTTATCCCACGCACCCTGACTGTAAATGTGTACGTCAGCCTGGTGATTCGACTTGTGCAGCCATTCGTTAACCGCATTCCAGGGGATCTTTTCCAACAGAATAACGTTCTGCCATATATCTCCGTTGTAACGCAGTATACTCTACGGGGTGTCGACATGTTGCCTTGGCCTGCTCGATAACCATATCTGTCTCCAGTCGAGCACACATGGGACATCATCGGACGACAACTCCAGCGTCAACCACAAACAGCATTTGCCGTCCCCGTATAGACCGACCGCCGGCCGGAGTGGCCGTGCGGTTCTAGGCGCTTCAGTTTGGAACCGCGTGACCGCTACGGTCGCAGGTTCGAATCCTGCTTCGGACATGGATGTGTGTGATGTCCTTAGGTTAGTTAGGTTTAAGTATTTCTCAGTTCTGGGCGACTGATGACCTCAGATGTTAAGTCCCATAGTGCTCAGAGCTATTTCAACCATTTTTTTATAGACCGACCAAATACAACAGGCATGAAATTTCATCCCACAAACTGACGTACGGCAGCTGTACAACACAATGCATGCACGTTTGCATGCTTGCATTCAACTCTTTGGCGGCTACATCGTTTATTAATGTAAGAGAACTTCACATTTGCAATGGCTTATCTCGTGCTTACATTAACCCGTGATCTTGCAATGGTAATCAAGTGAATATGTTACTACTACTACTACTACTACTACTACTACTACGTGATCAGGCCCAGTGGACCGCACGCATCTACAAGTTTCCTCCTCCACTGTATTCTGTCCATTGCTGCTATCCGCCATCCGTTCACATCCATTGACACTTGGTTTAAATCTTCATGGAGTCTATCTCTCCAACGCTTCTTGGGTCTCCTTGGCGGTTTCTTTCCTGTAGGTGTGAAATCCAGGAGCTTCCGAGACCATCTGTGATCCTCCATCCGGGCCACATGACCGGCCCACTGCATTCGTTTGGCTTTGACAGTTCCTGCTATGTTGGGCTGCTGGTATAGTTCCTCAAGCTCTTGGTTGTATCTGATCCTCCATTCCCCTGTATCTGCATCCAGAACCTGACCGAAGATCTTCCGAAGCACTTTCCTCTCAAAATCAGGGAGCTTACGGAAGTCCTGTTTCCGGATACTCCATGTCTTACAGCCATATAGAACAACAGGCTGGATCAGGGTTTTGTACAGTCGAATCTTGAACTGTCTGGAGAGATATCTGGAGCGAAGCAGTTGTGCTAAGCTGTGGTAAGATCGATTTCCTGCTTGTATTCTGGCATTAATCTCTGCTTCACATAACGAGTTCTCAGTAGAAAGTGCCCCTAGGTATTTGAATTCTTGCACTCTCTTGTAGGACTGGTCCCCAGCCTGCAGTGATTGTAGATTATCGGCAGTGTGACAATGACCACGTGTCATAACGAGGTACTGTGTCTTGGCTTCGTTTATGTTTAGCCCAAATTTGCTGGCAGCCTCCTGTAGTGCTTTGGTCATTTGCTCCAACTCCTCTTCCGACCTAGAGAGTAAACAGGTGTCGTCTGCATAGGCTAAGTATGCCAGTCTCTTTCTTTCCATTTTTTGGTGTTGCGATTTTTTTCGACAGTGTATTAATTTAAGGACTTAACACAGTAAGTCAAGCATTGCAGTCAAAAAGTGGGTATACGTTTTGAGGCAGTGTAACTCAAGCCGCGCAAATTACTCAGACTATAGACATCCAGTATTGGAGAATGAGAGGGCTCAACGACGTCGAACGAATTTTAAAGATAATTTCAAAACATTTAGAAAGTTTATCTCCATAACAACCCCCACAAATTAACCAAAAGGGAAAAGTTTATCGCTCACTACATTTTCGCTGTTCATGCAGTAACACTTCAACATCAGGTATGGCGTTTAAATTTATTACGTCTTCTCTAATACCTCTATGCGCAATAATTTTGCAGACAGTATCGACATATATCACTTATGTACCTGCAAAGTTATGTCACTGTACGACACATACTTCAGGAGATATGACGTCGTGAACTCTGAGATGCGTGAAAAACTAATTTTTGCTTGAAATCGAGTGCATATTACCCAGACTATACTTATTCAGTATTTGACAATAATAGCACTTATCGACAACCAACAAACTTTAAACATAATTTCGAACCTTTTCGAAATCTTTTCTCACTTATATGCTTACCTTGAAATATTTAACACATTGTTTCAACTACAAAGTAACCAGTAGCTACAAGCTGTTTTTATATATGGGACTTCGATTCTTCAATGCATAGAAAGTTTTCTGGTGTAACCTAAACAGTCATTATGAGAGAACTGATAAGTTACTCTACTATAAGAGGCATGGGAAAGAAATGATAAATGAAGCTACTATTTGCGCATCGTTTCTCAAGGCCAGCGTCGTCGATCCAGCTTATAGTGTCCGTCTAGCCTATCTGCACCTGTGGTTAGGTAGGTTTTTTTTTTTTTTTACTAATTATCACTTTGAGAACGCTTTCACTCGCAATCAGTTTTACAGTGTGAGTATTCTTAATGTTACATTTACTGTTTAAGAGTTAACAAATTTGTGTTGTATGTAGACCACTACAGCCGTCAGCACCAACAACCACGACGCAGGTATTTTTAGTTTCAGAAGAACTCTCTGGTTGATGGATTACCAAGTTACGCCATTCAACTGCCTAAGGTTGCATACAACAGTTAATTTGATTTGAAATTTTTGTTTCCTTGTATCTTAGTTTTGCCGTTCTTTCTGTTTGAACAGATCATCTCATGATGACTTGGTAAAACACCCAAACCTGTCATGATGCCACTTGTGTGACCTGAGGTTTAAATATGCTGTTGAAAAAATTATGCCAGAGTAACATAGACGCTAACAGATCGTACACCAACATAGTGTTTAAATTCGTTTTATTTGTCACATTCAGAATACGTGACGTTCTAGCGATCGTAACTTAAGGATGGTTGCACCTCTATATTGTTATTTATTGGCATAAAATATATCACCCCCTTCGGACGTTCTGGCTTTCGAGGACTATCCGGAACGTAAGGTCCGTTTGGTAGCGAAATTGAAACCACAGTGAAAGTCAAAAATGTTTTATTTCCAACAGTTTGTTACACCTTCCAGGTAATTCTCTACATAATTGCCGCTCAGACTTAAGACATTTGTCATAGCGTTTGTAGCGTTGTTCTTGGGGGACGAAAATAAAAAGAACTGTTACTTTTTTTTTAATGTCGAAAAAGTGAATATTTTGGTGGGCCACTTGGCAACAGAATCAGGGATTTATTACGCTATTATAATAACATACGTTGACCATTAAATACCTGAATAAGAGCACCATATTGATATATATATTTGAGATCGCTCGGAAGAAACATTATCATTTCTGTGCATTTTTATAGTCGCGATACAGTCATACCCGGAACAACACTAAGGGACCAGAAGATTTATAGACTTTAAAAGAAATGCAACACTACACAATTAAAAAAAAAGTTGGTTCAGAAATAATAGGAAAACGATAATGTTCCTTCTGCCTCATGCTGCGTTCGGCCCATCAGCGTGATCGTAATTTCTGATGATGAAGTAACACAAAATAATTAACAGTTAAGTAAATAAGGAGATGGACTCATCAAGGTTAATTTACGAAAATAAGCACACTTATCTTTAACACACGTTTTTTTTAATGCTACGTACCTTTTCATATTAAATTACAATAGATGACCATTGTGGTTAAATACTTTGAACATAACAGTCAAAATGTCCTCTTGATGCTGTCTGTTCGATATCAGTTACAAGAAACTACATCTTTTCTGATTGGAAAAAATAACAATTAGCATATTCACTCAATATTTTCACATCAAATATAAAATACAGTTGTGGAACGCAGCATGTCCGCGTCCGCGTCTCATGGAATACAAACAGTAAAGGGTGAGGCGCCAAAACCCTCATTTGTCTTGAAACAACAGAATTCTTTTTTATACCATTAATCGATACATGTACATAGAGATTTACTGGCACCGCGCAAGAACGGCAAAGATAAAGAATAACAGGTTCTGTCGCTGCTATGCGATGATTCATTTCTTTTACTTTACAATTGTTTGATAACTTTAGGCCATCAGGCGTTTACTATTGAGCGTATATTAATGTTTGTGAGGCGAAAATTACTAATATTACACTGCCTCCCATGAGGAGGGAAGGAATACCGAAGGTATTACTTTCATCCTCATGCCCATTGGAATATTTGTAATTTGCGGATGTAACATACAGGTTATTAAAAGTTTCATTTCATATTCATTCCATAATAAAGGAATTAACGTTTCAATTTGTAATTACTGACGGTGGATCATTGCGAATTTGTTCTGTGTTTCTATCAGTGTTTGTATGGATTCAGTCTATCTTGATGATTCTTAAAATTAAGGCTATAAGTACACATATTTACAAAATTTATAAGGAAATAGAGTCACACTTCATTTTTCATCGTTGCAAAAGTAATTTGACTATCACAACTGGTACACAACTTTCTGTTTTGACAGTATTCATTATATTGTCATCGTCTTGTCGATTGATTGCCTTGTCCGTCGTCGCACTTAATTATACATTTATTTTCGTCGCACATACACTGTTTATGATAGACTTGGATTGTAGAGCGGCCACTGGTGATGGCTTCGACAAGGAAGTCCATATCTTTCACTTTCAGGGCTCGAGTGTGGCTCTCCGAATTATTTCACATATGAAACAGATAAAATATCTTATATTAGAATAGCTTACAAAACTAATTTTATATACATGTGGGATGGGATATAGGAAGGATCGGATCCTTTGACGTATTTTCGTGTGCTTATTTTCATTCGTATCGTGACCTCTCGTCAAAGTTTACATTTCAACAGTGTTCAGAGGTGACCTTGTGACTTGTCTCTATGTACAATCAGTCATTATAATAATTACGTTAACTTCTCTATCTTAGAGTCTCTCGGAAGGTTTATGATACATACAAAATGTTTTCAGTACTGGGTGTGAATGTTTTTGCTACAGAATGTAGCGCACAGCAACTGTGTTGGCGGTTGAACGTTTACATTATTTCGTCACGTGGTGGCTGTCCGCCTCCACCGTTGCGAGCAATCTTGAAATTCAGTCTGTGCGCGCGCACGTGACCGGAGCTTTCTTGCAGAGCGTTGATTTCGCGCTTGAGGTGCCCTGCGTCGCTTTTGTTCGGCGGATCGTGGCTTTGTGCTTTTTAGATTGCTGGAGGGAGCTTCTGCCACCGAAACTGCCTCACATCACTTCCTGTCCACTATCCAGTTACGGATTCACAGGTAAGTGGTAGCTACCGCTGCAACTGCATGTGTGGAATGACACTGATTATTACACACTGCACACATCAACCAAATTTTCACACATGTGGTGCAGTAGAATATTGCCACTGAAAATCGTCGAACTTTAAAACTTCACTTGCACTGTGGTGAGCGTCTGCGTGAACGGTGTATTAACAGAAATTCTCGCGTCATAACATCACACGGTGTTTACAAGTTGATTTACATACTAATATTTACAAGAGTTCATTTAAATCGAGAAATAATCTAATTGACCACTTTGAATCAAAACAATTGTTTCTTAATTAGTCTTTTTTTTATTTAAGCCTACGGTCACAGGTAGGCTATTATAAGTCCTTTTTCTTTGACCAAATCCATTCCAATCTCCTTTACAAATTAATTTCCTTCATAGTAATCTTTATCACGCTTGCTTATTCGTTTTGTAGGACCAATACATTTTTTTTTAGTGCTCGTCTTATTTAGTGACTTGTGAGGGGAGCTTCATTTATGTCAAAAGTTTTTCTCGTATGTGCTTGTCTTTAAAGAAAGTTCGAGGACAGATTTGAAAATAGCAATTCCGCCTCTGAGTTACGTGTAGAAATACAAACAGTCGAAAAAAGAAAGGTGGGAAAAGCGGGCCTACTCGCTGATCGTCGACAGAATTTAAATTACTCCTCAATCAGGTCGAAAATTTAATTTACCTTGCGCATTACAAAAGCAATATGCGCGTCGCGAACCTACTCATTTTTATATGTAGTGCCTCACTTCCTAAGCACACGTGCATCTTTACAAGTTGATCCTGAGGAGTGGATAGGATCAAGGATCTTAAAGGATTTGCACTTAGGAAAGGGATTCAATAATCACATAATCACAGAGAAAACAATAAATATTGCAGTGCACACTTAAAATAAAATCTATCACTTCAAGCATGTATATCTAATATGTATCTTGCTGCAGCTTGCTTACTACTCTTTGCTCATTTCTTAGACTAAGTCAAGTTTATGCATTACGCATTTGGGTATTAATTATCATTTGTATATATAAGCCTCTCACTAGAGTGTTGTTGTTTGCTGCTGTCGCTACCTGTGAAGCTTGGGCGAGATCCTTATTCTACGTGCTGCTAGCTTGTGAATTTGCAGTATCGCTAATGCTCAATAGTACCGTGAAGTTGCCATAATAAACCTTGTTACTCATATCTTCTTTTACTCAGCTTGTTTATAGTCTGGACTCATCTTACTTTGCGTTATATAATAAACTTCCTTTTTATTCCATCACGCTTTTACTTAAGGTTAACGTCAGGCCTTTTTAGAACAATTGCACTGCGTTATCAATCTGTTCATGCTTAATCCTAGGTATCTGTTCACTTCAAAGAGATGTTATTTTATCGCTGGCACAGCACTGTGCTGGAATTTACAAGTTAAATCTACCGACTGTTTTGCGCTAACAGGTGGTGCCTTATTTACGTCACATTTGAAAACAGGGAATAACCTCATGGAATCGAATCTTTTCTTACAACTTTCCTCTTTTGTCTGGACGTTTAAGTATTTCCTTTTAAAACAGGTCATTAATTTGCCCTCGATTAAATTTCACTTACTAATACTAAGCACATATAATCATCATTTTCATATTACTATTTAGTGAGAGAAGTGCATTATTCGCTCCTTCCCGCTCATTCTCAAATTACTATTTAGCGAGAGAAGTGCATTATTCGCTCCTTCCTCTTTCCTCATTTTAGTACCTCGGGGCTAATTAATACCTCTCGAGTACACCATTTTTTTTTTACATACTAACTTATAACTAAAATTGAAAATCGCCTCTAGGACATGTCCTCCTGTTTGCATAAAGATTATTCATGTAAATACTTGTCTACAACTTATTCTGTATTTTATTTTCCAGACGCGTTGTTTTAATACATAAGGTTTCCTTTCAGCACCGGTTAACGTCCATAGTCAGTTCAGTTCCGTTCTTGTTACTCATCCTGATCTCCAATACCTTAGAATTTTCTTACAGCTTAAATTAACTTAATTCCTGGCGTTATAAAATTTTTTTAAATCTTGATGGTGGAACAATCCTTTGATTTTATTCGTGGCAGGTCAGATAACAAATAGCTACCAATGTGTGGTTTCCTCATTATCACAAAGGGACCTTCATAAATGTGTTGCCACTTACGATTCTTCTTTAACAACAGGGATGGTTTAAAGTGAGTCCTGACTAATAACTAACTCCAAGAAACTTCTGCAGATGCTCTTCAAGAGCCTCTGGTCTCGTTCTTATGGGTACTATAATTTTATTGATTAATCTTGCATCTAGGACTAGCCTTACGCTACCATCTGATTTTAGCACAGACAACAAAGGACTCGAATAAGGTGAATGAGATACTTCTATCACATTCCAGCGTAACATTTTCTTGATCTCGCACTTGACAGCTTCGCGTCTCGCATATGGAATGGAATAGCTTGTTCTACAGTAGGTTGAATGGGGCAGGGCATCCATTCGATATTCAAAGCCTTTTATTAGTCCAGGTTTCTTAGAAAATACTTGAACGTAATCTGTTAATAAATTGTAAAGCTCATTCTTCTGTTGTTTGGATAATTCAATGGACTCACTAGCTTTACCGTATAATTCATTCTGACCGGGAATTAGGTCTTTATACTCATCGTCATTAACACTTTCAAGATCTGTCATGTCTTCTGTCTGACTGTACTGTTGTCTTTTAGTCCATGGCCGTACTGCTATTTGAAGCACCCCAAAGTTTGTCTTCACCTTACTTCTTAACAAATTTACAGTTACTTGTTGCTGGCTCGCTACTAGAGTACAGATTCCACACTCGATGTCAATTTTAGCTTTCGTCTGCCTCAAGAATTCCATACTCAGGATACATGGCACTGATAGGTTTTTAACAATAAGAAAAATGCACGTTACTGAAATAGACTCTATCTGGATTTGAAGCTGAGTCTGAAGATTTACACGTTGTGTTAGTGGACCAATTGCTCCCGATACGGTGCAACCTTGAATTGGAAGTGATAAAACTTTGCATACAGAGGATATTTG
The DNA here is from genome assembly GCF_023864345.2 of Schistocerca serialis cubense. Classification (NCBI taxonomy): domain Eukaryota; kingdom Metazoa; phylum Arthropoda; class Insecta; order Orthoptera; family Acrididae; genus Schistocerca; species Schistocerca serialis. The sequence goes on from NC_064639.1 coordinate 506,991,318, forward strand.
CTTAAATAAACATAAAGATAAGACATTTATATTAGCTCCTGTATCTACAATGGCTGTTACTGGTATGTTGGCAATTGATACTCTTATGGAAGCTTGAACTTGTTCGTCCCATACGTCATCATTGTCTTTCGTCTCAGTGTCTGCTACTAGATCATCCCGTAAGTTTGTCTCTATGTCATACCTAATTGCTTTAATTTCGTGTGGACTAAGGGACAGGGTGCCCCCATTCAAACTTGCAGCATGGTCTAGGAGGCTCAAAGGTGCTGCTTTTAATTTTCCGCTCGACGCTTACTTTCCTGCTGATTTATATTTCTTAATGTTTCTTCCGTCTGGAACTGGTGTTGGTTTTGTGGTACGAACTCGGTTGGAAACGGATCTTGTTGTCCTGGCGTATTCGCTTGCGCATAATAAATTTGCGTGTTATGCGGGCGTTTAGGCTTCAGAGTTCCCGAAGGTCCGTTCGCTTGTTGCGTGAAGTGTATATTTTGTGGCTGATAGGTATTTTGCTGTGGCTTGTGTTGATTGTAACCGTTACTGGAAGGTGTACATTGGTCTCCACCTTGATTATGCCATTTATTTCTTTTCCACTGACGATTTGAATCGTAAGACTGATCGTTTTGATGATTACCGTTGATCGGTTGCGTGTTTCCATATTGCTGGGGCTGCGTGTTATAATGTGCATTTTCGTACTGAGGTTGTGACGAATTATATATTGGATTGTATCTCTGGCCGTTATTGTACTTATTTTTGTATTTGCTGTTGGAGTACGTAGTGTGTTTATTTTTGAAACCGTTGTGGGGTTGGTACTGGCTGTCGCTGTGACGCGCTTTCTCTCGGCCACCATTGTTGCCTGCGTATTCTGTATTGTGCTGGCCGCCTGCACTGAAGTGGGCGTTGCCAACATCAACTCTAGCGTCCTCGTAAATCAGATCTAACGAGTCTAACACAGATAGGAAAGTGTCCGTATCGTCCTCAGACACGTTTACTAACTTTTCTCTGATCGCAATCGGTAGCTTAGTTTTTAGAATCATAATAACGTCTTTGGCGGTGATCGGCGAATCCCAGAACTTGATTTTCGCTAAATACTTTTCAAAATATTTTCTCAAACTACCGCGCTTACTGTTAAACACTTCGGCGTTGTAAACCTCTTTTCTCAGGCGCTGCTGCACACCAGAACTCCAGAATTTAGCTAAAAACATCTGTTCAAACTCTTTGTAACTTTTACAAGAGTCGACCATTTCGGTTCCCCATAAGGCAGCATCGCCTACGATAAATCCACTAACGAATTGAATTCGCTGGCGGTCACTCCAGCTATTCGGGAAAATTCCTGAAAAATTTCGGAGGAAAACTATAGGATGAATTTCTCTTTTCTGTGGGTGAAAGGTCGGAAAAATACGATGTTTGATCACGCTTTCCTCCTGCATCAAACTGACAAAAGTGGGTGGGCTGGTACCCTGGTTAACTTGTGCTTCTATAGAACTATGAGTTTGAGCGTTATCAAATGGTGAACGGTAATGTACCCTCTGTTGTTCATTACTTCGTGGTGAATTATTCCAGTCTCCTGACACGGGAGGTGGGGAATTTTCAACTTGACATTTTAGTGTACGAACTTCATCAACTATCTGTTGACGCCATTCAGGTAAATCTTGAGCTAACGTTCGTCTTATCTGGCCTAATTCTGACATCACCGTGTCTCCTGTTTTTCCAGGGGCTGCCAATATTTCAAAGGCCACGTTTTTGACCGTTTCCCTGAGTTCGTTCTTGACCTTGTTTCCTATGAATCCGTTTTTGTTTTTAATCCACTCTTGGTAGTGGTCGGACAATGCTTCAGCGTGTGCCTTAACAGTATTCTTTATTTGATCCTCTACATTAAGAGTCTCAATCTGTTTGGAAAGATCATCAACAACATTCTCGATCGTGTCTACTGCGGTTTTAACTCCTTTGACCTCATCAGAGATTGCAGTATAATCTTCTTTTAAGGTCGCAGCTTGTTTTTGATATTCCATCACTTTCGAATTTATCTCTCCCTTGGCTGCTTCGATTTTTTCATCTAACCGTTTTGAAATATCCTCTATTTTTGACTCTACTTGTGTGTCAATTTCTAGCCTCATGATCGTGATCTGACTACTGATTTGGCTTTGGACATTACCCAATAGGGTATTTAAATCAGCTGGTATGTCTGCCTTTAGTTCGGCCTTTACCGAATTTAACCGTGTATTTAGGTCATTTATCTCCGTTTGCAGATCTGTTTTTACTGAATTTATGTCTGCTTGTACTGAGTTGCACAGATTTGTAAGGACCTGATTTTTATTATGCCGTCTTTCGGCCTTCTCTTTTTCTTCGCGGGCCTTTTCATCTAATTTTTCCTGCTTTTCACGTTCCTGTCTTTGCGCCTCTCTCTGTCTTTGACTTTCGAACTTGCGTTCCATTATTGCTTCGATCATTGCAGCCAAGTCATTTTTTTCAAAAGCGGGAATAGTTTGCACACTAGGACCAGCTTCTAAAACTTCGGTCGAGGCTGCTTCTGCCTCCGCTCGTGTACCTATCGCGCGTGATCGTAATGGATAGTGAGGTCCATTCGCATCACCGCTGTCGTCTGGTTTTGTTTGTGTCCGCTGTTTACCGTCAGCCATGTTCATGAATTATTTGTCAAACGTCAAAATGCTACAGATACTGTTTGTCACTGCCGTCAGTCGTCTGTCGGTGACGTAGTGCTATGGCTTACTGGGACCTAAGATGAAATTTTAACTCTGGGTAACAACTGACGTTCATTTACGCCAAGAAGACAAGATGGTTCCTACTAATTACAAACAAATGAAATATCACACGTTTTACCAGTTTTGAGCGTAGTTATCCGCCATATCGTAATTTTTTTTTTGCACTGACAACAATGGTACACTTTCACTGAATTTAACTACATAAGAATGGACTATGAACAAATTGAGATAAAGCTGTTTCAAGGCAAGGAAAGACAGGTTTACGTTCTGATCAACTCGAAAGATGCTACGTCACTACGAAAGCTTGGCTACTGCGTATAAAAATTTGACTTATTATGGCTGTCTTGATGGTGATACGGCTGAATACTCGCGTTTTTCGGTAATTTCATCAATTGTTCTTCTGAATTAATTAAAAGGTTTTCCCAATTCTCTTTCTCGGTTGAATTGCATCCACATGAAAAAAATGAAACAATTACTAGAACAAGCACTGAAAAATTAATAAACACATACATGAAATGATTTTTGATCAAGTCCCTGTTCTTACTTTTTTTTAATGTCGAAAAAGTGAATATTTTGGTGGGCCACTTGGCAACAGAATCAGGGATTTATTACGCTATTATAATAACATACGTTGACCATTAAATACCTGAATAAGAGCACCATATTGATATATATATTTGAGATCGCTCGGAAGAAACATTATCATTTCTGTGCATTTTTATAGTCGCGATACAGTCATACCCGGAACAACACTAAGGGACCAGAAGATTTATAGACTTTAAAAGAAATGCAACACTACACAATTAAAAAAAAAGTTGGTTCAGAAATAATAGGAAAACGATAATGTTCCTTCGGCCCATCAGCGTGATCGTAATTTCTGATGATGAAGTAACACAAAATAATTAACAGTTAAGTAAATAAGGAGATGGACTCATCAAGGTTAATTTACAAAATAAGCACACTTATCTTTAACACACTTTTTTTTTTAATGCTACGTACCTTTTCATATTAAATTACAATAGATGTCCATTGTGGTTAAATACTTTGAACATAACAGTCAAAATGTCCTCTTGATGCTGTCTGTTCGATATCAGTTACAAGAAACTACATCTTTTCTGATTGGAAAAAATAACAATTAGCATATTCACTCAATATTTTCACATCAAATATAAAATACAGTTGTGGAACGCAGCATGTCCGCGTCCGCGTCTCATGGAATACAAACAGTAAAGGGTGAGGCGCCAAAACCCTCATTTGTCTTGAAACAACAGAATTCTTTTTTATACCATTAATCGATACATGTACATAGAGATTTACTGGCACCGCGCAAGAACGACAAAGATAAAGAATAACAGGTTCTGTCGCTGCTATGCGATGATTCATTTCTTTTACTTTACAATTGTTCGATAACTTTAGGCCATCAGGCGTTTACTATTGAGCGTATATTAATGTTTGTGAGGCGAAAATTACTAATATTACACGTTGTATTAACTTTCCAGTAACCTAGTTTTAAAACGCATCCGCCTGTGCTTTCTACCATTTCTCTACGCTGGTCTGCAACTTATTGTTTGTGCCAAACTTTTGTCTTCATAGCCAGCGGTTCATGAGTGCAGACATGAACATCATAGGGAGCCAAGTCCGGGCTGTAAGGCGGGTGATCAAACACTTCCCATCGAAACCGCTGTAGGGGCGTCCTCAGTGGCCCTGCTGTGTGCGGCCGTGAACTGTCACGAAGAAGGAAATGCATGGCAGGCACGTTATTTGGGGTTGTATGAAATCAGGAGAAATCTCGCTGTGGGCACCCATACTTGGTGGGAGACACTATTGTTCTAGGCATATTTACGTGTTCTCTGTGTGCTCAGAAGTGAAAAGAGCGTCATGATCCGATCGACAAGCGTACTAGAGATACTGCCCAACACATCGGTGCAAAGCTTCATCGGATTTTCACTGTCGTTTCTATTTCACAACGTATCGGACCTTACTTTCCGAACAGCCCTCGTAATTTAGTTGCAGTCTTTCAGAGAATTACGCAGGCGTTGAAGCGCCATGTAGCTGCAATATGCGGAACCTTTGCCTGTCAGCTCAGACGCAGCGAATTCAGTGACCGTAGCTTACGCCCACTGTTAGCACTGTGCGTCATCCGAATAAATGCCGCGCTGGTGCTGGTGACCGCACGAAACGCTTCGTCACTCTCCGCGCTACCAGGAAGATATGTGCCGCGACGTCTGTGCCCTTATCTCTTTCCTGTCTTTCCCTGTTCTCGCTGCTGCTCACGGCATTACGTTGACAGTATACCTGTGTCTGATAATAATGTCCGCATAGTACTACAGACGTAAAGCTGGCTCGAACCAGAAGTCTTGAAATTTTAAATTAGGATTTAGATATATATCACAAAGATATGTAGGACGCCCGTTAGAAGAAAGTTAATATAGCAATAAACATACACAAAAACAATTTTGGGAAAATAATCCACTCTCTTCCAAGGTTGGATACTGGTTTATGTATGTTGATGATGTGTTGTGCATATGGACAGGAACTACCAGACAACTTCAAAAGTGCCTCAAGCAAATCAATTCGCCGCGCGGTATTAGCCGAGCGGTCTACGGGCGCTGCAGTCATGGACTGTGCGGCTGCTCCCGGCGGAGGTTCGAGTCCTCCCTCGGGCATGGGTGTCTGTGTGTTTGTCCTTAGGATAATTTAGGTTAAGTAGTGTGTAAGCTTAGGGACTGATGACCTTAGCAGTTAAGTCCCATAAGATTTCACACACATTTGAACAACAAATAAATTCTAAACACAACAACATAAAATTCACAATGGAATTTGGAGGTAGTTGCGTAAATTATTTAAATATAACAGTATACGCCAGTGACTATATCCCTAATTTCAAAATTCATAGGAAACCTACCATTACAGATGTTGTAATCCTGCTAATTCTCAACATGCAGTGATTAATAAAATACTGCTTTTAATTCAATGATACATCGCCTAAGATCCATCCCCTTGAGTGAAGACGACTTCCAAGTTGAATTAAACACAATGAAACAAATAGCTGCAAACAATGGATACCCCACTACCTTGATAGACTCCATAATACACAAAAAGCAGAAACAGGTGTACTCTCTTCTTTACCCTGTTCTCTACCCACCACTATTAAATGATCTACAGTCCTATAGTTAGGATATGTCTCACTGCATATAGGCGGAAAGCTTAATCCCATGGACGTAAAAACACCATTTTATGTACACAACACAGTTGCACACTTTTCGCCGGCCGCTGTGGCGGAGTGGTTCTAGGCGCTTCAGTCCGGAACCACGCGGCTGCTACAGTCCTGCCTCGGGCATGGATGTGTGTGATGTCCTTAGGTTAGTTAGGTTTAAGTAGTTCTAAGTCTAGGGGAATGATGACCTCAGATGTTAAGTCCCATAGTGCTCAGAGCTATTTGAACCGTTTGTACACTTTTTGCCCGTTGGCAACGACTGCACTCGAGCTTTGGAAGAATCTGAAACGTGTTAAATCACTTGTAATTGTGGCAAATTCTATATTGACCAGCTGTAGCCATGTAGGGCAATGTACACCCGATTGATGGAACACCACAATAGCTGGAAGCTTAGAATAAGAGGTTCTACTTTTGAAGACAACCTGCTTAAAGAAGGCCATAGCTGGAAGGTGAAACATGAAATATTACATCACATCCATAAAGGAAGGAAGATGAAATAATGGAAATTAATAAACCTATGTTCGTCAGTCCGAGCTTAGTACTGAATGATTAGAACACTGTTATCTTACTCACCACCTCTAACTGCAGACTCTGCTCATAATCACATCCAGACCATGTTGTACGTTACCCTTCTTACTCACATGTCCCATTTTCCTTTGTTTCAGTTACTTCATTTCTCTTGCTGTGTTAAAAAGTCTTACTTCCAATAAACACAGCTGCTTCACTTACCTATTTAATCTTACTAGTATGTCTTATCTGTTTGTAATTTACATTGTTTTATTTAGCAGCACAAGTTTATTGTTCAGTTTATTTTCTTCTATGAACAACTATTGGACTTTGTATATAGTCCATTACTTAATGTGTCACATATTTTATCGTAGATAAATAATATTACATCACATTTACACTGAATTAATCCCTTTTGTTTTATTCCTTAATCCAACGTTCACATTTTTCATCCCTGGAAATGGAGATACGTTGTAGATGCGCTAGTTTCAAGTCACTGATCCAACAAAATTTCACTGCACCACATATTTACATGATGATGGCGTAACAGTCGAAAACCGGTTTAAGAAATATTGTACATTATTACAACAGTGTTGTATGTGTTGTCATTCATAGCAAATCATACGATGACAAACTTCCTATTGGCTTCTGTCTCGGATTCTTCGGCCGACGGTCATCTAATGATTTTTCTGACGTTTCGCCAGCACGAGTGGCTGGCATTGTCAAAGCTTCACCCTCCATTGCCGGTGGTGAACTGGAGCCGAGCTCGCGGCCGCAGACTATATGTACCTGGCGCGCCAACGTCCGAGGGCTTCTCCGCGGTCATTTCCGGTGCGGTTCTCCTCTTGCTACCTGCGACGGTCGTTCGCTGCAGTACGGGAAGCCAGGATCCGTTTACCTTAAGGCTTTCCTCTTTCTTGTTCAAACTGTTTGCGTGTTTTCGTATTTCTACAGCTTCCCTGAACAAGCAGTTGTGATAGTGCTTCTCTACAGCCAGAACTTCCGTGTCAGAGAATTTTATTACGTGGTCGGTCTCACTCAGTGCGTGTTCTGCCACAACCGATTTCTCCACCTGCCCCAACCTGCAATGTCGCTCATGTTCTTTGATCCGGGTGTTGATTGATCGTCCAGTCATTCGAATCTTGGCTTCCCGTACTGCAGCGAACAACCGTCGCAGGTAGCAATGAAATGACCGCGGAGAAGCCCTCGGATGTTGGAGCGCCAGGTGCATACAGTCTGCGGCCGCGAGCTCGGCTCCAGTTCACCACCGGCGATGGAGGGTGAAGCTTTGACAATGCCAGCCACTCGTGCTGGCGAAACGTCAGTAAAATTATCAGATGAACGTCGGCCGAAGAACCCGAGATCTCCAATAGGAAGTTTGTCAACAAGTGGCCACGAAAGCCTTAACAATTTTGTAAATCATACGATAATACACTGAAGCGCCAAAGAAACTGTCATAGGCACGCGTATTCAAATACAGAGTTATCTAAACAGGCAGTATACGGCCGCTACATTGGCATTTTATCAAGATTTAAGTGAGTTTGAACGTGGTGTTATAGTCGGCGCATGAGCGATGGGACACATCATCTGCGAGGCAGCGATGAAGTCGGAATTTTCCCGTACGACAATTTCACGAGTGAACCGTGAATATCAAGAATCCGATAAAACATCAAATCTCCGACATGGCTGCGGCTGGAAAAAGATCCTGCAGGAACGGGACCAACGACGACTGAGCAGAATCATTCAACGTGACAGAAGTGCAACCCTTCCGCAAATTGCTGCAGATTTCAATGCTGGGCCATCAACAAGTGCCAACGCGTGAACCATTCAAAGAAACATCATCGATGTGGGCTTGCGGAGCCGAAGGCCCACTTATGTACTCTTGATGACTGCACGACACATGCTTTAGTCTTGTCTGGCGCCTCAACAACGACGTTGGACTGTTTATGGCTGGAAACATGTTGCCTGATCGGACGAGTCTTGTTTGAAGTTGTGTCGAGCGAATGGACGTGTACGGGTATGGAGACAACCTCATGAATCCATGGACTCTGCATGTCAGCAGAGAGCAGTTCAAGCTGGTGGAGGCTCTGCAATGGTGTGAGGCGTGTGCAGTTGGAGTGATATGGCGCTCCTGACACATCTGACTGTCAAGTGACACATACGTAAGATCCTATCTGATCACCTGCGTCCATTCATGTCGATTGTGCATTCCGACGCACTTAGGCAATTCCACCAGGACAATCTGACATCCCACACGTCCAGAATTGCTACAGAGTAACTCCAGGAACACTCTTTCGCTGGCCACTAAACTCCTCAGACTTGAACATTATTGAGCATATCTGGGATGCCTTGCAACGTGCAGTTCAGTATAGATCTCCATTCCTTCATAATCTGAAGAATTTATGGACAGCCCTGCAGGATTCATGGTTGTCACTTCCCTCCAGCGCTATTTCAGACATTAGTCGAGTCCATGCACGTCGTGTTGCGGCGCTTCTGCGTGCTCGCGGGGACCCTAACAATATTAGGCGGGTGTATCAGCTTCTTTGGCTCTTCAGTGAATACGGAGAGATACTTATATATTCCACATGCGGAATAGTATGGGTTAAGATAAATGTCAAAGTTCGATCAAATACAGTAATTGGAAGCTTTTATAGGCATCCTGCCTCACGAAGATTAGTGGTGTAACATTTAGGGAAAAGAGTGTGGTAGCCGCGTGGTCTAGGACGCCTTGTCACGGTCCGCGCGGCTCCCCCCCCCCCCCCCCCCCCCCCCCTGTCGGAGGTTCCAGTCCTCCCTCGGGCATGAGTGTGTGTGTTGTCCTTAGCGTAAGTTATATTAAGTTGAGTGTAAGCTTAAGGACCGATGACCTCAGCAGTTTGATCCCATAGTCCTTACCACAAACTTCCAAATTTAGGGAAAACCTTGGAGAAGTCTGCGTGTAAATTTCATGATCATGTTATAGAGATAGAGGGAAATTTCAGTTTACCAGTTATAGACTGAGAAACTCAACGAGTTATGGTGGCTAGCAGCGACAGGGAATCGTGAGAAGTTATCCGAAAATTAAATTAAGCAATTAACGAGCGAATCGACACGTAAGGATAACATCTTATATCTCTTGGATACAAAGAGTTACGAACTTCTCGATTCATTTAACGTATAACTGGGAATCATCCACAATAACGCCATTATAACATCAAGACCCCCCCCTCCCCCCATGAACCATGGACCTTGCCGTTGGTGGGGAGGCTTGCGTGCTTCAGCGATACAGATAGCCGTACCGTAGGTGCAAATATAACGGAGGGGTATCTGTTGAGAGGCGAGACAAACGTGTGGTTCCTGAAGAGGGGCAGCAGCCGTTTCAGTAGTTGCAGGGGCAACAGTCTGGATGATTCACTGATTTGGCCTTGTAACACTAACCAAAATGGCCTTGCTGTTCTGGTACTGCAAACGGCTGAAAGCAAGGGGAAACTACAGCCGTAATTTTTCCCGAGGGCATGCAGCTTTACTGTATGATTAAATGATGATGGCGTCCTCTTGGGTAAAATATTACGGAGGTAAAATAGTCCCTCATTCGGATCTCCGGGTGGGGACTACTCAAGAGGATGTCGTTATCAGGAGAAAGAAAACTGGCGTTCTACAGATCGGAGCGTGGAATATCAGATCCCTTAATCGGGCAGGTAGGTTAGAAAATTTAAAAAGGGAAATGGATAGGTTACACTTAGATATAGTGGGAATTAGTGAGGTTCGGTGGCAGGAGGAACAAGACTTTTGGTCAGGTGAATACAGGGTTATAAATACAAAATCAAATAGGGGTAATGCAGGAGTAGGTTTAATAATGAATAAAAAAATAGGATTACGGGTAAGCTACTACAAACAGCGTAGTGAACGCATTATTGTGGCCAAGATAAACACGAAGCCCACGCCTTCTACAGTAGTACAAGTTTATATACCAACTAGCTCTGCAGATGACGAAGAAATTGATGAAATGTATGATGACATAAAAGAAATTATTCAGATAGTGAAGGGAGACGAAAATTTAAGAGTCATGGGTGACTGTAATTCGAGAATAGGGAAAGGGAGAGAAGGAAACATTGTAGGTGAATATGGATTGGGGCTAAGAATTGAAAGAGGAAGCCGCCTGGTAGAATTTTGCACAGAGTATAACTTAATCATAGCTAACACTTGGTTCAAGAATCATGAAAGAAGGTTGTATACATGGAAGAACCCTGGAGATACTAGAAGATATCAGATAGATTATAAAATGGTAAGACAGAGATTTAGGAACCAGGTTTTAAATTGTAGGACATTTCCAGGGGCAGATGTGGATTCTGACCACAATCTATTGGTCATGAACTTTACAGTTAAAACTGAAGAAACTGCAAAAAGGTGGGAATTTCAGGAGATGGGACCTGGATAAACTGAAAGAACCAGAGGTTGTACAGGGTTTCAGGGAGAGCATAAGGCAACAATTGACAGGAATGGGGGAAAGAAATACAGCAGAAGAAGAATGGATAGCTTTCAGGGATGAAATAGTGAAGGCAGCAAAGGATCAAATAGGTAAAAAGACGAGGGCTAGTAGAAACCCTTGGGTAACAGGCGAAATATTGAATTTAATTGATGAAAGGAGAAAATATAAAAATGCAGTAAATGAAGCAGGCAAAAAGGAATACAAACGTCTCAAAAATGAGATCGACAGGAAGTGAAAATGGCTAAGCAGGGATGGCTAGAGGACAAATGTAAAGATGTAGAGGCTTATCTCACTAGGGGTAAGGTAGGTACTGCCTACAGGAAAATTAAAGAGACCTTTGGAGAAAGGAGAACCACTTGCATTAATATCAAGAGCTTTGATGGAAACCCAGTTCTATGCAAAGAAGGGAAAGCAGAAAGGTGGAAGGAGTATATAGAGGGTCTATACAAGTGCGATTTTCTTGAGGACAATATTATGGAAATGGAAGAGGATGTAGATGAAAATGAAATGGGAGATACGATACTGCGTGAAGAGTTTGACAGAGCACTGAAAGACATGAGTCGAAACAAGGCCCCGGGAATAGACAACATTCCATTGGAACTGACGGCCTTGGGAGAGCCAGTCCTGACAAAACTCTACCATCTGGTGAGCAAGATGTGTAAGACAGGCGAAATACCCTCAGACTTCAAGAAAAATATAATAATTCCAATTTCAAAGAAAGCAGGTGTTGACAGATGTGAAAATTACCGAACTATCAGTTTAATAAGTCACACCTACAAAATACTAACCGAATTCTTCACAGTCGAATGGAAAAACTGGTAGAAGCCGACCTCAGGGAAGATCAGTTTGGATTCCGTAGAAATGTTGAAACACGTGAGGCAATACTGACCTTACGACTTATCTTAGAAGAAAGATTAAGGAAAGGCAAAACTACGCTTCTAGCATTTGTAGACTTAGAGAAAGCTTTTGACAATGTTGATTGGAATACTCTCTTTCAAATTCTGAAGGTGGCAGGAGTAAAATAGAGGGAGCGAAAAGCTAATTACAATTTGTACAGAAACCAGATGGCAGTTATAAGAGTCGAGGGGCATGAAAGGGAAGCAGTGGTTGGGAAGTGTGTCAGCCAGGGTTTTACTCTCCCCGATGCTATTCAATCTGTATATTGAGCAAGTAGTAAAGGGAACAGAAGAAAAGTTCGGAGTAGGAATTAAAATCCATGGAGAAGAAATAAAAACATTGAGGTTCGCCGATGACATTGTAATTCTGTCAGAGACAGCAAAGGACTTGGAAGAGCAGTTGAACGGAATGGACAGTGTCTTGAAAGGAGGGTATAAGATGAACATCAACAAAAGCAAAACGAGGATAATGGAATGTAGTCGAATTAAGTCGGGTAATGCTGAGGGAATTAGATTAGGAAATGAGACGCTTTAGGTAGTAAATGAGTTTTGCTATTTGGCGAGCAAAATAACTGATGATGGTCGAAGTAGAGAGGATATAAAATGTAGACTGGCAATGGCAAGGAAAGCGTTTCTGAAAGAGAAAAATTTGTTAACATCGAATATAGATTTAAATGTCATAAGTCGTTTCTGAAAGTATTTTTATGGAGTGTAGCCATGTATGGAAGCGAAACGTGGACGATAAATAGTTTAGACAAGAAGAGAATTGAAGCTTTCGAAATGTGGTGCTACAGAAGAATGCTGAAGATTAGATGGGTAGATCACATAACTAATGAGGAGGTATTGAACAGAATTGGGGAGAAGAGGAGCTTGTGGGACAACTTGACTAGGAGAAGGGATCGGTTGGTAGGACATGTTCTGAGACACCGAGGAATCACCAATTTAGTATTGGAGGGCAGCGTGGAGGGTAAAAATCGAAGAGGGAGACCAAGAGAGGAATACACTAAGCAGATTCAGAAGGATGTAGGCTGCAGTAAGTACTGGGAGATGAAGCAGTTTGCACAGGATAGAGTAGCATGGAGAGCTGCATCAAATCAGTCTCAGGACTGAAGACCACAACAACAACATCAAGAACTACTGAAATGATGAAGAATGTAAAGAAAGGCAGTAACATGTTGCTGCTTAGTAAGTCCTACAAGAAACAGAACTCAGGTTACCTGAGCAGACAACTCCAAACACCCATTTCTGCGGCTACAGAGGTTCAATATAAATGGACGAAGTTCAAGAGTATTGTACAATATGCCTTAGACAGATACGTGCTGAGCAAAATGTGGTTCAATAGACATGTTAGAAAGCTAGTCCTAGAATAGATTTTTAAAGCAGATTTAGACTGAGCCAAAATCTGCGTTAAAACTCTGTTCTGTTTTGTTGGTTTTTGTTTAAAAACCAAACCAAGTCAAACGTGCTGCAAACGTAGAGCGTTCAATGGATTCGAAATAAATTCTGCCTATCTATTTGACTGGAAATTCTAAGAAGTTTTGATCTTACTGTAAGCTAGTTAACGTCTCAAAGTCATTTCTCCACGCACTCAGTGACTATACTCGCACCGAAACGGACGGTTACAGAAAGAGAGAATAAATTCCATTTTCCGGAATTATGTTAAGTATTGAATATCATACTACTGTTCCTCCATTCAATCGTCCCAAGACGACACATATCAGTGCCCGCGGGATAGCAAATAAAAGCCGCTCAATAGAATAGGGGCGACTAGGGCTAGCGAGATACCTCTACAGTTCAGCATAATGTATGTTCTTCTGTTGGCAGAGTATTGTACGTCGCAGGAGGAACGAAGCTATCCGAAAATATCCGCTCTTCCGATTTTCAAGAAGGGTCGTCGAGCTAAGGTGCACAATAGAAAAAACTGTCGTAGGTGAAAAGGTTGTATTAGTAAATGGGACATCTATCTGTGCTACAACTGTCCACCTCCTAACCACCCCTGGTGGGTAGGCGGGATGAACTTTGTATTTTCAACTGGAAAACCTCTCCTCCATTTTATTTACATATTCTGTTTCTACGGCAAAAAATACATACGGTGTACTCAAACAGTTGTTCTCATTCGTGGTAGATGGAGATGTAATTGACAAATATCAGAAGTATAAGTGAATGGATCACCTCAACAGCATGCATCCGAATATCAAACTTGCGATGGAAATGGAGGAAAATGGATGCCTCCCGTTTCTTGACATACTAATTAAGAGCGGAGGCAGGCCGTTCACTAGGCCATACAGTGAATAGGAAGAAGACAAACACGGACCTATACCTTCATGCAACAAGCTGCCACCATCCAGCACAAAGACAGACAGTGCTGACCACCCTGGTACATAGGGCGCGCGCCGTCTGCGACAAAGGCAGCCTACCACCCAAGCTGCAACACATGAGGGAGGTCTTCCGCCACAATGGCTACAGCGAAACGCAGATCAACAGGGCACTAAAAAGGAAGATAGAATTAGTGAGAACCGCAGAAGAAGAAGAAGAAGACAAACGTCTCGCGTACCTTCCGTACTTGAGTCCGCTCTCGGCCAAAATTGCACTACTTTTGGGGAGACACAATATCAAAACCGTTCTCCTCCCACCACCGAAGACGAGGGAGTACCTAGGTTCTTCCAAAGACTCACTGAAACTTAACACGCCAGGAATATACACCATCCCCTGTGAATGCGGAAAACAGTACATTGGAGAAACACAGCGCTGTATATCTAAAAGCTGTGAGCAACATATCAGATGTGTGCGATTAGGACACACAGAAAAATCAACCATAGCAGAACACAGCATAAAGGAAGAACACACCTTTAACTTCGAAAACACGAAGGTGCTGTGACGAGCATCTGGCTTCTGGGAAAGTATTATCAAAGCACCCCTAGAAATAAGGGTTCACGACAACCTTGTCAACAGGGATGAAGGACACCAACTAAGCACAGCGTGGAACCCTGCGATAGCGGCAATCGGTCGGGAGCACGCCCGCCAGCATCCGGGCCGGCCGCTACCCCCACCACCGCGCGCCCGCGGCCGGACCACCGCAGCCTCCCGAGGTCTAGTGGAGGGGGGAGACCACGCGTATAAATAGCCCACTCTCCGCCAATCTCGACGCTTCGCCGGAAGATGTGTAGTATGACACTTCCCGAAACGTCTTGATATATCAACGCTAGCACCCGGCTGGAGACCCGTGAAACCTTCATCAAACATCAGGAGTGTTTGTGTTTGCAATTAAGAATCGACGCATTCGATTCTACATTTCATTTACGATGTAAATGTAAACCTTTGTGTTCTAATGGTTGATACCGATGTTCAGATATTCCTTCAGTGCTCCAAATGTGATTATACGCTACGGATAATGTAGCTAGATATTGAAATTTCTACATCTACATCTGTATATATGTACTCCGCAATCCACCATACGGTGCGTGGCGGAGGGTACCTCGTACCGCAACTAGAATCTTCTCTCCATGTTCCACTCCCAAACAGAACGAGGGAAAAATGACTGCCTTATCTTATCTTTGTGGTCTTTCCGCGAAATGTAAGTTGGCGGCAGTAAAATTGTACTGCAGTCAGCCTCAAATGCTGGTTCTCTAAATTTCCTCAGTAGCGATTGACGAAAAGAACGCCTTCTTTCCTCTAGAGACTCCCACCCGAGTTCCTGAAGCATTTCCATAACACTCGCGTGATGATCAAACCTACCAGTAACAAATCTAGCAGCCCGCCTCTGAATTGCTTCCATGTCTTCCCTCAATCCGACCTGATAGGGATCCCAAACGCTCGAGCAGTACTCAAGAATAGGTCGTATTAGTGTTTTATAAGCGGTCTCCTTTACAGATGAACCACATCTTCCCAAAATTCTACCAATGAACGGAAGACGACTCTCTGCCTTCCCCACAACTGCCATTACATGTTTGTCCCACTTCATATCGCTCTGCAATGTTACGCCCAAATATTTAATCGACGTGACTGTGTCAAGCGCTACACTACTAATGGAGTATTCAAACAATGCAGGATTCTTTTTCCTATTCATCTGCATTAATTTACATTTGTCTATATTTAGAGTTAGCTGCCATTCTTTACACCAATCACAAATCCTGTCCAAGTCGTCTTGTATCCTCCTACAGTCACTCGACGACGACACCTTCCCGTACACCACAGCATCATCAGCAAACAGCCGCACATTGCTATCCACCCTAACCAAAAGACCATTTATGTAGATAGAAAACAACAGCGGACCTACCACACTTCCCTGGGGCACTCCAGATGATACCCTCACCTCCGATGAACACTCACCATCGAGGACAACGTATTGGGTTCTATTACTTAAGAAGTCTTCGAACACTCACATACTTGGGAACCAATCCCATATGCTCGTACCTTAGTTAGGAGTCTGCAGTGGGGCACTGAGTCAAACGCTTTCCGGAAGCCAAGGAATATGGCATCCGCTGATGCCCTTCATCCATGGTTCGCAAGATATCATGTGAAAAAAGGGCGAGTTGCGTTTCGCAGGAGCGATGCTTTCTAAAGCCGTGCTGATGCATGGACAGCAACTTCTCTGTCTCAGGGAAATTCGTTATATTCGAACTGAGAATATGTTCGAGAATCCTGCAACAAACCGATGTTAAGGATATTGGTCTGTAATTTTGAGGATCCGTCCTTCTACCCTTCTTATATACAGGCGTCACCTGCGCTTTTTGCCAGTCGCTCGGGACTTCACGTTGGGCAAGAGATTCGCGATAAATGCAAGATAAATAAGGAGCGAATGCAGTAGAGGACTCTCTGTAAAACCGAATTGGAATCCCATCAGGAACTGGCGATTTATTTATTTTCAACCCATTCAGCTGCTTCACAACCCCAGGGATGACTATCACTATGTCCTCTATACGGGAATCTGTACGAGACTCAAACGGCGGTATGTTTGTGCGATCCTCCTGCGTGAAAGATTTCTCAAATGATAAATTTAACATTTCAGCTTTCGTTTTGCTGTCTTCCGTTGCCAGGCCAGACTAATCAATGAGTGACTGGATGGAAGCCTTCGACCCGCTTACCGATTTTACGTAAGACCAGAATTTCCTTGGGTTTTCAGCAAGATCTTTTGCTAAGATATGACGGTGATAGTGGTTGAATGCTTCACGCATCGCTCTTTTTACAGCAGCACGAATCTCTACTAACTTTTGCCTGTCCTCATTCTCCCGATCTTTCTTGCTGCGCGAGTGCAACTGCCTTTGCTTCCTGAGCATTCTCCGAATTGCGTTGTTAAACCACGGTGGGTCTTTTCCGTCCGTAACCCACTTTTTCGGCACATACTTGTCCAATGCGTGATTTACGATGTGTTTAAAATTTGCTCATAATTCTTCAACATCCATCGTACCGGAAGTATATGAAGTCGATTCATTTACTAAGTGGGTGCTAACAACAGCTTATCTGCTCTTTCTTGTAAGAATGCTCTCCTAGCCTTCTTGACCGATTTTTTAACTTTCGTAAACATAGTCGTAATGACAAAATCATGATCACTAATCCCTGTCTCAACACTGACACCGCCGATGAGGTCTGTCCTGTTCGTGGCTACCAGATCTAAAATATTTCCATTACGCGTTGGCTGTCGACTTAGCTGTTCAAGACAGTTTTCGGATAATGTGTTCAAAAGTAATTCACACGACGGCTTGTCTGTACCACCTGTAATGAATCCATAGATATCCCAGTCTATACTAGGTTGGTTGAAGTCGCCTCCGACTAATATAGCATGATCCGGGTACGTCTGCGCTACAGAATGTAGACTCCCTTTGAATGATTCTAGAACTGTCACGGTGGAACCTGGTGGCCGGTAATAACACCCCACAATTAACTTTATTTCCCTTAGCCCTGTTAAACGTGTCCAGATAACTTCACAATCACACTCTACTTCGACCTCAGTAGACACAATATTTTTGCCAACTGCAATGAAGACACCACCTCCTACGGTGTCTAATCTGTCTTTCCGACACACTTTCCAACCCTCACTAAATATTTAAGAACTTCCTATCTCAGGGTTCAACCAGGCCTCAGTCCCGAGAATAATTTGTGCGCCACACGCTTCCTGGAGGGCAGTAAATTCAGGAACTTTATTCCGAACACTCTGAAAATTTGCTGCTAATATCTTGATAGCTGAAGTGTCTTTACACTGAGCACGTCCTGTTTTCACTGCCTGCACGTCGACTGATGAGTGTTCATCAGGACATCTTGCACTACTGCCTAGCCTAAAAAACCCCCATGTGCACGCCACAAATTTCTGGCAAACGGTAACGTAGCTTTCTGTTCCCTACGGGATTGATTGTGGCGAGTCTCCAAACCATCGGAATTCTTGATTTCGGTGTGTTTTCATCCAACTGCCGCAATTCTCGCGTTGGCCGCTGCGTCGCTACCGGTGGAATACGAACCACTACCGTTTTAGTAAGTCCAAATGTCCATGAAGTGATAGTGACAAGCGCACCTGCAATGGGTACTCACCGAAACCAAGCAACCCAGTAACGAGAGACACGGGGACTCGCCGAAAGTAGGCGCCCCAATGGTGAGAGGCAAAGTGACTCACCATATCAAACATCCCGATGGGAACAGAAAACTATTACATCCACGCAGTTGTTCCTGGATCACGGTGAACGTAGTTCCTAACCAGACACTGAACCGTCTGTTAATATTGTACTGGGCAATCAAATTTTCAACACTAAAGAAAATTTCGAATATATATATATATATATATATATATATATATATATATATATCAACCGTTGTAACATAAAGGTTTACATTTACGTCGTAAATGAAATGTAGAATCAAATACGTCTGTCCTTAACTGCAAAAACAACCACTCTTGTATTTTGTCGATTACGGCGCCATCTACCACGAATGGAAAACGATGGTCTTAGTAAACCGTACGCCTTTTCTGCCTAGAATCCGAATACGCAATAAAAATTCGTGGTTCCCATTTGAAAATACGAAGCTGACACTGCCCACGCAGGAGGGATGGTTAGGAGATGGACAGTTGTAGCACAGACACATCTCCAATTCACTAATGTTAACTTTCCACCTAGAACATTTCTTTCGTACGATGCCTCGTTTTCGAGATATTTAGTTGTCTCAGTTTAAAACAAATAGCCTGAATATTGCCGATGTCAATCTTTTATCTAATTTTTTAACAGGTCTTGCTCATATTCTCGCGTGTTATCACCCTTCTGAATACTGAAAAACTTCTCTGTAACTGTCAACATGAATTCCGCAAAGAACCATTGTGTGGAACCCAACTTTCCTCTTCGCCCTTCCAAGTTCAGAAGGCAGTAGATTCGGTAACCTGATTGCTGCTGTGGTCTTTGACTTCCGAAAGATGTTTGGCACAGTCCGCACTGTCACGTAATGAACAAAACGCGAGTATACGCAATATCGGATCACGTTTGTGATTCGGTTCAAGAGATCCTAGCAAACGGAAAACGGCATGTCAATCTTAAACGAGACAAGTCTACAGACGTGAAAGTAGCTCCGGGCGTAACGCAAAGTAGTGTCAAGGGATCATTGTTGTTCATAATGTACATATAAATAACTGTGTCGATAACATCGGGATCTCAAAGAGTCTGTTGGCGGATACTGCTGTCACATATAAAGTTTTAACTCTAGAAAACTGCATCGAATTTCAAGAAGACTTGAGGAGGATTTCTTACATGTGCTGGCATTTGATCCTCCACATACGTAACGTATTAGCATATATACACTGACAAAAAATATTGAAGAACCCAGAAGACATTGTCCGAAGTCAATGTAACTTAGTACACGTACGAGAGGCGGTCAATAAGTAAGTAATGCTACACATTTTTTTTCTGAAAGCAGTTTGGTTTTATTGAGGATTCCAGCACACCATATTATTCTCCACTCTGTTGGCTATAGAATCATATTTTTCAACATAATCTCCGTTCACTGCGACGGACTTACCTCACCTTATTGGGAAGGCCTCTATGCCTGCATTGTACCACTCTACTGGTCGACGTCGGAGCCAGCGTCTTCCGGCGTCAATAACCTCCCCATGATCCAAGTACTGCTTCCCGCTAACAGCAGCCTTCATTGGGCCAAACAAGCGGATGTCGGAAGGTGTGAAATCTACACTCACGCTCATAAATGAAGGATAACTGAAGAATGTGGTGCCACACAACGTGGCATTACACAAAACTGGCGCTAATAGCATAGGTACATAGGGAGCACACACGACACAGATCTGTAAGTCCACGGTTTTGGTGATAAGTTGAGAAAACCGTTCCAAAACACATGTGCTACAAATCGCCACTTTTTCCTGCGCATGTACCCCGACATCAATATGGGATATGATGACCACGCACACGTACACTGGCCGCACAACGGGTTGGTATACTCTGGATCAGGTGGTCGAGCAGCTGCTGGGGTACAGCCTCCCACTCTTGCACCAGTGCCTGTCGGAGCTCCGGAAGTGTCTTAAGGGTTTGAAGACGTGCATCGATACATCGACAGAGAGCATCCCAGGCATGGACAATGGGATTCAGGTCTGGAGAACAGGCAGGGCACCCCATTCGCCTGATATCTTCTGTTTCAAGGTACTTCTACACGATGGCAGCTCGGTGGGTCCGTGCGTTATCACCCATCAGCAGGAAGATGGGACCCACTGCACCCCTGAGAAGGCGGACATACTGGTGCAAAATGACGTCCCGATACAGCTGACCTGTTACAGTTCCTCTGTCAAAGACATGCAGGGGTGTACGTGCACCAATCATAATCCCACCCCACATCATCAAACCACGACCTCCATACAGGTCTGTCCTTTCAATGACATTAAGGGGTTGGTCTCTGGCTCCTGGTTACGCCAGATGAAAATCCGGCGAGAATCACTATTCAGACTATACCTGGACTCGTCCGTGAACATAACCTGGGACTACTGCTCGAGGTGATTTCAACTCGCAAACCGCCCACCAGAGCGTTGTTTCACCATGTATCAGCATTATCCTTAATTTATGAGCATGAGTATAGTCTGTAGGGTGTGTGAGGCATTGTGTTGTAACGGAGAAGGAAAAGTTATCTTCTATTTTTGTGCCTATGAATACGCTGAAGTCGTTCCTTCTATTTTCTGAGGGCAGCGAAATACCCTTCAATGTTGATTGCTACACTATGAGGAAGGACATAAACAAAATAACCCTTTCACACTCCAGCCCGTCGCCAAGACCTTACCAGCTGAGGTGTGTCTTTGAACTTTTTTTTCGGAGGAGAGATTGTGTGGAGCGACTCCGTGGATTACCGATTTGTTTCCGGTTCGAAGTGATGAAACCATGTCTCATCGCCTGCGACGACGTTCGACAAAAAATTGTCACGATCAGCCTTGTAACGCACAAGCAACTTCGCCGTAGATGGTACTTCGTTGGTCTGTATGGTTTTCTGTTAGAGGGCGAGGAACTCAGCGAGCACACACCTTTGAGTACTCCAGTTGTTGGACTACCAACAGAGACGTCCAGTTGATCATCGAGGTGTCTGGTTGTCATCTGTCGATCACTTCGAATTAGAGAGTACGCACGTTCCAACATTGTAGGAATCAAAGCTTCGTACGGCCGGCCAGCACGCGGGAGATCCGACAGGTTTGCGCGACCTTGTGTGCGATGACGACTGAACGTGCTTTTGTTCACGGCCAGGTTTCTGTAGACATTCTGCAAACCTGCGATGCTCTGGTTTTCCACCAAAAGAAACTCAATACCAGCTGCCTGCTTGGAACGCACCTCCGTTGCAGGCGCCATTTTGAAGATTACATATAGCAACGCCATCTATCAGAACTTCATGAAATTATAGGGGCTGAAGCGGGAATATTCAGCGCTGTCCCCCAGCGAATTCCGCATTTTTTCAGCCGAAATTGGCATAGAATAAAAAGTGTTACCAAGTCTGAAAGGGGCTTCATTGTGGGCTACCATTTGGCCGGCTGGTCGAATCTTTTGTAGGGTACTCAGATCCGACAGTAACCTGATGGTGGACGGCATAGGAACATGACGGCAGGAACTCCCGTTGAGAAGGTTGCATCGACCACGTCTGACCATCACAAGCTATGATCACCGTACTGCATACCAGGTATGTCGATGTTGAGCGCCCATAAACCCCAACACACACGCACACCAGGTATGTGGCAGCCCCTTCACATGATCGGCTGCCAGCCGGGAACAGCTTGTGGATCCTTTCAACATTCTGTGTCGTCCTACACCATTACCTGGAGACTAGCAACATCCGGACCAGGGAAATATCGTCCCATGCGTAGGCTGCCGTTAACTGGCAAGCACGGACTGCTGATAAATGTCGTCGCGTTGCGCTCAGCGATGAATCGCGGCTCTACCCTATCCTAGAAGACCATCGTTGGCGAGTATGGCGGCGACGTGAGGATAGCTCTCATTCTGCTATTTGTTTGGGAGAGGCACAGCAGTGTTACTCCTGGACTAATGGTGTGAGGTTTTACAGAGTGTGACTTCAGGTCTTGGTTGGTAGTGTTTGAGAGAACTCAAGCGGCACAATGGTAAGACACAGACACCCTGAGTCCACGTGTGTTTACAGTCAGGGGACAGCATCGTGTTAGCATTTTTCAACAAGACTGTTCTCGTCCACACATGGCACGTATATCTATGAACTGTCTATGTGAAGTTGAGGTATTCCTATGGCCAGAAGATCCCCAGACCCGTTACTGATGGAACTTGTGTGGGACCAGCCGGACATCAACTCCGTCCCAGTGGCAATATCCAGGATACCAACGACCAGTTACAACGGTCGTGAGACAGCTTGCCTCAGGGGAAGATATACTGGTTTTCTGACACCTTTCTCAAGCGAATCAGTGTATGCTTCCAGGGTAGAGAGGATGCGACGTCATACTGATAAAAGAGCTGATACTGAGAAGTTGATTGTAAATTTGGCTCGTTTTTCTTATCATTGAAATAACACCTCTTACCCTCTCAACCCGTGAAGTGTCTTTTCATTTCCCCCTCCCTTTCTGGTGCTTCACTTTTTTTGTCAGGGAGTGCGCATAAGAAGACCCGGTATTGTTTGGTTATTCTACTGCCAGTCAACCACAAAAACCGAGCGAGGACGCGCAGTGGTTAACACACTGGAGTCGCATTCGGGAGGACGGCAATCCTGATTTAGGTTTTCCGTGATTTCCCTAAATCGCTTGAGGCAAATGGCCGACTTCTTCCCCATGCTTCCCTAATCCTATGGGACCCTTGACCTCACTCTTTGGTCCCCTCCCCCAAATCAACCAATCAACCAACCACAAAACAGTTACATCCATTAAATATGTGGGAGTATGCGTGCAGGGCGAATTAAAGTGGATCACAGTCAAACTAGTAGTAGGAAAGGAAGATGCCAGACTAATATTCATTGGAACAAGCTTCAGGAGGTATATTTCACTCACGAAGGATGTAGCTTACGAAACGCTCGTTCGACCGGTAAGGATTGCCCCTCATCCTGGAAGCGTTCCCATGGAGGTTTGATGGAAGACATAGAGAATACAGGCTACAAAGAAAAGCATTATGTTTCGCCAGGGATTTGTTGAGTTAAAGCGTAAACGTTACAGAGATGGTCGGCCAACTCCAGAGGAAGACGCTTCAACAGAGCAGTTGGACACCAAGATATGGTCTACTGTTAAAGTTTCGAGAGCGTGTGTTCCTAGAAGAGCCAACCAATATATTGCTTCCTTATACCACATAAATCACGAAAAGAACATGCAGGTAAAATTGAGAGATTCGAGCTCGCAGGTAGTTTTACCAGTCGATTCTTGCCACGCAACATTAGCGAAGTAACAGGAAAAGTGGGGAAGAGAGTGGTACAAGAACATTCTGCCTCACAAAGTAAGTTGGCTTGCGGAGTATATATGTACGTATAAGTCGGTGTGCCGGCCGAAGTGGCCGTGCGGTTAAAGGCGCTGCAGTCTGGAACCGCAAGACCGCTACGGTCGCAGGTTCGAATCCTGCCTCGGGCATGGATGTTTGTGATGTCCTTAGGTTAGTGAGGTTTAACTAGTTCTAAGTTCTAGGGGACTAATGACCTCAGCAGTTGAGTCCCATAGTGCTCAGAACCATTTGAACCATATAAGTCGGTGTAGATGCATGGCGATGTCACGATTTTCATCAGCCATAACAAAGGAGTCGTTTTTTGCCGATTCAGTCGTGAATGAAGATGACGAACCTCCACTTGTACGTGCGGAGCTTGATATTACTGTTTTCAGCATTATCGTCCATAAAAACATGTGTCACCCAGTTTTCTATTGTGATATATCGCTTTTCTGCATCCCTCTAGCCCCATTGCAGCAAAAGTTTAAGTCGATGCAAAAAAAATCACAGGTATTACGATCACGAATTTAATTGTTTGTAAAATTAAAGCGGCAATTTATAAGAGCCTAAACATTTTCCCTATACAATGTTGTGTACCGAATACGGATCAGTGGGCACAACAATTAAACAGTGAGCATCCCCGCGTACGACAAAATCATCGAACATTAACAATAACGGCTGCAATATGTGAATCCTGCTCTCGTCTAAACAAACTTCAGTTTCCACTGTGATGCATGGTGTTTCTCAAATATTTGGTTTTGTAAATACGTGCCACTATTCGCACTTGAATATTAGCCTGATAAGGCACGTTTTAAATGCTATATCTGATATAGAAAGTAATATTTTGGGTTGCTTCTTTGTTACAAAAATCGAAAACTCTGCTAGGACTTCTTTTTTTTTTTTTTTTTTTTTACTTCTACTGCTATTACTCTGTCACAGATACTGAAACTCATCACATCGAGATGACGCGTCCTCCCTTCAGTAAAATTGGTTCAAATGGCTCTGAGCACTATGGGACTTAATCTGAGGTCATCAGTCCCCTAGAACTTAGAACTACTTAAACCTAACTAATCTAAGGACATCACACACATCCATGCCCGAAGCAGGATTCGAATCTGCGAGCGTAGCAGCAGCGCGGTTCCGGATTGAAGGGCCTAGAACCGCTCGGTCACAGCGGCCGGCTCTCCCTTCAGTAATTTATACGCTCTCACTCGTAGTCATTTAAATTATTGGGAGTATGTTGACTCAGTGGTTGACGGTTTTGATGCCGGTAAACACAATTATGTCAACAGCAAGAAATTGCATATGACTACGAAGACGTTGTTTCTTGGGGTTGTCTTCTATGATTGTACTGGCAAATCCTGTGATCTAATGACATAGTAGGAAATTTGTGAATATAATAACTGTATAAGCACAACAAGTTTATAGAAGTTATGCCCTGTACCGATTTGATAGGAAGTTTATTGCTTACGCATGTTCCCCTAAAGAAATGTTGTTTCCTGATACCAACTGACCTCAGCTCTACGATAAGGACTGTAATTAGCACTTTAACTTTCCCTCATAACCTCATGGGAGTTCTCTGTATCCTTGCAGGTTCGATTTTTCCTGTTCCAAAGAAGTTTTATTTCGGCCGCCGTAGTTTTCAGCAACGATATGTTAAAAACGACAATCTCACAAAGCTTCAAAAGTTTGCAAAATCTTTATTCCCCTAATAATAGATCACAAACGAAGAAATAATGCTGATATTATCTGGATTTTCGAAAGAAACCGTTAAGTATGAGACAGTGTTCATAACAAGGAGAGAGAACACGACAAGGCCCAGTTACAGTATCAGCAGCGAACATACACAGCAGGCTACAAGGGTTTTAATAAGACATACGTAATGAGACGAATATATAAAAGCATACTAGGAAAGGCGAACAGAAGATTTAGATTTGTTGGAAGGGTTCTGGGAAAGTGTAATGGATCTGTAAAAGAAATCCTATACAAAAAGCTAGTACGAAATCGAAGATTTTTCACGGCGGCTTCATTGTATAAAATCTTCTCTGTGTTAACAGCGCGTCGAATCAGAGTTAAAACTCAAGCTTTCTAAGATTATCACCATCTCTTTCGGCAGTCGTCTCCTGGTGAAGAAGACGCGATAGTACTCGAAAGCTCGAGTTTTATCTCCGATTTGACGCGATCTGAACACCGAGTACATTCTACACAAACCACTAGTGCGACCAATTCTAAAGTGTTGCTCCATCTTTTCGGATCCTGGTGTTGCAGGAAACATTGACCGCGCTGCTATAATCATGATAGTTTAGTAAAAGCTGTACAAAAGTGTACTAATGACGCTCGGAGAACTGTGATGTGTTCTTTTGCAGAATGGCGACGTTGTTGTCGCTGAAACCTCTAGGGTACATTCAGAGAAGCGGTATTGTTGGAAGGCTGCAGGGAAGTTACGCAGACACCATCGTGTATCACGCACAGGGATCCTGTGAGCGCGTACAGAGCGATACAGTCAATCACTTTTCCCTTGCTCACTGTAAGAGGACAGAAAATCGCTAATATCGGTACGAAGTGCCCTCCGTCATAAACCGTACAGTCCCCTGTGGAATCTAGATAAAAAAAGCCATTCAACTTGTTCAATATCAGAGGACTGAGGCAGTCAATTTTTCGCGAACTGGGTAACTATCGAAAATTTGAAAACTAAAATCAGTGCACGTAACATGCTGCATTGTTCATGTGGTCATCGCAGATTTCTGGATCGTTAAAGTAATGCTTTCTTCCAGTGCAAACAGCGGCGTGGCCCCCCACTGCAGCGAATTCAAGTGGCAGCTGAGTAAACAGGGCCGCGCAAACAGATCGAAGAGCACTCCCAGTTCGCTGCTTCTTTGTCGCAGAAGGAAGCTGTTAATTTAACCTCGCCAACTCTAGCTGTACATATGATATGTCGGGCTGAAAAAGGGAATTACAGTCACTTTTCTTACAATTCTGAGAACAGATCGCTTCCTTGTTAAATAACGGACGAGCCGTCTCGTGTTTCTTCTTTTCATTTTTTCACTCCATGGAGTAGTGCCGGTTGTTTCAGATCCGGCCAGTTACACGGCCGTTGATCATTTCAGTCAACTGCCACTCGATCTGGTAGCAGGAAAAAGTGATTCCCAGTTGGAAATAAGTGGAGAGCCTTAACTAGTTTCTGTATTTATTAAATTACAATGAAATCCAGACCAGTAGCTGCTTACAGGAGTTGAAAAATATCAACGGGGACAGTTGAAAATGTATGCTCCGACCGGGACTCGAACCCAGGATTTCCTGCTTTCATGGCAGACGCTCTATGTGACCTTCTTTTTTTTAGCTCATTTTGCTCTATATTGGTCGTTGCGTTTGTTCGGGGCGGACGTCCCATGACACCCGTTCAAGTACAGTGTTAAGCCGTTCACTGAGTTTTTTTATTACAGAGGGCAGCTAACCCTCTGGCCGAACACGCTGAGCTACCGTGCCGGCATCCGAGTGAGCCACCGAGGACACAGAGGATTGTGTGACTGCAGGGACTTATCTTCGGCACGCTCCCCGTGAGACCCACATTTCCAGCTTACTGTCCACACACCATATTTGTAGTGCCCCTGCCCACTATACTCACTACTCGCGGCAGTCAGTCTACCGATTCCCATAAGAGTTTGAGCAATGTGAGTGCATCCACACTGAAGAAGATCATTGGCCGGTAAGAATTATCTATATGAAGATGGTATCGGTTCTTTCGTACATGTCCCAGGTCAAACAGCAGCAAAAAAACACCCGAAGAAAAATTAAATCTTAATTTTGACTAACACTCCAATGACGGAAGTAGAAGCAGAACAATCCAATTGAGAGACTAAAGGAAAAAGCATCAAAACATGGTACGCAAAAGCACTTCGGCTGAAGAAGCATACATGTTACCTTCCATTGCTACTATAGAAGATAAGAACTCTGTGTGCTATTACTGCTTGAAATTTTGGTTGCAGTCAATAATGAAGGCAGCGTACGCCTTACAAGAAATGGGTTCATTCGAAAATGTGCCAAGAATGACTCTCTTATATTTGTCATAGACTACCGAATTTAAGAATTCAGTTGTTGAAATATTTCATTTGTTGTTGTCACGATTATTCCTACCTGAGAATAGCTTCAGGCCGCTGTGTATATCATCATTTGTATTAATGATCCTCAAAATTAAATACTATGTCAAGGAAACAGTTGTCATATTACGTTATTATGCCTTGTTTTATAACAGCTTACCGAACCATAGGGGCGCTTTTAATGCTGTTAAGTGGGGAGTATGAACGCCTGACAAAAGCAAATGAAATTTAAAATTCACAGAAACGTTTGCTCTTTCGAATAACCGTACTACAAGGGCGTGCTGAAAAGTAATGCCTCCAAATTTTTTGTTTGAAAGCTCTTAAAGCTTGAATGTCTTTATTTTTCCTATATACATTTCATTTCTCATCGTAGTCACCCTGACAAGGAGCACATTTCTCCCAACGAGAGACCAATTTGTTGATACCGTCACTGTCGAATGTTCGACTTTATTGACGGAACGACAACCTCACCTCCGCTTGCACCGCTTCATCAGTATCAGAGTGAGGTCACCGTAGGTGCTCTTTATGTCTCAGAAATGGATGAAAATCGGCTGGGCCAAACCTTGGCTGTATGGCGGATGATCGATGACAGCGAACCCCAAGGCATCGGCTAGTTGCTGATGTCGCAGCGCTCGTGTGTGGCCTGGCATTGTCATGCTGAAGCAGAGGGTGCTACATGTGTGGACGAACTCTTTGAATTTGTGCGTACAGGTTTCTAACGGACAGACATAGTTACATTATACACCGCCATGTTACACGCTAGAATTCGGAACCCTCTAGTGACAAAGGGTTGCAACTCGCGTCGTACGAAGCGGGAAATTCGACCGAGTAATAATGCATGACGTATAATACATGAACCGATATTGAGGACAGAAAAATAGTTTTGGAGGCATTACTGTTCAGCACGACCTGGTATATGCATTCCCAACTATTGTGATACTTATAAACAAATATGTTCTCAAAACGTGCACCAACTACTCCACTCTTACCCACTTGGCGACAAAACCAGCCCTATGTCACGACGTGATTTGGAAGGAACATCCGTAGCTGTTTCTGCACTCGGGCTAAATAAAAATACACTACTGGCCATTAAAATTGCTACACTACGAAGATGACGTGCTAGAGACGCGAAATTTAACCGACAGGAAGAAGGTGCTGTGATATGCAAATGATTAGCTTTTCAGAGCATTCACACAAGGTTGGTGCCGGTGGCGACACCTAAGACGTGCTGACATGAGGAAAGTTTCCAACCGATTTCTAATACACAAACAGCAGTTGACCGGCGTTGCCTGGTGAAACGTTGTTGTGATGCCTGGTGTAAGGAGGAGAAATGCGTACCATCACGTTTCCGACTTTGATAAAGGTCGGATTGTAGCCTATCGCGATTGCGGTTTATGGTATCGCGACATTGCTGCTCGCGTTTGTCGAGATCCAATGACTGTTAGCAGAATATGGAATCGGTGGGTTCAGGAGGGTAATACGGAACGCCGTCCTGGATCCCAGCGGCCTCGTCACACTAGCAGTCGAGATGACAGGCATCTTATCCGCATTGCTGTAACGGATCGTGCAGCCACGTCTCGATCCCTGAGTCAACAGATGGGGACGTTTGCAAGACAACAGCCATCTGCACGAACAGTTCGATGACGTTTGCAGCAGCATGGACTATCAGCTCGGAGACCATGGCTGCGGTTACCCGTGACGCTGCGTCACAGACAGGAGCGCCTGCGATGGTGTACTCAACGACGAACCTGGGTGCACGAATGGCAAAACGTTATTTTTTCGGATGAATCCAGGTTCTGTTTACAGCATCATGATGGTCGCATCCGTGTTTAGCGACATCGCGGTGAACGCACATTGGAAGCGTGTATTTGTCATCGCCATACTGGCGTATCACCCGGCGTGATGGTATGGGGTGCCATTGGTTACACGTCTCGGTCACCTCTTGTTCGGACTGACGGCACTTTCAACAGTCGACGTTACATTTCAGATGTGTTACGACCCGTGGCTCTACCCTTCATTCGATCCCTGCGAAACCCTACATTTCAGCACGATAATGCACGACCGCATGTTTCAGGTCCTGTACGGGCCTTTCTGGATACAGAAACTGAATACGTCTGGTCAATGGTGACCGAGCAACTGGCTCGTCACAATACGCCAGTCACTACTCTTGATTAACTGTGGTATCGTGTTGAAAGTGCATGGACAGCTGTACCTGTACACGCCATCCAAGCTCTGTTTGACTCAATGCTCAGACGTATCAAGGCCGTTATTACGGCCACAGGTGGTTGTTCTGGGTACTGATTTTTCAGGATCTATGCACCCAAATTGTGTGAAAATGTAATCACATGTCACTTCTAGTATAATATATTTGTCTATTGAATACCCGTTTATCATCTGCATTTCTTCTTGGTGTAGCAATTTTAATGGCCAATAGTTTATATATGTAACCGTTTACAGACTATGTTACTCCACACTCAAGACAAGGACCGCAAAAGAATTACAATAGTCTGTACATACGGCACCTTGTGTAGTTGCAAAAGGTACACAAGTGACAAGGAAACCGCAAGTCCCGTTGACTTGGTCCACTCTTGACGGGGAAGTGCGGCTGCAGCAAGCATATACAGGTCCATGGAGACAACGACCCAAGTCGCTGCGGGCCCGTGCAAGTCACTGACCAGTATGAAGGCCTTGGCCGAAAGACGACTTGTGATGGACTTTCAAGCACTCCACACGCCTGCTTTACCAGTCATTTCACAGGATCAAGCTCTGACACCAACGAATGCTGGTTATTGTGTATAAAATTTTCATAGACCTTCCCGGTTGCCCTTGCAGAAGCATAAAGCGCTTGAGAGCTTGTGGTGGCTGCTCTTCGGCTATTGGGCAATTGAAGCTGTTGCACTGTGGTGCGTCGTTTGCTCGTCAGCAGCTGTGACTTCGGGCGAACTTCCTGTTGGCCTGTATCTATGACCTCTGCCGCCCCATCGCTTGTTTCGAGGATAACAGCGAAGTGGTTTTCTATCTCCGCGGCGTGCTCGTCGTCGATTTGACAGTCTTTCGGAGGAAATCCCCCTCAAACACTACATTCGGGGCCTATTCTTTACCGTTTCTGTTGTAGCGGAAATGACGCCATTTTGTAGGTAAGCCAGTAAAACCAGCTTGCAGTAACGGGAGATTCCACACCAAGGATTTCTGAGGGTATAGGTAGCTTTCCTTCTCTCCCCGCTTCTCTGCCTTTCGAGAACTGCTCATCAGTATGGCTGAGGAAATGCTTATAATAACCAGATTTGCGCACACCTTATAGTAATTACTGCGTGATCAGTGGTTCTATCTAAAAAATTAGCGCCAGATTTCTTTGGTGATACATATTTGCTCAGCTACATCCGCAGGAGAACTTTGTTACTAAATAAGTGGGAAAAAGTTGGGAACAACGTATTCAGATGAAACAGTCATTTATACCTTTCGTGGAGATCAGTAACATTGATATCTAAATGAACTGAGGAACTAAAAGTCTTGGTCAAATTTTGCTTTATTGTAACGTCTTATCAGTTCCGGCTCCCGCTCCCGGCTGGGACGGGGAATTTTCTCCGCCCATGGACTGGGTCTTGTGCTGTCCTCATCGTCATCCTATCATCCCCATGGACTGCAGGTCTCCGAAGTGGCGTCAAATTGAAAGACCGGCACCCGGCGAACGGTCTGCCCGACGGGGGGCCCTAGCCATACGATCAAATAAATAAATAAATCAGTTCCGGCTTTATATCCATCATGTGATGTCAGAAAGCAAATAAAAATGCGGCCAAGATACTCTCGGTTTGTAAAGACACTCATTCTTGGGCACGTCTTCTGGCTCTACCACTCAAGACACGGTAAACTTCGAGAGCGGCACATGGCGAAGCTGCACAATTACCGTAAGGTGGGTACAAGCAAGGGACGAGAAAAGTCTTATAATCATCGCCATGTACGCTGTTCACAGTGACAAGGAAACCGCAAGTCCCGTTGACTTGGTCCACTCTTGACGGGGAAGTGCGGCTGCAGCAAGCATATACAGGTCCATGGAGACAACGACCCAAGTCGCTGCGGGCCCGTGCAAGTCACTGACCAGTATGAAGGCCTTGGCCGAAAGACGACTTGTGATGGACTTTCAAGCACTCCACACGCCTGCTTTACCAGTCATTTCACAGGATCAAGCTCTGACACCAACGAATGCTGGTTATTGTGTATAAAATTTTCATAGACCTTCCCGGGTAATCACGTGCGTGAACACGCCGCTACCGACATTCGGTGAAGCACGTCGGCTTCGAATCTAATCCTCCCAGCGAATTAACGACGAGGGCGGATGTGTCGGTCACCACGGATGTGGTTTTTAGGTGGCTTCCCACATCCATCTAAGTGAATACTGTCCTGATACTCACGCCCGCCTCTGTTACATGATTCGCAAACGTTTCTAAAACGTTCTCACACTTTCACACTGGATAGCAGAGGACGCAAGCGGATGGGGAACACAATTCCCGTCCCGCGAGAAACGGGAGAGTGGGTGGGGAGGTGGGGCGGGAGGAATCGACAGGTAGAGCATCCGTCCAGCCTATACCGCTAGTAGTGCTAAATCCAGATTAACATGTCGACCCCGCACAGATAGGGGATAAAAGCTACTACGTTATTTCTGGTGACGCTTAAGATGACGATAACTGATTCATTCACGACAAATTGGAGAAGTATTAGGCAAATGTCGACGTCTCGACCCCTGTTCTTCTCTTAAACAGTCGCTGTGTATCAGGAGGGTAGCTGTGCTTTGCTCGTGACCTGCTGCTGTGGCGTAGTATTTGTTGCAGGGCATCGCTTTGCAGGGTTAAAAGTACTCGCCGCTACTACGATGATAGGCCTCTTGTTTTGCCGATACTGAGTATGTCCGGTGACCCGTAGCTGTATGTCTGCACGGCGTGTAGCGTGACCTTTGCTACCAGATAGAGGGAACCATAGATCTCAAAAGGAAGTCTAGTTTCCCGCCCAGAAACGTGTTTCCTCCGAAGCTTCGTTGTGGAGTCAAGTATTTCTGATTTAAACTTATCGAGAAGGACTGGCTTTTATCGTTGAAACCGTCTTCAGGCTGAAGATGGACTGATGCAACTGTTCACTCTGGCCTATACTGTGCAAGCCCCTTCTTCTCTGTATGACTATGGCAACCCACGCCCATTTGAATTTATTTAGTGTTGTCAATTCTTGGGCTTCCTCTACCATTTTTACCGCCCCATCCTCCTCCCTCATTTCCCTCATAATCAAACTAGAGGATGATAATTATCGAACCATATGAAAAAAGGGACTTATTTACAAACTATGGCGTGCAGACACTTTATTCAACATATACGAGGTGCGGCTAGAAAAAAACCGGACTGATGCTGGAAAAAACATTTATTTACAATTATTTACAATTTCATGTTATCTCCTTCAATGTACTCTCCTCCTCGGTCTCTACACCGCTCCATACGAATTTTCCACTGTTCATAGCAATGCTGCAGATCATTTTCGGTAAGTCCATACATTACTTCCGTCGCTTTTTCTTTTACTGCTTCAACAGTCTCAAATCTAGTTCCTTTCAAAGCTGACTTGACTTTAGGGAAAAGAAAAAAGTCACAGGGGGCAAATCGGGTGAGTAGGGTGGATGATCTAAGATGGGAATGTTGTGTTTTGCCAAAAACGTCTTACTGACAACGCACTGTGAGCTGGGGCATTGTCTTGATGAAGGATCCATGACTTTTTTCTCCACAAATCGTTCCGTTTTCTCCGTACTCGCTCACGTACGGTCGCCAGGACGCTAATGTAGTAATGCTGATTCACTGTTTGTCCCTCTGGTACCCAATCAATGTGCACAATCCCTTTGATGTCAAAAAAAAAAAACAATCATCATTGCCTTGAATTTCGATTTTGACATTCGTGCTTTTTTTTTGTCGTGGAGAACCAGGAGTTTTCCAATGCATCGATTGGCGTTTAGTTTCGGGATCGTAAGTAAAAAACCACGATTCATCGCAAGTAATAACATTTTGTAAGAAGGTGGGATCACTTTCAATGTTTTCCAGGATGTCAGAACAAATCATTCTTCGGCGTTCCTTCTGTTCAATTGTGAGACACTTTGGAACCATTTTTGAACACACTTTGTTCATGTTGAAACTTTCATGAAGAATCTGCCTAACACTTTCCTTGTCAACTCCTGTTAACTCAGACACTGCTCTGATTGTTAAACGGCGATCTTGTCGAACAAGTTTACCGATTTTTTCAATGTTTGCATCAGTTTTTGCTGACAATGGTCTGCCAGTGCGAGTGTTATCACTGGTGTCTTCGCGGCCATCTTTAAATCGTTTAAACCACTCAAACACTTGTGTTCGCGATAAACAATCATCGCCGTACACTTGTTGTAACATTACAAACGTCTCACTTGCAGATTTTCCTAGTTTGAAACAAAATTTGATGTTATCACGCTGTTCTTTCTGTACACTCAACATTTTCCGACGCACAGACAAAACGTCAACTACTTAAAACAGACGCCACGGGCAGACTGAGTGCAGGAGGCAGATGAAACTCGAGCAGTAGGCGGAGCGAGAGTCACGTGACAGGCCACGCGACTTTCAGCCTTATTGCATTCGTTTTATTGTTTCACCAGTACTAGTCCGGTTTTTTTCTAGCCACACCTCGTAAACGCCACTATAGATATTCGGATTTAGGTTATGAAATGTTCGATCTACCTTCCATCATTGGCGATGATGTGGCGCAGACGAATAGCGGAATTCTGCATGACCCGCTGAAGTGTCGGAATATCGATGCTGTCGAAGACCACCTGAATGGCTGTTTTCAGCTCAGCAATGTTTTTGGAGTTATTGCTGTACACCCTGTCTTTAATATAGCTGCTGCATAAAGAAGTCGCGTGTGTTCAGATCAGAACATAGCGGCCAATCGAGGCCCATGCCAGTGGCCTCTGGGTACCCCAGAGCTAAAATGCGGTCCCCAAAGTGCTCCTCCAGGACATCAGATACTCTCCTCCTTCAATGAGGTCGAGCTCCGTCCTGCATGAATCATATCTTGTCGAAATCAGGGCCACTTTGGATAGAGGGTATGAAATCATCTTCCAGAACCATCATGCACTGTTCGGTAGTCACTGTGTCATTAAGGAATATCACACTGATCATTCCGTGATTGGACATTGCACACCACACAGTCACCTGTTGAGGGCGAGGAGACTTCTCGATCGCGAAATGCGGTTTCTCTGTCCCCCAAATGCGCCAAATTTTCTTATTGTGAACCCCATCCAAATTAAAATTGGCTTCGGAGCTAAACCAAACCATACTAATTCCTTCATGCCCCGCGGCCAATCGTGCAGTATGAAGGTCCTAACGCAAACCGTTCAGAAGTTATGACGATTTTATTTTATATAGTTCAATAATTGTCACATTGTACGATTCCTTGCAATCTGAGAATGCATCCCATCGATTGCCTTCTTCCTTTAGAAAAGTCGTATCATAAAACATTTTTTCCCCATTTCCATTCAGCACCACCTCATTATTCAAATAACTCACGAGAAAGAAGCGGGGGAACCGTATTCGGATTCCAGCACTGGCCCTTATCTGACATTCTATCCAATGGACATGTCTGTGCTCAGCAATCATCTGAAGCCTTACAGCCCATATCTGTGTCAGTATCTATTGCATTTCCCGAATACACTGATATTTTCGTCTGGCACATACTCTCCCAGAAAAAAATTTAAAATACTTCCGCTCACTCAATTCCAACAAACGTTTCCGAGATGATTTTCATTGATTCTAAGGCAAATGCTAGAACTTGAAATCCTCTCCAGTGCTCCACTACCAGTTGCTACGATTTAGCTCAAAGGACCTTAAACAACTCTCCCTGACCACACGGTTAGAAGAAAAGGTTTAGGTGTGTTGTTGTGACACATCTACATCTACATACATACTCCGCAAGCCACCGTATGGTGCGTGGTGGAGGGTACTCTGTACCACTAATAGTCCTTTCCTTTTCTGTTCCACTCGTAAACCGAGTTATAGAAAAACGACTGACTGCATGCCTCCGTATGAGCCATTATCACTCTTTATTTTCATCATGGCAGCGACAACAGCAACCGTTACGCAATTGTCTCGAATGAAAAACAGCCCACAGTTGCACTAAATTATGTTTATTTTAAACCTTGACCATGGTTTCTGCTATAATAATATAGCCTTCTTCAGAAGTCATACACACTAAAATATGAAAAATGTCTTAGCCCAGCGGCTGCGTCGAGACCAATAAAATAATTTCAATAGACATTCAAATGGCTCTGAGCACTATGGGACTTAACATCTGCGGTCATCACTCCCCTAGAACTTAGAACTACTTAAACCTAACTAACCTAAGGACATCACACACATCCATGCCCGAGGCAGGATTCGAACCTGCGACCGTAGCAGTCGCGCGGTTCCAGACTGCGCGCCTAATTTCAATAGACATTAGCCTGTTTCGAACATAAGTAAAATTGCATATGGCCATATGCCGCCCGGCATGAGGGAGATCGGACATGTTTGCACCACTGTCTCCATCCACATTCTGCAAGCGCCTATGGATATCTGCAACGCTCTGGTTTTCCTACAACATAAACTCAATGTAAGCTTTCTGCTTGTAACGCATCTCCGTTACGAGCGCCGTTTTGAAGAATACGCTTGGCACCGCCACGTATCGGAACTTCATGAAGCTGTAGGGGCTGAAGCGTAAATATTCCACGATGTCCCACAACAAATTACACACATTTGCAACCGAAATTGACCGAAAAAATGTATTTCATTACCTATTGAACGCCACTCGTACTGTTGCACTCAAAAGTATCCGAACGACCTGAATTGTCTTTCGTCTGATCTTTATGCGTCCCAGAAACACTGCTCTCTCTTCGGTACAGTACATCTACATCTACATCTACATTTATACTCCGCAAGCCACCCAACGGTGTGTGGCGGAGGGCACTTTACGTGCCACTGTCATTACCTCCCTTTCCTGTTCCAGTCGCGTATGGTTCGCGGGAAGAACGACTGTCTGAAAGCCTCTGTGCGCGCTCTAATCTCTCCAATTTTATATTCGTGATCTCCTCGGGAGGTATAAGTAGGGGGAAGCAATATATTCGATACCTCATCCAGAAACGCACCCTCTCGAAACCTGGCGAGCAAGCTACACCGCGATGCAGAGCGCCTCTCTTGCAGAGTCTGCCACTTGAGTTTATTAAACATCTCCGTAACGCTATCACGGTTACCAAATAACCCTGTGACGAAACGCGCCGCTCTTCTTTGGATCTTCTCTATCTCCTCCGTCAAACCGATCTGGTACGGATCCCACACTGATGAGCAATACTCAAGTATAGGTCGAACGAGTGTTTTGTAAGCCACCTCCTTTGTTGATGGACTACATTTTCTAAGCACTCTCCCAATGAATCTCAACCTGGTACCCGCCTTACCAACAATTAATTTTATATGAATATTCCACTTCAAATCGTTCCGCACGCATACTCCCAGATATTTTACAGAAGTAACTGCTACCAGTGTTTGTTCCGCTGTCATATAATCATACAATAAAGGATCCTTCTTTCTATGTATTCGCAATACATTACATTTGTCTATGTTAAGGGTCAGTTGCCACTCCCTGCACCAAGTGCCTATTCGCTGCAGATCTTTCTGCATTTCGCTACAATTTTCTAATGCTGCAACTTCTCTGTATACTACAGCATCATCCGCGAAAAGCCGCATGGAACTTCCGACACTATCTTGACTAGGCGAAATGATTGCAAGAGAGGCTAGAGAAAACCGTTTTAATGGTTATTAGTCGAAATGTAAATTAATACCACACAAATGCAAATATAAGGAAAAATGTTATTAGGGATGGCACAGCCTTTAACGCTGATAAAATTAAATTTATTACAAGAAATGTCATTATTTCAAAAATCAAATTTCAACTTGAAATTATATGACGAAGGACCTGGGACTACAATCCAATAGCTATTGTTTCCGTTAGCTAACCAGGTGAGTTCTTAAATATGTTTTCAAACCCAAATAACAAAGTATGCGCATGTAACTTGAAATGACGTGGCATAAAGTTTTGTGTTGGGCAGGGATTCGAGCCTAGCGTCGAAACGGATTGTTAACTAAACACACTCACATGTTACATAGCCAATTTTTCACAGGTAGTGAAATGATTGAAAGTGAAATGACGAGGTGAAAAGCTATGTACATATCGTCGTTGCTGGTTACACACGAAGATTATAAAATTATTTTCCACCGGTAACTGGCAGTGATATCTTTGAACTTGAAATGATATGATGAAAAATTCTGTGTCTGACTGGGAGTCGGAACCGACACCAATCGTTATTGTTGACAATGCACTGAAAGGCGTTAAAAATCATATACTTTTCATCTCTAATTTGGTATGAGCATGCTACAATTTCGAATGACAGGATGAGAACTTTTGTGCCTGATCAGTATTTTAACAGACACACACGCCTTTCGTGGAGACCATGAGGAGTATGAAATCTTGGGATAACAACGAAACGATGGAATTGTATCGTCTCAAAGGGGTGAAACCCGACGAAAGGGGACATCAGAGTTCGAATTCCAGTCCAGCAACAGTATTTTTAACATCTCGTGTTTAAATGCAATAACAAATAAGTCCCCTTTGACCTTACGTGACGCTTACTGGTGAGCGAGTTTCATCTTGTTGCTACTTCTGTCACTTTCATGGCCCAGCGTCACC
This sequence comes from Schistocerca serialis cubense, assembly GCF_023864345.2. NCBI lineage: Eukaryota > Metazoa > Arthropoda > Insecta > Orthoptera > Acrididae > Schistocerca > Schistocerca serialis. The sequence goes on from NC_064639.1 coordinate 507,029,863, forward strand.
GAATCTCCTTCAGTAGGTAGCGAGGGGAAGTCGTGTTTAATATGGATTTGGAACCACGGTGAAACCCTACATTGTTCAACTGGCGTTACCAGAGGAGAAGAGGGCTGTCGTTTTAGTTAAGAATGGCTGCCTTATGAGTCGATCGAACCAAGACGTTAAACATACAAAGCTAGAAACATTCCATTAGAACACTGAACTGCAAAGAGTATTGCTTCATGATTTTCCTGGATGAAAATTCTGATTCCCTAGAGACAATACAGCCTTTTCAAAACATTCATGTCCTATTTTGTCCAAATCGATATTCATTATTGTCTTAGGTTCCCAACATATACATTTTACCTGATTTTGTAATCACTGAAATAAAACCACGTAACAGTCAGCTACATGAACTGGCAAAATGATAGGATCCGGAAATTTCTGGTGCTGCTGTATGTACTTACGATCCAGTGATAAATCTATCACAGTGTAAACGCAAAGGCCAGATATCGAGCACACTCTCGTCTTTATCTTTTTCAATTGCACTTAGTCTCATATAATTGTGCAGACAAGGGCCTAATGACCTTTCCTCGTCCGATATATTATGTGAAGAGTTCGCCTCCGTAGCTGAATGCTCAGCGCGTTTGAGTGCCATGCGGCGGACCTGGATTCGATTCATGGTGCCGCCAAGGATTTTCCTTGTCAGAATGACTGCATCGGTATGAAGTCTGGTGCGGTCAATTGAGGAGATACTCGATCAGTTAGTAGCGTATCCAAGGTCAAGAAAACCTACAACGACTGTGCTGAGCACTTCTTCCTCCTTACCGCATCCAGTGGCACGATTGGCTGAGGATGACACGGCGATCGGTTGGGCCTGAGTGGCCGGTATAGGGCTAGAACGCGAAACTTTAGCTTATTTTAAGTGACGAACATTTACGCATCTAATCCAATATGGGAAGTTTGCCTCCAAAAAAAAAAAAAAAAAGTCCATGAAGATTTTTTTGGCATGTTGTCATCGACGTTGCTGTAAGTATATTTATCAATCGCAAGTTTTTTGAGGTTCTAAATTGTTCTTGCGACGACTTACCGAATGCTGTACATTTGAGGGTTACGGAGAGTATTGTTTAAACGTTAAAAACGATGCGTGAAACAGCAAAAATTGGATCATTTGTGACATTTTGTTCTGATAGGATTCAACAGAAGTTCGCAGGTAGTGGAGGCAGCTGCAGACATTTGTGCCGTTTACGGGGTGAGTGCATAGCAGATATCACATCAGAAAATAGTTTTCTCATTTCAAGTAGAATTCTTTCGACATGAATTACTCGTCATGTTCGAGAAAACCAATCGGCTTTGATGAATGACGTTTTTATGGTTTACCAATCTGGTCCACTCTGTTACTGGAAAGTGTGATGAACTGTGACTATTTAACCTACGTGAGACACTTGCAATTAGTGGACAATGTTGGGAAAATTAAAGAAAGGGAGCTTAAGGATAAACGTTCCGTCGACTATAAGATCATTATAGAAGAAGCAGATGTTACGAGAGGGAAGGATGGGGCAGGAAATCGAGCGCACCCTTTCGAAGGAAAGATATCAGAATTTGCCTTAATCTGTTAAGGCAAATACCGGGAAACCTATATTAGGATGGTCAGATAGAGATCTGAACCATTATCCATTAACTTCATAAAAAGAAAATATCTGAAGCAAATGCCAGTGTGAGTCTCCAAAATGTAACGGTAAGCGTCTAATGACACAAAGAAGATGTGTTAAGAACTGCATTCCAGGGATGTGTCCATCGCAGTGGTTATCTGTTTCCAACAACTAAGATGTCTTGTGGTCGCAACAAACGAAAAGTGACAAGGAAACTGCAGCAAATGTTGCTGCTGTACGAGAACGCCCGTCTACGTTCTGGTTATTGCACCAAGGATCCTCTACAGGAGATTGGCGGAAAGCAGTCCCTACCCCACTTGTTTTTCTGTTCTAGAGCCCTCAAACGTTTATCTTTCTCGCTCCTTGTCTAAAAGCCATTAAGTAAATTTCTTTAAGGTCAAAAATGCGCTTTGGACGTGGACATTTTTATCTCCAAACCAGTAGCTTTCTACAGTCGTGGAATACAGAAACTGCCTGAGCATCATCAGACTTTTTTAGTTAATATGAGGGAATTTATTGTTCATAGTTAATTTCACTCTTATATTACATTCACTAAACCCACGAGAAACGCTATAAAAATGTGCACTGTTCCAATACAAATGAATTACGAATTACCAGGATACCTTTACAACAAAAGTCTAATTTAATTAAGCAAAAAGTATTTGTAATATAAGCCTGCCCAAAACATCACACATTTGCAAGACATCAGCTTCTTTGACCCCGATGTGATCTGTGCCTGTGTGAAGTGCAGTGTCCTACCCAAGAAGTATTTCGAGACTACTATGAAAATATGTAAACGTGACAGTGAGAGTAAACGCATAAAGAAATATAGTTAACATGTTCAATACCACACACAATCAGTTGAATTGTGTTTTCAGAAGGAATTAAAATGTATGTCGGAATAAACAGAAAAATATAAGTTTCAGCGAGGTTGCAACGTCATTTCTTAAATTTTCAGCTTAGGATCGGGGGGTGCTAAGTCGAGCTAGCGATAAGACGTAAGATGGTATAGTTCAGTAAGAGCAGAAGTATAAAGCAGACGAAATGTTTAAGTCTCTAGCGAGATTAGAACCTACAGCTAATGTGTCTTCATCTTCGCAAAGCAGCCACCTTACCATTTAGCTAGCGAGCCAATACTGCCAGCAGTGTCCTCCCATTCCTCTAGTGATTGTTAACAGAGATAATTTGTAATGTTAAATATAAGATAAGTTGTAGACTCTGCGTTGAACAACCTTCCTGCTATCAAACAATACATTTGAAAACCTAATGACACAGTTTAAGTGCAAGTTATTCATGTTATTTATACGAAATGGCCACGAAATAGCACGTGAACCTAGTAGCAACCACTCTCTCTCTCATGGACTGTGCGGCTGATCCCGGCGGAGGTTCGAGTCCTCCCTCGGGCATGGGTTTGTGTGTTTGTCCTTAGGATAATTTAGGTTAAGTAGTGTGTAAGCTTAGGGACTGATGACCTTGGCAGTTAAGTCCCATAAGGTTTCACACACATTTGAACTCTCTCTCTCTTTTCAAGCATTTATCCCGACTTGTGGGGTCTGCTGGTTAAGCAGATGTGGCATGTTAAATTCAGGGGGTGGTCAGATGCCCTTTCTGTCGCCACCCTGGTATCCCCTGGAAAGGAATTAGTGTACCCTAACTATCTGCGACGAGTGTAATCCATGGAATAGTGTGAATGTGCTCAGATGTCTGCGAGCCGTGTAACTGAGGTGGAACGTGGGGACCAGCCCGGTATTCACCTAGAGGGATGTGGAAAACCGCCTGAAGACCACATCCAGGCTGACCGGCACACCGGCCCTCGTCGTTAATCCGTCGGTCGGTTTCGATCTGGGGCCGGCGCGCCTACGTGAGTCCAGGAAGCAGCGCTTTAGCGCTCTCGGCTACCCTGGCGGGTTAACCTAGTAGCAACCACACCAGGAAGTAAACCGACGGTCACATAGTGGCCAAACGTTTTGCGCAATGTCACCAGTTACCCAGTAGACCAGCAACGGGAGAAGTACCTTCGCTCAGCGGATGTGACGAACTGCCTAACACTTGGGAGCCTTACGCTTCGAAGATACAGTGACACCGGCCTGTAACTGCGTTGAATGGTGGCCTAAATCCATAGAAATACAGCCCAATAATTTTTACTCACATTTCTGTAAGTATGATTTGGGCTTATGGCGTAGTTACGAATAATATCCATATAATATCCATCTGCACCAATTGCAACTCAACATCATAAATAAAGAGCAGGGGAAATTAACCGGATCGCTCTACTCTTCAGTAGTTTTTCCGTCAAATAAGAAACTCATTCGCCAGAAGCGATTCAGTAATTATTTTCAAGCGTCACCCGTGGTTATAGAGTAAACTTCATGAGAACATTAGTTTTTCTATGTTGTGTGTAGGAAAACAATTGCAGAATGTTAATTTGTGTTTGTGTGTGTGTGGGGGGGGGGGGGGGGGGGAGCTGTCCACAGGTTTGACAGTTCTGCCAAAGGCGCAGGATTACCTCTCGCTGTAGCACGCGTGCACCATACTGCAGGTGAAATATATTTATGATTTTTAACGCATCTCCGAGTGCCGCCGGATTTTACTCGCAACCACATAGAGAATTTTTCGTCATATCAAATCAGGTTCAAAGCGCCACTCCTAGTTACCGCTGAAAAACACTTAGATAGTCGTCTCTGCGTGTGTTACGATAAGCGATTATACGTGCATGGTTCGTATTACAGTCGGCACAGAACTTCCCGTTATGTCATTTCTTCTAGTTAATTCATGTACGCGTCTCTCTAGAGCTAAAAGAAACCGATGTTTAATGTCTAACGGTGTGGCCGAGCGGTTCTAGGCGCTACAGTCTGGAACCGCGTGACCGCTACGGTCGCAGGTTCGAATCCTGCCTCGGACATGGATGTGTGTGATGTCCTTAGGTTGGTTAGGTTTAAGTAGTTCTAAGTTCTAGGAGACTGATGACCTTAGACGTTAAGTCCCATAGTGCTCAGATCCATTTGAACCATTTTAATGCCTAATGGTGGCTAGAACACCACCGTAAGTGACACGTTCGAATTGTGGTAAGGCTTAACTTTTTCATCCCACCATTTCAGCTGCAGTCATCTCGCTACTGGTGAAAAATTTTGATTTCTAACTTCTGACTGTGCTTACAAGGGAACCTCCCCATCCCACCCCCCTCAGATTTACACTCCTGGAAATTGAAATAAGAACACCGTGAATTCATTGTCCCAGGAAGGGGAAACTTTATTGACACATTCCTGGGGTCAGATACATCACATGATCACACTGACAGAACCACAGGCACATAGACACAGGCAACAGAGCATGCACAATGTCGGCACTAGTACAGTGTATATCCACCTTTCGCAGCAATGCAGGCTGCTATTCTCCCATCGAGACGATCGTAGAGATGCTGGATGTAGTCCTGTGGAACGGCTTGCCATGCCATTTCCACCTGGCGCCTCAGTTGGACCAGCGTTCGTGCTGGACGTGCAGACGGCGTGAGACGACGCTTCATCCAGTCCCAAACATGCTCAATGGGGGACAGATACGGAGATCTTGCTGGCCAGGGTAGTTGACTTACACCTTCTAGAGCACGTTGGGTGGCACGGGATACATGCGGACGTGCATTGTCCTGTTGGAACAGCAAGTTCCCTTGCCGGTCTAGGAATGGTAGAACGATGGGTTCGATGACGGGTTGGATGTACCGTGCACTATTCAGTGTCCCCTCGACGATCACCAGTGGTGTACGGCCAGTGTAGGAGATCGCTCCCCACACCATGATGCCGGGTGTTGGCCCTGTGTGCCTCGGTCGTATGCAGTCCTGATTGTGGCGCTCACCTGCACGGCGCCAAACACGCATACGACCATCATTGGCACCAAGGCAGAAGCGACTCTCATCGCTGAAGACGACACGTCTCCATTCGTCCCTCCATTCACGCCTGTCGCGACACCACTGGAGGCGGGCTGCACGATGTTGGGGCGTGAGCGGAAGACGGCCTAACGGTGTGCGGGACCGTAGCCCAGCTTCATGGAGACGGTTGCGAATGGTCCTCGCCGATACCCCAGGAGCAACAGTGTCCCTAATTTGCTGGGAAGTGGCGGTGCGGTCCCCTACGGCACTGCGTAGGATCCTACGGTCTTGGCGTGCATCCGTGCGTCGCTGCGGTCCGGTCCCAGGTCGTCGGGCACGTGCACCTTCCGCCGACCACTGGCGACAACATCGATGTACTGTGGAGACCTCACGCCCCACGTGTTGAGCAATTCGGCGGTACGTCCACCCGGCCTCCCGCATGCCCACTATACGCCCTCGCTCAAAGTCCGTCAACTGCACATACGGTTCACGTCCACGCTGTCGCGGCATGCTACCAGTGTTAAAGACTGCGATGGAGCTCCGTATGCCACGGCAAACTGGCTGACACTGACGGCGGCGGTGCACAAATGCTGCGCAGCTAGCGCCATTCGACGGCCAACACCGCGGTTCCTGGTGTGTCCGCTGTGCCGTGCGTGTGATCATTGCTTGTACAGCCCTCTCGCAGTGTCCGGAGCAAGTATGGTGGGTCTGACACACCGGTGTCAATGTGTTCTTTTTTCCATTTCCAGGAGTGTAGTTATAAGTTGGCACAGTGGACAGGCCTTGACAAACTGAACACAGATCAATTGAGAAAACAGGAAGAAGTTGTGTGGAACTGTGAAAAAATAAGCAAAATATACAAACCGAGTAGTCCATGGGCCACATAGGCAACATCATGGAGACCGGCAGCCCAGGAGCGCCGTGGTCCCGTAGTAGCGTGAGCAGCTGCAGTAGGAGAGGTCCTTGATTCAAGGCTTCCCTAGAGTGAAAATTTTACTTTCTTTATTTTTGCATAGTTATTATCTGTCCGTTCGTTCATTGACGTCTCTGTTCACTGTAATAAGTTTAGTGTCTGTGTTTTGCGATTGCATCGCAAAACCGTGCGATTAGTAGACGAAAGGACGTGCCTCTCCAATGGGAACCGAAAACATTTGATCGCAAGGTCATAGGTCAACCAATTCCTCCACAGGAAAACACATCTGATATATTCTATACGACACTGGTGACGGCATGTGCGTTACATGACGGGAATATGTTGTCGACCAACCTAACTTGTACACTTGGCGAATGGGTAAAAAGATTCTTCTACCTTGCCCGATTTACGTTTTCTTGTGAATGTGATAATCACTCCCAAAAAAAGTGATGGAAACATAAGAGTTTGTCACATATACTGAAAATAAAAAATTAAACTTTTCACTCGATGGCAGATTTGAACCAAGGTCCTTTCGTTCCGCAGCTACTCACGTTACCACGAGACCACGACGCTCCTGCGCTTCCAGTGTCCTTAATGTTGCTTATCTTCCATGAACTACTCAGTTTGTATATTTTGCTTATTTTTTCACAGTTCCACACAACTTCTTCCTGTTTTCTCAATTGATCTGTGTTCAGTTTTTCAAGACCTATCCACTGTGCCAACTTATAACTAAATCTGAGGGGGGTGCGATGGGGAGGTTCCCTTGTTAGTATCAATACGATTAGGTGTTGAGTTCAGCTCCCCACCGAATACAAAAGTTTATGCCACCCCATTTCAAGTCTAAACATGTACTTGTTACTTGTGATGGAAACCACATTTAAGATCTTCCATGGTTAGTTACAGGCACGGTAGTTGCTCCATTGGAGCCCCCGGTCCCAGACGAGTACATAAAAATTCCTCATGCAATTTAAGTTTGAACTTGCTTTTGAAATGTAATTCATTGTAATAAATCGTAGTTTTTAAACGTTAAATCGTGTGTCATCTCTAACAACGCGTTTCCTGGTATTTGCCTTATCCTAGTATTGGATTGACAGGGGCGGTTCTAAAAGTCGGTCAACGGAAGGGGGGCTAATGGCGGGGGGGGGGGGGGGGAGGTTTGACGAAATGGAATATCGCTTAACAAAACGAGAGTTGGGGTCCTCCACCGACAAATTGATAAAATTTGGTGTTGCTTAAAGTGGTTTTTGGTAACTGTTTTGGAGTTCAGGGTAAAAACGTGTCTATAGAACGTATGTGCCCGGGAAAACAATACCATTTGACCCAGATGTCCGGTGATTTCGAAGTTTTTTCTGGGGTCAGCAATTTAAGTGTTGGTAGGCACACCCGGCATATTTAGCTTTCTTGATTACTGTAAGTGGTACTCGTACATTAATATACATCCCGTGTATATTAATAAATAATAAGACACCCATTTTAAGTTAAATGATATTTATTGGTTTAAATAGTAAGTTATTTGCCGCTCTTATTCTTTTGTTAAAATGTGTATGAAATACATTTCAACCTATATTGCTAAATCAATATAAAAAATATGATTGAATATGTTGAAGTTATATATTCGCTGATTTCTGAAGTCATTTTATCCAGTGTAACATGATATTCCATTGGTGAGGGGGGGGGGGGGGGGGGGGAAGGCTATGGCCTCCATAGTCCCCCCCCCCCCTTGCAACCGCCCCTGTGGATTGATAACCGTACAGAACAGTTATCTCCAGTGCATCTTGTAGTAACCATTTTGTATAGCCAAACGACTGTACTGAAAGAGAGCAGCGGGCCTGCAAGACAGTTATGTTCTTGTAGGTAGCATAGGAATGAGGCGGGATGCAGTTCAGGTCGTTCGGATACTTTTAAGCACTATTAGACCATCACACACAATGAAGAGCTATCGATAATGAATGGAGAATTAACTTTATTCTTTTAAAGACTATAGCTCAGTTGACAGCATGCATGGCTGCTTTGCGGAGAACTCAGATACGATTCCTCATACTGCTAAGGAGTTTTGTTTGGTGGGACGATTGGAAGAAGGTGGACTAGACCTTGTGATGCCAACTGGCAAGCTACTTGAATGAGAATTAATGATTTCAAGATCTAGAAAGTCGTCAACTGCCGAGAGAGCAGTGTGCTGACCTCATGTCCCTCCATAGGGCATCCAAATGACGTAATCGTCAGAGGATGACACGGTGGTAGGTCGGTACCGATTGCCCGTCTGGACCAGAGCGTGGAGCTTTGCTTACCGGTTTGTAGGAGACACATGATCAAAAGACAAAAACCAAACCTAGCGAAAGTTTATTTTGAACACTAAAGAGCACCCACAAATGAAAGACCAGCGCTGCATTATATTAAAGATTTGTAAAGACCTCTTAGATGTCATCCTATTTTACTGACTCGGTCTGGCAAGGAGCCTGAGGAGTTACATTCAGTGTCAAAGACATTCTCCGTCTCTATTACTCAACGTCTGTTGTAAACATACGCAGGAAATGACCTTTGGGGTCAGACGAGGGTATCCTGCATTGCCGTCCAGAGCAGCGCCTTCTTCGATCTGTTGTTAAGTACCAAGTCTGTATCTGTGTCATGTGGATGATGGCCTGTAAGATGTAGTGTCGTGTTTGTGTTATTATGGATGATGGAAAGGGAAAGCCTACTCCACTGGAATAACACCAATGGGGCCATTGAGTATAACATCCTCTTGCAATGGGCGAATCAGTATCCAGAGCGCCATATGCCATTACTCCGTGAGACATTGTAGTGAAGTTTGGAACAATCCAGAACATTTGTGGAAGTTTCATGATGTGGAATTTCATTCTATCAACTCATATCGTTGCCAAAAGATATTAACGGTGAAAATATCTTTCAGAACCAGGATTCGAGTCAGTTATCTCCAAGAAGAGCACCACTGTATAACCGTGCACTTATCCAACTCAGCTGCAGTATGGCTGTTACAGTGTACTCAACATGCAACTGATGCAGTCTATTTTCCATAAGATTATTACTTTTTTTGTGGATATTGTGGTTCACACAACCAAAGCCCGTTCAAGCACAAAACATTTCCAGTGGTAATATTCCTAGTTTACTGATTCTAGTTACCCTCTAAGATAAATATAAGCTATTCAGTTGAAGGTAATTTTGGAAACAAACATTTATAAATTAACTGTCTGCCTCCGTAACTGAGTGGCTGCCTGCAAACCCTCATGCGGGGTACGCGGGTTTGATTCCTTGTACTGCTAGGGATTCTACCTTGCTGAGAGAACTGCACCAGAGTCAGCCTGATGATGCCAGTTGCGGATCTAGGTCAACTATCACGTGGTCTTCACGGTGTGGTCGTAGGTTTTCTTTCATTTCTCTAAAAAATTAACAAACGTCTGGCCCCTGCTTCATATGGGTTGCACTTACGAGGAGAACACAGCAAATGTCTGCACGAATGACGTCTGCCGCTTGGATTCCGAGGCCATCCTCGGTTCCTTTCGGCGGCTGGCTAATTTGGTGACGGCAACTAGCAACGCACGCGTGGTGCAGGCTAAGCTGTATATTTGTAGCATCGTACCCAGGATTGATCACGGTCCTCTGGTTTGGAGCTCAGTAGAAGGTCAAAACCAGAGGCTCAGACGACTCAGCGACGGTATCGGCTGAGAATTTCACGATCTCCGCTATCGTGTGCGGAATTATAGGGTTCCCCTTAATAGGTCAGGCGTGCACTACATGCAGGAAGCGGCTACTAGGGTAGCGGAGTACGTGTGATGTGCACATGGGGCTTTTTTAGGTTAGAGAACCCCTCCCTTGGGATCAAAGACGATTTGCCTGTTAAATCAGCCACAGCGACTTCAGAAAATCTTGGTCCTCGCAGATCAAAGAAAGAAAAGATTAATACGATTTTAGTAAACTACAGGAGCTTCTATGGACAGGTTCCAGAATTAGTATCGCTTATTGAAGATTATAATGCACAGCTAGTATTGGGAACAGAAAGATGCTTGAAATCAGACGTCAATGACAACGAAATCTTAAGTTCGGATTGGAATGTTTATCGTAAGGATAGGTAAGTCGCCAATGGTGGCGGTGTGTTTATTGCATTAAAAAATTCGATAAAATCTAGCGAGGTTATCACGGATTCCGAATGTGAATTAATGTGGGTGAAATTAAATATCAAAGAACGGTCAAAAATGGTGATCGGTTGCTTTTATAGACCACCTGGGTCAGGATCTGTAATTGCAGAGCGCTTCAGACAGAGCTTGCAGAATATCATTAGTAATTTTCCTGGTCATACCGTTGTAATAGGGGGTGACTTCAACCTGCCAGGTATACATTGGGAGTGTTACGCCATCAAAACTGTTGCCAGAGACAGGGAATCGTGTGGCATTGTTCTGGATGTCTTGTCCGAAAATAATCATGAGGAGATAGTTCGAGAACCGACTCGTGAGGGTAACGTCTTAGACCTCCTGAACTTACCGAATCAGTTAACGCAGAGGAAGGTATCAGTGATCATAAGGCTGTGACAGAATCTATGATGACGGGTCCTACAAGGAATGTTAAGAAAGTAGGAAGATATATGTGCTCAGAAGGGTGCAAGATACAAATTTCAGAATATCTCAGCAGTCAGCATCAAATAATTGGTGATGAGGACGAAGATGTGGAGAACAACTGGAAAAAATTCAAAGGCATCATTCAATATGCCCTAGACAAGTATGTTCCGAGTAGGGTTTTAAGGGATGGGAAAGATTCACCATGGTTTAATCTCCGTGTTAGAAAAGCGCTACGTAAACAAAGAGGACTTCATCTCAGATTTAAGAGAAGTAAAGACCCAGCTGACAAACAGAAGCTGAACGAAGCGAAAATGAGCGTAAGGAGAGCAATAAGAGAGATTTTCAATGATTTTCAAAGTAAGACGTTGTCAACCGACCTGAGTAAAAACCCTAAGAGATTTTTGTCGTATGTAAAATCAGTAAATGGGTCAAAATCATCTATTCATTCTCTCAGCGACCACACCGGCACGGAAACGGAAGATAACAGAGGGAAAGCCGAAATACTGAATTTGGTCTTCCGAAGTTGTTTCACCGCGGAAAATCGTAACACTGTCCCTCCTTACAATCGTCGTACGAACATCGAAATGGGAGATACTGAGATAATCTATCGCTGAATTGAAAAGCAGCTACAATCGCTTAGTAGCGAAAAGGCTTCAGGACCAGATGAGATACCTGTAAGATTCTATAAAGATTATGAGAAAAAACTTGCTCCCCTTCCGGCAGTAATTTATCGTGAATCGCTTGAGCAACGAAAGGTACCTAACGACTGGAAAAAAGCGCAGATCATTCCCGTTTTTAAGAAAGGCCGTAAGATAGATCCTCCTATATCGTTGACGTCAATCTGTTGTAGAATTATGGAACATGTTTTATGCTCAAGAATTATGACTTTTTGGTAAATGAACATCTCCTCTATAAAAATCAACATGGATTCCGCAAACAGAGATCCTGCGAAACTCAGCTCGCTCTGTTCCTCCATGAGATTCACAGGGCATTAGACGACGGCGCTCAGATTGATGCCGTATTCCTTGATTTCTGTAAGGCATTTGACATCGTCACGCGTTGCGGTTTAATGAAAAAAAAATACGAGCTTACGGAGTATCGGAGCAGACCTGCGATTGGATTCAAGTACCACAGGGAAGTATGATAGGACTGTTGCTGTTTACAATACATATAAATGATCTAGTAGAAAGCGTTGGGTACTCTTTAAGGCAATACGCAGATGATGCAGTTGTCTATACAAAAGTAGCATCGTTTAGCTGGCGAGAGAGCGTTACGGAGATGCTTAACGAATTTCACTAGCAGACGTTACAAGAGAGGCGTTGTGCATCACGGAGAAATTTACTATTGAAATTTCGGGACAGCATTTTTCAGGAGGAGTCGGACAACATATTAATTCCCCCCACATACATTTCGCGTATTGACCACGAGCATAAAATTCGAGAAATTAGAACCAATACAAAAGCTTACAGACAATCATCCTTCCCACGCCCTATTCGCGAGTAGAACAGGGTTGGAGGGATCAGATAGTAGTACCGAAAGTACCCTCCGCCACACACCATTAGGTGGCTTGCGAGTATGATGCAGATGTAAAAATGCCATAACCCGAGTTCAAAGAAAATTCACTCAATGGTAGAGGGGTCAAAATAAGCGAACACGTGTGTCGGCTTGCCCCTAGATATTCGACAATTTCTGCGAAAACGACGGTCAAAGTTTTAGAGGTGCTCTATATGCCTCTTGAGCGAGCAGATACACTGAAGCGCAAAAGAAACTGGTATAGGCATGCGTATTCAAACACAGAGATATGTAAACAGGCAGAATACGGCCTATATAAGACATGTGTCTGGCGCAGTTGCTTGATCGGTTTCTGCTGCTACAATGGCAGATTATCAAGGTGTGAGTTTGAACGTGATGTTATAGTCGGCGCATGAGCGATGGGACACAGCATCTCCGAAGTAGCGATGAAGTGGGGATTTTCCAGTACGACAATTTCACGAGTGGTACCGTGAATACCAGGAATCCGGCAAAAAATAAAATCTCCGACATCGCTACGGCCGAAAAAAGATCCTGCAAGAACGGAACCAACGACGACTGAAGAGAATCGTTCAACGTGACAGCCGGCCAGAGTGGCCGAGCGGTTCTAGGCGCTTCAGTCTGGAACCGTTCGACCGCTACGGTCGCAGGTTCGAATTCTGCCTCGGGCATGGATGTGTGTGATGTCCTTAGGTTAGTTAGGTTTAAGTAGTTCTAAGTTCTAGGCGACTGATGACCTCAGAATGTAAGTCCCATAGTGCTCAGATCCATTTGAACCATTTTTTTTCAGCGTGACAGAACAACAATTCTTCCGCAAGTTGCTGCAGATTTCAGTGTTGGGCCATCAACAAGTGTCAGCGAGCGAACCATTCAACGAAACATCATCGATATGGGCTTTCCGAACCGAAGGCCCACTCATGTACCGTTCATGACTGCACTGCACGAAGCTTTACGCCTCGCCTGGGCCCGTTAACACCGACATTGGACTGTTAATGGCTGGAAAGATGTTGCCTGGTCGGACGCGTCTCGTTTCAAATTCTATCGAGCGGATCGACACGTACGGTTATGGAGACAAGCTCATGAATCCATGTCGTTAGGGGACTGTTCAAGCTGGTGGAGGCTCTGTGGTGCAGTGGGGCGTGTGCAGTTGGAGTGATATGGGACACCTGATACATCTAGATACGACTCTGGTAGGAGACACATCCGTAAGCATTCTGTCTGATCACCTGCGTCCATTCATATCCATTGTGCATTCCGACGGACTGGGTAAATACCAGCAGGAAAATGCGACATCCAATACGTCCAGAATTGCTACAGAGTAGCTCCAGGAACACTCTTCTGAGTTTAAATACTTCCGCTGACCACAAATCTCCCAAGACATGAACATTATTGAGCATATCTGGGATGCCTTGCAACCTGCTGTTCAGAAGAGATCTCCACTCCCTCATACTCTTACGGATTTATGGACAGCCCTGGAGGATTCATGGTTTCACTTCCCTCTAGCGCTATTTCAGACATTAATCGAGTCCGTGCACGTCGTGTTGCGGTGCTTCTGCGTGCTCACGGGGGAACTTACTCGATATTAGGTAGGTGTACCAGTGTTTTTGGCTCTTCAGTGTATGTTGGTGGAAAGTCTGTAATATTTCAATGTTGTCTAACATCATGATGTCAACCAACACAAATTTGTTAAATTTATATGCTGCTCCCAACTGATTACCTTCTGTTCATACTTTCATCTGCCTTTTAACTCTTTAGTTGCTTCACAAATATTCAAGTGCAGGCTGAGATGGAACTGTTAAGCTAGGTTTTGTATTTGCAACGGCGTCTCTGTCTTACACAATGGAAGCTCCTTATAGAGAGCCGACAAATTTACTTCATATTTTAATCATTACTATAGAACTGGTTGGCAGCAGTACCTTTGGCGGCAGCGTCTACAGCAGGTCTCCAGTCTTCACGTCTATCTGACTTCTTTATTTTTGCATAGGAGTTGCAGACGGCATTTCTTACTGTCTGATTTACTCCGGGCTTTTGCCGTTCCACTTCGAGGAGACATCACTGGTTGGGTAGTCACTTGTTCTCCGTGTTCTCTTCAGGATTACTCTCCTTAGTTTTGCGCTCTCGACCAGATTGTCATTTTGGTCACTGCTGTGGCTATTAATTTCGTTTTGATTCTGGCTATAGCGGGCGCGCGCGCGCTGGTGTGTGTGTGTGTGTGTGTGTGTGTGTGTGTGTGTGTGGATGGGTGGGTGCGTGTGTGTGAATTCCTAATGTACCAAACTGCTGAGGTCATCGGTCCCTAAACTTACACACTACTTCAACTAACTTATGCTAAAGCCGTCGGCACACGGACCGTGCATTCGAACGTTGAGCGTTGAGCGTGCCGAGTTTCTGACGTCATAGCGTCGAATAGCACGTTCGGGAGTCTTTCCGTACGTGCAGAGCAATATCGGGCATGTCAGATATTCTGAGCGTGCGTCTGTGCGTTGACCAATGAGATGGCACAACGTCACCTACGTCACACGCACGTCGTCTCCCTTCAGCACAGAGTTGTGAGGCGCCATATTGGCATTCATTTCAAGCTTATATGTATATATATGCCGTTTCTGAGCACCAGCAAATTGAGAATCACTGGAGAACCCGTTGTTAGTTGTGTGATTCGTTCCAATAAAATAATGAGAAACATCATATTCGTGGCAAAAGAATTTTTGTAACTTGCGTATTATGAGAGTAGGCTGTTTGAAGGCAGCGACACACTGAAGATCCACCCAAAACGTATTGTTCTTGGTACAATTAGTTATAATTAAATTTCAATTAGTAACATAATTATCTACGATTAACGTTTTTAGCAAAGCGTAATGAGTTCTTGTCGGGGCGGTGGTTCGTGTCGTAACACTTCCAATTTTTTTTTTCCTAACATTCGCGTATTTATTAGGTTCTGATACTTTATTATTACTTTAATATAAGCATATGCTATAATATTTGATGCTATGTAAATATATATTCACTTTTTTTTACTTTGTTCGATTGGCTTAATCCACAGGACAATTTGCGCTACTTGTATAAAAATATTTTACTCTTTTTTCTTTTACGCTTCGTAATTCACAAGTTATAATGATTCTGCTACTGGGTAGAAACAGTGATCAAGTAAGACTAACCTTGGGGTTTTACTAAAATGGGGGAATGATGAAATAATGTTTATCTTATGCGGAGAAGTATTCCAAATTTGTACTGTACTGTTTGTAATGGAACTTTTATAAGCCTATGTCCTTATTGATTGTACACGGTACTTTCCTTTTCGTGGACGATGGAGGAAATGTGCGTTTTAATAGAGCTAACGTGGGAATTTTACGCGCGCCCGATGAGTAAACAGTGTGATTTACGGACTATAAACATCCCTCAACTGCCGCTGGAGTGCGTTGCGATCACGTATACCACGTTGGGGCCCACGTACCTTACGCACAGGTCGCATCGTTCCTGAGCGTTCAACAGCACGTTAACTTGGCACGCTCAATGTTAACGTTCGACAGCACGTTCCGTGTGCCGACGGCTTAAGAACAACACACACACCCGTGCCCGAGAGAGGACTCGAACCTCCGGCGGGAGGGGCCGCGCAATCCGTGACATGGCGCCTCAAACCACGCTACTCCGCGCGGCGATTCTGGTTATTACTGTGGCTGTTATTCTAGTGCGTAAGTATTCTGAAAATCGCGTCTTGAGTGAGGAGTGGGAGATTTTTTTTCTTTTTGTTCACAGTTCTGATGAAAAATCTCTTTCCGGCAGCAGCAATGTCGGAGGTTTGATCTGTTACCGGATTCCCGATAATCACGGTACACTCGTGAAATGGTCGTACGGGAAAATCCCCACTTCATCGCTACCTCGGAGATGCTGTGTCCCGTCACTTATGCGCCGACTATAACACCACGTCCAAACTCACTTAAATCTTGATAACCTGCCATTGTAACAGCAGTAACCGACCTAACAACTGCGCCAGACACTTGCCCGACATAGGCGTTGCAGACCGCAGCGCCATATTACGCCTGTTTACATATCTATCTCAATACGCATGCCTATACCAGTTTCTTTGGCTCTTCAGTGTACTTATGACTGTGGACTTCTTCGCAGTACTTCTCTACAGTCTGAAGTTAGGAGCACCTACTGCTCGATTACTGTCATCCAGTGCCTCAGTAGAATTGTACTGCAAAACATTACGAAGGTGCACCATTCAGTTCACCAGCTAGTTCTTGAGTGGTTCCTGAGAGAACCCGAAAAAAGAGTTTTTCACAGTTTTTTCGCCGCCAACAACGGATATCTAAATAACTAACCACAGAAAATTTCTCGGATTTTAACAGAAGTGCCATTCTCTAGAAGTGCCATCTTCCCGTTTTCAAAAATCTTTATCCATTATCGAGAAACATCCAAAAAACAAAGTTTCTTAGTACGAAAACGAGCCACAATTTCCAGCACGGCTGTACACTGCAGATGACTTAAGTTTTTACAATATATTCCGAAGATCCCAACTTCGAACAACCTTGAAAATTTTCGTGCCATCTTTTATCCTTTTCCGAGATACAGAGGCTCACATTCACGTAAAATCCGGTTCGAGGCGTAAACGTAGTTTATTACGTGCGGAGCACGAAGAAATATGCTGTAGAGTGGCTCTGTTATCATCAGAAGGCTTCTGAAAACTCCATGTTGTAGTACTGAGGTACTTGCAGACGTTTTGTGCACGTAAAATCCGGTCTAAGGTATAAAATTAGTTTTGAGTTATTTCCATTTCACCTAAGTAAACTATAAAAATTTTGTTGAGTCATAAACTTCTTTTCATATGAGTGACATGCTCTGCTGTTGCACAGAAAATAAGGGGACCAGCGGAAAAATGCTCCTATCGAAGCACAAAAAAGGCAAACATGCTCCTATTTAAAATACTCTGACTGAGAAGTGTGGTACCAGCTGTCTCATTCTATCTTCCTCAGTACCTTTAAAAATTTTCCCAAAAATTGTAGCATGCGAACATATTCGCGTTTTTTATGTTAAGGTAAAAGAAGACAGTGGTAGTGGGAAAGAGACGAAGAGGTATAAATACTGGAAGTGGTTATGGTAGAGAAAGAGCGAAGGAGACAATGGCAGTGAGGGAAAGGGAGGGACGCCGTGGCAGTGGAACATATTAGCAGTGACAGAATAGTGCTAGGAAAAGAGTGAAGGATACTGTGCCAGTGGGAGAGAAATAAAGAGAAGAAGAAAGTGGAAGTGTTTGAGAGCTAGTGGTAATGAAAGACAGAGTCTATGACAATGGCAACGAAGAAGAAAGATACAGTGACAGCGAAGTGAGACAGCAGCAGAGGGAAGGAGTGGATGAAGTAGCAGCAGTAAGAGAGAGCAAGAGGGAGACAATGACAATAAGAGGAGACAGCAGAAGTAGGACAGAACGAAGGAGACTGTGGCTATGAGACAGTAAGAGTTAGACAAAAAGAGACAGTGGCAACGTGTTGGGCTAAATTGAGTGAGTGAGAATGAGAGAATGGGAGTGAATTAGTATGATCGGCTTATAGTGATGGACGAGTGGATGTGAACGAGTTACATTTAGGGACCTTATGGGAGTGAGAGGTGAACTGCATGTTAAAAAGAGTGCGAATATGTTGGCATACCAAAATTTTTGGCAACATTTTTAAAGGCGCTGAGGAAAGTAGAATGAGGCAGCTGGTACCATACTTTCCAGGCAGAGTCTAAAAGGAGCATATTTGCCTTTTTTGTGCTCAGATAAGAGCATTTTTCCGATGGTTGTAATAAAACTATTTCATACTTTGGATGCTTATGCAGGCAGTCTTCGTCACGCTGATGAACGCCGGCTGCTATTGGTAGTTTAAACGTGATTACACACTCAGAAGGAATTTAGTGAAACGCATATTGGATGGAACATTTTCAGAACTTGTTTTATTAATATAGGCAGCGCTGGCAGGCCCCAACACTTGTACAATTGCACCATGCACGCATTAGAACAATGATCTCATCCTTCCCAACAAGTGTTCAGAACTGTGTATGGAAAGGGAGTTTATTGTCTCTTCATATTTCCAATGTAAATTTAATTTATCTTAATTAAGCTAGCGTAGTAACAGGTACTTATGTAATGCACAGCGAACAATTATGTAGTCAGAGTATTTTTAATCGTTATTGTTATTACAGCACTACTGCAGAAACAGTTCTGCTAGACATACCCAAACACATTCGTTTAGCGGACAAACTTTCGCACAGTCGGTGCAAATTGGCTGTGGTTTTATGGCTGAAGCTCCACAATAGTGATTCGGGTCGGTTCGACGGCCTACCCTAGTCTGGCCTTCTCATTTCTTTTTTTGTCTTGTCCTGTACACAAGCTGAACATTAATAAAACCGATGAACTGCAGGGACGGATTCCTGACTGGAAATGAAGGAAAAAAGGTCCTATGAACATGTTCCATGTGCGTTGCAGCTGTGGTGGGCTCAGCGTACTGTAAGCAGCAAAACAGTCCGTCATTCATGTCGGGAACAAGCCGAGATGGTGTTCCTGTATAGCCAATCAGATGGAAATGGTCGAGAGGCAGCACGGCTATATCACATCATACAACATTTCAGGCCCCTGTTAGGCGTTTGTGTGATTATGGGTCTTTTTCAGAAAGACGAGCGTGCACGAGGGCGGGAGAATGTGCTTACACCAGATCTGGAGGACCAGCTTCTACAGGATATTGAAACGAACCCTGGCATAAACTCCAGGCAAGTGGCCCGCCAACGTGGTTTAAGCCAACGATTATGTGTATCCTGCATGACAACCGCTACTATACCTATCACCTGCAGTGCGCGCAAGGAATATTATCAGCGGATTTCCCTCTACGGGAAGGATTTTGTAGGTGATTTTTGCAACAGACTGTCATAATTATAGGATTTTTGTCAGGAGTCCTCTTTACCGATGAAACAACCTTTACCAGAACTTGCATCATCAGTCTGCATAATCGTCACCTGTTGGCAACAGACAATCCTCAGGCAATGGTTGAGGCCTCTCATCAGAATCGGTTCATCATCAATGTGTGGGCAGGGATTCTTGATGACCACATAAATTTCTCAACGCCTTGACAGAGGAACATACCTGGACTTTCTACGGAATACTGTGCCTGGGCTATTTGAGAATGTGCCTTTGGCAATACGACACTTATGTGGTTTCTGCATGACGAACCAACTCCCAGTTTCCGGCTTACTGTTCGCCGACACCTCAACAACATCATCCTCAGACGCTGGACAGGATGCGTAGGCCCTGTAGCATCGGATGCTAGATCAACGGACTTAAACTCTTTGGATTTTAACCTCTTGGGGCTTTCCAGGTTACACCAGCTAGGACCAATCAACAAGAATGGTATTATATCCTTCTCTCTTTACAGGAACCGCAGGAATGACAAATTTTGTCTAAACTGCACCACCACGAGCCAAGGATAGGCTCGTCTTTTCAGCTTCAGCGTCAGCGTCAACCTCTTGGGGCATCTGAAAAGCGTATGCTGAACCAGTTCCTCATGTGCAGACCTTTCGTGTTCACGATATCTGAAACAGTATTCAATGAGAGGCAGAACGTGCAAAAGAGTGTGGCAGTCCATGACGTCACGTGTGAACGCATGCATTGCATCCCGTGGAGGCCACTGTCAACATCTGTGACGTCGATGCGATGCAGCACTGTATTGTGTTCCGAGACAATTTGTTGTCGTTGCACGCATACCGTCCATTTCTGGACATGTGTTCGTAGAACCTCTTCTCGTCCATTTCCAGTCAGGAATCCGCCCCTGCTGTTTGCCGGTTTCATTAATTTTCACCCCATATAACGACAATTTGGTGAAGCGCAGTAAGACAGTTGGAATTCCGTTGGAGATGGAGGCCCCTCGTGGTCAGCAGCCAGTGGTCTCAGTACGGGGGAAGAGGCTTGGCCCCAAGGCCCGCTTGAGAGAGCGCAGTGCCTGCTGGTGGTGGTCGCTGTCGGCTGCCTGGTGCCACTGAACGCACGAGCGGGTGTCCATCAAGAAGCGTAGGTGGCGCGGCAGCGCGGAGCGTTCCAGGGGCTCCAGTTCCAGCAGGATGATGAACTCGCGCTGCGACGGGTCCAGCGTGCGGTGGTGCGCCAGGTCCATCTCCCACATGCACCACTGAAACAACCAGCGTATACTCATGACTCTTCCATTAACCTGCTAGTAAAAAGGTGCATTTCATACCAAGTTCTTAACAATACACTCCGTCAATCGCATACGCATATGGAGGCTGTCATCAACATGAGGGTTGCTCCGAACATCACAGTGCTTTACTAGCATGGCACCATTAGAGGTGGTATGCCACTGCTGCCGTGCGAGCTGCATTTACGAGACAAAACATAATGACCACTGCCAACCACGAAATTAAATGCTGCCTGGTGGCACCGTAGCCACATGGGGCGATAAGGAAATTATATAAGCGGAGCCCAGACGAATGGGGAATCAGTCTACATCTACATCTACATGAAAACTCTCCAATTCACACTTGAGTGCCTGGGAGAGCCTTCTTCGAACCACTATTCCTCTGCCATTTAACTCTCTAACAGCACATGGGAAAAATGAACACTTTAATCTTGACCTCTGATTTCTTTTATTTAACTATGACGATCGTTTGTCCCTGAGTGCGTTGGCGGCAATAAAATATTTTCACATTCAGCAGAGAAAGTTGGTGACTGAAATTTCTTGAGAATATCTAGCCTTTGTTTCAATGACTGCCATCAAACTTTCTGCCCTGCTTCGCGATAATAGTAAACGAGCTGCCCTTCGTTGAGTTTTTTCGATATACTCCGTCAGTCCTATTTGGTAAGGATCCCATACAGCACAGCAATACTCTAGCAGAGGACGAACAAGTGTAGTGTAGACCAGCTATTTAGTAGACTAAGCGTTCTGCCAATAAAACGTAATCTTTGATTTGCCTCCTCCACAACATTATCTATGCTATCGTTCCAATTTAAGCAGTTCGTAAAAGTGATTCCTAGGTATTTAGTCGAATTGAGAGCCTTTAAATTTGCGTGATTTGTCGTGTAGCTGAAATTTAACGAATAGCCTCATATTTTTCTTCACTGCGAGACAGCTGCCACTTTTCGCATCATGCACATATCGCGTCTAAGTCGTTTTACAATTGGTGTTGATCTCTTGGGGACTTTATTACACGAGCTGCTCGGATTGTCTCCTAAATCGCTTATGTAGATTACGAACAGCAGAGGACCTTTAAAACTTCTTTGGTGAAAGCAGGATATGACTTCTGTTTCAGGCGATGATTTTCCATCCATTACTATGCACATTGACCTTTCTGACAGCAAATCATGAATCCAGCCGCACAACTGAAGCGATACTTCATAGGCATGCAATTTGATTTTATGTCTGTTGTGAAAAACGGTGTCAAAAACCTTCTGGGAATCTGCAAGTATGGAACCAATTTGAGATCCCCTGTCGATATCACCCATTACTTCGTGCGAATAAAGAGCTAGTTGTATTTTCATAACCCGTCCTGACAGTGTGTCAATAGACCGTTACTTTCAAGATAATTCATAATGTTCGAACACGGTATATGTTCCAAAATCGTACTGCAAATCAATGTTAGTCATATGGATCTGTAATTCAGCGGATTCCTTCTGTTTCCTTTCTTGAGTATTGGTTTGCCCTGTGCAACTTCCCAGTCTGCTGGTACGGATCTTTCTTCGAGCGAGTGGTTGTATACGAATGCTATGTATAGGGGTATTGTATCTGCTTACTTTAAAATGAACCTTGGTGGCATGCCACGCGGACCGGAAGACTTGCTTTTATGTTTTAAGGTGCATCACTGCACCGAGGATAACTGCTTCAAGTTACTCATGTTGGCAGATGTTCTCGATTCGAATTCTTTAATATTTACTTCGTCCTCTTTTGTGATGGAATTTCGGAAAACTGTGTTTAATAAGTCCGCTTCAGTACCGCTGTCATCAGTAAGATTACCACTGGAATGGCCTAATGAAGGTATTGATTGTGTCTTGCCGCTGGTGTACTTCAAATAGCACCAGAGTCTCTTTTTCTGTCAGATTTCGATACAGAGACGATATGGGCCCCGAATGGAGAAATCTACTAATGTAAGCGACTATAAAAACACATACTTTTACGACCCGGCATCTGGGAGTGAGTACTTTCTAAAAGATGGTCAGTTCTTAGCGTGCTACTGTCGTCAGCATCTATCAGAAGTGGTGGAAATACGGTGAAAACAAGACTAAGCGGCAAGATGTCCGACAACCATGCCTCACTAGAGAACGCGGAGGTCGGAGGTTAGCCTGTTCTGCAAAGTACGAGTGGCGGCGATCTGAGGCGGATCTGACGACAGAGCGCACTGCTGCTGCTGGCGTAATTGTTTCAGAGCACGCCGTTCAGCGCACATTGTTGATCCTGCAGCATACGGCACCTACGTGTTCCCGTGTTGAACCAACATCGACAATTACACTCTGTAAAATTCCGAAATACTTGAGGCTGAAAGTCACAAATTAAAAAAAAAAAAGAAAGAAAAAGAGTGCAGTGTACACAGGACCATCGACAGTGGACCCTGGATCAAAGGAAATCCAGCTGAACAACTGCTCAAAATATGCATTGCACCTCACACGCAGGACAACGGGGACAGTATTGTGTTACATGAGGCGATCAAAAAATTTCCATTTGAGGGCGTTGCTGCACCGCGTATGCAATTTAGGGTGACTCCGATGCGGAATATAAGCACCAACATGTACGAAAGGGATTAGTGTGGTATTCGTGTCTTGTGGACGAGCGTGCAGTAAATGTGAAAACGTGAACTACTTCCAAATGCATCCAAACAGGACCGACGTGCCGTAATTTTTTTCTTGGCTGTCAAAGGACAAACACCAGCAGACATCAATCGGAGAATGAAGAGTGTGTGTGGGGGTACCATGTTTGTCGAAAACCACCAAAAGAATGGTGCGCCAAGGGGTGCTGCTGCTTCACGAAAACGCACGTTCCCATATCGCAAATGTCGTAACGCAGAAGTTGCGCCAGTTCGAGTGGGAGCACCCGCGCTATGGTTCTGAACTCTCTCTATCCGATTATCACGTCTTCAGTCACTTTAAAAAGGTCTTGAAGGGTCTCCTCAAACGAGGTTGGGTAGCAGGCAGTTACGGACTTATTCACGCAGCAGGACACGGTGGGATGATTTCCTCACTACTCACGGCGATTTTACCTGACTGGTATGCCGATTCTAGAGTGTACGGCCTTAGAACGGAAACTTGGCGTCATTTACATGAGCTTCCGATAGACATGTGGTAGTAATCGGAGGTAAGGTAACACGATAGCTGTGGAATACGTGAACATTATAGCGGACCAACTGCACCTCTTCATGCTAGATATTTTCCCCAATGGCGATGGCATCTTTCAGCAAGATAAATGTCTGTGTCACGACGCCAGAATCGTGCTGCAGTGGTTTGAGGAGCATGACAGCGACTACCGAATTCGACTGATCTGAACCCGATGGAACATGTCTGGGATGCGATCGGTCGTCAGCTCAACGTCCACAAACTACAGACGCGTAATTTTTGGGACTACATGACCAGTGCAGAGACATCTGGCGACAAACTCCTCTGGAAACTTCTGGAGGACCTGTCGAATCGTTGATATACTGTACGTTCCAAAGGCGAATCAATACGTTATTGGACAACTGGTTACAATTTTTTTGACTCGTCAGTATATTAGCTGACTCACCAGCCAGTTATGTGGTCACCGAGCCACGTTGCAGCTACGCATCTTTATATTAAGAACCATTGTCAGAGATGAAAGAAGTAATAAGTGACGCATGAAAATCGTAGGACTGACTGGAGATCGAAAGTGAGACCTTTGGATCCTGTGTACTGATAATTATACAAATACAGTTTCACATACAGTAACCTTTAATATTCTTGTTTAGGATATACTGATATAGAATTAAAAGAAAAATAGTTTCTATCCTCTGGTTCTGACCACGAGGTTTACTTGTTTGTACACCGTCCAGTCACATTAATATGAGCACCAATCAAATGCCTGAATAATAAACTTTTGATGTGCGGACTGCTGAAAAACGTGCAGGAAGAGAGTCATTGAAGCTCTGGAAGGTTCCAACATGGATGTGCACCCATACCCACTCCAGTAGCGTGGCCAGCTGCGCTAGGTTTCTCGGGTGAGAATCCATGGCGCGAACAGCCCGATCAAAGTGTTCTCACCGATTTTCGATTGGTTTTTAATCCGGGGAGTTTGGTGGCCAAGAGAGTGCGGTGAACTCATGCTGGTGCTCTTCGAACCGCGAACGTAAACTACGAGCTGTGTAACACATTGCAGTACCCTGCTGGTAAATAGCATCGTGCCGAAGAAAAACAAATTGCACGTAGAGGTGGATATGATCCCCGACGACAGATGCATACTTGTGTTGATCCATAGTTGCTTCCAGAATGATGATATCGCTCAGGGAATGACAGGAAAACATCCCCCAGACCATAACGCTCTCTCCTCTGGTCTGGACCCTTCGGACGATTGTTGCATGGTATTTTCTTTCAGACGATTCACCCCGTACACGCCAACCGTCACCTGTCATCTGAAACGGCCGCCTGTCGCCACTAATTGGACGACCAGAGGCGCTTTTGGCGTGCAGATTCCAGCCTTCCGCACGATGAACAGCAGTCAGCATGGTTCCATGAACCAGGCGCCCGCTGCAGAGGCCAATAAGGACCAAAGTTCGCTGAACGGTCGTTGGCGGGACTATTCGCCCGCACACATCTCTGCAGCCGCCGTTCACCTCTGTCATCTATATATGAAGATGGTATCTGTTCTTTCGGACATGTGCGAAAGAACAGATATCATCGGTGACCATGCAGCTCTCTTAGAATGAAATGATTATTAAATCAAGACCTTAAGCTGTCACAGGCTTTGATATACATCAACGGGGACAGGTGAAAATGTGTGCCCCGATCGGGACTCGAACCCTGGATCTCCTGCTTACATGGCAGACGCTCTGTCCATCTCAGCCACCGAGGGCACAGAGGATAATGCGACTGGAGGGACTCATCCCTAGCACGCTCCCCGTGAGACCCACATTCCCAACTTAGTGTCTACACACTACATTCGTAGTGCCCCTGCCCATTACACTCATTACTCGCGGCAGAAAATCTTACCGAGTCCCGTAAGAGTTCGGGCAATGCGTGTGCATCCAGCACAGAAGAAGGAGGTCAATGGCCGGTTAGCCTGAACTATATATGAAGTTGGTATCTGTTCTGGGCACTACGAATGTAGTGTGTGGACATTAAGTTGGAAATGTAGGTCTCACAGGGAGCGTGCAAGGGATAAATCCCTGCAGTGGCACTATCCTCTGTGCCCTCGGTGGCTCAGATAGATAGAGCGTCTGCCATGTAAGTCGGAGATACCGGGTTCGAGTCCCGGTCGGGGCACACATTTTCAACTGTCCCCATTGATGTATATCAACACGTGACGACAGCTTAGGGTCTTGATTTAATTATCATTTCTGTCATTTATGGCCCGTGCTGCACCACAGATGCCTCTGCGCCGGTTTTGGTTAGCGCCATTTTGCCATGCACCGCATTCGTTAACCACGGTGGCAAGCGAACGGCTTACAAACTCAGCCGTTTCAGAAATGCTTCCACTCTTGGCCCGAAAGCAAATGATTATGCCCGTTTGGACGTCAGGTAGATCGCTCCGTGTTCGCATTAACAAAACCATCACACTGTTTTCTCGTCCCCATGACACGTTGTATAACCCCCCCCCCCCTACCCTGCTGCCACCTGCCGTCTGTGAGTGGTTGACGTCGAACATAGCCGGTGGTCACCTGTAGACCGGACCGTGTATGATCCCCTCTGCCCCACTACCAGCATGTCTGGCATTCGGCTGGTTCTACAATATGCCCAAATCGAGCAGCCTGATCTTCCTTTAGGGACAGAGAATCAAAGTTACATCAAAATGTTTTGTGGACACACAATGCCATCATGGGTTATCTTTACGTGTGTGCACATTTTCATACACATACAACATTTCGAAAAGCACCATTACCATCAGACATACATCATTCACATGTACTGGTGAGAAAATTCGTGTCATAGCGCAAAGGAGAAATGCATAAACATCGTTCTTTTTCCAAAATGAGTAAAACAGCTACAGAAGCCGCCGTAATGTGGGAGGAATTGTAAGGAAGAAACGTCGTGAGTAGAATATGTCTTCGGACGCTTTCTGAAACGGAGTGTTAACTGTGCCAGTTTCGGATCGACCGTCAACAACTATATTAAGAGACAACATCCAACAACGTCAAGAGATGCTGACCAAAAACCGGTAGCTGTCTTTGTGATTGGTGTGAATGGAATTCGGCAGTACAAGAAACGATCGCAGATTGTAACAGCGGATGGATGAGTAGCACTACAAGTTATATTGCAGTTACTGCTGCGTGATAACAGTTGGTGAGTATGTGTACCGTGTAAAAGTACCTCCTCTTTTTGAGGTACAGAAGCCAACGGGCAATACAGGCAACCCTACTTATCACACGTCATTAGGTACGGAGCTTAGCAGAGGCGCAAGCACACCACAGTTGGAAGAAGCGAAGATTAGGGTTTAACGTCCCGTCGTCATCGACGTCAAGACGGAGCACACACTCAGAATGTTTTAATGATCATGGAAGGAAACTGGCTGTGCCCTTTCAGAGGAAGCTTCCCGGTACTTCCCTGGAGCGACTTAGGGAAATAAGTGGAAACCTAAACAACGATGGCCGGGCGCGAATTTCAACCCTCGTCCTCCCGAATGGGAATCCAGTGTCCCTCTATTGGACTGTCGAAGCGCGAGAACCTTCCCCTGAACTGATCTGTTGTGATTCACGTTTGTAGTCGCCACTGAAGGGGTACAAGTACGAAGAAACGACAATGACAGACATAAGGATTATTAAGTACCGCCGATCACTGCACCCCCGCCCCCTACTTGTCCAGTATGGGAGACATGGCCTCAGTTCCCTGGAATGCCTTCGACCGAGATCTGTGTGCATTAGATCCAGCTCCAACTGATCTTCGTAGGTAAAGGCGAAAATTGTGCATCAGGGATATGGAAAGTTTGTCAAAACCTCTACTGTTTCGTGGACTATAATCTTATGCAAACCGTATTCTTTCCAACGAGAGTGCAAGGGAACAGTAGAACAACCATAGACAATATTTTTGTTCATTCGTCATTATTAGAAGGGCATTCTGTTAGCAAAAAGGTGAATGGCCTTTCAGATCATGATGCACAAATTTTAAGCCTAAAAGATTTTTGTGCTGCAACACATGTTAAAGATAGTTACCAACTTTTTAGGAAAGCTGATCCAGTTGCTGTACAGACTTTTGTAAACCTTATCAAGGAACAAGAGTGGCAAGATGTTTATAGTGCTGATACAGTAGACGATAAATATAATGCTTTCCTCAAGACTTTTCTCATGCTCTTTGAAAGTTGTTTTCCGTTAGAACGTTCAAAACAGGGTACTAGCACAAGCAGGCAGCCTGGGTGGCTGACTAAAGGGATAAGAATATCTTGTAGAACAAAGTGGCAATTATATCAAAACGTTAGAAACAGTCAAAATCTAAATACAGCAGCCCATTACAAACAGTATTGTAAGGTGCTTAAAAAAGTTATTAGGAAGGCAAAAAGTATGTGGTATGCAGATAGAATAGCTAAGTCTCAGGATAAAATTAAAACCATATGGTCAGTCGTAAAGGAAGTGGCTGGTCTGCAGAGACAGGTCGAGAATATAGAATCAGTGCGTAGTGGGGATGTCCGTGTTACTGATAAGTCGCATATATGTAGAGTACTTAATAATCACTTTCTGAATATAGCAGGTGAACTAAATAGAAACCTAGTCCCAACAGGGAATCATATAGCGCTCTTAGAAAAAAGTGTTCCGAGACTGTTACCTGAAATGCTCCTCCATGATACTGACAAGAGGGAGATTGAGTTAATAATTAAATCACTAAAGACCAAGAACTCTCATGGATATGACGGGGTATCTAGCAGAATACTGAAGTATTGTTCCACATATGTTAGCTCAGTACTTAGCCATATCTGTAACTTTTCCTTTAGGAGTGGTCGGTTTCCTGACCGATTAAAGTACTCGGTAGTGAAGCCACTTTATAAAAAGGGAGACAGGGATAATGTTGACAATTATAGACCTATTTCTATGCCATCGGTGTTTGCTAAAGTTATCGAGAGGGTTGTATATACAAGGTTACTGCAGCATTTAAATTCACATAATTTGCTGTCAAATGTACAGTTTGGTTTTAGAAATGGCTTAACAACTGAAAATGCTATAGTCTCTTTTCTCTGTGAGGTTTTGGACGGATTAAATAAAAGGTTGCGAACGTTAGGTGTTTTCTTTGATTTAACGAAGGCTTTTGACTGTGTTGACCACAAAATATTACTGCAGAAGTTGGAACATTATGGAGTAAGGGGAGTAGCTTACAATTGGTTCGCCTCCTACTTTAAGAACAGAAAGCAGAAGGTAATCCTCCGCAATATTGAGAGTGGTAATGATGTTCAGTCCCAATGGGGCACTGTTAAATGGGGCGTTCCCCAAGGGTCGGTGCTGGGGCCACTGCTGTTTCTTATTTATGTAAATGATATGCCTTCTAGTATTACAGGTGATTCAAAAATATTTCTGTTTGCTGATGACACCACCTTGGTAGTGAAGGATCTTGTGTGTAATATTGAAACATTATCAAATAATGTAGTTCATGATATAAGTTCGTGGCTTGTGGAAAATAATTTGATGCTAAATCACAGTAAGACTCAGTTTTTACAGTTTCTAACCCACAATTCAACAAGAACTGACATTTTAATCAGACAGAATGGGCATGTTATAAGCGAGACGGAACAGTTCAAGTTCCTAGGCATACGGATAGATAGTAAGCTGTTGTGGAAAGCCCATGTTCAGGATCTTGTTCAGAAACTAAATGCCGCTTTATTTACCATTAGAACAGTATCTGAAATAAGTGACATTTCAACACGAAAAGTAGTATACTTCGCATATTTTCATACGCTTATGTCATATGGTATTATTTTTTGGGGTAATTCTTCTGATTCAAAAAGGGTATTTTTGGCTCAAAAACGGGCTATTCGAGCTATGTATGGTGTAAGTTCGAAAACCTCTTGTCGACCCCTATTCAATAGTCTGGGAATTTTGACATTGCCCTCACAGTATGTATTTTCTTTAATGTCGTTTGTTGTTAGCAATATTAGCTTATTCCCAAGAGTTAGCAGCTTTCACTCAGTTAATACTAGGCAGAAATCAAATCTGCATATGGAATGCACTTCCTTGACTCTTGTGCAGAAAGGAGTGCAGTATTCTGCTGCATCAATTTTCAATATGCTACCACAAGAACTCAAAAATCTTAGCAGTAGCCCAAACACTTTTAAGTCTAAACTGAAGAGTTTCCTCATGGCTCACTCCTTCTATTCTGTCGAGGAGCTCCTGGAAGAGCTAAAAAATTAAGCAAATTCCAGTGTTACATTCTTGGTTTTCTTTATTTAAACTAACGACTTGTCATCTGAATATGTTTCTGATATTTCATTTTATCTGTTTCTACAATCGTGTTATAATTTCATGTATTGACTCGTTCCATGACCATGGAGACTTCTCCTAAATGTGGTCCCACGGAACAATAAATAAATAAATAAATAAATAAATAAAACTACATGATGCAATAAGTCACCACTCTAATCAGGTCGAAAGGAGAAACTACACGCAGTTAGGTGCGGTGTCTCTAATTCAATTACTCATGAGTGTACTATTGCACCATTGATGGCTGTCCTATGCTTGATAGCGTCGTGTGTCCAGGGTCACTGGCCTGCCCCTGCGTGTGGGTAACATGCACTGGTATTGGTACTTTTCAGGATCGTTTGGGTGTGAGGTGTGCTAGACTTCTCATTGATATACTAGTCCCCTTTTTCCTTTTCTGGAAAAATTACTCCCAAAGCTATGCAATGTATGGTAGCAAAATGTTATCGTCTTTCTGAGCTTAACATCTCTGATACCAGCTGATAGCGTGTGTAGTGTTGCATTATGAAACCATGTACGTATAGTGTGTGCAGCGACTGGGAGTCAGAAACGGACAGTGTGACCTTTTAAATTATTAAATAACTTCTTGTTAAAACAGACAAACGTGTGGTTCCTGAAAAGCGGCAACAGCCTCTTCAGTAGTTGCAGGGACAACAGTGTGGATGATTGACTGATCTGACATTGTAACATTAATCAAAACGGCCTTGCTGTGCTGGTACTGCGAACGGCTGAAAGCAAGGGGAAACTACAGCCGTAATTTTCCTCTTGGGTAAAATATTCCGGAGGTAAACTAGTCCCCCGTTCGGATCTCCGGGCAGGGACTACTCAGGAGGATGCCGTTTTCAGGAGAAAGAAAACTGGCGTTCTACGGATCGGAGCGTGGAATGTCAGATCCCTTAATCGGGCAGGTAGGTTAGAAAATTTAAAAAGGGAAATGGATAGGTTAAAGCTAGATATAGCTGGAATTGCTGAAGTTCAGTGACATGAGGGACAAGACTTCTCGTCAGGTGAATACAGAGTTATAAATACCAAATCAAATGGGGGTGATGCAAGAGTAGGTTTAATAATGAATTAAAAATAAGAGTGCGGATAAGCTACTACAAACAGCATAGTGAACGCATTATTGTGGCCAAGATAGACACGAAGCCCACGCTTACCACAGTGGTACAAGTTTATATGCAAACTAGCTCCGCAGATGACGAAAAGATTGATGAAAATTATGATGAGATGAAAGAAATTATTCAGATAGTGAAGGAATATGAAAATATAATAGTCATGGGGGACTGGAATTCGATAGTAGCAAAAGGAAGAGAAGGAAAAGTAGTAGGTGAATATGGAATGGGGGTGAGGAATGAAAGAGGAAGCCGCCTGGTAGAATTTTGCACAGAGCGTAACTTAATCATAGATAACACTTGGTTTGAGAATCATGAAAGAAGGTTTTATATGTGGAAGAGGCCTGGAGACACTGGACGGTTTCAGATAGCTTATATAATGGTAAAACAGAGATTTAGGAACCACGTTTTAAATTGTAAGGCATTTCCAGGGGCAGATGTGGACTCTGATCACAATCTATTGCTTATGAACTGCACATTAAAATTGAAGAAACTGCAAAAAGGTGGAAATTTTAGGAGATGGGACCTGGATAAATTGAAAGAACTAGAGGTTGTAGAGAATTTCAGAGAGAGCATTAAGGGATGATTGACAAGAACGGGATAAAAAGATACAGTAGAAAAAGAATGGGTAGCTTTGAGAGATGAAATAGTGAAGGCAGCAGAGGATCAAGTAGGTAAAAAGACGAGGGCTAGTAGAAATCCTTGGGTAGAGATACTGAATATAATTGACGAAAGGAGAAAGGAGTAAATGAAGCAGGCAAAAAGGAATACAAACGTCTCAAAAATGAGATCGACAGGAAGTGCAAAACGGATAAGCAAAGATGGTTAGAGAAAAAATCTAAGGATATATCTCACCAGGGTTAAGATAGATACTGCCTACAGGAAAATTAAAGAAGCCTTTGGAGAAGAAAGAACCACTTGTGTGAATATCAAGATCTCAGATGGAAAACCAGTTCTAAACAAAGAAGGGAAGGCAGAAAGGTGGAAGGAGTAAATAGAGGGTCTATACAAGGGCGATGTAATTGAGGGCAATATTATTGAAATTGAAGAGAACGTAGATGAAGATGAGATGGGAGATACGATACTGCGTGAAGAGTTTGACAGAGCACTGAAAGACTTAAGTCGAAACAAGGCCCCGGGAGTAGACAACATTCCATTGCAACTACTGATAGCCTTGGGAGAGCCAGACAAAACTCTACCATCTGGTGAGCAAGATGTATGAGACGGGCGAAATACCCTCAGTCTTCAAGAAGAATATATTAATTCCAAGCCCAAAGAAAGCAAGTGTTGACAGGTGTGAAAATTACCAAACTATCATTTTAATAAGTCATAGTTGCAAAATACTAACACGAATTCTTTATAGACGAATGGAAAAACTAATAGAAGCCGACCTCGGGTAAGATCAATTTGGATTCCGTAGAAATATTGGAACACGTGAGGCAATACTGACCCTACGACTTATCTTACAAGAAAGATTAAGGAAAGACAAACCTACGTTTATAACATTTGTAGACTTAGTGAAAGCTTTTGACAGTGTTGACTGGAATACTCTCTTTCAAATTCTGGTGGTGGCAGGGGTCAAATACAGGGAATGAAAGGCTATTTACAATTTGTACAGAAATGGCAGTTATAAGAGTCGAGGGGCGTGAAAGGGAAGCAGTGGTTGAGAAGGGAGTGAAACGGGGTTGTAGCCTATCTCCGGTGTTATTCAATCTGTATATTTAGCAAACAGTAAATGAAACAAAAGAAAAATTTGGAGTAGAAATTAAAATTCATGAAGAGGAAATAAAAACTTTTGAGGTTTGCCGACGACATTGCAATTCTGTCAAAGACGGCAAGGACCTGGAAGGGCAGCTGAACGGAATGGACAGTGTCTTGAAAGTAGGATATAAAATGAACATCAACAAAAGCAAAACGAGGGTAATGGAATGTAGTCGAATTAAATCCGGTGATGCTGAGGGAATTAAATTATGAAATGAGACACTTAAAGCAGTAGATGTGTTTTGCTATTTGGGGAACAAAATAACTGATGATGGTCTAAGTAGAGTGGATATAAAATGTAGACTGGCAATGGCAAGGAAAACGTTTCTGAAGAAGAGAAATGTGTTAACATCGAGTATGGATTTAAGGCTCAGGAAATCTTTTCTGAAAGTATTTGTATGGACGAAAAGTAGTTTAGACAAGAAGCGAATAGAAGTTTTCGAAATGTGGTGCTACAGAAGAATGCTGAAGATTAGATGGGTAGATCACGTAACTAATGAAGAAGTACTGAATATAACTGGGGAATTTGTGGTGCAACTTGACTAGAAGAACAGATCGGTTGGTAGGACACGTTCTGAGGCATCAAGGGATCATCAGTTTAGCATTTGAGGAAAGCGCGGAAGGTAAAAATCGTAGAGGGAGACCAAGGCATGAATACACTAAACAGATTCAGATGTTGTATGTAGCTACTCGGAGATGAAGAAGCTTGCACAGAATAGAGTAGCATGGAGAACTGCATCAAACCAGTCTCTGGACTGAAGCCCACAACAACAACTTGTTAAAACAATGTTGTACACTAGGGATAAATCGAAGGAGGCAGTACTGTTTTAAATAGACTGGTCTCGTATACATCCAGCCATCCTGATTAGGTTTTCCGCGATTTTCCTGAATTACTTCTGGCAAATGGCAATATGGTTCCTACTACACTCCTGGAAATGGAAAAAAGAACACATTGACACCGGTGTGTCAGACCCACCATACTTGCTCCGGACACTGCGAGAGGGCTGTACAAGCAATGATCACACGCACGGCACAGCGGACACACCAGGAACCGCGGTGTTGGCCGTCGAATGGCGCTAGCTGCGCAGCATTTGTGCACCGCCGCCGTCAGTGTCAGCCAGTTTGCCGTGGCATACGGAGCTCCATCGCAGTCTTTAACACTGGTAGCATGCCGCGACAGCGTGGACGTGAACCATATGTGCAGTTGACGGACTTTGAGCGAGGGCGTATAGTGGGCATGCGGGAGGCCGGGTGGACGTACCGCCGAATTGCTCAACACGTGCGGCGTGAGGTCTCCACAGTACATCGATGTTGTCGCCAGTGGTCGGCGGAAGGTGCACGTGCCCGTCGACCTGGGACCGGACCGCAGCGACGCACGGATGCACGCCAAGACCGTAGGATCCTACGCAGTGCCGTAGGGGACCGCACCGCCACTTCCCAGCAAATTAGGGACACTGTTGCTCCTGGGGTATCGGCGAGGACCATTCGCAACCGTCTCCATGAAGCTGGGCTACGGTCCCGCACACCGTTAGGCCGTCTTCCGCTCACGCCCCAACATCGTGCAGCCCGCCTCCAGTGGTGTCGCGACAGGCGTGAATGGAGGGACGAATGGAGACGTGTCGTCTTCAGCGATGAGAGTCGCTTCTGCCTTGGTGCCAATGATGGTTGTATGCGTGTTTGGCGCCGTGCAGGTGAGCGCCACAATCAGGACTGCATACGACCGAGGCACACAGGGCCAACACCCGGCATCATGGTGTGGGGAGCGATCTCCTACACTGGCCGTACACCACTGGTGATCGTCGAGGGGACACTGAATAGTGCACGGTACATCCAAACCGTCATCGAACCCATCGTTCTACCATTCCTAGACCGGCAAGGGAACTTGCTGTTCCAACAGGACAATGCACGTCCGCATGTATCCCGTGCCACCCAACGTGCTCTAGAAGGTGTAAGTCAACTACCCTGGCCAGCAAGATCTCCGGATCTGTCCCCCATTGAGCATGTTTGGGACTGGATGAAGCGTCGTCTCACGCCGTCTGCACGTCCAGCACGAACGCTGGTCCAACTGAGGCGCCAGGTGGAAATGGCATGGCAAGCCGTTCCACAGGACTACATCCAGCATCTCTACGATCGTCTCCATGGGAGAATAGCAGCCTGCATTGCTGCGAAAGGTGGATATACACTGTACTAGTGCCGACATTGTGCATGCTCTGTTGACTGTGTCTATGTGCCTGTGGTTCTGTCAGTGTGATCATGTGATGTATCTGACCCCAGGAATGTGTCAATAAAGTTTCCCCTTCCTGGGACAATGAATTCACGGTGTTCTTATTTCAATTTCCAGGAGTGTATAAAGCAACGGCCGACTACCTATCCCGTCCTTATCGGATTATATCTTAAGTATATAAAGTTAAGCTAGTTGTTCGTGCATTGTAATACCAATACATATGTAATATCCTTGTGGAGTTCATCTACAGATGAATGAAATTACTGCTAATACTGCTGCAACTACTGCTTTGCCCATGAAGGTGACACTAAAAGGCTGCCATAGGCCAACATTAACTCTAGATACCTTTAGTGCTGACTTATAGCGTCCTTAACGTACTTGCATTATTGACCCACCTTGCTGCTGACGAAGTTGTCTGAGAGAACGACGATGGTGTGCCGGCTGCGGTCCATGGAGCTGGAGATGTTCTGCACGATGACGGTGCCCAGCTGGAAGTCTCGTTCGTGCAGGCAGAGGCGGTAGCGCTGCGGTCCTTTCTCCAACAGCGGCACCAGCGTCTCAACCACCCACTGCCGGTCACCTCCACTGTAATCAACATCAGCTCTTCAGCAGGCATGATAACAATCAGGCTGTAACGACTCTTGGGGTCAGATAGTTTTCTTATTAAGATGTGGCTTGCACTTGTCTTTGAGCACATTATCCAAAGGAAATCTGGTCGTATTCAATGTTCTGTCGACATAATTTGACTTATAGCCCATCTGGGTAGAGGCAGTCGGTAATGGACACTACTGCGGTGTTAGCGTTCTTAAATGTGGCGGTTCAAATCCTATTCTCAGAAGAAAATTCGTCGCCAACATTTGCCAGGAGGAATAAAAGAAATGGTGCCATTTATTATTTGTTGACCAGCTATTGTGCCAATGTTCTTATTAAATTTCAAAACCTAGTGTTCCACGAAGGGAGAAAATATGGCGTTTCTAAAGATGATATCGTCGTGAGATGAAATTTCCGGCCAGATCAAAACTGTATGCCGTACCGAGACTCGAAAGTCGGGACCTCTGCCTTTCGCAAATGAGCTGCCCAAGCACGGATCACGACCCGTCCTTCCAGCATTACTTCCGCAACAAATATCTATCTGCTACCTCCGAAACTTCACAGTTCTCTTGCGAAACTTGTAGGTCTAGCATTCCTGCAAGAAAGGATACTGCAGAGATATGGCTTACCCACAGCCTGGGGGATGTTTTCAGAATCAGTTTCTAACTCTGCAGCGGACAGTGCGCTGATGTGAAACTTCCTAGCACATCAAGCAATGCGAAGTTTTGAGATGAGGTATTCGCGGAAATAAAGCTATGAGAACGGCTAGTAAGTCGTGATTTGATAGCTCAGTCGTTAGAGCACTCCCTCGCAAAAGGCAAACGTCCCAAATTCCAGTCCCCGTCCAGCAAAGAGGATTCATCTGCTAGAAAGTTTCGCATCAGCGCACACTCCGCTGCAGAATGTAAAATTCATTCTCTTCATGGGATGCTCTGCGACCCCCTTGGTTGTATCTGAGAGAAGTAACTGTGTGCCAACGTATGGTTTCGTCTCCCCTTCCCATACTTACCCTGTGCAGGCACTCATTGTCAACGCGATATACATTGTTTAGCCAAAACGTTGCGACCATTTGCTAAACAGCGTGCTAATCCACTTCCGGACACAAAACAGCTACTATTCTGCGTGG
Source organism: Schistocerca serialis cubense (assembly GCF_023864345.2). Taxonomy (NCBI): domain Eukaryota; kingdom Metazoa; phylum Arthropoda; class Insecta; order Orthoptera; family Acrididae; genus Schistocerca; species Schistocerca serialis. The sequence continues at coordinate 507,066,758 of NC_064639.1, forward strand.
TATCGTTTTGGAAAATCCTTGGCAGATTTCCGGAGTTATGAAGCACCTATGTCTACGCACAGGTCATGCAGTTCTCGTAAATTATGGGGCCAATGATTGGTATGTGTGGAGCTGACACCCGATATTGCACCGAGTGTGATCCACGATAGCCACAACATCAGTGGTGAGATCACTATAATGCACTTCAAACTACTGTAGCACGACTCTGGTCTTGTAACACGGCCATTTATGCTGGCGGAAATTCCATCGCCTCCAGGAAAGACACCAGTGATGAAGGGATGCAGGTGATCCGCAGTCAAGTTAATATGGTCCACAGCTGTCATGGTGCATTCTATTACTGCTACGCTTCCAGAGGAAGCCTCGGTGAATGTCCCCAATTCCATAATACTGCTCCCACCGACCCGCGTCCGTGACACGGTGCTATTTTCGAGAAAACATTCGCTCAGTTGCCTGGATGACGGCATATCCGGAGATGAACATCGACCTGGTGCATCTAGAAAAGTGATTCATCCTACCAGGCGATACGTTTGCATTCCACTTGCTGAGCCCCACGTTCGGCAATGTTCTGTAAGCTACGAAACGCCCTGGACCTGGACTAGTGCTGTTTCCTGTCACTGGATGTGCCACAAATCGTTGACTGTCCTGCTTTACAGACTGGGCAAGCCTCCGAGCTCCACGTTCTGCAATGTGGCGTCGACGTCAAACACCCAGTCGCCTAGTGGTGGTTTGCAGCGCTTCAGCCACTTCAGCAGCTGTCCATATATACTCGCGACAGTGGCACGCCGTCAACTGGTCAGCTTCGTCGTTTCCGAGATGTTCGTTCCCAGGTCAAATGCCATAATAATCTGCTCTTTTTCAAACTCTTTTCTGTCGTTAGATTTCCCCATCCATATCATCGATCGAATGACTCCCCGTTCGTCTATGCTCTGCTTATGTGCTTTCGTTCTCGCGTCACTCAACCGCATCACCACCAGGATGCATACAATTTGGCGGTTGGCAGTGGTCATCATGTTTTGCCTCGTCAGTATAGATACAAACTATGCTAAAGAAAGGGAAAGAATTTGATCACAGTTTTTCGGTGCACACCATGAATCTTTATGAGTGTGCTCATATCATTCTGCTTCAAACCAAATGAGTAAGGACAGCATTATAAGGGTTGTATAAAATACTCATGCCGTGTTAGTGGTTTACGTGGACACTATGTACAGAGAAACTGGTACACCTGCCTAGTATCGTGTAGGACCCTCGCGGGCATGCAGAAGGGGCGAAACACGACGTGGCACGGACTCCACTAATGTCTGAAGTGGTGCAGGAGGAAATTGACGCCATTAATCCTGCAGAGCTGTCCATAAATCCGTAAGAGTACGAGGGGGTGGAGATCTCTCCTGAACAGGACGTTGCAAGGCATCACAGATATGTTCAATGATATTCATGTCTGGGGAGTTTGGTGGCCAGCGGAAATGTTTAAACTCAGAAGACTCTTCCTGGAGGCACTCTGTAGCAAATGTGGATGTGTAGGGTGTCGGACTGTCCTGCTGGAATTGCCCAAGTCTGTCGGAATACGCAATGGACACGAATGGATGCAGACGTACCAGGGGTTCTATATCACTCCAACTGCACACGGCCCACAATATTACAAAGCCTCCACCAGCTTGAAAAGTCTCTGCTGACATGCAGGGTCCATGGAATCATGAGGCTGTCTCCATAACCGTACACGTCCGTCAGCTCGATACAATTTGAAACGAGACTCGTCCGACCAGGCAACATGTTTCCAGTCATCAATAGTCCAATGTCAATGTTGACGGGCCCAGGCGAGGCGTAAAGCTTTATGTCGTGCAATCATCAAGGGCACAAGAGTGGGTCTTCGTCTCCGAAAGCGCATATCGATGATGTTTCGTTGAATGATTCGCACGTTGACGCTTGTTGGTGGCCCGACATTGAAATCTGTACCAACTGCGCCAGACACTTGTTGACTTACATAGGCGCTGCCGACCGCAGCGCCGTATTCTGCCTGTTTACATATCTCTGTATTTGAATACGCGTGCCTATACGAGTTTCTTTGGCGCTTCAGTGTGTATTGTCCTGTGTTTCATTAATGGTCCCATATATTCTGAAATAGCGTAAACAGGCAGAATACGGTGCTGTGGTCGGCAGCGCCTATGTAAGACACCAAGTGTCTAGCACAGTTGTTAGATCGGTTACTGCTGCTACAATGGCGGGTTATCAAGATTTAAGTGAGTTTGAACTTGGTGTTATAGTCGGCGCATAAGCGATGGGACACAGCATCTCCGACGTAGCGATGAACTGGGGATTTTCCCGTACGACCATTTCACGAGTGTATCGTGAATATCAGAAATCCGGGCAAACAACAAATCCCCGACATCACTGCGGCCGAAAAAGATCCTGCAAGAACAGCACTAACGAAGTCTGATGAGAATCGTTCAACGTGACAGACGTGCAATCCTTCTGCAAATTGCTGCAGATTTCAATGGTGGGCCATTAACAAGTGTCAGCGTGCAAATCATTAAACGAAACATCATCGATAAAGGCTTTCGGAGACGAAATTCCACCCGTGTACCCTTCATGACTGCACGACATAAAGCTTTACCCCTCGCCTCGGCCCGTCAACACGACATTGGACTGTTAATGACTGGAACCATCAGCCTGGTCGGACGAGACTCGTTTCAGTTCATAAAAAAATGGTTCAAATGGCTCTGAGCACTATGGGACTTAACATCTGAGGTCATCACTCCCCTAGAACTTAGAACTACTTAAACCTAACTAACCTAAGGACATCACACACATTCACGCCCGAGGCAGGATTCGAACCTGCCACCGTAGCGGTCGCGCGTTCAATTTATATCGAGCGGATGGACATGTACGGTTTGGAGACAACCTCATGAATCCCTGGACCCTGCATGTGAGCAGAGACTGTACAAGCTGGCAGAGGCTATGGAAAAGTGTGGGCCGTGTGCAGTTGGAGTGAAAAGGGGCCCTTGACGCGTCTAGACACGATTCTGATAGGTGACAGGTACCTAAGCTTCCTGTCTGATCACCTGCATCCATTCATGTCAATTTTGCATTCCCACGGACTTGGGCAATTCCAGCAGGACAATGCGACACTCCACACGTCCAGAATTGCTACAGAGTGGCGCCAGAGTTTAAACATTTCCGCTGGCCACCAAACTCCCCAGACATGAACATTATTGAGCATGTCTGGTATGCCTTGCAACGTGCTGTTCAGAAGAGATCTCCACCCCCTCGTACTCTTACGGATTTATGGACAGCCCTGCAGGATTCATGGCGTCAGTTCCCTCCATCACTTCTTCAGACGTTATTCGGGTCCATGCCACGTCGTGTTGAGGCACTTCTGCGATATTAGGCAAGTGCGCAAGTTTCTTTGGCTCTTCGGTGTTCATTGTGTAGCACCACTTGCTGTACTGAATGAGGCGATTATAAAATGATATAAATATAGATCGAAAGACAGCAACAGAGAATCGCCGATAACGGTCGTCTGTATGAATAAATGATTTTAGTGAACTCTGCATATTAAAATTTATTCATTGTCTATACTTGTTCTACATTTGGTTATGCTACATGTTACTTAAAAATACGCGATTTCAGAATACACGATAGCGTTAATGAATTACGGGACAATATACCGGGTGATCAAAAAGTCAGTATAAATTTGAAAACTTAATAAGCCACGGAATAATTCCTCGACTTGCGCCATAGGGTGGTGGGGTTTCGGGTTCCGCTGGATAGGTCAGGAGTCCACTACACGCAACAAGCGGCTACACGGGAAGCAGGGGTTGTGTGGCGTGGGCTGGGCGGTTTTTTAGGTTGATGGCCTTGGGCAAGTACAGAAAGAGCAACAGCCTCAACGGGTGCAGGGCAAAGTCAGGACATGCGGGGACCAAGCAGCAATCGGTATTGTAATTGTAAACTGTCGAAGCTGCGTTCGTAAAGTACCGGAACTTCAAGCGCTGATAGAAAGCACCGAAGCCGAAATCGTTATAGGTACAGAAAGCTGGTTGAAGCCAGAGATAAATTCTGCCGAAATTTTTACAAAGGTACAGACGGTGTTTAGAAAGGATAGATTGCATGCAACCGGTGGTGGAGTGTTCGCCGCTGTTAGTAGTAGTTTATCCTGTAGTGAAGTAGAAGTGGATAGTTCCTGTTAATTCTTATGGGTGGAGGTTACACTCAACAACCGAGCTAGGTTAATAATTGTCTCCTTTTACCGACCTCCCGACTCAGCAGCATTAGTGGCAGAACAACTGAGAGAAAATTTGGAATACATTTCACATAAATTTTCTCAGCATGTTATAGTCTTAGGTGGAGATTTCAATTGAAACGTCCCCTTTGAACAATTCTACATGACTGTGCTTAACCTGACACACAATATTTTGTTAGCGCAACGCAATCTGACTTTCAAAATTCCCTACAAAAGAATGGCCCTGACTAACATTAAACTATACCTTTCACAAATCACTTACCTCACAAAAATCTTCGCTGCTCAAGCTACTGCAATACAGCGAGCGCCACTACTGCCAGCTAAATAAAAGATTCAAACTATGGAAGGCACTAACTACTGATAGGGATAGTTAGCAAATGAAAGATATTAATAGAGAACAAACAATGTATTTACCTTGATATCATCATATATAAATATAGCAGTTCATGAAAAATTACAAAACTCCGCCATCTCTCTCCCCACATCCACCACTGCTGGCGGCTCACCTCCAACTGCGCAACGCTACGCGCTGTTCGCATCCTGCTGCCGCTGCCCAACACTACAATGGCGAGTATTACAACAATGCAAAGCAGCCACAGACTGCACACAGCACAGCCAGTGATTTTCATACAGAGGTGGCGTTACCAATAAAAAAACCTAAACAGCCTACTTACATAGCCCCCATGCTCCCCACTAAAATTTTTACAAATTTTTTTTTGGGCAGTGGCCAATAATGATTTGATAAAATTTTTCATAATTACAATAACAAAGAAATCAAATGCACACACTTATTGATACAACGTTGGTCAAAAGCTAAAATTTTGTCACAGTCCATAAAGACAGTCCTGATCATTCATTACGGTAAAATATAGTGTTTTTCTCAAAGTCTGAGCAGTAAAAGAAAATGCACACAGAAGTAGTGGATTTCCATGCAGTCTTGAAGAAGTAGTGTTGTCCTTCCAACGGGAAAACAGTGCTGACTCTTGACATGCAGACAGGTAATGCTCCACAACAGAGCAAACCCACAGTAGAGTCATTCGACGTTTTGAAGAATATTGGTAGGTAGGTCATCACAGAACAGACCCACTGTAGTCCTGGTAGATATTACGGTATTGGTGGGCCACCAGAGGTGCAGACCCACTGCAGGCCTTGTAGAAATAATGGTACTGGTGAGTCAGCAAAGGTGTAGACCCACTGTAGTCCTTGTAGAAATGGCCAGCAGCCATCTGTTGCGACTGTGCAGGTGCACAATCACCATCGAAGAGTCTTGCAGAGAATATAGCAAGTCCATAAACCACCACTTGTGCACTCACAAAGTTTTTTGGAATTGTCCTTAGAACGAGCAATGCTGTTATCCAGTCCCTTGCTGAATTACTAACACACGTGCAAACACTAACAGTCCCAACTTCTCACATATTATCCATATACTATGACCAACAGAAATGTGTGCAGTGAAATGTAACTTAATTTGAAGAACTGGTAACAATTACAATTTGGTAACATAAAAATACAATAACAAAGGTACAAAATACATCATTAAAGAACATAATAATACAGATAACATTTGTAGTAAAACAGGCGTTACAAAAGAATAGAAATAGACATATACGTCAGTGTTACAGGAATTATGACATGAGTACATACATAAAAGATCAGAATAACTTTCGAAACATCAACTTCACATATGAGCATTAAACAGAACGGAATTAATAATGTCTAACAGCTTTACAAAGTAAATAACATATTATTAATGCTAATTATATTCGAGGATAACAGTCTTCCTCATCATAGTGAATGTAGCGTAATATTAAAAGAAGAAAAAATTCTATGAAACTACACAGAGACAGGAAGAAAACAAATACACAAGGGTACACAAACATATAGTGGGATAATACAAAAGGGAAAGGACAGGGTTCGTTTTCAGTGTAACATGTGGTACTGCAGTCCAACCCAAAACTTCATATATCTTTCCTCTTATTTCATCCTTTGTTTCCACCAAAAAAAATTCTATCCAAGCATGCTTTCTGTATTTATATGTTCACACATTTCTTACCTCAACATTTATTTCCAAGAAAATCCTACCTAAACCTGTTTTCTCAATGCATTTCTTCCAATTCATCGCAACTCATTCTCTTAGAGGCTACCCCCTCTTAAGCTAACTTAAATCTACTGAGCTCAGATGCTAAACTAAGGGACGAGGCAATGCAGCATCACATAACAAATCAACACAAACAGCAATGCAAAAAATGCAAATGGGCAAAGCTAGCAGCATAAATGAGCAAAAGTCAAATTCAATAACACTATGCCTGGCAAACAGCAGCAACTTATACCTAAACATGACATAGCGCAAGCAGAAAAAATATTACACTAAAATGGCCATGTCTAATACCTATGTCACATCTTAACATTAGAGTGATGCATCACAAAAACTTACGCTAGTAGATAAGTTACCAAATCGTAAAAAAATTATTTATGCAATTCCTGTGAAGGGAAATGTCTTTTTGTGCTCCCTCATTTGTTTTGGATAGATCATAAAATTATTTACTGGATCTGTAGGCATAAAATATTTATATTAGTACATATATTAAATTTTATTTTAACCAATGCTGCAGTGCAGCTAGAAACTTGATATTAAACAAAATGTGTAAATAAATACATAAAGCAAGCCATATGGCATTTTTCTTAACTAGCAAGACAATAGCTGTGAAATGTTTCTCATCGTTTCATTAGGCATTTCAGTAAATATCATAAATTACGAGCTCCACAGTATGCTTTCAACAAGGAGATGTCAGTAGCGTGGACAATGGCCTTCCCTTTCTTTTTTTTTCTACCTGTGCTTCTGACGAGGCACTCACACTAATGGCTTGTTCTCCAGGCGTCTGACACACCTGGGTGCCCATGACGCATTATGTGCAGGTGGTCACTTAACTTTCGTACGGAAATATTTACGACAGCAGTTTCTGCTACAGTGACAGTCTCACATAAAAATATTTCACAGGTCAAGAATTAGCGTTGCAAATCTGTAGAAACAAAATCCTATGAATATAACAGTGTCCAAAAAAATTTTCAGTGGCATTGTGATACATTCACACATGATTCACACATGTCATAACTCTTAAAGTACGATTTTTGGTTTCCAACATCCTTTTTCACAAGTCAAGAGTCCCTACCCACTATTCATTACTCCTTACCTTATTACACATATACGTATCCATCGACACTCGTCAATATTTCGTCATTATAAATATGAAGCATAATCAAATAACTCATATAGCCTCAGCCTATTAATCATAAACATACCTCAGCAGCATAATACACATCGTCGTCGTAAAAATAACATCATAACACCTCAGTCAAATCTCAAAATCGTCGTAGCTTCCTCCAATAATTAAAAAAATTCTCTGCTCATGTCAAAAGTGTCATCTGCCTCAAACGTACTTTAAAAATCATAATCCCTTTACCAAATACATCATTCAAAGCTCTCATAGTATCACAATGATTCCGAAAAAATATGAACAGTTTACAAAGTACAGACAAAATACAGTTTCATAAGTATAAAGTTACCCAACTGTGTATTGCGTAAACATGTGTCACTGATGTAGTAAAAAAATGTTTATCTCTCAGTGAAATGATCAGATAGCTGTGTAATTTGTGTGTTAGAGAAATATGGTACCGATGTGTAAAGTTGTATAAGCAAATACCATATTAGCTAGGGTTCCTTGTGGTTGCCACACACATGGTACACAAAGTAAGCGTGTACCCCCCTGAGGATAAATGTAATTATACTCCCAGGTGATACAAATTACCGCAATGGAATGAAATGTATTATGGAAAACTTTCTTTGTAATTAAAAAAAATCTTTAAAAATAAGTGTTTTAAGTATAAGATTAATCACTCAAATGCGTGTACTGTAGCGCTAAACTGTGCATCTTGTCGCAACATAATCTCTGTGGAAGTGTCGTAGTTATCGTCCTCCGAAAGCTAAGTTCTGCAGAAGTCAATGTACTTACCACATGATAAACAAAAGTGAAATGCTTTGCGTATAGATGTCGTAGTTATTATGCTTATTGGCGTGATGAAGAAAGTACTGTACAGTAACGTAATGTTGTGCCACGAAAAAGGCTGTCTCATTGTTGCTATACCACAAAAGTTACTACTAAAACATGTTTTTCTTTCCAGAAGAATTCAGAAAACTGTGCAGATATAAAACAGATACACCGCAAAAGCAACATTGTAAATTGTCACTCATTAGTAGCGTCGTGATAAAAATCGTGTAGCTGTCACATAAACTAACCTCTGTGTCATCTGGTATCTCTCAGAAAGCACTTTAAATTCAGAATGTATTTTCAAATAAACCAAAATGTTGCATTAAAATCTCATTAGCAGTACTGGTAAATGTTCTAAGTATGTGAGCCTTATAGTCGTTACGTAATTGTGCAACAAACAAGCAAGAATGTACACACACAATAACACTGTGACATCTGTTCACTATAACAATGCATTCGTCATTTCTGTTTAAATAAGTTCTCTTGGTTCTTGACTGGATATTTCACTTCAAACATTGTTACATGTTGTAAGTAGGCTGTTTATGTTTTCTCTATGTAAGTAGGCTGTTTATATTTTCTTGTTGGCAACGTTAAGTAGGCTGTTTAGGTTTTTTTATGGTAACGCCACCTCTGTATGAAAATCACTGGCTGTGCTGTGTGCAGTCTGTGGCTGCTTTGCATTGTTGTAATACTCGCCATTGTAGTGTTGGGCAGCGGCAGCTGGCTGTGAACAGCGCGTAGTGTTGCGCAGTTGGAGGTGAGCCGCCAGCAGTGGTGGATGTGGGGAGAGAGATGGCGGAGGTTTCTAATTTGTCATGAACTGATATATATATTATGACTTGTGATGATATTAAGGTAAATACATTGTTTGCTCTCTATTAATATCTTTCATTTGCTAACTATCCCTATCAGTAGTTAGTGCCTTCAGTAGTTTGAATCTTCTATTTAGCTGGCAGTAGTGGCGCTCGCTGTACTGCAGTAGCTTGAGCAGTGAAGATTTTTGTGAGGTAAGTGATTTGTGAAAGGTATAGTTTAATGTTTGTCAGGGCCATTCTTTAGTAGGTAATTTTGAAAGTCAGATTGCGTTGCGCTAACAAAATATTGTGTGTCAGTTTAAGCACAGTCTTGTATAATTGTTCAAAGGGGACGTTTCATATGTCGACCCTTAGCCGAGGATACCTCACTGGAATCTTCTGATTTTTTCTTGTAGTTTGTGTATTTAGTGTAGATTTTGTTTATTGCTAGCGCGTAATTGTAGAGAAAATCTCCTTTGTAGTTGCAGTCTTTCATTGTTGTACAGTAAAACAGTTGTGGCATGCATGTAGATTTGCACCAAGTATTTCGCAGCTGCGCTGGTAATTAACTAGATATTATTTTCAGTGCTATTTTAATGTGTTCTCTTATTTTTTATCTTCAAATTGTGTTTTTCTGTGTTGTCGTGTGAAATACTGTAACAATAATGGCGTGTGAAAAACGTAATACTAGGCTCCAAAGTAAACTGAGAAATGACAGTGAAAATGAAAGCAGTGTGTTAGCGCCACAGAGTAATGAATTAACTGATATTCAAAGTAGTAATTTGGTAATTGTGCATAGGGAAATGAAGCGGGCGGCAAACAATGGTGTAGACAGTGAAACAATTAGAGAACAGGGAAGTATTATCGATCGATCGGTCGGCAACAGCTCGCCTCAGGAATCTGAAATGATAGGAAACAATCTCGCAAATACTGTAGATTCAGGTTTTGGTTCCTCACCGTTTTCTCAAATAAGTCAAGACACATTTTCTGCTTGTCAAAATGTGAATGTTGCCGGTGCAAATTCACTGCCGAAAAGCACTGAGGAACATGTTCCAGACACCAGTGCATTGTTATTACAATTAATACAGCAAATGGGACAAACACAGCAAAAGCTTCAAAAGTTAGACACAATGGAACAAAATCTTCAAAAGTTAGACACAATGGAACAAAATCTTCAAAAGTTAGACACAATGGAACAAAATCTTCAAAAGTTAGACACAATGGAACAAAATCTTCCAAAGTTAGACACAGTGGAACAAAATCTTAAAAAGTTAGACACAATGGAACAACATCAGAGACAAACACAGCAACAGTTAGACTCATTGGAACAAACTCTTGAACAAACGCGTGAAGATTTAACTACTGAGTTACATAACATTGAATCGAAATGTCAAAAAGTCTGTAATGACGTAAAAACACAAATTTGTGAGCATTTTCAACCTATTTTTTCGCGGCATGAAAATGCATTACAGAATCACGAAGCAGCCATAAAAGAACTGCAAATTATTGTTCATGAAAATCATGAGACCTTGCAAGCTAAATTTGACTCAGTTGCATCTACCGATTCGGTTACGCAACTTGCAAAAACTCAGGATAACTTAAAGGACACAGTAGATTCGATTTCAACACAAATGGACACTCTGAAACTTGGTTCAGAAAAACACACTGAGGAAATGTGTTCATTATCAGAGAAAGTAGTTGAACTTTCGGATCAGCTAAATAATTTATCTACGAAGGTAGATGATAATCTGAATGACGCAAAACCGGTAGCCTTTAATGACACAGAACAGAGCGAACAAATTAGGAAACTGAAACAAAATCTGAATCAAATTGATACGCAACACCAAAGAGAAATCCGGGAAGTACAAGATCAACTGACACAGGTAATACAAGAATTACGTATTTCAGAAGACACTCGCGCTCCAACACGGGAAGAGGAACTTAGAAATACGCAAAAGCCACAAAATAATAACACAGGGCATTTCGGAAGTAATGAAAGAAATTGGGAATGTGCACCGAATTTTGAGAGGGAACGGCCGACACGACCTAACAATGACCGATATGCGACTCGCCGACATGATGATTTTGACTATAAGCTGTTCATTACTACACGTAAATTCAAAACATTTAAGAATTCTGGCAACGACATTCATCCACAAGCATGGCTCCATCAATTCTCTCATTGTTTCCCTCCCAACTGGTCATTGGAGCACAGGTTAGAATTTATGTGTGGCTACTTAGAGAATGAACCAGGTGTAAGAATGCGATCGGTCATTCACGATTGTCACAGTGAAGGAGATTTTTATCATGCCTTCCTCTCAGCGTATTGGTCTCAAGCTACACAAGACCGTGTAAAACATAACATCATAATGATGAAACACTTCGAACAATCTGAATTTTCCAGTCTTGTGGAATATTTTGAAGACATGTTGCACAAGAATCAATACCTGTCAAACCCATACAGCCCCTCAGAACTCATCCGCATTTGCTTAATCAAACTGCCTAAACATTTACGACATATTATTTTAGCAGGACGTTGCAAAGACGACATTGAAGCTTTTCAGGGACTGTTACAAGAATTAGAAATTGACACAGACAGTCGCGGGATGCGAAAACAGGAAAACAATCACTACAGGTCACATCTGTCACAATTCCGTGACGACAGAAACGATAACTGGACGCGACAAGGCTATTCTCACCACACAAATCGTGACCAAAACAGACACCACCCGTATGACAACCGTTGGCAGAGTAGTAATAACTACAGGGAAAGATCACCTCTCCGTGGTAATGACTATCACAGAGACAATCAGAGAAACAGACAATATGGGAACCAAAATAAATACTATCAAGGGAGACAGAATAACTTTAGACGCAACGGACCAGCGCGCAGTTACGATTCAGGGAGAAATTCTCCACCATGTGACCGACAAGAAAGAAACTATGGAATCTACCGACATGACGACAGACGATATGATCGTAACGACAGACCTGAATTGCATCAGAACTGGCGGGATTCAAACAGAGCAGGGCCCTCTCGTCACGGTGAATTTGTAGAAGTTAGGTCTCCAAACCCCAATAACGACGCGCGCCAACAAAGAGACAATAGGCAATGACTCACACCGCTGGCAGCCACAAAACGTTCTTATGACACTAACGACGCAGCTGCCGTAGCTAGTAATTACGTAAAAATGGAAGATATTAGGGACATCTTACTCCAAGAACACGACGTAAAACATAACAACGTGGCATATCCTGTGATTTGCATTACAGTAAATGACGTAAAATTTACGGCAGTACTTGACTCTGGCAGTCCTATTTCAGTAATCAGTGAAACAGCCTTTAGCAAATGCAACAAATCGAACGATTGCCCCACACTTCCGTTACGTAAGATTAAATTACAAGGTGCAATCTTTGGAAAAAGTGTAGATGTACACCAACAAACCAACTTAGAATTCTTTTGTCAAAGCCACAGCTTCTCTATGAACTTTCTTATTGTTCCATTATTGTCGACGGAAATTATACTGGGAGTAGACTTTTTGAATGAATACAAAGCAATCTTAAACTTTCACGATGCTGAAATAACTTTAGAAAAAGAAGGTAAGTCAATAGCTTTGAAATTTGAAGATTGGCTCTCAAACCATGATGAGGAAATTAATCGGCTTTACGTTCTGTTAGACAACAGTTCGGAATTTTCTACGGAACTAGACACTAACAATCACTCTGCAAGTACTGACAGGGATGATATCGACGGCTCATTTGACACTAATAAGTTAATTCAGAATAAAATTCAAACAATTGAGAATTGTAATGACACTGATAGGCAGGACCTTTTTGAGATTTTACAAGCACATTCCACAGTTTTTACTCACAAAACAGGAACAATCAAGGGATTTCAATACCAATTTCGTGTTCGTGAGCATACTAAATTTTGTGTTAGACCATACGTAATTCCGGCGCATTATAGGGACCGTGTTAGAACAGAAATACAATCTATGCTTGACGAGGGCATTATTGAGCCTGCAGTAAGCTCATACAACAATCCGTTACATGTTGTTGAGAAGAAAAATGGATCGATCAGGCTTGTCTTAGATTCGAGACAAATCAATACTATCATTATTCCTGAAACAGACAGGCCGCAGACGATGGAAGAACTTCTTCAAAATTTTAATGGTGTAAAAGTGTTGTCTTCCATTGATCTCAGATCCAGCTTTTATCAGATCGAACTTCATCCAGAATGTAGAAAATACACAGCTTTCCTTTGTTTCGGCGTTTGTTATCAGTTTCGGAAACTTCCCTTTGGTTTGAACATTTCTTCGGCAGCATTCATTCGTGGGTTAAATTCCATATTACCTGAGTTCTTAAAACGTCACATCACCTTATATGTGGACGATATTCTAATAGCAGAAGCTTCATGGGAACTACATAATCGCATCCTCAACAGTTTGTTACGTATTTTTGTAGAATCTGGAATTACAGTTAACTTGGAAAAGTCTGAATTCGGTAGGACAAAGGTGAAGTTTTTGGGACATATTATTTCTTCTGAAGGCATTCAGCCGGATCCTGAAAAGTTAGAAGCAATCAGAGCCATTCCAGTTCCATCCACAAAAAGACAAGTCCGCAGTTTTCTAGGTCTCGTAAATTTTTACCGTCGTTTTCTGAATATGCAAATTCTTGTTACACCAAAACTTTGTTCTCTCACTGGAAAAAATACTATTTGGAACTGGGACGAACAAGCACAATTGGAATTCAATTCTTTGAAAGAAGCGTTACTTCACGCGCCAATCTTAGCTCATCCAGATCTGTCACAAGATTTCTGCCTTAGCACGGATTCTTCTAAAGTCAGTCTTGGTGCCCATTTATTTCAAGAAGCCATAGAAAATGACACTACCATTCAGAAAACCATTGCTTTTGCTAGCCGAGTGCTAACAAAATCTGAAAAAAATTATTCCATTACTGAATTAGAAGGTTTAGCTATCGTTTGGGCATTTAACAAATTCCGTTTCTTTCTTTCTGGTAAGCACTTAAAAGAATACAGTGATCATCGTGCATTACAATTTCTTATGTCTTCAAAATTAAATCATGACAGGTTAAAACGTTGGGCATTGTTTCTGCAAGAATTCCACTTCACAATAGTCTACATTCCCCGCAAGGAGAACATTGTTGCGGACGCACTGTCACGCGCACCGGCTGGGATTGAGAAAAGTAACACAGAAGGCAACCTCGAGAAAAATTTCAGTATTCTTTACATTCAGAAAGTCGCCTTTGAAAACTTCATCACCACATCTTTAAAGGACATTGCTCATGAACAAGATAAAGATCCGATTTGGAAAGACATCAAGAGCAAATGGCATGAAAAGACACACACACAGATTCGGCATTATTACCTGGTTAGAAACAACATACTCTTCAAACGCTGCACTGTTGATGACAAGCTATGGGTACTTTGCATTCCTGACGATTTTGTTAATAAGCTCATTTGGTACATTCATTTCAGCTACGCACATTTTGGCCTACGAAAATGTTATCATATTCTTCGAACGACTTGTTATTTTAACAATATGGAAAAGCGAATTCGAAGAGTCTTGTCTATTTGTAAACTTTGTCAAAAGGCGAAACCATCTACTGTCTCACATCGTGCTCCGTTGTTTCCTATTATTCCTTCTAAATTAAAAGAATTTGCGGCTGTTGATCTCTTGGGACCGCTTGTCAGAACATCTAATGGATTTTCGTACGTTCTAGTCGCTGTTGAACTTACTTCAAAATTTGTTTCTTTCACACCGTTACGTAAAGCCACTGGACGGTCTGTATCCAAAGCCTTTGTTAAAAATTTCTTACGTGAAGTTGGACACGTTAGCAAAGTCATTTCAGATAACGGACCGCAATTCAGATCTGCTGTTTGGTCACGCATGCTTCGCAACCATAAAATCAAACCTGTTTTTATTTCATTGTACTCACCACATTGTAAACCCTCCGAACGGATTATGAAAGAAATCAATAAGCTTTGTAGACTTTATTGTCACAGAAAGCATCAGCATTGGGACAGATATTTACACTTATTTCAAAATGTGCTGAATGAAATGCCTCATGATTCCACTGCTTTACCACCTACTCTTGTACTAAAGAATGAAGAACCACCGAACAGAATCAGAGAGCTTGTACCTTTCCCAAATACACGTAAACTTCGACACAAAGACATAATTGATTTGGCTCTTAAAAATATAAAATCTGCAGCAGACAAAAGGAGAAAACTACACGGTAAAGCAAATGCAAAGAAGTTGTATATTGGTCAGAAAGTTCTTATTAAAGCTCATTCATTGTCACATAAGAAGAAACACTTGAGTCACAAATTCTTTCTAGTTTACAATGGACCTTACAGAATCCGACGTATACCACATGATAATTGCGTTGAAGTTGAAACTCTGCGTACTAGGAAGAGTAAAGGTTTACACCACATTTCACATGTAAAACCGTTTATTGAAAGATAATCTGCTTTTTAACTTAGTCTTTGTCATAAAATTTTTCGCTTCACATTACTAATATGCTTTGTCAGACTTAGAATCTGTTAACATTCAACAATGTTTGAAGTTAAATATCCAATCCAGAACCAAGAGAACTTATTTAAACAGAAATGACGAATGCATTGTTATAGTGAACAGACGTCACAGTGTTATTGTGTGTGTACATTCTTGCTTGTTTGTTGCACGATTACGTAACGACTATAAGGCTTACATACTTAGGACACATACTGGTACTGCTAATGAGATTTTAATGCAACATTTCGGTTTACTTGAAAATACATTCTGGGTTTAAAGTACTTTCTGTGAGATACCAGAGGACACAGTGGTTAGTTTATGTGACAGCTACACGATTTTATCACGACGCTACTAATGAGTGACAATTTACAATGTTGCTTTTGCGGTGTATCTGTTTTATATCTGCACAGTTTTTCTGAATTCTTCTGGAAAGTAAAACAGGTTTTAGTAGTAACTTTTGTGGTATAGCAACAATGAGACAGCCTTTTTTGTGGCACAACAATACGTTACTGTACAGTACTTTCTTCATCACGCCAATAACCATAATAACTATGATATCTATACGCAAAGCATTTCACTTTTGTTTATCATGAGGTAAGTACATTGACTTCTGCAGAACTTAGCTTTCGGAGGACGATAACTACGACACTTCCACAGAGATTATGTTACAAGACGCACAGTTTAGCGCTACAGTACACGTATTTGAGTGATCAATTTTATACTGAAAACATTTGTTTTTAAAGATTTTTGAATTACAAAGAAAGTTTTCCGTGATACATTTCATTCCATTGCTGTAATCTGTAACACCTGAGGGTATAATTACATTAATCCTCAGGGGGGTACACGCCTACTTTGTGTACCATGTGTGTGGCAACCACAAGGAACCCTAGCTAATATGGTATTTGCTTATACAACTTTACACATCGGTACCATATTTCTCCAACACATAATTACACAGCTATCTGATCATTTAACTGAGACAGACAAACATTTATTTTACTATATCAGTGACAGATGTTTACGCAATTACACAGTTGGCTAACTTCACACTTATGAAATTGTATTTTGTCTGTACTTTGTGAAATGCTCATATTTTTTCGGAACCATTGTGATACTATGAGAGCTTTGAATGATGTATTTGGTATGAGATCATGATTTTTAAAGTACGTTTGAGGCAGCTGACACTTTTGACATGAGCAGAGAATTTTTTTAGGTTTTGAAATTATTGGAGGAAGCTACGACGATTTTGAGATTTGACTGAGGTGTTGTGATGTTATTTTTACGACGACGATGTGTATTATGCTGTTGAGGTATGTTTATGATAAATAAGCTGATGCTATATGAGGAATCTGATTATGCTATGTAGCTATTATGATGAAATATTGAAGACGTGTTGATGAATATGAATATGTATATGTGTAATAAGGTAAGGAATAAGGAGTAGGGGTTAGGGACTCTGATTTATGAAAAGGTTGTTGGAAACCAAGAATCGTACTTTAAGAGTTATGAAATGTGTGTGTATATGCGTGAATGTATCACAATGCCACTGAAAATTTTTTTTTGGACACTGTTATATTCATAGGATTTTGTTTCTCCAGATTTGCAACGCTAATTCTTGACCTGTGAAGTATTTTTATGTGAGACTGTCACTTTAGCGAAAATTGCTGTCGTAAATATTTCCGTACGAAAGTTAAGTGACCACCTGCTCGTAATGCGTCGCGGGCACCCAGCTGTGTCAGACGCCTGGAGAAAAAGCCATTATTGCGAGCCCTTTTCAGCGGCACAGGTAGAACAAAAAAAAGGGGAGGCCATTATCCTTGGAAATATTTTTACATCTGCACACCTGATTATGACAAGCGTCTTTCTATGAGAGTTGAGAGAATTTCTACTAACTTATGAAATGCCACATGACTATTGAATGATATTTTTATGCTTTGCTTTTCATAGTTGCTTATTTCATTTGACATCTGTTTTCCAGCTGTGTTGCAGCATTGCTTTTATAAAATAAAATGCATTTGCTAATGTGAACACTTTCTGTCAACAGATCTATTAAATAATTATTTTATGATCCACATTCTTTAAAAAAGGAGCACTTGGAAAGGAAAGAACAATAAGAAGGAACTAGTAACTGCATTCATAATTTTCTTTTCAAGTAATTGGTAACTTTTTGGTAGAATAACTTCTTGTGGTGCACCACTTTAATTACTTAGACATTAAGTTGTGATTATACATTTCCCTTATCTGCATTGTTATCTTTAGTGTACTATTTTTTCTGCTTGCGCTATGTCATGTTTAGGTATAAGTTGCTGCTGTTTGCCAGGCATAGTGCTACTGAACTTTAATTTGTGTTACTCTGCTAAGCCAATTTTACTACTCATTGATTTTTCATGTTGCTGCACATTGGCTCATATTAGTTGTAATTTTGCATTTTATATGTTAATTTAGATTTGCTGCTGCTTGCTTTGCAAATTGGCATTTTTTTGTCATTGCTGTTTGTGATAATTTGTTTTGTGCTGCTGCATTGCCTCGTCCCTTAGTTTAATATCTGAGCTCAGTAGATTTAAGTTAGCTTAAGATGGGGTAGGCTATATGAGAGAACGAGTTGTGATGAATTGGAAGAAATGCATTGAGAAGCTGTAAGAAAATGGTTTGGCCAAAAAAAAAAAAAAGAAAAAAAAAGTGTTTTGAAAGAGAATATGAACCAAAAAAGTAGGGTTTAGGGACAACAGGTTTAGGT
Organism: Schistocerca serialis cubense; assembly: GCF_023864345.2. Lineage (NCBI taxonomy): Eukaryota > Metazoa > Arthropoda > Insecta > Orthoptera > Acrididae > Schistocerca > Schistocerca serialis. The sequence continues at coordinate 507,085,108 of NC_064639.1, forward strand.
AGGATTTTCTTGGAAATAAATAATGAGGTAAGAAATATGTGAACATATAAATACAGAAAGCATGCTGGGATAGGATTTTTTTGGTGGAAACAAATGTTGAAATAAGAGGAAAGATATATGAAGTTTTGGGTTGGACTGCAATACCACATGTTACACTGAAAACGAACCCTGTCCTTTCCTATTGGTGTTATCCCACTATGTGTTTGTGTACCCTTGAGTATTTGTTTTCTTCCTGTCTCTGTGTACTGTTTCATAGAATTTTTTTTCTCTTCTAATACTAAGCTATATTCACTATGAGGAGGAATACTGTTATCCTCAAATATAAGTTGCATTAATAATATGTTATTTTCTTTGTAAAGTTGTTTACAATTCTGTTCTGTTTCAATGTTCATGTGTGAAATTAATGTTTCGAAAACTATTCTCATTATTTTATGTATGTACTTATGTCACTATTTTTGTAACACTGATGTATATGTCTATTTCTATTCTTTTGTAAAGCCTGTACTACAAATGTTATCTGTATTATTATGTTTTTAATGATGCATTTTGTACCTTTGTTATTGTATTTTTATGTTATCAAATTGTAATTGTTACCAGTTCTTCCAATTAAGTTACATTTCACTGCACACGTTTCTGTTGGTCATAGTATATGGACAATATGTGAGAAGTAGGGACTGTTAGTGTTTGCACGTGTGTTAATAATTCTGCAAGGGACTGGATAACAGCATTGCTGGTTCTAAGGACAATTCCAAAAACTTTGTGAGTGCACAAGTGGTGGTTTATGGACTTGCTATATCATCCGCAAGACTCTTCAATGGTGATTGTGCACCTGCACAGTCACAACAGATGGCTGCTGGCCATCTCTTCAAGGACTACAGTGGGTCTACATCTTTGATGATCCATCAATACCATTATTTCTACAAGGACTGCAGTGGGTCTGCACCTCTGGTGGCCCACCAATACCGTAATCTCTACCAGGACTACAGTGGGTCTGCTCTGTGATGACCTACCTACCAATATTCTTCCAAACTACGACTGACTCTGCTGTGGGTTTGCTCTGTTGTGGCCCATTACCTGTATGCATATCAAGAGTCAGCACTGTCTTTCCATTGGAAGGACAACACTACTTCTTCAAGACTGCATGGAAATCCACTACTTCCGTGTGCATTTTCTTTTACTGCTCAGACTTTGAGAAAAAACACTGCTATTCTACTGTTATGTACGATGAGGACTGTCTTTATGGACTGTGACAAAATTTTAGCTTTTGACCAACGTTGTATCAATAAGTGTGTGCATTTGATATCTTTGTTATTGTAATTATGAAAAATTTTTTCAAATCTGTATTGGGCACTGCCCAAACCAATTTGTAAAAATTTTTGTGGGGAGCATGGGGGCTATGTAAGTAGGCTGTTTATGTTTTCTCTATGTAAGTAGGCTGTTTATATTTTCTTGTTGGCAACGTTAAGTAGGCTGTTTAGGTTTTTTTATGGTAACGCCACCTCTGTATGAAAATCACTGGCTGTGCTGTGTGCAGTCTGTGGCTGCTTTGCATTGTTGTAATACTCGCCATTGTAGTGTTGGGCAGCGGCAGCTGGCTGTGAACAGCGCGTAGCGTTGCGCAGTTGGAGGTGAGCCGCCAGCAGTGGTGGATGTGGGGAGAGAGATGGCGGAGGTTTCTAATTTGTCATGAACTGATATATATATTATGACTTGTGATGATATTAAGGTAAATACATTGTTTGCTCTCTATTAATATCTTTCATTTGCTAACTATCCCTATCAGTAGTTAGTGCCTTCAGTAGTTTGAATCTTCTATTTAGCTGGCAGTAGTGGCGCTCGCTGTACTGCAGTAGCTTGAGCAGTGAAGATTTTTGTGAGGTAAGTGATTTGTGAAAGGTATAGTTTAATGTTTGTCAGGGCCATTCTTTAGTAGGTAATTTTGAAAGTCAGATTGCGTTGCGCTAACAAAATATTGTGTGTCAGTTTAAGCACAGTCTTGTATAATTGTTCAAAGGGGACGTTTCAATGTTAACAGATTCTAAATCTGACAAAGCATATTAGTAATGTGAAGCGAAAAATTTTATGACAAAGACTAAGTTAAAAAGCAGATTATCTTTCAATAAACGGTTTTACATGTGAAATGTGGTGTAAACCTTTACTCTTCCTAGTACGCAGAGTTTCAACTTCAACGCAATTATCATGTGGTATACGTCGGATTCTGTAAGGTCCATTGTAAACTAGAAAGAATTTGTGACTCAAGTGTTTCTTCTTATGTGACAATGAATGAGCTTTAATGAGAACCTTCTGACCAATATACAATTTCTTTGCATTTGCTTTACCGTGTAGTTTTCTCCTTTTGTCTGCTGCAGATTTTATATTTTTAAGAGCCAAATCAATTATGTCTTTGTGTCGAAGTTTACGTGTATTTGGGAAAGGTACAAGCTCTCTGATTCTGTTCGGTGGTTCTTCATTCTTCAGTACAAGAGTAGGTGGTAAAGCAGTGGAATCATGAGGCATTTCATTCAGCACGTTTTGAAATAAGTGTAAATATCTGTCCCAATGCTGATGCTTTCTGTGACAATAAAGCCTGCAGAGCTTATTGATTTCTTTCATAATCCGTTCGGAGGGGTTACAATGTGGTGAGTACAATGAAATAAAAACAGGTTTGATTTTATGGTTGCGAAGCATGCGTGACCAAACAGCAGATCTAAATTGCGGTCCGTTATCTGAAATGACTTTAGCAACGTGGCCGACTTCACGTAAGAAATTTTTAACAAAGGCGTTGGATACAGACCGTCCAGTGGCTTTGTGTTGAAATCGAATCTACTGTGTCCTTTAAGTTTTCCTGAGTTATTGCAAGTTGCGTAACCGAATCGGTAGATGCAACTGAGTCAATTTTAGCCCACAAGGTCTCATGATTTTCATGAACAATGGCTTGCAGTTCTTTTATGGCTGCTTCGTGATTCTGTAATGCATTTTCATGCCGCGAAAAAATAGGTTGAAAATGCTCACAAATTTGTGTTTTTACGTCATTACAGACTTTTTGACATTTCGATTCAATGTTATGTAACTCAGTAGTTAAATCTTCACGTGTTTGTTCAAGCGTGGTGTGAAGATTTTGTTCCATTGCGTCTAACTGTTGCTGTGTTTGTCTCTGGTGTTGTTCCATTGTGTCTAACTTTTTAAGATTTTGTTCCACTGTGTCTAACTTTTGAAGCTTTTGCTGTGTCTGTCCCATTTGTTGTATTAATTGTAATAACAATGCATTGGTGTCTGAAACATGTTCCTCAGTGCTTTTCGGCAGTGAATTTACACCGGAAACATTCACATTTTGACAAGCAGAAAATGTGTCTTGACTTATTTGAGAAAACGGTGAGGATCCAAAACCTGAATCTACAGTATTTGCGAGATCGTGTCGTGTCATTTCGGCTTCCTGAGGCGAGCTATTGCCGACCGGTCGATCGATAATGCTTCCCTCTTCACTAATTGTTTCACTGTCCACGCCATTGTTTGACGCCCGCTCCATTTCCCTGTGCACAGTTACCAAATTACTACTTTGAACATTAGTAAATTCATTACTCGGCGGCGCTGATAAGCTACGCTCGTCATCACTATTATTTCTCAGTTTAGTTTGGAGCCTAGTGTTACGTTTTTCACACGCCATTATTGTCACAGTATTTCACACGACAACACAGAAAAACACAATTTGAAGATCAAAAATAAGAGAACACATTAACATAGCACTGAAAATAATATCTAGTTAATTGCAAGCGCAGCTGCGAAATACTTGGTGCAAATCTACATGCATGCCACAACTGTTTTACTATACAACAATGAAAGACTGCAACTACAAAGGAAATTCTCTCTACAATTACGCGCTAGCAATAAACAGAAGCTACACTAAATACACAAACTACAAGAAAAAATCAGAAGATTCCAGTGAGGTATCCTAGGCTAAGGGTCGACATATGAAACGTCCCCTTTGAACAATTTATACATGACTGTGCTTAACCTGACACACAATATTTTGTTAGCGCAACGCAATCTGACTTTCAAAATTCCCTACAAAAGAATGGCCCTGACTAACATTAAACTATACCTTTCACAAATCACTTACCTCACAAAAATCTTCGCTGCTCAAGCTACTGCAATACAGCGAGCGCCACTACTGCCAGCTAAATAAAAGATTCAAACTATGGAAGGCACTAACTACTGATAGGGATAGTTAGCAAATGAAAGATATTAATAGAGAACAAACAATGTATTTACCTTGATATCATCATATATAAATATAGCAGTTTATGAAAAATTACAAAACTCCGCCATCTCTCTCCCCACATCCACCACTGCTGGCGGCTCACCTCCAACTGCGCAACGCTACGCGCTGTTCGCATCCAGCTGCCGCTGCCCAGCACTACAATGGCGAGTATTACAACAATGCAAAGCAGCCACAGACTGCACACAGCACAGCCAGTGATTTTCATACAGAGGTGGCGTTACCAATAAAAAAACCTAAACAGCCTACTTACACAATTTACCAGATATAGACTGGGACACTCAGATGTTTAGGACGGGTGGTAGGGACAGAGCATCGAGTGACATTATACTGAGTGCACTATCCGAAAATTACCTCGAGCAATTAAACAGAGAACCGACTCGTGGAGATAACATCTTGGACCTACTGATAACAAACAGACCCGAACTTTTCGACTCTTTAAGTGCAGAACAGGGAATCAGTGATCATAAGGCCGTTGCAGCATCCCTGAATATGGAACTTAATAGGAATATAAAAAAAGGGAGGAAGGTTTATCTGTTTAGCAAGAGTAATAGAAGGCAGATTTCAGACTACCTAACAGATCAAAACGAAAATTTCTGTTCCGACACTGACAATGTTGAGTGTTTATGGAAAAAGTTCAAGGCAATCGTAAAATGCGTTTTAGACAGGTACGTGCCGAGTAAAACTGTGAGGGACGGGAAAAACCCACCGTGGTGCAACAACAAAGTTAGGAAACTACTGCGAAAGCAAAGAGAGCTTCACTCCAAGTTTAAACGCAGCCAAAACCTCTCAGACAAACAGAAGCTAAACGATGTCAAAGTTAGCGTAAGGAGGGCTATGCGTGAAGCGTTCAGTGAATTCGAAAGTAAAATTCTATGTACCGACTTGACAGAAAATCCTCGGAAGTTCTGGTCTTACGTTAAATCAGTAAGTGGCTCGAAACAGCATATCCAGACACTCCGGGATGATGATGGCATTGAAACAGAGGATGACACGCGTAAAGCTGAAATACTAAACACCTTTTTCCAAAGCTGTTTCACAGAGGAAGACCGCACTGCAGTTCCTTCTCTAAATCCTCGCACAAACGAAAAAATGGCTGACATCGAAATAAGTGTCCAAGGAATAGAAAAGCAACTGGAATCACTCAATAGAGGAAAGTCCACTGGACCTGACGGGATACCAATTCGATTCTACACAGAGTACGCGAAAGAACTTGCCCCCCTTCTAACAGCCGTGTACCGCAAGTCTCTAGAGGAACGGAGGGTTCCAAATGATTGGAAAAGAGCACAGGTAGTCCCAGTCTTCAAGAAGGGTCGTCGAGCAGATGCGCAAAACTATAGACCTATATCTCTGACGTCGATCTGTTGTAGAATTTTAGAACATGTTTTTTGCTCGAGTATCATGTCGTTTTTGGAAACCCAGAATCTACTATGTAGGAATCAACATGGATTCCGGAAAAAGAGATCGTGTGAGACCCAACTCGCTTTATTTGTTCATGAGACCCAGAAAATATTAGATACGGGCTCCCAGGCTAGATGCTATTTTTCTTGACTTCCGGAAGGCGTTCGATACAGTTCCGCACTGTCGCCTGATAAACAAAGTAAGAGCCTACGGAATATCAGACCAGCTATGTGGCTGGATTGAAGAGTTTTTAGCAAACAGAACACAGCATGTTGTTATCAATGGAGAGACGTCTACAGACGTTAAAGTAACCTCTGGCGTGCCACAGGGGAGTGTTATGGGACCATTGCTTTTCACAATATATATAAATGACCTAGTAGATAGTGTCGGAAGTTCCATGCGGCTTTTCGCGGATGATGCTGTAGTATACAGAGAAGTTGCAGCATTAGAAAATTGTAGCGAAATGCAGGAAGATCTGCAGCGGATAGGCACTTGGTGCAGGGAGTGGCAACTGTCCCTTAACATAGACAAATGTAATGTATTGCGAATACATAGAAAGAAGGATCCTTTATTGTATGATTATATGATAGCGGAACAAACACTGGTAGCAGTTACTTCTGTAAAATATCTGGGAGTATGCGTGCGGAACGATTTGAAGTGGAATGATCATATAAAATTAATTGTTGGTAAGGCGGGTACCAGGTTGAGATTCATTGGGAGAATGCTTAGAAAATGTAGTCCATCAACAAAGGAGGTGGCTTACAAAACACTCGTTCGACCTATACTTGAGTATTGCTCATCAGTGTGGGATCCGTACCAGATCGGTTTGACGGAGGAGATAGAGAAGATCCAAAGAAGAGCGGCGCGTTTCGTCACAGGGTTATTTGGTAACCGTGATAGCGTTACGGAGATGTTTAATAAACTCAAGTGGCAGACTCTGCAAGAGAGGCGCTCTGCATCGCGGTGTAGCTTGCTCGCCAGGTTTCGAGAGGGTGCGTTTCTGGATGAGGTATCGAATATATTGCTTCCCCCTACTTATACCTCCCGAGGAGATCACGAATGTAAAATTAGAGAGATTAGAGCGCGCACGGAGGCTTTCAAACAGTCGTTCTTCCCGCGAACCATTCGCGACTGGAACAGGAATGGGAGGTAATGGCAGTGGCACGTAAAGTGCCCTCCGCCACACGCCGTTGGGTGGCTTGCGGAGTATAAATGTAGATGTAGATAATGTAGATAGAGAGGTAAAAATTGACACACATGCTTGGAATGACATTTGGTTTTATTAGAACAAAAAAAAATACAAAAGTTCACAAAATGTCCGACAGATGGCGCTGGACAGGTAATAACTACTATCGTGACGGGTGAGAGGTACGCCGATATGGTACAGAATCGCATCATCCCCAGCCTGGCTGATAAACACCTGCTGGAACGTACGATGTTTAAGCAGGATGGCGCTCCACCCCATATTGCTAGACGCGTGAAAGATCTCTTGCGCGCGTCGTTTGGTGATGATCGTGTGCTCAGCCGCCACTTTCGTCATGCTTGGCCTCACAGGTCCCCAGACCTCAGTCCGTGCGATTATTGGCTTTGGGGTTACCTGAAGTCGCAAGTGTATCGTGATCGACCGACATCTCTAGGAATGCTGAAAGACAACATCCTACGCCAGTGCCTCATCATAGCTCTAGACATGCTTTACAGTGCTGTTCACAACATTATTCCTCGACTACAGCTATTGTTGAGGAATGATGGTGGACATATCGGGCATTTCCTGTAAAGAACATCATATTTGCTTTGTCTTACTTTCTTATGCTAATTATTGCTATTCTGATCAGATGAAGCGCCAATTGTCAGACATTTTTCGTACTTTTGTATTTTTTTGGTTCTAATAATGCCCCATGTCATTCCAAGCATGTGTGTCAATTTGTACCTCTCTATCTACATTATTCCGTGATTTATTCAGTTTTCAAATTTATACTGACTTTTTGATAACCCGGTGTATTGTCCCGTAATTCATTAACGCTACCGTGTATTCTGAAATCGCGTATTTTTAAGTAACATATGTTGTTGTTGTGGTCTTCAGTCCTGAGACTGGTTTGATGCAGCTCTCCATGCTACTCTATCCTGTGCAAGTTTCTTCAGCTCCCAGTACCTACTGCAACCTATATCCTTCTGAATCTGCTTAGTGTATTGATCTCTTGGTCTCCCTCTACGATTTTTACCCTCCACGCTGCCCTCCAATGCTAAATTTGTGATCCCTTGATGCCTCAAAACATGTCCTACCAACCGATCCCTTCTTCTAGTCAAGTTGTGCCACAAACTTCTCTTCTCCCCAATCCTATTCAATACCTCCTCATTAGTTATGTGATCTACCCACCCTATCTTCAGCATTCTTCTGTAGCACCACATTTCGAAAGCTTCTATTCTCTTCTTGTCCAAACTGGTTATCGTCCATGTTTCACTTCCATACATGGCTACACTCCATACAAATACTTTCAGAAGCGACTTCCTGACACTTAAATCTATCCTCGATGTTAACAAATTTCTCTTCTTCAGAAACGATTTCCTTGCCATTGCCAGTCTACATTTTATATCCTCTCTCCTTCGACCATCATCAGTTATTTTACTCCCTAAATAGCAAAACTCCTTTACTACTTTAAGTGTCTCATTTCCTAATCTAATCCCCCTCAGCATCAACCGATTTAATTTGACTACATTCCATTATCCTCGTTTTGCTTTTGTTGATTTTCATCTTATATCCTCCTTTCACGACACTGTCCATTCCGATCAACTGCTCTTCCAAGTCCTTTGCTGTCTCTGACAGAATTACAATGTCATCGGCGAACCTCAAAGTTTTTATTTCTTCTCCATGGATTTTAATACCTCCGAATTTTTCTTTTGTTTCCTTTACTGCTTGCTCAATATACAGATTGAATAACATCGGGGAGAGGCTACAACCCTGTCTCACTCCTTTCCCAACCACTGCTTCCCTTTCATGCCCCTCGACTCTTATAACTGCCATCTGGTTTCTGTACAAATTGTAAATAACCTTTCGCTCCCTGTATTTTACCCCTGCCACCTTCAGAATTTGAAAGAGAGTATTCCAGTTAACGTTGTCAAAAGCTTTCTCTAAATCTACAAATGCTAGAAACGTAGGTTTGCCTTTTCTTAATCTTTCTTCTAAGATAAGTCATAAGGTTAGTATTGCCTCACGTGTTCCAACATTTCTACGGAATCCAAACTGATCTTCCCCGAGGTCCGCTTCTACCAGTTTTTCCATTCGTCTGTAAAGAATTCGCGTTAGTATTTTGCAGCTGTGGCTTATTAAACTGATAGTTCGGTAATTTTCACATCTGTCAACACCTGCTTTCTTTGGAATTGGAATTATTATATTCTTCTTGAAGTCTGTGGGTATTTCGCCTGTCTCGTACATCTTGCTCACCAGATGGTAGAGTTTTGTCTGGCTCTCCCAAGGCTATCAGTAATTGCAATGGAATGTTGTCTACTCCCGGGGCCTTGTTTCGACTTAAGTCTTTCAGTGCTCTGTCAAACTCTTCACGCAGTATCTTATCTCCCATTTCATCTTCATCTACATCCTCTTCCATTTCCATAATATTGTCCTCAAGTACATCGCCCTTGTATAAACCCCCTATATACTCCTTCCACCTTTCTGCCTTTCCTTCTTTGCTTAGAACTGGGTTGCCATCTGAGCTCTTGATATTCATACAAGTGGTTCTCTTCTCCCCAAAGGTCTCTTTAATTTTCCTGTAGGCAGTATCTATCTTACCCCTAGTGAGACAAGCCTCTACATCCTTACATTTGTCCTCTAGCCATCCCTGCTTAGCCATTTTGCACTTCCTGTCGATCTCATTTTTGAGACGTTTGTATTCCTTTTTGCCTGCTTCATTTACTGCATTTTTATATTTTCTCCTTTCATCAGTTAAATTCAATATTTCTTCTGTTACCCAAGGATTTCTATTAACACTCGTCTTTTTACCTACTTGATCCTCTGCTGCCTTCACTACTTCATCCCTCAGAGCTACCCATTCTTCTTCTACTGTATTTCTTTCCCCCATTACTGTCAATTGTTCCCTTATGCTCTCCCTGAAACTCTGTACAACCTCTGGTTCTTTCAGTTTATCCAGGTCCCATCTCCTTAAATTCCCGCCTTTTTGCAGTTTCTTCAGTTTCAATCTGCAGTTCATAACCAATAGATTGTGGTCAGAATCCACATCTGCCCCTGGAAATGTCTTACAATTTAAAACCTGGTTCCTAAATCTCTGTCTTACCATTATGTAATCTATCTGGTACCTTTTAGTATCTCCAGGATTCTTCCAGGTATACAACCTTCTTTCATGATTCTTGAACCAAGTGTTAGCTATGATTAAGTTATGCTCTGTGCAAAATTCTACAAGGCGGCTTCCTCTTTCATTTCTCCCCCCAATCCACATTCACCTACTATGTTTCCTTCTCTCCCTTTTCCTACTGACGAATTCCAGTCACCCATGACTATTAAATTTTCGTCTCCCTTCACTACCTGAATAATTTCTTTTATCTCGTCATACATCTCATCAATTTCTTCATCATCTGCAGAGCTAGTTGGCACATAAACTTGTACTACTGTAGTAGGCATGGGCTTTGTGTCTATCTTGGCCACAATAATGCGTTCACTATGCTGTTTGTAGTAGCTAACCCGCACTCCTATTTTTTTATTCATTATTAAACCTACTCCTGCATTACCCCTATTTGATTTTGTATTTATAACGCTGTAATCACCTGACCAAAAGTCTTGTTCCTCCTGCCACCGAACTTCACTAATTCCCACTATATCTAACTTTAACCTATCCATTTCCCTTTTTAAATTTTCTAACCTACTTTCCCGATTAAGGGATCTGACATTCCACGCTCCGATCCGTAGAATGCCAGTTTTCTTTCTCCTGATAACGACGTCCTCTTGAGTAGTCCCCGCCCGGAGATCCGAATGGGGGACTATTTTACCTCCGGAATATTTTACCCAAGAGGACGCCATCATCATTTAATCATACAGTAAAGCAGCATGTCCTCGGGAAAAATTACGGCTGTAGTTTCCCCTTGCTTTCAGCCGTTCGCAGTACCAGCACAGCAAGGCCGTTTTGGTTATTGTTACAAGGCCAGATCAGTCCATAATCCAGACTGTTGCCCCTGCAACTACTCAAAAGGCTGCTGCCCCTCTTCAGGAACCACATGTTTATCTGGCCTCTCAACAGATACCCCTCCGTTGTGGTTGCACCTACGGTACGGTCATCTGTATCGCTGAGGCACGCAAGCCTCCCCACCAACGGCAAGGTCCATGGTTCATGGGGGGGGAAGTAACATATAGCATAACCAAATGTAGAACAAGTATGGACAATGAATAAGTTTTCAACTGCAAAGCTCACTGAAATCATTTATTCGTACAGATGACCGGTATCGGCGATTCTCTGTTGCTGTCTTTCGATCTATATTTATATCATTTTATAATCGCCTTATTCAGTACAGCAAGTGGTGCTACACAATGTACACTGAAGAGCCAAAGAAACTTGCGCACTTGCCTAATATCGCAGAAGTGCCTCAACACGACGTGGCATGGACCCGAATAATGTCTGAAGCAGTGCTGGAGGCAACTGACGCCATGAATCCTGTAGGGCTGTCCATAAACCGTAAGAGTACGAGGGGGTGAAGATCTTTTCTGAACAGCACGTTGCAAGGCATCCCAGATATGTTCAATAATGTTCATGTCTGGGGAGTTTGGTGGCCAGCGGAAATGTTTAAACTCTAGCGCCACTCTGTAGCAATTCTGGACGTGTGGGGTATCGCATTGTCCTGCTGGAATTGCCCAAGTCCGTCGGAATGCAAAATTGACATGAATGGATGCAGGTGATCAGACAGGATGCTTAGGTACGTGTCACCTGTTAGACTCGTATCTAGACGTATCAAGGATCCCATATCACTACAACTGCACACGGCCCACCCTATTACTGAGCCTCCACCAGCTTGAAAAGTCTCTGCTGACATGCAGGGTCCATGGATTCATGAGGTTGTTTCCATAACCGTACACGTCCATCCGCTCGATACAATTTGAAACGAGACTCGTCCGACCAGGCAACATGATTCCAGTCATCAATAGTCCAATGTCGTATTGACGAGCCAAGGCGAGGATACACGGGTGGACGATCGTCTCCGAAAGCCTATATCGATGATGTTTCGTTTCATGATTTGCACGCTGACACTTGTTAATGGCCCAGCACTGAAATCTGCAGCTGTTTGCAGAAGGATTGCACGTCTGTCACGTTGAACGATTCTCATCAGACTTCGTTAGTGCTGTTCTTGCAGGATCTTTTTCCGGCCGCAGCGATGTTGGGGATTTGTTGTTTGCCCGGATTTCTGATATTCACGATACACTCGTGAAATGATCGTATGGCAAAATCCCCACTTCATCGCTCCCTCGGAGGTACTGTGTCCCATCGCTCGTGCACCGACTATAACACCAAGTTCAAACTCACTTAAATCTTGATAACCAGCCATTGTAGCAGCAGTAACCGATCTACCAACTACGCCAGACACTTGTTATCTTACATAACCGTTGCCGACCGCAGCGCCATATTCTTGCTGTTTACATAGCTCTGTAATTGAATACGCGTACCTATACCAGTTTATTTGGCGCTTCAGTGTACATTGTCCCGTGTTTCATTAATGATCCCATATACACTCCTGGAAATTGAAATAAGAACACCGTGAATTCATTGTCCCAGGAAGGGGAAACTTTATTGACACATTCCTGGGGTCAGATACATCACATGATCACACTGACAAACCACAGGCACATAGACACAGGCAACAGAGCATGCACAATGTCGGCACTAGTACAGTGTATATCCACCTTTCGCAACAATGCAGGCTGCTATTCTCCCATGGAGATGATCATAGAGATACTGGATGTAGTCCTGTGGAACGGCTTGCCATGCCATTTCCACCTGGCGGCTCAGTTGGACCAGCGTTCGTGCTGGACGTGCAGACCGCGTGAGACGACGCTTCATCCAGTCCCAAACATGCTCAATGGGGGACAGATCCGGAGATCTTGCTGACCAGGGTAGTTGACTTACACCTTCTAGAGCACGTTGGGTGGCACGGGATACATGCGGACGCGCATTGTCCTGTTGGAACAGCAAGTTCCCTTGCCGGTCTAGGAATGGTAGAACGATGGGTTCGATGACGGTTTGGATGTACCGTGCACTATTCAGTGTCCCCTCGACGATCACCAGTGGTGTATGGCCAGTGTAGGAGATCGCTCCCCACACCATGATGCCGGGTGTTGGCCCTGTGTGCCTCGGTCGTATGCAGTCCTGATTGTGGCGCTCACCTGCACGGCGCCAAACACGCATACGACCATCATTGGCACCAAGGCAGAAGCGACTCTCATCGCTGAAGACGACACGTGTCCATTCGTCCCTCCATTCACGCCTGTCGCGACACCACTGGAGGCGGGCTGCACGATGTTGGGGTGTGAGCGGAAGACGGCCTAACGGTGTGCGGGACCGTAGCCCATCTTCATGGAGACGGTTGCGAATGGTCCTTGCCGATACCCCAGGAGCAACAGTGTCCCTAATTTGCTGGGAAGTGGCGGTGCGCTCCCCTACGGCACTGCATAGGATCCTACGGTCTTGGCGTGCATCCGTGCGTCACTGCGGTCCGGTCCCAGGTCGACGGGCACGTGCATCTTCCGCCGACCACTGGCGACAACATCGATGTACTGTGGAGACCTCACGCCCCACGTGTTGAGCAATTCGGCGGTACGTCCACCCGGCCTCCCGCATGCCCACTATACGCCCTCGCTCAAAGTCCGTCAACTGCACATACGGTTCACGTCCACGCTGTCGCGGCATGCTACCAGTGTTAAAGACTGCGATGGAGCTCCGTATGCCACGGCAAACTGGCTGACACTGACGGCGGCAGTGCACAAATGCTGCGCAGCTAGCGCCATTCGACGGCCAACACCGCGGTTCCTGGTGTGTCCGCTGTGCCGTGCGTGTGATCATTGCTTGTACAGCCCTCTCGCAGTGTCCGGAGCAAGTATGGTGGGTCTGACACACTGGTGTCAATGTGTTCTTTTTTCCATTTCCAGGAGTGTATTCAGAAATAGCGTATTTTAAACTAATGTGTAGCATAACCAAATGTAGAACAACTGTGGACAGTGAATAAATTTTCAGCTGCAAAGACCACTAATTATTTTTATTCATACAGATGACCGGTTTCGGCAATTCTCTGTTGCCGTCTTTGGCTCAAATGGCTCTGGGCACTATGGGATTTAACTTCTGAGGTCATCAGTCTCCTAGAACTTAGAACTACTTAAACCTAACTAACCTAAGAACATCACACACATCCATGCCCAAGGCAGGATACGAACCTGCGACCGTAGCGGTTTCAGACTGTAGCGCCTAGAACAGCTCAGCCTGCCGTCTTTGGATCTATATTTACATCATTACATAATCTCGTCTTTCAGTGCGGTAAGTGGTTCTACACAATGTATATTCATGTTGGCATCATGAGCTATACTAAAAGGCGGCATGTTAGTTTTAAAATAATAGCGGTGTCCCTACATATGATTGCACCAATTACAAGCGCCCACATTCATGCATGTGAGCACTTTTAATTAGGACAATACTAGTGTTTACATAGCTGTTACTTTGAAACTGACATGCCGATTTCTAGTATAGCTCACAATGCCAACATGGACATACAGGGTGACAATTATTGAACGATATGAAGAAAGAACATAAATTAATTACTAACTGCAGCGTGCAGACACTTAATTCAACATGTAAACGTCAGTACAGATATTTGGATTTAGTTTATGACATGTATGATATATTTGCCTTCACTGGCGATGATGTGGCGCAGACGAATAGAGAAATTCTGCTTCACCCGCTGAAGTGTCGGAACATCGATGCTGTCGATGACCTCCTGAATGGGTGTTTTTAGCTCAGCAATGGTTTTGAGATTATTGCTGTACACTTCATCTTTAATATAGCTCCACAAAAAGGGGTCGCACGCGTTTCATGGGATGGATATGGCGGCCAACTGAGGCCAATGGAAGTGGCCTCTGGGTACCCCAGAACCAGAATGCGGTCCCCAAAGTGCTCCTCCAGGAAATCAAGTACCTTTTTGATCACCCGGTACGTCTGTATGTATTTTGTCAGGACAATGGGACACTTGAGCTAAATAAGGGACAATCCCAAAAAATATGAGACGTCTGGTGTTTAACGTAGTTGTGTACCTGTACAAGACGAAAGCATCGTACAGGAAGGCGGCGCCAGCACTGCCTCCACCAGTTCTGGCTCTGGCCCGAGCGCGCAGGCGCAGCCGGAGCAGGTGGGCGCTGTAGGCCAGCTCGAAGCGGTAGCGGTAGCAGAGCGCCGCGGCGGCCAGCGGCAGCGCGGCCACGGCCGCTAGTCCCAGCGCCAGCGCGAGCACCGGCCGCGGCTCCTCTACTGGGGCCCGGCAGTCCTCCGGGCTGGAGGGCGCCGCGCCCACCGACAAGCCGGCGACTACGGCCGGGGTGGCGCAGCGCAGCTCCGTGGCGGCCGCGGCCAGCCCGCCGACGCGCACCTCCACCGCCGTGCCCAGCAGCCACTCCTGCAGCTCCACCAGCGGGCAGCCCCGGCAGTGCAGCGGGTTGCCGCCCAGGTCCGCCAGCTGCACGCGGTCCAGCACCCGCAGCATGCTCGAGCTCAGCACGCTCACCTTGTTATACGACACGTTCAGCTTCTCCACGCACCTGCACGTGGAACAGCTGCTCATTCCCCCTCCCCAAAATCTACTTCTGCTGAACTAGTCAATGGGAAAGGGGCGAAGATTCTCCACCTACTACACAGTTGAAATTGATACAACGAAAATTGTTTTAGCTTCAGTGGACTGAAAGTAACAGCCAACCAGCTGCTAAATACAGATTTATTAACTCTACCCCATGCCTTTGACAGCTTTTAAACTGTATTCTTCAGGAGATATTGTATGTAGAATAATATTATCTATGTTGTGGTGTGCATACTGTAAGACCTTCGGTACACACACCAGCAGATTATTTGACTTGTCGCTCTAGCGTAGTAGGCGAGTGTCAGCAATATGTCTCGTGGTCTTATCATGGCGTGTTTATCTTCTGCCGTTAGGTCAGACGATAGAAATGCCACTTGCACGCTTAGAGTAGCAGATTGATGGCGACCAACTTTAAACAGAACTTGATTAATTTTCACGCACAGTTATTAAAATAATAACAAGCATATAAATAACTTAACTTGGTTCTGGATGCTGTTTACAATTGACAATCTGAAGTTCCTTTGATCTTGGTATGTTAATCTTATTCTCACATATCTCTGATCCTTGACAAAGTGTCTATACATTTATCTTCGTTGCTATGTACAGTAATATGATAATCTTATTAGGCGCAGACTGAAACTTGACTATAGACTGGTACAGATTAATGCGGACTGGTACAGACTGGTGCAGACAAATGCAGACTGACTAATCGGAGGTCTGTACACTCGTTATAATACCTCGAGCGTTCAGGTATCACTGCGCGAGTGTGATCCGCGAGGAGAAAAGGTTCTACATTAGCAGCAATCTCATTGGCTGCGTTACATATTAATACGCGGATCGGCGGAAGCAGAATTTGGTCCGTCTCTATGGCAGCGCCATCTCGTAGTGCGGAGACGGACGAGCGCTGCGCCTGCGCTGTTGTGCTTAGCGGAGCGCGCTCTAGTGGCAAAGTTGTGTACGCCCTGACTAAGTGGAACTATGTACACAACATATGTCCAGTGTGGGAGTCGCTGACTCTGATAGTACATGTAGATGTCCTTCACTTAATCACCATGTAAAATATATGGTTTAAAAGTAGTACCTCCGTACTGTTGAGCTTTGCATTAAAATTTTCAAAATACACTACTGGCCATTAAAATTGCTACACCACGAAGTTGACGTGCTACAGACGCGAAATTTAACCGACAGGAAGACGGTGCTGTGATATTCAAATAATTAGCTTTTCAGAGCATTCACACAAGGTTGGCACCGGTGGCGACACCTACAACGTGCTGACATGAGGAAAGTTTCCAACCGATTTCTCATACACAAACAGCAGTTGACCGGCGTTGCCTGGTGAAACGTTGTTGTGATGCCTCGTGTAAGGAGGAGAAATGCGTACCAAAACGTTTCCGATTTTGATAAACGTCGGATTGTAGCCTATCGCGATTGCACTTTATCGAATCGCGACATTGCTGCTCGCGTCGGTCGAAATCCAATGACTGTTAGCAGAATATGGAATCGGTGGGTTGAGGAGGGTAATACGGAACGCCGTGCTGGATCCCAACGGCCTCGTATCACGAGCTGTCGAAATGACAGGCATCTTATCCGCATGGCTGTAACGGATCGTGCAGCCACGTCTCGATCCCTGAATCAACAGATGGGGACGTTTGCAAGACAACAACCATCTGCACGAACAGTTCGACGACGTTTGCAGCAGCATGGACTATCACCTCGGAGACCGTGGCTGCGGTTACCCTTGACGCTGCATCACAGACAGGAGCGCCTGCGATGGTGTACTCAACGACGAACCTGGGTGCACGAATGGAAAAACGTCTTTTTTTCGGATGAATCCAGATTCTGTTTACAGCATCATGATGGTCGCATCCATGTTTGGCGACATCACGGTGAACGCACATTGGAAGCGTGTATTCGTCATCCTCATACTGGCATATCACTCGGCGTGATGGTATGGGGTGCCATTGGTTACACGTCTCGGTCATCTCTTGTTCGCATTGACGGCACTTTGAATAGTGGACGTTACATTTCAGATGTGTTACGACCCGTGGCTCTACCCTTCATTCGATCCCTGCGAAACCCTACATTTCAACAGGATAATGCACGGCGGCATGTTTCAGGTCCTGTACGGGCATTTCTGGATGCAGAAAATCTTCGACTGCTACCCTGGCCAGCATATTCTCGAGATCTCTCACCAATTGAAAACGTCTGGTCAATAGTGGCCGAGCAACTGGCTCGTCACAATACGCCAGTCACTACTCTTGATGAACTGTGGTATCATGTTGAAGCTGCATGGGCAGCTGTACCTGTACGCTGCATCCAAGCTCTGTTTGACTCAATGCCCAGGCGTATCAAGGCCATTATTACGGCCAGAGGTGCTTGTTCTGGGTACTGATTTCTCAGGATCTATGACCCAAATTGCGTGAAAATGTAATCATATGTCAGTTCTAGTATAATATATTTGTCCAGTGAATACCCGTTTATCATCTGCATTTCTTCTTGGTGTAGCAATTTTAATGGCCAGTAGTGTATCACACATTTGACATTAGTTCCAACGAAATGTAGTGTGCCACTTCACAGATTTGTGGTGAAAATCAATAAAACCCACAAAGTACAGGGACAGATTCCCGACTGGAAATCGAGGAAAAAAGTTCTATGAACATCTGTCCGGAAATACATCGTTGCCACGGTACATGGCGATGACGAATGACAGTTCCTTTGAAATGGTTCAAATGGCTCTGAGCACTATGGGACTTAACATCTATGGTCATCAGTCTCCTAGAACTTAGAACTACTTAAACCTAACTAACCTAAGGACACCACGTACATCCATGCCCCAGGCAGGATTCGAACCTGCGACCGTAGCTGTCGCGCGGTTCCGGACTGAGCGCCTAGAACCGCGAGACCACCGCGGCCGGCACAGTTCCTCTGACCGCACGCCGTGTGTTCCTTGTGTGTTGCGAGCTGTGTGATTGACGCAGCGTACTGTAAGCAGCAAAATGGTTCCGTATTCACGTCAGGAACAAGTCGAGATGTGTCTTCTAGCAATACACACATCAAAAGATGTTTTGCATCACCTCGGTTCCGAGAGTTCCGGAACCTGTACAGAAAATTGGAATAGAGATCAATATAAACATCATTTCCGTCCTTTTTAATGCTCATGAAAACGACACATTGCATTTCGTACCAGCTTACAGCGAGACCTTCAGAGTTGATTCTCCAGATTGCTGTACACACCGGTACTTCTAATACTCTAATACCCAGTAGCACGTCCTCTTGCACTGATAGATGCCTCCATTCGTCATGGCATACTATCCATAAGTTCATCAAGGCACTGTAGGTCCAGATTGTCCCACTCCTCAACGGCGATTCGGACATCCCTCAGAGTGGTTGGTGGATCACGTCGTCCATAAACAGCCCTTTTCAATCTTTTCCAGGCATTTTCGATAGGGTTCATGTCTGGAGAACATGCTGGCCACTCTAGTCGAGCGAAGTCGTTATCCTGAAGGAAGTCATTCACGAGATGTGCACGACGGTGGCGCGAATTGTCTTCCATGAAGACGAATGCCTCGCCAATATGTTGCGATATGGTTGCATTATCGCTCAGAGGATAGCATTCACGTATCGTACATCCGTTACGGCGCCTTCCATGACTACCAGCGGCGCACGTCGGCCCCACATAATGCCACCCCAAAACAGCAGGGAACCTCCACCTTGCTGCACTCGCTGGACAGTGTGTCTAATGCGTTCAGCCTGACTGGGTTGCCTCCAAACACGTCTCCGACGATTGTCTGGTTGAAGGTATATGCGACACTTATTAGTGAAGAGAACGTGATGCCAATCCTGAGCGGTCCGTTCGGCATGTTGTTGGGCCCATGTGTACCGCGCTGCATGGTGTCGTGGTTGCATAGATGGGCCTCGCCGTCGACGTCGGGAGTGAAGTTGCGCATCATGCAGCCTACTGCGCAAAAGTTTGAGTCGTAACACGACGTCCTGTGGCTGCACGAAAAGCATTATTCAACATGGTGATGTTGCTGTCAGGGTTCTTCCGAGCCATAATCCGTAGGTAGCGCTCATCCGCTGTAGTAGTAGCCCATGGGCGGCCTGAGCGAGGCATTCCATCGACAGTTCCTGCCTCTCTGTATCTCCTCCATGTCCGAACAACATCGCTTTGGTTCACTCCGAGACGCCTGGACGCCTCCCTTGTTCAGAGCTTGGCACAAAGTAACAATGCGGACGCTATCGAACCGCGGAATTGACCGTCTAGGTATGGTTGAACTACAGACAACACGAGCCGTGTACCTCCTTCCTGGTGGAATGACTGAAACTGATCGGCTGTCGGACCCCATCTGTCTAATGGGCGCTGCTCATGCATGGTTGTTTACATCTTTGGGCGGGTTTAGTGACACCTCTGAACAGTTAAAGGGACTGTGTCTGTGATACAATAGCCACAATCAACCTCTGTCTTCAGGAGCTTTGGGAAGCGGGGTGATGCAAAACTGTTTATTGTGTGTGTAGATACATGCCGATATACTCCTACCGTTTATTCGGCGTAGGAATTTGTTCCTGCTCATGCAACAGCAAGAGAAGAAGCTGTAATTCAGATCACCGAGGATAATGACGCGACTGAAGATTGTGGTCCAGCGAAGGAAACGTAACAACCTGTGGGAGATGGCTAAAAGTCTGTCGCAAGCGAGCACAACCATTTCAGATATGCGCTGAGCCAGTCACTTGACAGAAACAAGCGGTGGGCCAAAAATAGGAAATCTTCTCCTCATCACCTTTGGACAATGATCTTGAACAGAAAAAGATGACTAAGGAGGAGAAGGAAAACCGAAAGGAGGAGAGAGAAACAAAACAGGGTCATCTCCTTTAAAACGAAAATTGTTCGTAGCTTCTGAGAAAACTGATTCCAAAAAAGAAAATTGATTTTCTCAGGATTTGGATGTGATTTTGTTACTGTATACAGTATAATGAATGATGAGGTGAGGACGTTATCTCTGACACCACTGCGAACTCTTGCCCCAGCGAATTCGTACACTAATCTGTCTGCACGCTTTTGATGTCCAACTGCTATTGTGTCTGTTTTAAGAGTGAAAATGCAGGTGCTTGGATTACAATGAAATATTAAATGGGTTTTGATAGTTTTCCTTAATTGCGTACACCCAGCCAAACCTCGCTATGTTTAGCAGTGAGATAAAGGTCTAGTTGATCTGTGGAATAATTTTAGTCATAGAGTTTGTAGGAGTATTTGTGCACGTATTTATCTACTTCCTTGAGGGACTAACTTCGTGTTTCATGATTTCGCCATGGTTATTTATTTAAATTTATGGCTGGATGTCCTTCCTGTCACCTAAGTCGTCAGGTATGATGAGGGAAGGAGATCACGTGTGCTACCTGTCTGCAGATCATATAAACTTTGATCTGTATTTTAAGTGTTTGTGTATCACGTTTCATTAGGCGGCGATTGACATTCCGACGGCATTTGCCTAAACAACGGTAGGGAACCATCGGAAAACCACACATTGGTTTCTCGGTGTACAGACCTTAATCTCTTGTACAAACTCGATGCCAGTCTGGCTTAGCAGCCGGTTTTGTAAGCTAATAAACGACACAGTAACCTGAACGAACAAGCGGTAAGTACTTGCTGTGTGTGTATGAGGCGGAAGATGCAGCGGGATAGGCGTCATAATACTGTATGATTGTTTATTGTGGACAGAAATATACGCCAAACGTAGAGTATGTGCTTAATTAGTGATAAACAAAGGTTACCCGTAACAAAAATATGTCTGAAATGGCCGAGGGTAGTTCCAACAGGAGATGGAGCACAGGCAAATTGTGCGAATCGATTAATTGCATTCGCAAAAGATTTTAATTGGTCTGAAAATAATGCTCAGCTAATGCCGCCATTTGTATATGCATCGTTCGGAATTTACATGCAAAAACAAACACCCTTAAATAATTCCAGACTGGGTACACCGGAGTATGGGACCTTGGACTATGAAAAGTTTTACCCGTTTGAAAAAATCTTGATTCGTTTGGATTGTACGTGCGAAAGACATGTTTTTGTGTGACGTTTTTGAAGCGCGCAACTTCTAACTTTAAACTTGTACAAATCTGTTCAATCTCTGAATGAAGGAAGATAAACGGACAAAATCAAAGCGATTTTTTTTAATACAATAGACCTTATCCGTTGTCTAAATACGATCGTTTAAAGACAAGCTAAATTTACAACGTAAAATTCGTTCTTAAGTGAACTGAATGCGCGGAAACGGTTTAAAGTGCATCAAATAAATAGAAAATACATTGTAATAATAAAACTCCAAACGCACTTTGAAAAATATAGGTGACGTGTTTTACGCCGACACTTCTGTGTTTCAAACTTGTGGGAATCGGTTCAGATTTTGTAGGAAGGTAGAAAAGTACATGTAGTTCATGGCCATCCTGTAATTTTGTGAAAGCTTTATCCGTTGACACGATATAAGCAACCTGGTTCAAAAGACAATAAAAAACCTGTACCGGAATAGTCGTTGCCAGAGTCAACAAGATCTACATCGGTTGCCAAGCTGTGGCTGTCTAATGCCAGAATTAAGGTAAAGTAAAAGTTGGGAACCAGACTCAAAACTGCTCCTATCGTAGCACAAAAAAACGAATTTGTTGTGGGCAGAGTTAGAGATTTAAAAGAACGGAACTAGCTTTTAAACTAATTTGGCAGTTTGAAACACATTTAAATCAAAACATCTTGACACATTCGCGCTTTTTTACGAGTTAACCCTACTTCCCCAGCGCAGTGAGCGCTCCTAGACTCACCCTCAATTACATGTGTGGTGAGGCGTGTAAGAACAAATAGACATAGATTTATATGCTCCTGGAGAGCGGGCTGCAGCTACAATAGAAAGTAACCCAGATTGGAGATACAGACAGCCCATACTTTAATGACTGTTTCATCCACCTAAATGGTTGTTCTGATTATTTGTGGGATGGGAAAGATATTTTTGTTTTTCATGAGAGGCTAAAACAACAGTTTGTAAATGTGACGTAATATCACAGTTTTTCCAATGCTTAAACATATTTGACTGGAAACGCAATGCTATAATCAAAAATGATTTATTTTTCTTTTGCATTCCTGGACTCTTCTCGTAGTTCTTTCATCCACATGTTCCATCAGACTTATGCAATATTCGACAGGTATTTTTTTTCCATCCAGTTTAGGGTTATCAGTAAGGAGAACACAATTTTCATTTCAGAACACACCTTTCCATCAAATACACTGGCTTCACCACTTTCTTTCTGTAGAGAAAATGGCTTCCCCCCAGAGTCTTGCTTGCTGCTTATTTTCTAGCGTGCGGATGTAGAGAAGATTCAATGACAAGCGGCGCGTTTCGTCTCGGGATCGTGTACTTGGCGCGCAAGTGTTGCGGAGGTGCTCAACAAACTACAGTGGCACGCGCTACAAGAGAGTCGTTATGCATCACGAAGAAGTTTACTGTTAAAATTCCGAAAAAGTACTTTCCCGGATAAATCGGGTAATATATTACTTTCTCCCACATATGTCTCGTGAAATGGCCGGAACGAGAAAATAAAGAGAAACTAAACTTCATGCGGAGATTTACCGTCAGTCATTCTTCCCAAGAAAGCATGGGAAAGCAAAGGGGGGAAAAGTGGTACCCGAAGTACTCTTTGCCATACAGCGTAAATCTTGCTAAGTGAAGATGCAAGTATAGATGTAGAAGCTACAGTAATAAATCAGCATGCAAATTTCGTACTATTCTATTTAAACGTACAACGTAGGCTTTCACGGGCAGTACTGACTTCATTTGAAACTTCCCGGCTGATAGGCCGTGGTCGATGAACAAAACTTTCTCCTAACATTTCATCTCCGACTGCGGGAGAAATCACCAGGGGAGCGGCGAACTGCAACCAGAACTCGAGGCAGAGCTGAATATATAGGCGGTGTAGAGGGCACTACAGTTCATCACATGACATCGGCTACGAGATTATCCCTGGTAATGCCAACATTCTTAATTGAAACTAATCGATCGTTATTCTTACGGTGCAACGTTGACACCCAAATTTTATCTAATTCTCGCCAAAACCCCACACAAAAAAAGGTGTGATTAAAACCTTGGTAGACAGAGCATGCAAAATTTGTCAACCGACTTATAAGCTCAAACATGTACGGCCGACATTCGAAAAGAATGGTTATTCTAACAAGGAGATAAGGCATTTCGCCCAAGGGAGAGAATCTGTATCAACGAGAAGCAACGGCCGCCCGAGGGAAAGTTTCCCTTTCGTTCATTAGTAAGATTACAGATCGCACTAGAGTGTGTTGAGCAAATATGGCGTGGAAACTATCCTCAGTCCCAACAGGAAGATAAAAGAAAGTTTAAGAGCTCCAAAAGATATACTGAATCCTTTGGCAACACCGGGTGTATATAGAATTCCTTGTAGTTGTGGGCTGGTTTAGATTGATACGTACCACGAAAAGAAGTGATGATTGATACATACCACGAAAAGAAGTGTTAACATCTGTCTGGTTATGTACAAGGGGAACTGTCGCCTGGGACATACGGATAAATCGGCCGTAGCGGTACGTGTTTAGCAAGAGGGTGATCATGAAATAAAATTCAGTGAGACGAGCGTCATATCGAAAACATCGCATTATCAAGCGCACAGTTATGGAGATGCTATTGAAATTTATAAAACCGTAATAATTTCAACAGAAAAGAGGAAAGTGTTAAAATAGATAAAATTTGGGTGTCAACGTAGCACCGTAAGAGTGATGATCGATTGCTTTCAGTCCATCAGCCGACATCTCGCAGCCGACATCATATTGCGGACTGTGGTGCCCTTTACACTGCCCATATATTCGGCGTTCCCTCCAGTTCTGGTAGCAATTCGCCGCTTTACCTCTGAAGATGTTTCCCGCAGTCGGAGATGAAACGTTAGGAGAAAGTTTTACACATCGACAACGGCCTATCGGCCCGGAAGCTGCAAGTTAAGTCTATTTAAACAGTCTAATTATTGCTGAGAAACTCCTATGCGCGTCTACTTTTTAGTGGGTTTCACCAAATGCGACAACTAGTTTGCCTAAGGCTAATTAGTCATATTATATGAAGCGGACTCTTTCATCGGAAGTGCCTACGATGTCTGCTTATTCACACACCTTTCACTGACGATCGTCGTTTGGTAACATCGTCCAAATCACAACCTTCTCTAGCTTTTTGATGAGTTTCTGTTGGTGATAGACAGTAGTAACGTACACGAAACACAATTAGTATAAAAAGCAATATGAACAAAATCCTCTTCACGTAAAAATTGTATCTGATTTCTGCGTTTAGCTGTCATGATCAGTCGGTGCAGGAGACGATCTTATAGTGTATTTTTCTTATGAAAACCAAAGTTTTAGCACATTACTCGGTTATCAGTTTCGGCGATATAAATTGCCATCTTCAGATCCATAAAACCGGGCAGTGATAGTTACATCACACAATGATTTACTCCACTCTGTCACAACAGCAATGTAAAATGTGCAGAAGAAAGTCGAAGCATTACAATAATACGCCAGAAACGTAACCATACTCTAAGGAGACGAATTTCTTGTGCACATTCTACGTTCTTATTGTGACAGAGCGGTGTACATCATTTTATGATAGTACTACCACTGATCAGTTTTATGAACCTGAAGATGGCAGTTTACAGGGTGAGTCAAGAAGCAATTTACAAATTTGGAATGATACAGAAACTTATTGAGATAACTTACAGAATTGGTAATGTGTCAGTTTGCATCAAACAACCTCAAGTTCGATTCACGTAGTACATCAGTACCTCACTGCGCCACCATGAGCGCCAGTGTAGTGCACAGTTAAAAATACTACTTTCACTGGTGCAGAGCTGTGTGTTTTGGTGTCGTGAAATGAACTCTCCAACAACTGTTCGACGTAAATTTCGGACCGAACATGCTAAGGAACCTCCATGTAGGCCTACAATATAAACTTGGCACAACAACTTTGTTGAGACGTGTTGTTCACCACGACGTGATAAATCACCTGCCCTCATGTTGGTGATGATGTCGAACAGGTTAGAGAGAGTTTAGCATGCAGTCCACAAAAATCAACGCGACGTGCGTCTCGCGAGACTGGCATTCCACAAAAGGCTGTTTGGCGAGTACTGCGTAGGCGTTTATACTTATACCATACAGATTCACAATGGCACAGCACATTACTGACTCACGTAAGATTGCTCGTGGAGAATTCCGTGCTGAATCGTCAGCATTTCGTCAAGCATTTCATATCAGCAACATCTGCGGAATATGGGGCAGCGAAAATCTACACGCAACCCTGGAACACGTTCGTGACAACCCCAGAGTTAAGGTGTTTTGTGCACGTTGTAAAATGAACGTGTACGGCCTTTTCTTCTTCATGGAGAAAACTGTCACTAGTATTGTGTATCTGGATATGCTTTACAACTTTTTAATTCCACAGATAGATGAAGATGACTGAGATGGGTGGTTTACTACCAGCAAGACGGTGCACCACCTCGTTTCCTCACGGAAGGTCGAGGTTCCCTCAATAAACGCTTCCCATGACGGTGGATTGGCCGTGAAGGGCCAGTTGCATGGCCACCTCGCTTCCCAGACTTGACAGCACTGGATTTCCTTCTCTGGGCTTTCACTAAAGATCTTATGAATGTTTTCCCCTTGCCAAACAATTTAGCCGACCTGAAAAATCGGATCTATGCTGCGATTGCATAAATTACGCCCGATTTGTTGCAAGGAATGTTGGAAGAAATTGACTATCGGTGAGATGTTTGCCGCATCACAAATGGTAGTCACATCGATTCACAATGACACTTTTATGTGAAACTTGAGGTTGTTTGCTACGAAATGACATACATGCCGATTCTCTAAGTTATCTCCATAAATTTCTATATCATTTCAAATCGTAAAGCCCTTTCTGACTCGCCCTGTAGAATGCCGAAATAGTAATCCACTAATGCGTTAATATAGCGGTCTTGGCAAGCAAAGAAAAGGTTTTCATAAGAAGACTGCAGTACATATTTGATTCCTGTTATTACGCATCAGATATGAGCATAGTAAAAACACATTTTTGTGCCCAAAATATAATATGATACATTTTTAATAATCTTAACTGTTTTGTATCTGATTACCTAAGCATGTCGTCACGACCATCCCAAGAGCTGATCTGATTGTTACTGATGTCCAGATCCAATATACTGTCGTTACGACTGAGACGGGCACAGTCCGGTAAGGTTTGCAATCGATTGTGCTCGAATACGAGGACTGCAGGCTTGCGAATGTCCAGCTGCGGGTAGTCAGTGAGCGAATTATTTGAAGCGACGAGGAATTGGAGATTGTGAAGTTGGCTCAGCGCCGAACCCAGAGTGGTGAGCGCGTTATTCTCGACAGTGAGGAATTCGAGCTGCGGAAGGCCCGAGAAAGCCTCGTGGTCCTCGTCTAGACAACAGATGCCCGCGTCGTCCAGAGCCAGGTCGATGAGTTTCGGCATCGGTGGCAGCTGCCCCGCCAGCCGGCCCAGCCGCGAACCAGACAGCTCCAGCGTCTCCAGGAGCTTCATACCCGCCACGGCCGGGGGCACCGCCTCCAGCCCAGCGTAGCGCAGCGACAGCATTTCCAGAACGGGCATCTGAACGTCAGCATCTGTAACGCACCACCGTACACCGCGTCAGTTAAGAGTGGCGTAAACTGCACGCTGGAGAGGCAGAGAAAGCACAACGTTTATAAAGCAAATGCGTAAAGATGCGGTTGTCCACGGTGTGACAGCGGCTTGCGGCAGTGACAGGAACCCCCACGACGAATAGGGCTGCCTGCTCGCGCATCCGCAGTTTGAGTTTGGGCTGCGAAGCGCGGCTGGTGCGAACGCCGTTGCAGCACTGGTGCACCGCAGCGACGGACCTAGTGCCGTCGCATGATGCCTAGGCAAAGAGAACTGGAACGAGACACTCAGCAGGCAAGGCGGTGCTCGCCGTCTTTTTCTACATCCGAGGTCTGATACTCATCCAGTTCCTCGAGCACGGAAAAACCATGTGACGGGAACCGTGAGACACTGCGTAACCCACCCAAGTTCATCGAGAGCAAACGGCCTGACCTCCTCACGGAGGGAGTGAGTCGGGTCCACGATAACGCGCGTCCACACGTGTTTGTAGTGTCTTGGACGAATGGACTCACCAGGCTTACGACGCACGGCGTACGGACAAACGCCAATCACATGCTTGGAGGCAGATTCTCCTTTCGTTGCTGAAGACCACGTCGTGGCATTCTATCTTCCAAGTGATCCTCTGACAGCACTAGTCGAACCCTGCACGTCGATGCTTGTGGAAGATGGGCTAGAGGTTTGCGTACCCGTAGTCCCGCTACTAATAAAATGGTTCACAACAATTCGTGCTGACACGTCTGGGCTCATAAGCCCTCTTATCTGTGTTATGGTAGCTGTTCGATCTGCCACTGCTGTCTTACTATACGATGATCCTGGGTGGCTCACGTGCATATCCAGAACCTCGTACATGGGTGTGAGAGTTTCACATGATCACTGACACCAGCATCGTTGCGGAACTGACGCAACACGTCCAACTTGTGTGGCAATTCTCTGGAAGAACCGTCCCGTCACCCGGAAGGCCACAGTTTAAACTCTTTCAAAATGGTTCAATTGGCTGTAGGAATCAAAAGTGAGTCTCCGTGGCATGGTTGCCCGCTTGTTTCACACATTTGCACCACACTCAGCCTCCTGTCTGTGAGCATTCACTATCAAAGTTCAAATGGTTCAAATGGCTCTGAGCACTATGGGACTTAACATCTGTGGTCATCAGTCCCCTAGAACTTAGAACTACTTAAACCTAACTAACCTAAGGACATCACACACATCCATGCCCGAGGCAGGATTCGAACCTGCGACCGTAGCAGTCGCGCGCTTCCGGACTGCGCGCCTAGAACCGCTAGACCACCGCGACCGGCACTATCAAAGGGTAGACGCAGCTGGTCCTCTGGTAGCTAAGCCACTACGCTCTCATACGGACGACTATGAAACCATTATTAGTGCATCTATTATACCCCAGGTGGCATATGCTGCCATCAGATGAAAATCAACGTCGTCTTAGCAGGTGTACTAACTTTTTTTCTGGCAGTGTATGTAGTGTCTGGTATTACTAAAACTAGTATTTCAGTGTGTTTTATTCCAACATTTGTTTAGTTGCAGTTGTTAAGGTTGGCCAATTGGTACACAGTTGTACAATTTTTTATCTTATTGCTTGGCGGAATCGCGCGACCACTACAGTCCCAGGTTCGAATCCTGCCTCGGTCATGGATGTGTGTGATGTCCTTAGGTTAGTTAGGTTTAAGTAAAGTTCTATGGGACTGATGACCTCAGATGTTAAGACCCATAGTGCTCAGAGCCATGTGAAGCATTTTTATTGCTTGGCACTATGACAAAATAACGTGTTGGATAAGACACAGAGGCAGTCAGCCAGTGGCAGACATACTGAACAGGATGGAGGGGATATTGAAAGTTTTGCGCGGAACTGATACTGAAAGGATCAGGAGACTTACGTCGGTGGCTCAGGAGAATCCAGACGCATCTGATTGTAAGAACTATGTTAGTTCTGAACTTTGCTCTCTTTCGAGAGTATACCGCAGTCTCGAAGATTTCCGTATGGTGAACTGTTAGACATTTGAGCATTCACTGCGTTCATCTCGCCAGGATATATTTACGCAAGTGGCGTTGTACTCGAGCAGTAAGGTTGTGTAGACGGATACAGGAACAGTTAGGACACTTTTTCGCAAATTTTGAGCGAGATTTTCAGTTTGGCCGGGAAACTGACTGCTGCTGAAGTGGCAGAGATAATTGGTGTCACTGATAAACTACAGCTACTACATGAACAACAGCAGTTTTTGTGTCACCTAGTTTCATTGGTGAAATCCAACTCCAGCTACTTGAATTTAATTAGAACACGGCTACGTGGTCTGCTAGGACTTTATGATCTTGAGATTAACGTAAACTGAGCTGTTTTGCAGGGACGTGTGTTTGGTCTCTATACCAAATCTTTTTTTTGTGTGTGTGTGAAATCTTATGTGACTTAACTGCTAAGGTCATCAGTCCCTAAGCGTACACACTACTTAACCTAAATTATCCTAAGGACAAACACACACACCCATGCCCGGGGGAGGACTCGAACCTCCGCCGGGATCAGCCGCACAGTCCATGACTGCAGCGCCTGAGACCGCTCGGCTAATCCCGCGCGGCTGACCAAATCTGACGAGCCAAATTTCAGGTGAAATCTAATCACACTTTTAAGTTCCCCTCCAAAGAACAATTATAGTTCCAATCAGGCAGCCTGTGTTCAAATCTGAACTTCCACTTTCAATTGCATCTATAGCTTGATCACTGCTAACTAGCTCCCATTCATTAATAACATCCATCCAGAATGAACTTTTCACCCTGCAGCTGGTTTGCGATGATATGAACCTTCCTGGTAAATTAAACCTGTGTGCCAGACCTAGACTCGAGCTTGGGACGTTTACCTTTCGTCGGCAACTGCTCTACAGGCTGAGCTATCCAAGTGCGATTCCCAACCCATGCCCACAGCCTTACTTCTGCCTGTACCTCATCTCCTACCTTCCAGACTTCACAAAAGTTCTCTTGCGAAACTTGGAAGACTAGCACTCATGGAAGAAAGGATATTACGGAGACACGGTTAACCACAGAATGGGGGATGTTCCCAGAATGAATTTTTCACTCTGCAGCAGAGTGTGCGCTGATATGAAGCTTCCTGGCACATCAAGCCACGTGTCCGCTGTATCCTTTCTTCCAGGAGTGCTAGTCATGATAGGAGAACTTCTATGAAGTTTGGTAGGTAGGAGATGAGGTACTGTTAGAAAAAAAGCAGTGAGGCTGGTCGTGAGTCGTGCTTTGGTAGCTCAGACGACAGAGCATTTTCCCGCGAACGGCAAAGGTCCCTCCTTCGAGTTTCGGTCCAGCATACATTTCTAATTTGCCGGGAAGTATCAGCAACGTCACCGTTAGTACTATCCTGATCAACAGTCCTCAAGAATTAAATCACAGTTCTCACTCTGGCAGGCCATTGTCGATTTTATTTTTACTATCACCTTCCAGCTTATAATCTAAAGAACCGTTCACTGTTCAAAATTTCCTGAGAAATCTAGACACCACTGAATATTTCACATTCACTAACCATATGTTGACGCTGGGGAACGTGCTTTGACTTCGGTGATCATTGCACGATGCGACATCCATGTCACTGGTCTCAAACCTTTTGGGTCAAATTGAAGCAGGCGATAGTGGATCCACAACCGATTACATTGAGATAGGGAACCAATGGTCGGAAATCCGTTTGCATTGTGTTACGGACACAGAAAGTTCACACCACCTAACAACAACGTAGTCAATAGTAACTGATCAAAGCGATGGCTACCAGTCTCAATGGACGTCAGCCCTGTCTCGAGTGAGGACAATCCCCACGCCACTCACATCGTTGACCATCAGCAACGATTCTCTGTCAATGTATGGGCTGGCGTCCTTCAAGATCACGTATTAGGCTCTTACTTGCTGCCTGCCTGTTTGACTGTTCCACGTTACTCGGTGTTCCTGCGAGATGTGCTGCCAAAGTTCTTGGAGACTGTAGGCGTTGTTGTCCGCGAAAGGATTGTGATGTCAACACGACAGTGTACCAGCCCACTCCGATGTTAGGTCAGTGAGCACCTGAAGAACACTTACCCTCATCGTTGGATTGGAAAGAGAGATTGTGTCCCTTGGCCAGGGCCACTGCCGGGTCTCACACTTCTGGAGTTTTTCCTCCGGGGCTACATCAAGACGTTGGTGTATGACACCCCTTAGAAACGTATGAAGTCCTACTTGCTAGGGTCCAAGCTGCCTGTCTCCTGGTACCAGGGATATTTGAGAGAGTGCGGCAGAACTTCATGCATTGAGACTGGCATTCCTCACTTTGAACAGTTTCTATGAGCTATATTGTTGTTATGTGGTGTATGCTTTCATAACACAATAGAATTGGTTGTGGACCAACTATCACCTGTTTCAATTTGACCCAAAAGGTTTGAGACACACAGTATGATATGACGACTGAAGGAGGTGTGGACAAAAAAGTGCTCCATCACTCCTCTTCACATCCAAATATCCAATTATCTGCGTTTTTGCTGGTAATTTTAGGAATCTGACAGTGAGGGGTTCAACCGATAACAGTTAATGGTGAATCACAGACTCTAAGACTTATTACAGAAGTTATTACTCGTTCCAATCCAGTCTAACAAAAGTCAGTTTTAGAAGCTTCCTGTATCGCACAATACAGCATTAATAGCTTCACATTAAAACCTTATGACCGTAAGAACCTTGGGTGAGTGATTAGAACTAATATCTTAGCTAGCGGGGCTGAGCACCGACAACGACCGACTTCTGCTGTCAACTCCCTATTACTCTTCTTAAAAGAAGAATGTGCAGCGAATAGTTAGCCCGAATCAGCCAATGGCAGAAACTGAAGGGCATGAAGAGAATTTTGAAAGTTTAGCTTGAAACTGACATTGGGAGAACGAGCGGACTTCGGTCGAGGGACTGCAGGCAGTGGACTCATATCGGCGCATCTAGTAGGTGCTGAACATCTGTTGTGACGTGGACGTGAAGCAGCCCTGTACTGTGGTCCTGGACGATTTTGTTGTCGTTACATGCACACCATCCATTTTTCAGACACACGTTCAGAGGACCTTTTTCCTCCAATCCCAGTCAGGAATCAGTCCCGGCAGTTTGTCAGTTCTATTTTAGTTCAGCCTTTATAATTCTCAATCTGTGGTGTCCTAAGCAGTAAGCTTGCAAACAATGTCATGAATGTAACACATACATCGACGTGGGAGGATATAGGATCCTCACAAACCCCTGATTTAGTTTTTTTGTAGAAAAACATTGTACGTCCTTTAGCTGCAACAGCAGTGTGATGCGGTGAGCTTTGCACTGTGACACTTTTATTCTTTTTGGGCACATAACTTTACAATTGTCAAATTATCTTTGAAACGAAATGATAGGGATAAAACTTCTCTGGAGTTGGAAGCCTTCATTTCTGCTGAAGTTTCAGTTTTGTTTGTCTTAGAGTTCCTATTGTTGTAATATGTTCCTGCAGTACTTCAAATAACGAAACCTATGTAAAAAAAATTACCCATTGTGGTAGTTGTTGCGATTCCTCTCACTGTCGCTGTTAGTGTTTTTACTGTGGCAGAATCGACACCTTTTTGTCTGATCAGGGAGTTTTCCAGTATAAACTGGAACATAAAGTGAATGAATTGCAAAGCCAAATATTTTGAGTCCGCATTTCCTTACTTTTCTGGGACAGGACTCCGAAGCAGGACTCCGAAGCAGAGGAATTGTTCATGTAGCTGTTAAAGTTTCATCGGGATGTATGCTTCGTCGACAGTTTCCTATCTGAAGTTCCCAAATGTAGTGGAATGCTGCCATATTGTCACTTTTGCTTCTGGCCTTTCTGATTCGTTGGTCATTTAATATCAAGTGTCTTCGCTAGTCTGCTAACTAAAGGTGTAGCTAAGCAGGTAGGATTGCTGAAGCACATGCCAGTTTCTCTCAATATCAGCAGTAATCAAGGGTCCAATGACGGCATGCATTTCCTCAATGGAAACATGGTATTACACTCTAAGACGAAAAAAAACGACGCATCACGAAGCAATTATCCGGATGGGATGGAAATCGGTAGATGTGATCTACATCTACAGACAAACAAATGATTACAGTTTCAGAAAAATTGGATCGTTTATTCAAGAGAAAGAACTTCACAGATTGACCAACTCAATAATTCGTTGGACCACCTCTGTGCCTTATGCAACCAGTTATCCGGCTTGGCACTGACTGATAGACTTGTTGGATGGCCTCCTGAGTGATACCGTGCCAAATGCTGTCCAATACGCGTAGAAATCCCGAGGTGGTTGCAAGGCCCTGTCCATAATGCTTCAAACATTCTCCGTTGGGGAGAGAACTGGCGTCGTTTCTGGCCAATCTAGGATTTGGGAAACACGAATAGAAGGTGTAGAAACTCTCACCGTGTGAGGGCGAGCGTTATCTTCCTGAAATTTAAGGCCAGGTTGGCTTGCCATGAAGGGCAACAAAACTGGGCGTGGAATATCGTCGACGTACCGCTGTGCTGTAAGGGCGCCGCGGATGGCAACCAAAGGGGTCTTGCTGTGAAATGAAATGGTACGTCAGACCATCACTTCTGGTTGCAGGAGCGAATGGCGGTCGTCATTCACGTTTTTATCCCACTGCTGTCTGGAGCGACGCCAGGCATGTCTTCGCTGGTCGTCGGGGTTCATTTCAAAACGGAACTCATCACTGAAGACAATTCTACTCCAGTCACTGAGATTCCAGGCCGAATGTGAGCAACACCACTAAAGAGAGAATTGGCGTACAGAGCAAGGGCCCAGTAAGCTGAGCACCCTGTCTGTCAGCCGCCTGTTGACGGTGCTTGTGGTCACTGATGCACCAACTGATAAACGATAATGATGAATCTGGGGCTCTGAGTGCCTCTCTGACGACTGCTCGTTCGTCTCGTTCTGTCATCCCTCTCGACCGAACGCTTCCTTCTTGACGCTGTCTTCGGCGACGGTTCACCCGTTCCTGCCAACATCATCGAATAGTGACATCGCACCTACTCATATGTCGAGCGATTCGCCAATTACTCCAACCGGCTTCATTCAGCCCGATAACACTGCCTCGCTCAAATGCTGACGTCTGCTTATACTGTTCACACGCCTGTCTGCGAGGCATAGTTATTGTCCAGCTGAGTACATGGTATGAAATTCGCAAAGGCTTTATGCCCCGGTATCGACATATCCCCTGTTCACTATCGTTGCCAACTGTGCGGTGAAGTTGCGTTGCAGGATCACACATTCATCAATCAGCCTCCAAAGTTTACAGTTTTGTATTTTCTGTCGATATCTGTACAAATATCGATTTGTAACCAATTTACGTCAACAGTGATAGTTACACCTTGGGGAAGCAATTCGTAGTACACAACGCCGCCAGAACTGCAATGGTCGTTTGTTCACGAGCCAGTTGATGACGACCAAGCGGAAATGCACATATTGCCACCTGCTGACTTTGTGATTTTGGCTTAGAGCATATGGTACTCATACACCTGATTTTTGAACCGTCCCCATTACATGCAGAAGTCGCACGACGGTACAGTAGTCACAGTTCATCACATTTGGCAGTTCTCGAGTACACATCGTGAAACATTATGGATTAATGCATTGAAATGGTTTTCATCAACCCCCGGAGGTCTTCCTGAACATATAGGATCACTAATGTCACTCCTTAAAACGAGAAAATCAAATTCTTGCCGTGCTCTGCCCAATGGCATTATCCTCATTTTCTCTGCCTCGTGATGGCTGGGTGTTGTGTGCTGTCCTTAGGTTAGTTAGGTTTAAGTAGTTCTAAGTTCTAGGGGACTGATGACCATAGATGTTAAGTCCCATAGTGCTCAGAGCCATTTGAACCATTTTTGAACATGCATTTTTATGAGAGACGGTTACACTGCGATCTCCTGCACCAGTTGGAATTTTTATAATATTGTGTTCTCGACTTCTGCACTGTGGTGGTGGTGTTTCACTCCACTGAGCTCCATCACTACCAATAAAGCAACCAACACTTCCGTAACCTGTTTCATCGATTCTTCACTCCTTTCTTCAGTAGGGATGTTAGAAGACGAGGATTTATTTAGTCTGGCGACCATCGGTTTCTGAACAAAGAGAGCTTCATTTGCTGACCATTCAGAAATTATCGATTCACAATTTTCGAACACTGGCGCTGAGGTAAGGTAACCATGTTTTAGTTCTTACAGGTAATATAGTAGCCATACTGTGAGTAAGGATAAAAGTACTTTCCATAAATTTTCAGCTCATAAACCTTAACTTATGCTCAGAAGGAACGGTTTTAGCACAAAGAATATTCGGTTGTAGCTTTCATAATAGTGTATTAGCTTTCATAGTAATATATTAGACTTTAATG
The DNA here is from genome assembly GCF_023864345.2 of Schistocerca serialis cubense. Taxonomy (NCBI): domain Eukaryota; kingdom Metazoa; phylum Arthropoda; class Insecta; order Orthoptera; family Acrididae; genus Schistocerca; species Schistocerca serialis. Next base: position 507,120,676 of record NC_064639.1, read on the forward strand.
CTGGGTAGAGTACAAGTGCGTCTGAACACACAGTGCGCCGGACAGTCCCAACAATGGACCTCCGCAGCCGACGACCCACGCGTGTGCCAATGGTAACATCACATCAGCAACTACGACTGAAATGGGCACCTGACCATCGGCCCTGGACGTTGGTGCAGTGGCAGAGTGTTGTATGGTCTGATGAATCCCGATTCCTTCTTCATCATGCCAACTGGAGTGTGCGAATCCGCCGTCTTCCATGGGAACCTCTTCTTTGCACCTGTACTGCTGGACGAAAACATGCTGGCATCGAATCCATTACGCTCTGGGGGACATCACGTGAGCTTCCATGGGTCCAGTGGAGCTCGTGCAAGGTACCGTGAGTATCGTACAATGGTTGCAGACGACGTACGCCGCTTCATGACGGTCGTGTTTCCCGATGAAAATGGCATTGCCGGCCGCTGTGGCCGAGCGGTTCTAGGCGATTCAGTCCGGAACCGCGCAGCTGCTGCGGTCGCAGGTTCGAATCCTGCCTCGGGCATGGATGTGTGTGATGTCCTTGGTTTAGTTAGGGTTAAGTAGTTCTAAGTTCTAGGGGACTGATGACCTCGGACGTTAAGTCCCATACTGCTTAGAGTCATTTGAACCATTTGAACAGTGGCATTTTTCAACAAGATAATGCACCATGTCACAAAGCTAGGAGAGTGATGGAGTGGGTCGAGGATCACAGTGGCGAGTTCCAATTCATGTGTTGGCCCCCAACCAGCCAGATCTGAACCCGATAGAACACATGTGGTATGTGATTGAACGTGGCTTCAGAGCTCACCGTTCCCGCCTCTCGACAATTTGCAGGAATTAAGTGACTTGCGTGCAGATGTGGTGCCAACTCCCTCCAGCGACCTACCAAGGTCTCATCGCTTCCATGCCACGACGCGTCGCCCTTATTATCCGGGCCAAAGGTGGACATACCGGATATCAGGTAGGTGGTCACAGTGTTCTGGCTGATCAGTGTTGTTGTATTACTTATTAATGACATGAAATTTTGTGCCGAACCAGGATTCGAACCTGGTCTCCCACTCACCGCAGACAGTCGCTTTAACCCTTTCGGCTATCCGTACATGCCCTCCAGACTGATCCAAACTTCCACATGTCACATTGGCTACATCCCTATACCACAGTCCCCTGCATTCATCACTTAATACTCGCAGCTAAATGTAATTTATCCATTCGTAACACAGATGAGCGAATTTATTTCGAATTAATTTCGGACGTCTGCCAGTCATCATTAATGTCTGTTATCAAGACATACAAGTAAATATTACACTGGCGCCCAAAAATAAAGCAACAAACCTCTGTTTCCCCGTCCTGTGTCTAATTCTTGATATAACCATATAAGCTGTCAACAGATATAATGTTCTGCACGGAAGATGGCATTCCTGTCAACGGACAACCACGCCGACGATGACGTCAGGGTACCTATCAAACGGCGTAGGGTTTGTCGGGAAGTCCCACATCCACAATCGCTGTGTAGATAGCCACAGCCGGTAGAGTACGGCACAGAGAAGATGCATATCGGACTCTGCAGTGGAGGGCCATAGGAAAACAGCCGAAAACTGATGTGGCCAAGGAATTAATGTGAATTGTTCTGTTGTTTCTCGAATGTGGCGACAGCTTATACTGATCCAAAATGAATCCCGAAGATCAGGGCAGGGCCGATCACGTGTGACATCAGAGTGAGAGAACCGTTATTTGGCAGAGTAAGGGCACGACCGTATCGCGTCACCATTGCACAGCAACTAGCATCTGACATCGCAACATCCACTGGACGATTTGTATCGAGGCAAACGGTGTAGAGAAGGCTCCGGGAGAATGGCCTTCACCGTCGGAGACCTGCTCTATATATATGTCTGACTTCATAGAAGGGAACGTCTAGAGTGGAGTTGCCAGCGTGCCACCGGGGCGAACAGTGGGCCAATGTTCTTTTCACGGATGAATACCATATTGGAGTGCCTGTGTTATTCTGGTTACGCATGGTTGACGACATATGGAAGTCTGGGCCTGGCCGCGAGTCGTGCGCGGATAGACAAATGGTAAGGCGACACCTGGCGGCCGGCCGGAGTGACCGAGCGGTTCTAGGCGCTTCAGTCTGGAACCGCGCGACCGCTACGGTCGCAGGTTCGAATCCTGCCTCGAGCATGGATGTGTGTGATGTCCTTAGGTTAGTTAGGTTTAAGTAGTTCTAAGTTCTAGGGGACTGATGACCTCAGAAGTTAAGTCCCATAATGCTCAGAGCCATTTTGAACACCTCGCGATAAGAGGGAAATCCGGGTTCGAGTCCCGGTGCAACACAAATTTTCATTGTCGTCATTCCATCCTACATCTGAAGGTTGTCCTTATTCGCAATTGCGACTTCACTTACTGTATTTCACAGATGAGTTCCATCCTGGTCTGGAGAGTGATTCTGGACGGATTCGCTTCACAGATGAGTCGCGACTTGGTCTGGAGAGTGATTCCGGACGGAATCGCATCTGGAGGGAACGTGGAACACGATTCCGAGACCCAAACATTGTGGAAAGAGATCGATAGCGGAGAGATCCCTAATGGTGTTGGCTGTGATTAAGTTGACCACTGGAACACCTCTTCATCAAATTATATGGGTAAATTGGCAAGGCTTTGCTGTCAGGTATCGCGACGAGATCTTGGGACCTCATGTGCGATTGTTGCGGGGTGCTGTTGGCCCAGTCTTCGTACTAGTGGATGATAATGCTCGACCTCATAGAGCATGAGAGGTTGATGTTTTTTTGTTGAATACATTGAAACTTATTTCTACTAATGAACCCGTTTCAGCGTTGAATACCGGATTACTGAAGTCCCAGAACTTATACTCGTAGCTCCTGGAGCTAAAGTGCTTCAGGCGCGTGACGTTTTCCATCATGTGAAGGCTCACTATGCAGTTACTGCATGCATGACGTGGCCTGCTTGCTCCCCCGATTTGAATCTCATAGAGCATGTCTGGGATGCCTTGGGAGACGGGTTGCATCACATGAGCGTCCACCAACCACTCTCCAAACTTGCGAGCAGCTCTGCAGGCAGAATGGACGTTATGCCTCAACATGATATTGATGACATCGTTCACAGCATGCCCCGTCGTTGTCAGCCTTGTACTACAGCCAGTGGTGGGCACACCTTATACCGAACACATTAATAAGTTGTCGGAATGTGTCTGCAAATCCGTTAAGTTGGAAAAAACGGAGAACATTTTTGTCTTTCGTTACGCATGTCGCAGTTGTTTACGTTCTGTATTCTTTACATTCTTTCTACTGCACTGTCACCTGTTTATTCTGTTTTGTAGCAAAATAAACGCTACTTTGGAAAATTTTCGTTTGTTCTTTAATTTCTGACACCAGCGTACATCCGAGGCGGTTGCAAGACGATAATATCATTTGTCTCGACTTCTTGTAGTCGCGTCCTCACTGGTGTGAGAATACAGAGTAAAGCTGTGAGCATTAAGTGACAAATGTAGGGGACTGGTACAAAGATGCAGGTAGGGTGACAAATGGAAGTTTGAGTCGTTCTGGGAGGCTTGTACAGATAGGCGAAGGGGTTCAGGCGACCGCTCGCTATGAGCAGGAAATCCGGGATCGGGTTACGGTCCAGCACAAATTTTCATGTTACTAATACGTAATATATCTATATCTAACTTAGCTGATGCCAAGATATTTGCAGTCAGCGAATTTATTTAGAAAAATAATTGGTTTGACTTGCACTGATTAATGTTTCGCCCGACGAAAGTTTATTGTATTTCTAAGCTCTACACAAAACATAAAATTAGGTAAACTCATTTTAAGGCATTTTATTGAGAAAATGGAAGTTTGCTGTGCGCAAAACCCAAAACAGGAGCACTAATTGGCATTACGAGAAAAATAAAATCGTTTTCTTAACTTACATACATACCTTCTGGAAATTTTCCTATGTAAGCATATGCAATTCTGAAGTCCTTCATCTTCGGCATCATTCCCAGTTTCAAGTGCGTGCTGTTGTTCTCGTTCCTCCTAAGCGTAAATTTCTCCACACTTGTGTTTCCCAAATACTGGATGTTAGCCAGCGATATCCTGCAGGGTATCTCCATCTTGTTGAATACATTGAAACTTATTTCTACTAATGAACCCGTTTCAGCGTTGAACACCGGATTACTGAAGTCCCAGAACTCATACTCGTAGCTCCTGGAGCTAAACTGCTGCAGGCGCGTGACGTCTTCCATCATGCGAAGGCTCGCTATGCAGTTACTGCACCTGGCGCGTAAGACAGAAACAAGAAAATTACCGCTCTGCGCAGGTTTCACAGAGTACATGTACACTCATTAATACACTTCACATGCTGATATTAAGAATCAGAAGAAAACAAAGGTTTCGAGAAAACTGTAACCTCGATACCGATATTATCTGCGGTTATCTAAATTTTTGGTCTGCTTATGTCTAATGTAACTCCCATATAACTATGCTGTTTGCTATAACATCCATGTAAATGTTTCATCCATTACTTATGTCCACTTGTGTCAGTTTAATTGATCTGTGGATGTAATTTTAAAAGTAATGTTCTGAAAAGGAATGGGAATTTTAAAACTTTACTTGTGACGCTAGTTCATGCAAAGAGAACTTATAATAATGTAAAAGATAGAGGGAAGTCCGTCTGCAAGGAAACTGGTTTGGCAATAATAGAAAAGGTGGATCTGATGAGTTGGATTTTGCGAGGTGCACTCAGCTCTTGTGAGGGCAATTGAGGACCTCTTTGATTGATAGTAGCGGCTTCTCTTTCTGCAAGAGCGGTACTCACTTTGTGGGCTGCACTTTCATGGCTGCATTGTTTCTTGTTTCACATATGTATTTCACTTTCGTTTAGGAAGACATTGGGCTCATATATTGATTATTTCAACCACCTGTGATTAATTTGTTATGATCGATTGTGTGACACTCTGGCTGTAATACTCATAAATGCTCTAGCTGACGTGAGTTTTGACATAGGTGGATGAAAATGAAATGATCGTATGGCACTGTTGACCGGGACGTCTCATTAGGGTTCGGCCGCCAAGTGCAAGTCTTATTTCATCCGGTGCCACACTGGGCGGCTTGCGGCAGATGATAAGGATGAGGATGAAATGATGATAGGGGCAACACTACACGCAATCGGAGAATCTCTCCGACCCGGCCGGGGCAAGCACGTAACCACTCAGCTAAGCAGGCGGAAGCCATAGGTGGATTACCTTGTCTATAAAATGCTGAGAGCGGTCTTTGATCTGTTCTTTTACTGTTGGAATGCTGAGTTTTGCGTGTAAGTACACCATTCTTTCCCAGCACGGGACATTGAGAATCAGTCTGAGACATCTACGCTGCCAGAAAAAGAAATTGTGCACCCTTTTAGAGGTTTACAATTCACTCAAGACTCATTGTTGCAACAGTGCCTATGAAATTATTACATTTACAGATCAGTAGCACAAGCGGTTCTGAGGTACCAGGTATCGACCCATGCTGCAACACCTATATTAAGCCGTGGTGTAGCCTCCACAGGTGGTAGTGCATGTACTGACTCTGGCATCCGGTCAGTCGTCCAGATAGCGAAAACTGTCCGGGGGTACATTATCCTTTTTTTTTTTTTTTTTTTTGGTCATCAGTCTACTGACTGGTTTGATGCGGCCCGCCCGAATTCCTTTCCTGTGCTAACCTCTTCATCTCAGAGTAGCACTTGCAACCTACGTCCTCAATTATTTGCTTGACGTATTCCAATCTCTGTCTTCCTCTACAGTTTTTGCTCTCTACTGCTCCCTCTAGTACCATGGAAGTCATTCCCTCATGTCTTAGCAGATGTCCTATCATCCTGTCCCTTGTCCTTATCAGTGTTTTCCACATATTCCTGCCACGGTGGTCTAGCGGTTCTGGCGCTGCAGTCCGGAACCGCGGGACTGCTACGGTCGCAGGTTCGAATCCTGCCTCGGGCATGGGTGTGTGTGATGTCTTTAGGTTAGTTAGGTTTAAGTAGTTCAAAGTTCTAGGGGACTTATGACCTAAGATGTTGAGTCCCATAGTGCTCAGAGCCAACCACATATTCCTTTCCTCTCCGATTCTGCGTAGAACCTCCTCATTCCTTACCTTATCAGTCCACCTAATTTTCAACAATCGTCTATAGCACCACATCTCAAGTGCTTCGATTCTCTTCTGTTCCGGTTTTCCCACAGCCCATGTTCACTACCATACAATGCTGTACTCCAGACGTACATCCTCAGAAATTTCTTCCTCAAATTAAGGCCGGTATTTGATATTAGTAGACTTCTCTTGGCCAGAAATGCCTTTTTTGCCATAGCGAGTCTGCTTTTGATGTCCTTCTTGCTCCGTCCGTCATTGATTATTTTACTGCCTAGATAGCAGAATTCCTTAACTTCATTGACTTCGTGACCATCAATCCTGATGTTAAGTTTCTCGCTGTTCTCATTTCTACTACTTCTCATTACCTTCGTCTTTCTCCGATTTACTCTCAAACCATACTGTGTACTCATTAGACTGTTCATTCCGTTCAACAGATCATTTAATTCTTCTTCACTTTTACTCAGGATAGCAATGTCATCAGCGAATCGTATCGTTGATATCCTTTCACCTTGTATTTTAATTCCACTCCTGAACCTTTCTTTTATTTCCATCATTGCTTCCTCGATGTACAGATTGAAGAGTAGGGGCGAAAGGCTACAGCCTTGTCTTACACCCTTCTTAATACGAGCACTTCGTTCTTGATCGTCCACTCTTATTATTCCCTCTTGGTTGTTGTACATATTGTATATGACCCGTCTCTCCCTATAGTTTACCCCTACTTTTTTCAGAATGTCGAACAGCTTGCACCATTTTATATTGTCGAACGCTTTTTCCAGGTCGACAAACCCTATGAAAGTGTCTTGAATTTTCTTTAGCCTTGCTTCCATTATTAGCCGTAACGTCAGAATTGCCTCTCTCGTCCCTTTACTTTTCCTAAAGCCAAACTGATCGTCACCTAGCGCATTCTCAATTTTCTTTTCCTTTCTTCTGTATATTATTCTTGTAAGCAGCTTCGATGCATGAGCTGTTAAGCTGATTGTGCGATAATTCTCGCACTTGTCAGTTCTTGTCGTCTTCGGAATTGTGTGGATGATGTTTTTCCGAAAGTCAGATGGTATATCGCCAGACTCATATATTCTACATACCAACGTGAATAGTCGTTTTCTTGCCACTTCCCCCAACGATTTTAGAAATTCTGATGGAATGTTATCTATCCCTTCTGCCTTATTTGACCGTAAGTCCTCCAAAGCTCTTTTAAATTCCGAGTCTAATACTGGATCCCCTGTCTCTTCTAAATCGACTCCTGTTTCTTCTTCTATCACATCAGACAAATCTTCGCCCTCATAGAGGCTTTCAATGTACTCTTTCCACCTATCTGCTCTCTCCTCTGCATTTAACAGTGGAATTCCCGTTGCAGTCTTAATGTTACCACCGTTGCTTTTAATGTCACCAAAGGTTGTTTTGACTTTCCTGTATGCTGAATCTGTCTTTCCGACAGTCATATCTTTTTCGATGTCTTCACATTTTTCCTGCAGCCATTTCGTCTTAGCTTCCCTGCACTTCCTATTTATTTCATTCCTCAGCGACTTGTATTTCTGTATTCCTGATTTTCCCGGAACATGTTTGTACTTCCTCCTTTCATCAATCAACTGAAGTATTTCTTCTGTTACCCATGGTTTCTTCGCAGCTACCTTCTTTGTACCTATGTTTTCCTTCCCAACTTCTGTGATGGCCCTTTTTAGAGATGTCCATTCCTCTTCAACTGTACCGCCTACTGCGCTATTCCTTATTGCTGTATCTATAGCGTTAGAGAACTTCAAACGTATCTCGTCATTCCTTAGTACTTCCGTATCCCACTTCTTTGCGTATTGATTCTTCCTGATTAATGTCTTGAACTTCAGCCTACTCTTCATCACTACTATATTGTGATCTGAGTCTATATCTGCTCCTGGGTACGCCTTACAATCCAGTATCTGATTTCGGAATCTCTGTCTGACCATGATGTAATCTAATTGAAATCTTCCCGTATCTCCCGGCCTTTTCCAAGTATACCTACTCCTCTTGTGATTCTTGAACAGGGTATTCACTATTACTAGCTGAAACTTGTTACACAACTCAATTAGTCTTTCTCCTCTTTCATTCCTTACCCCAAGCCCATATTCTCCTGCAACTTTTTCTTCTACTCCTTCCCCTACAACTGCATTCCAGTCGCCCATGACTATTAGATTTTCGTCCCCCTTTACATACTGCATTACCCTTTCAATATCCTCATACACTTTCTCTATCTGTTCATCTTCAATTTTGCGTCGTCGGCATGTATACCTGAACTATCGTTGTCGGTGTTGGTCTGCTGTCGATTCTGATTAGAACAACCCGGTCACTGAACTGTTCACAGTAACACACCCTCTGCCCTACCTTCCTATTCATAACGAATCCTACACCTGTTATACCATTTTCTGCTGCTGTTGATATTACCGGATACTCATCTGACCAGAAAGCCTTTTCTTCCTTCCACTTCACTTCACTGACCCCTACTATATCTAGATTGAGCCTTTGCATTTCCCTTTTCAGATTTTCTAGTTTCCCTACCACGTTCAAGCTTCTGACATTCCACGCCCCGACTCGTAGAACGTTATCCTTTCGTTGATTATTCAGTCTTTTTCTCATGGTAACCTCCCCCTTGGCAGTCCCCTCCCGGAGATCCGAATGGGGGACTATTCCGCAATATTTTGCCAATGGAGAGATCATCATGACACTTCTTCAATTACAGGCCACATGTCCTGTGGATACGCGTTACGTGTCTTTAATGCAGTGGTTTCCATTGCCTTCTGCATCCTCATGTCGTTGATCATTGCTGATTCTTCCGCCTTTATGGGCAATTTCCCACCCCTAGGGCAAGAGAGTGCCCTGAACCTCTATCCGCTCCTCCGCCCTCTTTGACAAGGCCGTTGGCAGAATGAGGCTGACTTCTTATGCCGGAAGTCTTCGGCCGCCAATGCTGATTATTTATCAAAATTTAGGCAGTGGCGGGGATCGAACCCGGGACCGAAGACGTTTTTTGATTATGAATCAAAGACGCTACCCCTAGACCACGGGTACAACAACATTATACTACACCTGCTCAATCTTTCCACATAGTTCTGTTAGAGTTGTTGGTTGACCAGTTGCATGAGTCATTTCTCGTCCCATCATATCCCACATGTACTCGATTGCAGATAAGTCCTGAGGTCTTGCTGGTCTGGAAAGTTGCTGAACGTCTTGCAAAGCACATTGAGTTTCACGTGCAGCGTGTGGATGGAACAACACATCAGCTCCCTGTTGCAAGAACTACAGAAGAACATTGTTGTAACTAGAGTCTTGCATGACCGAGTAAGCGAGCACAAAATACGAAATGGGGCGAGCACACCCTAATTGGACAGGCTGCCCGCACTAGTTCTAGTGACCGAGCATAGATGCCGTGACCGAATACGTAGCACGTAACGTCAAACACATTACACGTGTCATTATCCGTGTGGTGTGTCTATCTCTCTGTAATCATGCCAGTGCAGTAAGATGTAAGACTGAAACCAATGTTTACACATTGAAGAAACTGGAAGGTCTAAAAAGCCTAGTATGGAGTAAATTTCTGTTGGTTGTAGCCGAAAACAGTGCGTCTACTGGGTACGTATCGTGCATAAACTGCTCCACATTATCGTGTTTCCAGTCGGGAACCACTCATTTAAAGAAACACAGTTGCAAGAAACCTCACAAAGATACAGCTCCTTCACGGATATCGGCAGTAATAAAAAATAGTATTACAGAAAAGTGTGTCGCCATGTGTGCTAAAGATATGAGACCTTTTAATGCTGTTTCCGGTGAAGGTTTCAGAGAACTAGGCCAAGAATTAGCACATCTAGGTGCGCATTATGGAGAAGTTAACGTGGCAGATGTCATACCACATCCCTCTACTATAAGCCGACATGTCAAAGAACGAGCTGATGCAATACGAAACAGCATAATGCCTTCTGTTATTGCAGAAGTTATTAATAAAATATGTGCTGCGACAGATGATATGTGGACTGGTTCGCAAAATCTGGTGCACTATTCAACGCTTACAACACATTACATTAACACAGATTGGTCTGTTGTGAACAATGTTTTATTTACAACAAAATTGCCGGGAGTTAAGAAGACGGGAGTAAATATTATGATAGAAATTGAAGAGAGGATGGGTGATTGGGACATTTCGCCGGACATGTTGCACAGTTTTGTTTTTGTCTCCGACCAGGGTGCCAATGTAATAAAGGCTTTGGAAAATCACGAAAGGATTCCTTGTGCTGCTCATTGTATAAACACACAGTTAGCCATAGTTTCGATGAAGATAACTTCTTGCTAAATCATGCCCCGAACATCGCATCAACAATAAATACTGCAAAATGCATTATAAGGTACATTGAGTAGCCTCTGCTCGTCTTTGAAACCATCGTTGAAACTAGAGGCCTACACACGCTGGAACAGCTTGTACACTATGCTGGAATCCTTACACACTCTATTATCATAGATCCTTCAAGTACTGTGTCATCACCACCCAGAAAGAGAGTTCGTTTCAAGGAATGGAGGAACAACAGATCATCCGCAGCAGATGAAGTAGATCTCTACATTTTAATGTACCCCGGAGATGATGATGACATCTTAAAGTGGGGGAGCAGACGTGAAACAGATCTACCAGGCCTGGCTGCAGTTGCACGACGTATTTTCTGTATCCCAGCAACAAGCGCGCCTAGTGAAAGATGCTTTAGTGAAGCCGGCATGTTAGTAACAAATCGCCGCAGCCAATTAAATGCGGAACGCGTAAGTGATTTACTGCTGATAAACAATAACTACAATTTTGTTTCTGTTGCAAACAAGTGAAAAGTACGAAAAGTCACGTCTGTAAATGTTTAATGTTCTTTGTATGCTTTCTTTATGAAGATGGTTGTCTTCTAGATTACAGGGACAACACTTATTTAATGTTTCCTATTAATGAAAGGAAAAATATATCTTCTGTTTGGAAATGAGACTCGTCTTCTATCCACGATTGTATTGGCTCTGAGCACTATGGGACTCAACTGCTGAGGTCATTAGTCCCCTAGAACTTAGAACTAGTTAAACCTAACTAATCTAAGGATATCACAAACATCCATGCCCGAGGCAGGATTCGAACCTGCGACCGTAGCGGTCTTGCGGTTCCAGACTGCAGCGCCTTTAACCGCACGGCCACTGCGGCCGGCCACGATTGTATTGAAATATCATTTTACTTCCCAATTGCTTTATGAATTTAGCTGTGTCTCGTACCCGTTCTTGGAAGCGTTACTTTTGTATTAAAAGAGAGAGAGAGAGACAGACAGAGATAAATACATTGTATGTGTATGTGTGTGTGTGTGTGTGTGTGTGTGTGTGTGAGAGAGAGAGAGAGAGAGAGAGAGAGAGAGAGAGAGAGAGAGAGGCGTTGGATTCGTACAGTAGAGTGCAGCGAGCCGGGGCGAGGCGAGGTGAGACGTCAGCGGTGACCGGTCATGCTCGGTTATCCGCGAGTCCGGAATCCGGACAACAGACATGGGGCGAGTACGTGACCGAGCCGAGTCGTGTGGGGCCGGACGCGAGCGGCTCGGTCCCCTTGTCAACAGGCGAGCAGTGACCGGTCAAACATTGAGCGTTGCAGCACTCTAGTTGTAACCGTGTCGCGGGGTTGCCGCTAAAGAAAACGCGGTGGGACCGAAGGGAGCGCCCCACGAACAAACAAGACGGACGAACGGGAATGCAAGGACAAACACGACAACAGACAACTGAGCAAGACACCAAGATCAACAACAACGTATTAAGCAACGGCCGGCCGGTGTGGCCGAGAGGTTCTAGGCACTTCAGTCTGGAACCGCGCGACCGCTACGGTCGCAGGTTCGAATTCTGCCTCGGGCATGAATGTGTGTCATGTCCTTAGGTTAGTTAGGTTTAAGTAGTTCTAAGTTCTAGGGGACTGATGACCTCAAATGTTAAGTCCCATAGTGCTCAGAGCCATTTGGACCATTTTTTATTAAGCAACGGGGTCAAAGGGACAACCTCACGAAACCAAAACAACGCCCACTCGTAAACGGGAACTAAGCACACGCGACGTAAATACGAGTAAGCGAGATGTCAACTGAATCAACGCGAATACCAGACTGCCTCGCTGAGTAAGATGCAGCCGCCTAAATACACGACAGGGTATGTTGCCACTGGCCGCTGGAACCGCGTGCTCCACAGTGGCGCCCTCACGTTAGACTCGGGGCCAGAAGCGCGCGCAGCCATGGCTTATGCCGTGACTGCTGCAGGACCTCTAGTGGTCATCCAGTTGCATGCCGTCTGGCGCAGATTCGAAAACCGCAGCGCTCAGTATTAGAAACATTTCTAACAACATTCTGCACATACCGAGGGCTGGTTAGCGTCCCCTCCAGAAACGCCAAAAGTGAACGAAAGTTGTAGTTCGTCGCACTTCAGACCATAAGGCCTGGGAATGAGCCAGTGTGACTTAGACAAATGCGAGGCAGCGTTCACAAGATCTTTGTCGTACACGCATGCAGACAGAATCTATTTTTATCACTCAAGACCACGGTGCGCCATTCCATCTTCCAAGTGATCCTCTGACGGCATCAGCCTAGCGTGCACGTCGATGCTGTGCCGTGAGTGGAAGATGGGAGATGGGCTAGAAGTGTGGATTCCCTTGCGCTATAAAAGGTTCACAACAGCCCATGCTGACACGTCCGGCCCACAAACCCTTTTATCTATGCTGTGGTAGTTGTACGATCTGCCATTGATGCTCATACACTACGACTATCCTGACGGGCAGCTGTACTGCTTTGACGTCCAGAACCTCGTCTACAGGTGTGAGAATATTCACATGACCACTGACACCAGCATCGTTGCGCAACTGATGCAGCTGGTCTCGCTTATATGGCAGTTCTCCGAAAAGATCATCCTCCGCTAGGAAGGGCACAGTTAGACAGTTTTCACACTCGCTCACTTGGCTCTAGGAAGGACGAGAGCATCTTCGTGTCATGGCTGCCTGACTGGTTCACAGGTTTGCACCACACTGAGTCTTCTGGATGTGAGCATTCCCTCTTCCACGATACACACAGATGGCGCTCTGGTAGCTACCCCATGACGCTGTCTATTCACGGACGATGTTGAAACCATTACCTGTAAATCTATTATGTGTCTGCTCTCATCGGATCAAAATCGACAGGTGTACTAATTTCTTTCCGGCAGTGGATGTGTTTGTTGCTCACCGTTCTCCAAGTTGAACTTCCGTGTAACTTAGGTTATACACTACCGGCCATTAAAATTGCTACACCAAGAAGAAATGCAGATGATAAACGGGTATTCATTGGACAAATATATTATACTAGAACTGACGTGTGATTACATTTTCACGCAATTTGGGTGCATAGACCCTGAGAAATCAGTACCCAGAACAACCACCTCTGGCCGTAATAACGGCCTTCATACGCCTGGGCATTGAGTCAAACAGAGCTTGGATGGCGTGTACAGGTACAGCTGCCCATGCAGCTTCAACACGATAACACTGTTCATCAAGAGTAGTCACTGGCGTATTGTGACGAGCCAGTTGCTCGGCCACCATTGACCAGACTTTTCAATTGGTGAGAGATCTGGAGAATGTGCTCGCCAGGGCAGCAGTCGAACATTTTCTGTATCCAGAAAGGCCCGTGCAGGACCTGCAACATGCGGTCGTGCATTATCCTGCTGAAATGTAGGGTTTCGCAGCGATCGAATGAAGGGTAGAGCCACGGGTCGTAACACATATGAAATGGAACGTCCACTGTTCCAAGCGCCGTCGATGCGAACAAGAGGTAACCGAGACGTGTAACCAATGGCACCCCATTACCATCACGCCGGGTGATACGCCAGTATGAGGATGACGAATACACGCTTCCAATGTGCGTTTACCGCGATGTCGCCAAACACGGATGCGACTATCATTATGCCGTAAACAGAACCTGGATTCATCCGAAAAAAGACGTTTTGCCATTTGTGCACCCAGGTTCGTCGTTGAGTACACCATCGCAAGCGCTCCTGTCTGTGATGCAGCGTCAAGGGTAACCGCAGCCTTGGTCTCCGAGCTAATAGTCCATGCTGCTGCAAACGTTGTCCAACTGTTGGTGCAGATGCTTGTTGTCTTGCAAACGTCCTCAGCTGTTGATTCAGGGATCGAGACGTGGCTGCACGTTCCGTTACAGTCATGCGAATAAGATGCCTGTCATCTCGACTGCTAGTGTGACGAGGCCGTTGGGATCCAGCACGGCGTTCCGTATTACCCTCCTGAACCCACCGATTCCATATTCTGCTAACAGTCATTGGATCTCGACCAACGCGAGCAGCAATGTCGCGATACGATAAACCACAATCGCGATAGACTACAATCGGACCTTTATCAAAGTCGGAAACGTGATGGTACGTATTTCTCCTCCTTAAACCAGGCATCACAACAACGTTTCACCAGGCAACGCCGGTCAACTGCTGTTTGTGTATGAGAAATCGGTTGGAAACTTTCCTCATGTCAGCACGTTGTAGGTGTCGCCACCGGCGCCAACTTTGTGTGAATGCTCTGAAAAGCTAATCATTTGCATATCACAGCATCTTCTTCCTGTCGTTTAAATTTCGCGTCTTTAGGCACGTCGTCTTCGTGGTGTTGCAATTTTAATGGCCAGTACAGTATGATGTCTCTGCATAGTCGGTATTCGTTCTACTGTTCACGTCTCTGCTTCTCAGTAAAAGATACAATGACGTGCGGTCCCAATAATCTTCGTCTTTTTTTCTGCGATATCGTCTTTGTGGAGTACATTCTGTCCAGCATTACTCCTACGTGTATTTTGTGTTGTCCACCCAGTCCATTTCGGTGTCGAACAGTGTTATTTTGGTGTGCAGTACAGGCCGCCTCCTCGTGACAGCATGGCTTTAGTTTTCTCGGCATTCACCTTGATTTTGTTCCTTAAAAGCCATTGTTCGGTGACGTCGATCTGACCATGAAATGTTTTTATTGCTGTGTCGAGCATTCTACTCAATGACAGGAAAGCCGTATAGACGACCGAGCCTTGAGGTATTCCTACTTCAACTTGTTCTGCCTCCGAGATAACGCCGTCTATGCTGACGAAGAACTTCCTGTCTGTTAGGTAGTGGTCCGCGAGTGTAATGCTGCAGGAAGGCAGATTGGTAGATTTGCTGAGTTTGCCAGACCTTATCAAAGGCCTTTCCAACGTCCTGGAAAATGTTGGGACGTAATGTGTTATGACACACGTTGCAAAATACTAACGCGAATTCTTTACAGACGAATGGAAAAACTAGTAGAAACCAACCTCGGGGAAGAACAGTTTGGATTCCGTAGAAATATTGGAACACGTGAGGCAATTCTGACCCTACGACTTATCTTCGAAGCTAGATTAAGGAAAGGCAAACTTACGTTTCTACCATTTGTAAACTTAGAGAAAGCTTTTGACAATGTTGACTGGAATACTCTCTTTCAAATTCTGAAGGTGGCAGGGGTAAAATACAGGAAGCGAAAGCCTATTTACAATTTGTACAGATCCCCCCCCATGAACCATGGACCTTGCCGTTGGTGGGGAGGCTTGCGTGCCTCAGCGATACAGATAGCCGTACCGTGGGTGCAACCACAACGGAGGGGTATCTGTTGAGAGGCCAGACAAACGTGTGGTTCCTGAAGAGGGGCAGCAGCCTTTTCAGTAGTTGCAAGGGCAACAGTCTGGATGATTGACTGATCTGGCCTTGTAACAATAACCAAAACGGCCTTGCTATGCTAGTACTGCGAACGGCTGAAAGCAAGGGGAAACTACAGCCGTAATTTTTCCCGAGGGCATGCAGCTTTACTGTATGATTCAATGATGATGGCGTCCTCTTGGGTAAAATATTCCGGAGGTAAAATAGTCCCCCATTCGGATCTCCGGGCGGGGACTACTCAAGAGGATGTCGTTATCAGGAGAAAGAAAACTGGCGTTCTACGGATCGGAGCGTGGAATGTCAGATCCCTTAATCGGGCAGGTAGGTTAGAAAATTTAAAAAGGGAAATGGATAGGTTGAACTTAGATATAGTGGGAATTAGTGAAGTTCGGTGGCAGGAGGAACAAGACTTCTGGTCAGGTGACTACAGGGTTATAAACACAAAATCAAATAGGGGTAATGCAGGAGTAGGTTTAATAATGAATAGGAAAATAGGAATGCGGGTAAGCTACTACAAACAACATAGTGAACGCATTATTGTGGCCAAGATAGATACGACGCCCACACCTACTACAGTAGTACAAGTTTATATGCCAACTAGCTCTGCAGATGACGAAGAAATTGAAGAAATGTATGATGAAATAAAAGAAATTATTCAGATTGTGAAGGGAGACGAAAATTTAATAGTCATGGGTGACTGGAATTCGAGTGTAGGAAAAGGGAGAGAAGGAAACATAGTAGGTGAATATGGATTGGGGCTAAGAAATGAAAGAGGAAGCCGCCTGGTAGAATTTAGCACAGAGCACAACATAATCATAGCTAACACTTGGTTTAAGAATCATGAAAGAAGGTTGTATACGTGGAAGAACCCTGGAGATACTAAAAGGTATCAGATAGATTATATAATGGTAAGACAGAGATTTAGGAACCAGGTTTTAAATTGTAAGACATTTCCAGGGGCAGATGTGGACTCTGACCACAATCTATTGGTTATGACCTGTAGATTAAAACTGAAGAAACTGCAAAAAGGTGGGAATTTAAGGAGATGGGACCTGGTTAAACTGAAAGAACCAGAGGTTGTACAGAGTTTCAGGGAGAGCATAAGGGAACACCTGACAGGAATGGGGGAAAGAAATACAGTAGAAGAAGAATAGGTAGCTTTGAGGGATGAAGTAGCGAAGGCAGCAGAGGATCAAGTAGGTAAAAAGACGAGGGCTAGTAGAAATCCTTGGGTAACAGAAGACATATTTAATTTAATTGACGAAAGGAGAAAATATAAAAATGCAGTAAATGAAGCAGGCAAAAAGGAATACAAACGTCTCAAAAATGAGATCGACAGGAAGTGCAAAATGGATAAGCAGGGATGGCTAGAGGACAAATGTAAGGATGTAGAGGCCTATCTAACTAGGGGTAAGATAGATACTGCCTACAGGAAAATTAGAGAGACCTTTGGAGATAAGAGAACGACTTGTATGAATATCAAGAGCTCAGGTGGAAACCCAGTTCTAAGCAAAGAAGGGAAAGCAGAAAGGTGGAAGGAGTATATAGAGGGTCTATACAAGGGCGATGTACTTGAGGACAATATTATGGAAATGGAAGAGGATGTAGATGAAGATGAAATGGGAGATATGATACTGCGTGAAGAGTTTGACAGAGCACTGAAAGACCTGAGTCGAAACAAGGCCCCCGGAGTAGACAACATTCCACTGGAACTACTGACGGTCTTGGGAGAGCCAGTCCTGACAAAACTCTACCATCTGGTGAACAAGATGTATGAAACAGGCGAAATACCCTCAGACTTCAAGAAGAATATAATAATTCCAATCCCAAAGAAAGCAGGTGTTGACAGATGTGAAAATTACCGAACTATCAGTTTAATAAGTCACAGCTGCTAAATACTAACACGAATTCTTTACAGACGAATGGAAAAACTAGTAGAAGCCGACCTCGGGGAAGATCAGTTTGGATTCCGTAGAAACACTGGAGCACGTGAGGCAATACTCACCTTACGACTAATCTTAGAAGAAAGATTAAGGAAAGGCAAACCTACGTTTCTAGCATTTGTAGACTTAGAGAAACTTTTGACAATGTTGACTGGAATACTCTCTTTCAAATTCTAAAGGTGGCAGGAGTAAAATACAGGGAGCGAAAGGCTATTTACAATTTGTACAGAAACCAGATGGCAGTTATAAGAGTCGAGGGACATGAAAGGGAAGCAGTGGTTGGGAAGGGAGTAAGACAGGGTTGTAGCCTCTCCCCGATGTTATTCAATCTGTATATTGAGCAAGCAGTAAAGGAAACAAAAGAAAAATTTGGAGTAGGTATTAAAATTCATGGAGAAGAAATAAAAACTTTGAGGTTCGCCGATGACATTGTAATTGTGTCAGAGACAGCAAAGGACTTGGAAGAGCAGTTGAATGGAATGGACAGTGTCTTGAAAGGAGGATATAATATGAACATCAACAAAAGCAAAACAAGGGTAATGGAATGTAATCTAATTAAGTCGGGTGATGCTGAGGGAATTAGATTAGGAAATGAGACACTTAAAGTAGTAAAGGAGTTTTGCTATTTGGGGAGCAAAATAACAGATGATGGTCGAAGTAGAGAGGATATAAAATGTAGACTGGCAATAGCAAGGAAAGCGTTTCTGAAGAAGAGAAATTTGTTAACATCGAGTATAGATTTAAGGGTCAGGAAGTCATTTCTGAAAGTATTTGTATGGAGTGTAGCCATGTATGGAAGTGAAACATGGACGATAAATAGTTTGGACAAGAAGAGAATAGAAGCTTTCGAAATGTGGTGCTACAGAAGAATGCTGAAGATAAGGTGGGTAGATCACATAACTAATGAAGAAGTATTGAATAGGATTGGGGAGAAGAGAAGTTTGTGGCACAACTTGACCAGAAGAAGGGATCGCTTGGTAGGACATGTTCTGAGGCATCAAGTGATCTCCAATTTAGTATTGGAGGGCAGCGTGGAGGGTAAAAATCGTAGAGGGAGACCAAGAGATGAATACACTAAGCAGATTCAGAAGGATGTAGGTTGCAGTAGGTACTGGGAGATGAAAAAGCTTGCACAGGATAGAGTAGCATGGAGAGCTGCATCAAACCAGTCTCAGGACTGAAGACCACAACAACAACAACAGATACCAGATGACAGTTATAAGAGTAGAGGGACACGAAAGGAAAGCAGTGGTTGGGAAGGGAGAGAGACAGGGTTGTAGCCTCTCCCCGATGTTATTCAATCTGTATATTGAGCAAGCAGTGAAGAAAACAAAAGAAAAATTCGGAGTAAGTATTAAAATCCATGGAGAAGAAATAAAAACTTTGAGGTTCGCCGATGACATTGTAATTCTATCAGAGACAGCAAAGGACTTCGAAGATTAGTTGAACGGAATGGATAGTGTCTTAAAAGGAGGATATAATATGAACATCAACAAAAGCAAAACGAGGTTAATGGAACGTAGTCGAATTACGTCGGGCGATGCTGAGGGAATTAGTTTAGGAAATGAGACACTTAAAGTAGTAAAGGAGTTTTGCTATTTGGGCAGCAAAATAACTGATGATGGTCGAAGTAGAGAGGATATAAAATGTAAATTGGCAATGGCAAGGAAAGCGTTTGTGAAGAAGAGAAATTTGTTAACATCGAGTATAGATTTAAGTGTCAAGAAGTCGTTTTTGAAAGTATTCGTATGGAGTGTAGCCATGTATGGAAGTGAAACACGGACGATAAATAGTTTGGACAGGAAGAGAATAGACGCTCTTGAAATGTGGTGCTACAGAAGAGTGCTGAAGATTAGATGGGTAGATCACATAACTAATGAGGAGGAATTGAATAGAATTGGGGAGAAGAAGAGTTTGTGGCCCAACTTGACAAGAAGAAGGGATCGGTTGGTAGGACAGTTCTGGGGCATCAAGGGATCACCATTTAGTATTGGAGGGCAGCGTGGAGGCTACAAATCGTAGAGGTAGACCAAGAGATGAATACACTAAGCAGATTCGTAAGGATGTAGGTTGCAGTAGTTACTGGGAGATGAAGACGCTTGCACAGGACTGAAGACCACAACAACAACAACATTCTTTCAGATATTTTTGAGACGGACGATAGCAGACTGACTGGTCTGTTGTTTTGTGGTAGTTTCGGATCCTTTCCCTGCTTAGGGATAGGCACGACTTTTGACGTCTTCCATGTTGACCGAAATAAAATTCAAGCAGCTGTTGTACATCATTGTTAGTAGCACTTAGGATTTCCTGGAAGATGTTTAATCTCATCGTTCTTGACGAGGTCTGGACCTGGTGCTGCGTTGGTGCTCAGTTTTTTGACGATTCTACTGATTTCTTGACGCGTAGTTAACTCATGATGTTGCATAGTCCTTATGCATTGAGTTGAATTGCGTAGTTGATCGTCAAATTCATCGACATTTCCTTGTCGGTTTCCTAGATTTAAGGTGTTCCGTTACTCGTATGTCTTAGCGAAGAGTTCCGGTTTTCCCAACGGATCGAAACCAGGTCGTTGCCGTCATGTAAGGCGGCTTTTCCTGGTTTAGGATTTCTGAGGTTGCGTATGAACTTCCAGTCGTTTCTGGTTTTAAGTTGCAGTTGTTCCATTTTATCCTCCCAGCGGTCTGCCCTCACTTCGAGAGCTCTTCTGGGAATTTTAAGTGAGAGTTGGTTCATAATTTTTCTATCAGCTGGGCTACGACTGGGCTACGATGGATTTTCCACCGTGTCCACGCAACATTTTTGAAATGTTTGAGGTCTTGAAATACAGGTGATGGAGCTCTGAAGCCTGAGTTCTGGAAGAGGGTCGTAGTTGAAACATCCTTGTACTTTTTTTTTAATTCTTCCCTATTAGAGTTTTAATGGCCTCTCCATATCCGCATCCAATGACGCCTAGAGGCTGAGGATGACACGACAGTCGCTCGGTACTGTTGGGCCTTCAAGGCCTGTTCGGAAAGAGTTTGAATACTGCTCGACTTATTTTTGGTTTGTTCCAAGAGATACGAATAGCGTTCAGTAAGTAATGCAACACATCTTTTTTCTGAAAGCAGGTTGACTCAGGATTCCAATACACCATATTATTCCCCGCTCTTGGCTACAAATCCACATTTTTAGCATATCGCCGTTCAATGCGACGACCTCACGTCACATTACTGAGTCGTATCAACCAACTGGACGACGTTGGAGCCAACGTCTTGCTGCATCAGTAACCTTTCCATCATTCACCTACTGCTTCCTGCACATGGAATTCGGAAGGTGAAGGATCCGGGCTGTAGGACGGATGAGGAAGAAAGGTCCAGTGAAATTTTGTAGCTCCTCTCGGGTGCGCAGACTTGCGTGAGTCATTGTGTTGCCATGGAGGAGAAGTTCGTTTGCATTTTTGCGCGATGAACACCACGAAGTGGTTTCTTCAATTTGCTGAGGGTAGCACAATACACTTCAGAGTTGATCCTTGCACCATGAGGTACGACAGCAGACGGAATAACCCCTTCACAGTCCCAGAAGACCGTCGGCGTTAGGTTGTGGCCATGTAGTTTTCCTTCGGAGGAGAGGTGGTGTGCGCCACTTCATTGTCGTTTTCATTCCGGTTCGAAGTGATGATCCCATGCTTCATCGCCCGAGACGATTTACGACAGAAAAATTACCACGATGAGCCTTGTAACGCACAAGAAATTCTGCAGAGATGGTCGTTCGTTACTCTTTAAGGCCTTCTATTAGGCGGCGAGGAAGCAGCGAGTGCACACCTTTGAGTGACCCAACTGGTGGACGAGTGTGTCAGCACAACTAGACTACTGGCCATTAAAATTGCAACACCACGACGATGACGTGCCTAAAGACGCGAAATTTAACCGACAGGAAGACGATGCTGTGATATGCAAATGATTAGCTTTTCACAGCATTCACACAAGGTTGGCGCCGGTGGCGACACCTACAACGTGCTGACATGAGGAAAGTTTCCAACCGATTTCTCATACACAAACAGCAGTTGACCGGCGTTGCCTGGTGAAACGTTGTTGTGATGCCTCGAGTAAGGAGGAGAAATGCGTACCATCACGTTTCCGACTTTGATAAAGGTCCGATTGTAGCCTATCGCGATTGTGGTTTATGTATCGCGACATTGCTGCTCGCGTCGGTCGAGATCCAATGACTGTTAGCAGAATATGGAAATGGTGGGTTCAGGAGGGTAATACGGAACGCCGTGCTGGATCCCAACGGCCTCATATCACTAGCAGTCGAGATGACAGGCATCTTATCCGCATAGCTGTAACGGATCGTGCAGCCACGTCTCGATCCCTGAGTCAACAGATGGGGACGTTTGCAAGACAACAACCGTCTGCACGAACAGTTCGATGACATTTGCAGCAGCATGGACTATCAGCTCGGAGACCATGGCTGCGGTTACCCTTGACGCTGCATCACAGACAGGAGCGCCTGCGATGGTGTACTCAACGACGAACCTGGGTGCACGAATGGCAAAACATCATTTTTTCGGATGAATCCAGGTTCTGTTTACGGTATCATGATGGCCGCATCCGTGTTTGGCGATATCGCAGTGAACGCACATTGGAAGCGTGTATTCGTCATCGCCATACTGGCGTATCACCCGGCCTGATGGTATGGGGTGCCATTGGTTACACGTCTCGTTCACCTCTTGTTCGCATCGACGGCACTTTGAACAGTGGACGTTCCATTTCATATGTGTTACGACCCGTGGCTCTACCCTTCATTCGATCCCTGCGAAATCCTTCATTTCAGGAGGATAATGCACGACCGCATGTTGCAGGTCCTGTACGGGCCATTCTAGATACAGAAAATATTCGACTGCTGCCCTGGCCAGCACATTCTCCAGATCTCTCACCAACTGAAAACGTCTGGTCAGTGGTGGCCGAACAACTGGCTTGTCACAATACACCAGTCACTACTCTTCATGAACTGTGGTATCGTGTTGAAGCTGCATGGGCAGCTGTACCTGTACACGCCATCCAAGCTCTGTTTGACTCAATGCCCAGGCGTATCAAGGCCGTTATTAGGGCCAGTGGTGGTTGTTCTGGGTACTGATTTCTCAGGATCTACCCACCTAAATTGCGTAAAAATGTAATCACATGTCAGTTCTAGTATAATACATTTGTCCAATGAATACCCGTTTATCATCTGCATTTCTTTTTGGTGCAGCAATTTTAATGGCCATTAGTGTAACAGAGTCGTCCAGTGAAGCAGCGGGGATTTTGATAGTGATCCGTCGATCACCTCGAATGAGAGTGTCCGCACTTTCCAACCTTGCAGGAGTCACTGGTGTGTACGGCCGGCAGGCTCGCGAATTATCGGAAAAGTTTGCGAGGCCTTGTTGCGATGATAACAGACGACTTGCTCAACGACTCACTGTTCTTTTTACCACTGCCGAGTCTCTGTAGTCAAGCTGCAAGCATCTATGAGTATCTGCGATGTTCTGGTTTCCGCCGTAAGAAATTCAAGACAGCTCTCTCCTTGGAACGAACCTCCTTTACAGACTTCAGGTTGAAATCTACGTATAGCGCCTGCACCAATCGGGAACTTAATAAAACTATAGGGGCTGAAGCGGAAATATTCCATGAAGCATTAACAGTGTCTTCCTTGAAACAGTCACATCGTTCAAATATCTGGGCGTAACGTTGCAAGGCGATATGAAATGGAGCGAGCATATGAGGATTGTGGTAGGAAAGGCGAATGGTCGACTTTGGTTTATTGGGAAAATTCTACGAAAGTGTGTTTCAGCTGTAAGAGACCACATATAGGTTGCTAGTGCGACCTATTCTTGAGTGTTTCTGGAATGTTTGGGATCCGTACCATGTCGGATTAAAGGAAGACATCGAAGCAGTTCAGGTCCGGGCTGCTAGATTTGTTAGCGGTACTTCCGAACAACACGCAAGTGTTACGGAGGTTCTTCGGTAACTCAAATCGAAATCCCTGGGGAGATGGGGGGGAGGGGGGGTGGGGGAAGGCGGGGCGACGTTCTTGCCGAGGAACGATACTGAAAAATTTAGAGAACTGGAATCTGAAGCTGACTGCAGAACGATTCTGTTGCATCCAACATACATTGCACGCAAGGACGACGAAGAGGAATTGGGGCTCATACCGAGGCATACAAACATTCGTTTTTCCCTCGTTCTATCTGTGAATGGAACAGAAAAGGAAATTACTAATATTGGTAGGAGGCATCCTCCCCCCATACTGCAAGGTGGATTGTGGAGTATCGATGTAGATGTAGATATCGAAGTCCATCGACAAATTACGCATTTTTTCAACCGAAACAGGCCCAGATAGAAACGTGTTGCTTTACTTACTGAATGACCCTTTTTCAACTGTGGACTGTGATTTTTACTTCCTACGGGGGTTGCCCAGAAAGTAATGCACCACATTTACGCATTTTTTCAACCGAAACAGGCCCAGATAGAAACGTGTTGCTTTACTTACTGAATGACCCTTTTTCAACTGTGGACTGTGATTTTTACTTCCTACGGGGGTTGCCCAGAAAGTAATGCACCACATTTTTTTTTCCTCAACCAACAACAATGATACAAATGCGAAGCTTCGGATATGCACTGGCTTGGTGCCCGCTGCTTCGCTGCCGAAAACTGTATGGTTGAACAGGTATTTCTTTTTAATCGAATTTGTATGTTGATACGATCATTGCTGATGTGTAAATCTACATGCTACAAAAGAGTTAGTGACCCTTTACATGGCTGCCAGTCTTTGCATAGTGAAAATGTTTCAACCGGTTAAAGAGACAAATCGGATCATCTCAAACGACTATTCCTGTACATGCAATTGCACATAAACGTGGTATCTATTTTGTCATCAGTAATGATTGGTTTGCGTAGTAACTACAATAAAAATAATTTTATAATCGTATGTTAGGTCTATTGAAATATTAGTGTATTAAAGGCCCGTTTCTTTTTCTATACAATTCTGACAAAGCCGATTTGTCGCGGTCGCTGTTAAATAGCTGTCTTGGTTTAGTTTAGTGAATTGCAATACTTTTTAAACTTTTCATGGTAATTAAGGCCATAGAGCATGGTCCTTTCCGAATGTACTTCGGATCAAAAAGCGATTCTGCATTCTCCCCTACTTCACACCCATAAGAATTGAACTTCCAAAAACACTGAAAGACGTATTTCTTTTATTTCTAACAGAGAAGTCAAACACAAATTTTCATAGATGTAGCTTCAAAAATGCTTTA
This sequence comes from Schistocerca serialis cubense, assembly GCF_023864345.2. Classification (NCBI taxonomy): domain Eukaryota; kingdom Metazoa; phylum Arthropoda; class Insecta; order Orthoptera; family Acrididae; genus Schistocerca; species Schistocerca serialis. The sequence goes on from NC_064639.1 coordinate 507,145,692, forward strand.
GTGTTTCTTAATAATGATTTATTTTTTTAAAAACTTTCACTCACTATTTCATTCTCTTAGGAATTGATTTTCCAAAAATGCTGAAATCTATTTTTTTTATTTCTGACAGAGAAATCAAATACTAATTTTCATATTTCTAGCTTCATAAATGCCTCAAGAGACTTTTTTTTTTTTCAAAAATCTTTCAGTCCCTATATGGGTGTCATGGAGATTGTCCTCACTCCAGACATGATTGTTGCGTTGGAATACATGCACTGAGACTGGCGGTCGTCTCTTTGAACAATTACTATGAGCTACATTGTTGTTATACGGTATACACTGTGTATAAATATATATACATCTTCCGTCAGTGGTTTCCTACCTCAATGTTGAAACGTCCCCTTTCAACAATTATACATGACTGTGCTTAAACTGACACACAATATTTTGTTAGCGCAACGCAATCTGACTTTCAAAATTCCCTACAAAAGAATGGCCCTGACTAACATTAAACTATACCTTTCACAAATCACTTACCTCACAAAAATCTTCGCTGCTCAAGCTACTGCAATACAGCGAGTGCCACTACTGGCAGCTAAATAAAAGATTCAAACTATGGAAGGCACTAACTACTGATAGGGATAGTTAGCAAATGAAAGATATTAATAGAGAACAAACAATGTATTTACCTTGATATCATCATATATAAATATAGCAGTTCATGACAAATAACAAACCTCCGCCATCTCTCTCCCCACATCCACCACTGCTGGCGGCTCACCTCCAACTGAGCAACGCTATGCGCTGTTCACAGCCAGCTGCCTAACACTACAATGGTGAGTATTACAACAATGCAAAGCAGCCACAGACTGCACACAGCACAGCCAGTGATTTTCATATTGAGCGCTACATAATGTTGCCAATAAGAAAACATAAACAGCCTACTTACATAGAGAAAACATAAACAGCCTACTTACATAGCCCCCATGCTCCCCACAAAAAATTTTTACAAATGGTGTTGGGCACTGGCCAATACATATTTGACAAAAATTTTTCATAATTACAATAACAAAGAAATCAAATGCACACACTTATTGATACAATGTTGGTCAAAAGCTAAAATTTTCTCACAGTCCATAAAGACAGTCCTGATCATTCACCACAGTAAAACTGCTGTTTCTTTTATCAAAGTCTGAGCAGTAAAAGACAATGCACACGGAAGTAGTGGATGTCCATGCAGTCTTGAAGATGTAGTGTTGTCCTTCCAACAGAAAGACAGTGCTGACTCTAGACATGCTGACAGGTAATGGGCCACAACAAAGCAAACCCACAGCAGAGTCATTCGACGTTTTGAAGAACATTGGTAGGTAGGTCATCACAGAGTAGACCCACTGTAGTCCTGGTAGAGATTACGGTATTAGTGGGCCATCAGAGGCGCAGACCCACTGCAGTCTTTGCAGAAATAATGGTACTGGTGAGTCAGCAAAGGTGTAGACCCACTGTAGTCCTAGTAGAAATATCCAGCAGCCATCTGTTGCGATTGTGCAGGTGCACATTCACCATCGAAGAGTCTTGCGGAGAACATAGCAAGTCCATAAACCACCACTTGTGCACTCACAAAATTTTTGGAATTGTCCTTAGAACCAGCAATGCTGTTATCCAGTCCCTTGCTGAGTTATTAACACACGTGCAAACATTATCAGTCCCTACTTCTCACATATTGTCCATATACTATGACCAACGGAAATGTGTGCAGTGAAATGAATGCTTACAAGTTACTTAGTTTGATAAACTGGTGTCAATTACAATATTATAACACGAAAATATAATTACAAAGGTACAAAATACATCATTAAAAACATAACAATACAGATAACATTTGTAGTACAGGCTTTACAAAAGAATAGAAATAAACATATACATCATTGTTACAGGAATTATGACATGAGTACAAAAATAAAAGATCAGAATCACTTTCGAAACATCAACTTCACACATGAGCATTAAAACAAAACAGAATAAATAATGTGTAAGCATATTTATAAGGTAAATAACATATTATTAATGCCAATTATATTTGAGGATAACAGTATTCCTCATCATAGTGAATGTAGCTTAATATTAGAAGAAGAAAAAAATCCTATGAAACTACACAGACAGAGGAAGAAAACAAATACACAAGGGTACACAAACACATAGTGGGATAACACAAAAGGAAAGGACAGGGTTTGTTTTCAGTGTAACATTTCGTACTGCAGTCCAACCCAAAACTTCATATATCTTTTCTCTTATTTCATCCTTTGTTTCCACCAAAAAAATTCTATCTAAGCATGCTTTCTGTATATATATGTTCACACATTTCTTACCTCAACATTTATTTCCAAGAAAATCCTACCTAAACCTGTTTTCTCAATGCATTTCTTCATCGAAACTCATTCTCTTAGAGTCTACCCCCTCTTAAGCTAACTTAAATCTACTGAGCTCAGATGCTAAACTAAGGGACGAGGCAATGCAGCAGCACAAAACAATTAACACAAACATCAATGACAAAAAAATGCCAATTTGCAAAGCAAGCAGCAGCAAATCTAAATTACCAAGCAATTCAACATTACAACTAATATGAGCCAATGTGCAGCAACGAGAAAAGCTTAACAGAGTAATACAAAGTTAAATTTAGCAGCACTATGCCTGGCAAACAGCAGCAGAAAATGAAATACCTAAACATGACAAAGCTCAAGCAGAAAAAATATTACACTAAAAATGGCCATGTCTAATACCTATGTCACATCTTAACACTAAGGTGATGCATCACGATAACTTACTCTATGAAATAAATTACCAAGTATTGTAAAGAAAATTATGTATGCAGTTCCTGTGAAGGGAAATATCTTTTTGTGCTCCCTCATTTTTTTTAAATATATCACAAAACTATTATTTACTGGATCTGTAGACAGAAAATATTTATATTAGTACATCTATAAAATTTTATTTGAACCAATGCAGCAGTGCAGCTAGAAACTAGATATCAAATGAAATAAGCAACTATGTACACAGCAAAGCATAAGAACACCGTTCAATAGCCATGTGGCATTTCATAAGTTAGTAGAAAAATCTCTCAACTAGAGAGACAGTAGTCATAATCAGGTGTATAGACATAAAAATATTTCTCGTCATTTCATTAGGCATCCAGTGTAATCATATGTTTTCAAGTTCGACCGTGTCGTTTTTACGATGCTTTCTACAAAGGAATGTCAGAAGCGAGGTTAATGGCGTCCTCTTTTTTATTTATTTTTTTTTCTACCTGTGCCGCTGAAAAGGGCTCGCAATAATGGCTTTTCCTCCAGGCAACTGGCACACCTGGCCGCTCGCAACGCATTACGTGCAGGTGGTCACTTAACTTTCTTACGGAAATATTTACGACAGCAGTTTCCGCTACAGTGACAGTCTCACATTCAAAATTTCATGGGTCGAGAATTAGCGTTGCAAATCTGTAGAAACAAAATCCTATAAAAATTTTCGCCGGCATTGTGATACAGTCACGCATTTACGCACATTTCATAACTCTTAAAGTACGATTCTTGGTTTCCAACATACTTCTTATTCCTCATATACGGTAGCATCATCTTATTGATCATAAACATATCTCAACAGCATAGTACACATCGTCGTCGTAATAATAACATCATAACACCTTAGTCAAATCTCAAAAACGTCGTAGCTTTCTGCAATAATTTCAAAACCTAAAAAAAATTCTCTGCTCATGCCAAAAGTGTCAGCTGCCTCAAACGTACTTTAAAAATCATGATCTCATACCAAATACATCATTCAAAGCTCTCATAGTATCACAATGATTCCGAAAAAATATGAACAGTTTACAATGCACAGACAAAATACAGATTCATAAGTGTGAAGTTATCCAACTGTGTATTGCGTAAACATGTGTCACTGATGTAGTAAAAAAAAGTTTGTCTCTCTCAGTTACATGATCAGATAGCTGTGTAATTTGTGTGTTAGAGAAATATGGTACCGATGTGTAAAGTTGTATAAGCAAATACCATATTAGCTAGGGTTCCTTGTGGTTGCCACACACATGGTACACAAAGTAAGCGTGTACCCCCCTGAGGATTAATGTAATTATACCCTCAGGTGTTACAGATTACAGCAATGGAATGAAATGTATCATGGAAAACTTCCTTTGTAATTCAAAAATCTTTAAAAATAAATGTTTTAAGTACAAAATTAATCACTCAAATACGTGTCCTGTAGCGCTAAATGTGCGTCTTGCTGTAAGATAATCTCTGTGGAAGTGTCGTAGTTATCGTCCTCCAAAAGCTAAGTTCTGCAGAAGCCAATGAATGTACTTACCTCATGATAAACAAAAGTGAAATGCTTTGCGTATAGATATCTTAGTTATTACGCTTATTGTTGTGATGAAGAAATTACTGTGCTGTAACATATTGTTGTGCTACGGAAAAGGCTGTCTCATTGTAGCTATATCACAAAAGTTACTATTAAAACATGTTTTACTTTCCAGAATAATTCAGAAAACTGTGCAGATATAAAACAGATACACTGCAAAAGCAACATTGTGAATTGTCACTCATTAGTAGCGTTGTGATAACATCGTGTAGCTGTCACATAAACTAACCACTGTGTCCTCTGGTATCTCACAGAAAGTACTTTAAACCCAGAATGAATTTTCAAGTAAACCAAAAGTTGCATTAAAATCTCATTAGCAGTACCAGTATGTGTCCTAAGTATGTAAGCCTGATAGTCGTTACGTAATCGTGCAACTAACAAGCAAGAATGTACAATTAACAACACTGTGTCGTCTGTTCATTATAACAATGCATTCGTAATTTCTGTTTAAATAAGTTCTCTTGGTTCATGACTGGATATTTCACTTCAAACATTGTTACATGTTAACAGATTCTAAATCTGACAAAGCATACTAGAAACGTGAAGTGAAAAGTTTTATGGCAAAGACAAAGTTAAAAAGCAGATTATCTCTCAGTAAGCGGTTTTACATGTGAAGTGTGGTGCAATCCTTTACTCTTCCTAGTACGCAGACTTTCAACTGAAAAGCAATTGTCATGTTTTATACGTCGGTAAGGAATGCTAAAATTTTTCTCAAGGCTAGCGTCTTATGTTATTTTTCTCGGAGCCAGCGGGCGCACGCGGCTGCCTGCTGTGCGAGTCATTTTCTGTCTCTTTGTTGGCGCGCGTCGTTATTGGGATTTGGAGACCTAACTTCTACAAATTCACCGTGACGAGAGGGCCCTGCCCTGTTTAAGTCCCGCCAGTTCTGATGCAATTCAGGTCTGTCGTTACGATCACATCATCTGTCGTCATGTCGGTAGTTCCTGTAGTTTCTTTCTTGTCGGTTAAGTGGTGGGGAATTTCTCCCTGAATCGTAACTGCGCGCTGGACCGTTGCGTCTAAATTTATTCTGTCTCCCGTAGTAATAATTATTTTGGTTCCCATATTGTCTGTTTCTCTGATTGTCTCTGTGATAGTCACTACCGCGGAGAGGTGATCTTTCCCTGTAATTATTACTACTCTGCCAACGGTTGTCGTACGGGTGGTGTCTGTTTTGGTCACGATATGTGTTGTGAGAATAGCTTTGTCGTGTCCAGTTATTATTTCTTTCATCGCGGAATTGCGACGGATGTGGTCTGTAATTGTTGTGCTCCTGCGTTCCGCGATTGTCAGTGTCAATTTCCAGTTCTTGTAACAGTCCCTGAAATGCTTCAATGTCGTCTTTGCAACGTCCTGCCAAAATAATATGTCGTAAATGTTCAGGCAGTTTGATTAAGCAAATGCGGATGAGTTCTGAGGGGCTGTATGGGTTTGAAAGATACTGATTCTTATGCAACATGTCTTCAAAATATTTCATAAGACTGGAAAATTCAGATTGTTCGAAACGTTTCATCATTATAATGCTATGTTTTACTCGGTCCTGTGTGGCTTGAGACCAATATGCTGAGAGGAAGGCATGGTAAAACTCTCCTTCACTGTGGCAATCGTGAATTACCGATCGCATTCTTACAGCTGGTTCATTCTCCAAGTAGCCACACATAAATTCTAATCTGTGGTCTAACGACCAGTTGGGAGGAAAACAATGCGAGAATTGATGGAGCCATGCTTGTGGATGAATGTCGTTGCCAGAATTCTTAATTGTTTTGAATTTACGTGTAGTAATGAACAGCTTATAGTCAAAATCATCATGTCGGCGAGTCGCATATCGGTCATTGTTACGTCGTTTCGGCGGTTCCATTTCAAAATTCGGTGCACCTTGCCAATTTCTTTCATAACTTCTGAAATGCCCTGTGTTATTATTTTGTGGCTGTTCCGTATTTCTGTGTCCCTCTTCCCGTATTGGGGCGCGAGTATCCTCTGAAATACGTAATTCTTGTATTACCTGTGTCAGCTGATCTTGTACTTCTCGGATTTCTCTTTTGTACTGTGTATGGATTTGATTTTGATTCTGTTTGAATTTTCTAATTTGTTCATACTCTTCTGTGTCAGTGAAGGCTACAGGTCTTGTGTCATTCAGATCATCATCTACCTTTGTAGATAAGTTAGTGACCTTATCCGAAAGTTCGGCTACTTTCTCCGATAGTGAACACATTTCCTCAGCGTGTTTTTCTGAACCAAGTTTCAGAGTGTCCATTTGTGTTGAGATCGTATCTACTGTGTCCTTTAAGTTTTCTTGAGTTTTTGCAAGTTGCGTAACCGAATCGGTAGATGCAACTGAGTCAATTTTAGCTTGCAAGGTGTTGTGATTTTCATAAACAATGGTTTGCAGTTCTTTTATGGCTGCTTCGTGATTCTGTAATACATTTTCATGCCGCGAAAAAATGGGTTGAAAATGCTCACAAATTTGTGTTTTTATGTCATTACAGACTTTTTGACATTTCGATTCAATGTTATGTAACTCACTAGTTAAATTTTCACGTGTTTGTTCAAGTGTGGTGTCTAACTTTTGAAGATTTTGTCCCATTGCGTCTAACTGTTGCTGTGTTTGTCTCTGGTGTTGTTCCATTGTGTCTAACTTTTGCTGTGTTTGTCTCTGATTTTGTTCCATTGTGTCTAACTTTTCAAGCTTTTGTCCCATTTCTTGCATTAATTGTAATAACAATGCACTGGTGTCTGAAACATGTTCCTCAGTGCTTTTCGGCAGTGAATTTGCACCGGCAACATTCACATTTTGACAAGCGGAAAATGTGTCTTGACTCATTTGAGAAAACGGTGAGAACCCAAAACCTGAGTCTGTAGTATTTGCAATATTGTGTTCTGTCATTCCCGATTCCTGAGGCGAGCTGTTGCCGACCAATCGATCGATAACGATTCCCTGTTCACTACCTGTTTCACTGTCTACACCATTGTTTGCCGCCCCCTCCATTTCCCTATGCGCAATTACCAAATTACTACTTTGAACATTAGTTAATTCATTACCCAGTGGTGCTGGCAAGCTACGCTCGTCGTCACTATCATTTCTCAATTTACTTTGGAGCCTAGTGTTACGTTTTTCACACGCCATAATTGTCACAATATTTCACACGATAACACAGAAAAGCACAATTTGAAGTGCAAAAATAGTAGAACACATTAAGATAGCACTGAAAATAATATCTAGTTAATTGCAAGCGTAGCTGCGAAATACTTGGTGCAAATCTATATGCATGCCACAACTGTTTTACTGTACAACAATGAAAGGCTACAACTACAAAGGGGATTCTCTCTACAATTACGCGCTAGCAATAAACAAAAGCTACACTAAATACACAAACTACAAGAAAAAAATCAGAAGATTCCAGTGAGGTATCCTAGGCTAAGGGTCGACATATGAAACGTCCCCTTTCAACAATTATACATGACTGTGCTTAAACTGACACACAACATTTTATTAGCGCAACGCAATCTGACTTTCAAAATTCCCTACAAAAGAATGGCCCTGACTAACATTAAACTATACCTTTCACAAATCACTTACCTCACAAAAATCTTCGCTGCTCAAGCTACTGCAATACAGCGAGCGCCACTACTGCCAGCTAAATAAAAGATTCAAACTATGGAAGGCACTAACTACTGATAGGGATAGTTAGCAAATGAAAGATATTAATAGAGAACAAACAATGTATTTACCTTGATATCATCATATATAAATATAGCAGTTCATGACAAATTACAAACCTCCGCCATCTCTCTCCCCACATCCATCACTGCTGGCTGCTCAGCTCCAACTGTGCAACGCTACGTGCTGTTCACAGCCAGCTGCCTAACACTACAATGGCGAGTATTACAACAATGCAAAGCAGCCACAGACTGCACACAGCACAGCCAGTGATTTTCATATTGAGCGCTACATAACGTTGCCAATAAGAAAACATAAACAGCCTACTTACATAGAGAAAACATAAACAGCCTACTTACAATGTAATCAGTTGTGGACGCACTACATCTGTTTCAGTTTGACCCAAAAGGTTTGTGACTCACTGTATATAGAGATCATTTGAAGTATGTCGTCTTCCTATTTCTTACTGCGGAGACAGAAACTGCTGGGAACATCCACAAACGTTTGTGTGCAGCTCATGGAGCATCTGCAGTCGACAGAAGCATGGTGACTCGCTGTGCAAGAGGGTGTGGCCATTACGAGAAGGTGATTTGGCAGAGCTTCAAGATTGGTGCTGTACTCATCCGTGATGGTATGAGGCAGCACCATTAATTCTGAAGCATACGTGAACACATTAACCAAACTCAAGAAGCGGTTCCAGTGACTTCTGCGCCATAACAGCCCAGGTGATTGTTTGATTCAACATGATAATGCTCGGCCTCACACAAGCGTGACGACACATCACTAAACAGGGTTGAACATTGTTACTCCATCCACCCTGCAGCCCTGATCTAGCTTCGTCAGAGACATTTTGAGGAAGACTAAGAGGTAATCCGCACAGTGAAGAAGCGGCTTCATGCCCGGGACAACGAGTGGTACGGACACGGCATACACATCCTTGTGTCTGTCTGGAGGAAGGCCATAAAACGGGAAGAAGATTACGTGGAGGAACAGAGGATGTAGGAGAAACACCATTCTTTCTCGTGTGTACGTTTCTGTGATCAATAAATAATTGTCGAAGAAAAAAAAATGTGGTGCACTGCTTTCTGGGCGACTCTGGTACATAAACCGCCTCCCAATTCTTCTACCACGTATAAAATGGTTTCAAAAGTTTGATCACTTTACTGATAAGTTAATGCGTTAAATATTTAACTTTAAGCATATAAGCGAGAAAAAGTTTAGAAAAGGTTTGAAATTATATTTGAAGTTTGTTGGACGTCACTAAGTGCTCTCATTATCTCAATAATTTGGGCAGCTGGGTTACCGTTTTAAGGATAAACTAGTTTTCCACGCACTTAAATATTTATGATGTCTCCTGTGCGTCGTACAACGATATGTTTTTGCAGGTACATTCAGTGGTACCTGCTGACATTGTCTGCAAAATGTGTTGCGTAAAGCAGATGGTCTCACTATAGATAAACGATTTATCGGACATAATTTTTAGCACTGTAAGATTGTTCGCTGACGATATGTTGTCTACAGGGTGTCCCAGTAAGAATGGTCAGTATACAGCAATATGACAGGAACGATAATTCGAAGCAAAAAGTTGAGCAAGCACGGGCTACCTTAAGAGCTATGAGCACTTGTTCAGTAGAAGAGACGTGTTTCAGAGTACCGGAGACGAACAAGTGGTCATAGCTCTTAAGATATGGGCTTTAGAGCCGATGTTTACTGGCTTCTTTTCTTGTTTTGGGCTATACCTCTCAAAATGTGGAAATCAAAGAACTTGCAATACAAGAGACGTGTTTCGTAGTATCGAAGGTGGAGACGTGATCATAGCTCTTAAGATATGTATTTTTGGGAACATGTTTAACGGACTTTTTTTCTTCGAATTATCACTTCTCTCCCTGAATATTGACCATTCCTCCTTGCACATCGCATGTAGGTACGTATACAGTTGGTCTATCGCAACACAATGCAGAAAGACTTGGGCAAAATTTCCACTTGGTGTAATGAACGACAGCTGACTGTAAATGTGGATAAACGCAAGATAACTTCCGTAACAAAAGAAAGAATCCAGTAGTATATGGTTACAAAATTCATGGTTAACTTACTGAGCACGTCATGTCGTGTACTATTTATGGATAGTACAGGGTAGTTAAACAATAAAAGTGCAGCAAATAATTAAAATGCAAATAATTTAAGTGCATCAGGTACAAATCTAGCGCTGTACAACATGTCGTCGACGTCTCTGGTGCTCACATTGAACAAATTGTGTAATCGACATTAGGCCTTTCTCATTTGTTTGGCCTTTTCTGCCCACGCCCAGTTCCTAATCCATTACGTATGGAAACGTTTCTAACGTCTTTCTTGCAGTCACAGTGCCAGATTTGCACCAGACGGCCAAAATTTGTACTCATTTTCCCAGCCTAAATCGGTTTCGCATTAACACATTAGAATATCTACCAAGTTTCGCTGGCATACGACAATTACAGACCACACTGGACTTCTCTAAGTAGCTGCACCTTAACTGTAACCATCCAGTATTAAGACGTGATAAGGAATGGAGCGATCACGTAAAATCAGTATAAGGGAAGGCAAACGGAAGGCGAATGGAAGGCGTAGGTATGTTGGAAGAATTCTGGGAAAATGCAGTGAATCTGTAAAGGAAACTGCATGCAAGACCCTATTGCGACCAGCTCTAGAGTATTGTTCCCGTGTTTGGAGTCCTTATCAAGCATGTTTGCCAACAGAAATCGAAGGAATTCAGAGACTCGATGTTAGTATCATAATAGGGCGCCGAAGACCACAGGAGAGGTAAATAGAATGGCGAACTTAGATGTGTATCCTTGGAGGAACGACGACATAGTTCTCGCGAAAACGAGCTGGGTAAATTTAGAGGACGTGTATACGGAGGAGACTGTGTTACAGTTAAGCTGTAGGGATTGTGGGCTGGAGGTAAGATAAACTGGGGTGCGCGCAGATGCGTTCAGACAATAATTTTTCCCTCTCTCAATACGTGAATGAGGCAGGAAAGAAAATCGATAATACGAGGGTGAGTCAAATGAAAACCTTAAATTTGTAATAACAAATCGAAATTTCGCGCCGTTATCCTGTAAGTTGGTAAGCGTGCTACAAACGGCGTGCAGAATGGCCTCTAGGTGGCAGCATAGTGCAGATGACACATACCGTCGCAGTATCAGTATAAAGATGGCCGCCCCACTTCCGACTTGCACCAGGGAAGAACAGCGTTCTGTTATTCGGTTTTTGCGTAGTGAAGGCGTGAAACCTATTGAAATTAATGACGAATGAAGGTTCAGTGCGGTGATGCATGTTTGTCACAGCAGCAAGTCTATGAATGGAGTAGGAAGTTCGCAAAAGGTGTGACTTCAGTGGAAGATATTCCTCGTCCAGGTCAGGCACAGCGAGTTGTGACTCCACAGAACATTGCAGTAGTTGAAGCCATAGTGAAGGAAAACCGCCGAGCGACACTGAATGACATTGCAGCATGTTTACAGATTAGTCATGGGTCAGCACACCACACTGCGCATGATGTGCTCCAATTTCACAAAGTGTCTGCAAGATGGGTGCCACGGCAGCTGATTACTGAAATGAGAGAACGACGTGTTGATGCTTGTGAATAACTTCTTCGGCGCTTTGAACGAGAAGATGATGTCTTCCTTGCAAGAATCGTTACTGGGGACGAAGCCTGGGTTCACTTCCAACAACCGGAAACGAAGAGAGCGAGCAAGGAATGGCGCCCTTCCTCATCACCAAAACCAAAGAAGTTTCGAACAGAACCATCAGCAGGGAAGGTTATGCTGACTCTCTTTTGGGACGAAAAAGGCGTCATTTTGGAGCATTACATGCCTAGAGGGACCACTGTCACCAGTGCATCATACACAGATCTCCTAAAAAATCACCTGCGGCCCGCAATCAAATCAAAGCGACGTGGATTGCTGTCAGCAGGTGTCCTTTTGCAAAATGACAATGGAAGGCCCCACACTGCCTCTGCAACAGTTGCAACAATCACAGCCCTGCATTTTGAGTGTCTTCCTCATCCACCACACTCACCAGACCTTGCCCCAAGTGATTTCCATATGTTTGGACCACTCAAAGACGCAATGGGACGAAAGAAGTTACGTTCTGATGAAGATGTACGCCACACGGTGCATGAGTGGTTGTGCAGACTACCAAAAGAACTTTTTTCCTAAAGGAATTAATGCACTTTGTAAGTGCTGGAGGACTTGCATTGAGCTTGGGGGAGATTATGTTGGAAAGTGATACAGCTTTGTACCACTTCTGCACAATAAATAATATTTAAAAAATATTTAAGGTTTTCATTTGACTCACTGTCGTATTTGTACCATGTTCCCTCCGCCATGCACTTACCAGCAATTTGTCTAGTGTATATGTAGACGCAAGTAGCCCTTTTAATGGATAAGAATTTTATAACTGTTGCAACTGCAGTTATAAACAGTCTCATAATACATCTATTTTCATCTTTCAGAATGATTGGGTTTATGCACCGTCTCAGTGCTCTGTAGATGCGACCAAGAAATGAACTGCGCAGAGTTTATACCATTACAATGCTAATATAATGACTTTCGAGCCTTTGCTCGTAATGCGGCAGAGGAGGCGACGCCCACGCCACCAAACTGAACCGGTGACCTCTGCACTCTCCTCTTTCCTTGTTGACTCAAGGCCAGTGACGTTTCCTATGGCCTTTCCCAAGCGCTGAATGTACAGCCCTTTGTATAATGCTTCTAGTAAGGTCAGATCACATATATCTGTGCCCTGGCGCATAGATTTTGTCGACGCACAACGCGTTACAATTTCTGCTGGTAACGAACGCCCTCGCAGGAACTACTTGAACACTAGCTTCTTATTACATCTGAACAGGCACAAATTAAACTGAACAATCAGTCTGTTCTTTGTTTGTGAGGATCTATATCGAATTGCATAAGATGACCATAAGGAAAAAGGGGGTAAGTTGTCAAGAATAAATTTATAGGAAAGCGACACAAAAAAATTACAGACACTGGCTGCCATTTGGAAATGATTGAAATCATTGGGAAAAGTTGAAAATTTGCGCCAGACCAGGATTCGAACCCGAGAGTCCTGCTTACTAGGTAGATGCTGTGACGGCTAACCTATCCGGACACACTGGTCATTGCAACTGCGTGGACTACCCTAGCACGCCTCCCGTCAGACTCAAAGTCTCAACTAACTTATCCATATGTCCGAAAGAACAGACACCACATATTACAATACTGGTAAGTGAGCTCATACTGCCAAACTTACCAAGAACTTGGGCACTATGAGCCCACTTATCAGTATAACGTTGCACATTAGCCGACCTATCAGAATGACGTTGCTTCGCCTCTGGTCTGGAAGCATGATCTGATTCAGTTGTGAGGGTTCTACATCTACATCTACATCCATATTCCGCAAGCCACGTGACGGTGTGTGGCGGAGGGTACCTTGAGTACCTCTATCGGTTCTTCCTTCTATTCCAGTCTCGTATTATTCGTGGAAAGAGGATTGTCGGTATGCCTCCGTGTGGGCTCTAATCTCTCTGATTTTATCCTCACGGTACTATCTTCACGAGATATACGTAGGAGGGAGCAATATACTGCTTGACTTCTCGGTGAAGGTATGTTCTCGAAACTTCAACAAAAGCCCGTACCGAGCTACTCAGCGTCTCTCGTGTAGAGTCTTCTACTGGAGTTTATCTATCATCTCCGTAACGCTTTCGCGATTACTAAATGATCCTGTAACGAAGCACGCTGCTCTCCGTTGGATCTTCTCTACCTCCTCCATCCACCCCATCTGGCACGGATCCCACACTGCTGAGAAGTATTCAAGCAGTGGGCGAACAAGCGTACTGTAACCTACTTCCTTTGTTTTCGGATCGCATTTCCTTAGGATTCTTCCAATAAATCTCAGTCTGGCATCTGCTTTACCGACGATCTACTTTATATGATCATTCCATTTTAAATCACTCCTAATGCGTACTCCCAGATAATTTATTGAATTAGCTGCTTCCAGTTGCTGAACTGCTATATTGTAGCTAAATGATAAGGGATCTTTCTTTCTATGTATTCGCAGCACATTACACTTGTCTTCATTGAGACTCAATTGTCATTCCCTGCACCATGCGTCAATTCGCTGCAGATCCTCCTGCATTTCAGTACAATTTTCCATTGTTACAACCTCTCGATATACCACTGCATCATCCGCAAAAAGCCTCAGTGAACTTCCGACGTCATCCACAAGGTCATTTATGTATACTGTGAATAGCAACGGTCCTACGACACTTCCCTGCGGCACACCTGAAATCACTTTTACTTCGGAAGACTTCTCTCCATTGAGAATGACATGCTGCGTTCTGTTATCTAGGAACTCTTCAATCCAATCACACAATTGGGCTGATAGTCCATATGCTCTTACTTTGTTCATTAAACGACTGTGGGGAACTGTATCGAACGCCTTGCGGAAGTCAAGAAACACGGCATCTACCCGGGAACCCGTGTCTACGGCCCTCTGAGTCTCGTGGACGAATAGCGCGAACTGGGTTTCACACGATCGTCTTTTTCGAAACCAATGCTGATTCCTACAGAGTAGATTTCTAGTCTCCAGAAAAGTCATTATACTCGAACATAATACGTGTTCCAAAATTCTACAACTGATCGACGTTAGAGATATAGGTCTATAGTTTTGCACATCTGTTCAACGTCCCTTCTTGAAAACGGGGATGACCTGTGCCCTTTTCCAATCCTTCGGAACGCTACGCTCTTCTAGAGACCTACGGTACACCGCTGCAAGAAGGGGGGGGGGGGGGGGGGGGACAAGTTCCTTCGCGTACTCTGAGGGTTGCCATTAAGCCTTTGAAGTCCCTCCTGAGGCAAGCAGGACCACAACTGTTGGAACTGATTCTTGATGTTCTGGATACTGCCAATGGGATGGAGTTGATGCCCAAGCGAGTGCCAATCGTGTTATATGGAAACAGACCTGGGGAAATTGTTGACCACTGGAGTACCACAACAATTTGTAGACAGTCCTTAGAGACGTGCTATTTGTGGACGGGTATTGTCCTGTTGAAAACCTGCACCACGATAGCGTTTAGTGACAGGCAACAAAGCATGTCAGTGAAGTCCCTGAGTCACTGGCAGGCTTGGCCTGCAGTCACAGTCGGTAGCTTCCCAAATCATGACGCCAGCAGCAAAACTGCTGTGCCTCTCCAAAACATGGGAAGGATGGGACCTTTCTCCAGGTCGCCACCATATTCGCCGACGATGGCCATCCAAGTTAGTGCAGAATCTCAATTCATCGCTGAACACAATGCGACGCCATTCATCAGCAGTCCGTACTTGCTGATCGCGGAACCACTCCAGACGGCAGCCTATGCATGGGAGGATAATTCACTAGTCGGTTTGGTGCTGGTACCTGACCAATGGCGCAAGATAACACAGAATGTTGCAAGGAGTCGATTACCTCTTCTTGATGGCAGCATAGACGTGAATGGTCTTCAATGTGCTTGGTGTGCAAGCTAGCCTATGCTGGCGGCAGTTCTCCGTCTGCCAAACGGCTAAAAAGTCGTAACCACCAAACCCAAGAGGTGCCACATCAACGACGGCGCAAGGAAATCACATTAAACAATGGCCCCTGTGTGGATCACTCCTAAGTTGGCTAACTAGACATAAAATTAAATTAATTTCTTCAGACCCACAACAGAATAAATGGCATTGTAGGGAATGAGAATGGGTGTCATTGAAAAATTAATGACAAGGACAAGTGGTATCACAAAGAGATCTGTTAACTAATATCAAGGTCAAGAGAGAACATTCCATTGATACAAACTCAGGTTGGTTGGCAAGAGACTTGGGGAACCTAACTGGAATTTATGTGTAAATGAGACTGGCTACTGTGAGTGGAAGGATCCCAGTCTAGGCAATCATACTCTGATGTATCGTTCCACTGATTGGTCTCTCGTGTCAAGGTACAATTAGGCATGCAGTGGACACTGGGAGTGATTACAGCGAGTACAAGGCTGCTATGAAAAAAGATGGTAGTGAAAACGATTGATAGGCTTCTGAATTTGCCGGAGCTGTGCAACGTTACCGATATAACCGGTGAAAGACAAGACACTGTCGTCTGTGCCCAAGCGCTGCTGAAGTGTTGTACAGTGGGAGATGACACCATGTCCGCCGGTGATTGTCTCACATTCGAGTGTCCAGACGTCTTTGCAATTAATTGCTCCCTCCGTATAAACGGAAGAGCTCTAGCGACTGTTCTCTGCAGTGGTCAAGAAGCAAATCTCAGTGTCTCCCGTTGCTCAAAACCTTCTGTAAAACGGCCGTTTCCCCCGATGTTCTAGAATGAACCTGTCATGGCCTAGCAGTGGTTACCGTGCCAATCATGTTTTCTAGCAAGAAAACCTGATCTTCCTCAACCAATCACTGCAGTGCAGTACACATTCTGTTCTCCGAAAAAAACAGTACACAATACCTGGAGGTTCTGCAGCCAAACCCCAGGCGCATTTCACAAGATGAGGGAAGCTTCCTAGTGGAAACAAGATCCGTCTCGTCCATAAAACGATTTAGTGGACGCCGTTTTGGAGGGGCGCGGCGGCATCTAAGAAATGCGACATCCGGAGAAATTCGCCGTCCCGTCTCACAGAGTACGCTGTTCTTGTAATAAACACATTAGCCGTGCTCCAGCCCGACGCCGCTTTACCTGAACCCGCACATGAGATAAGAAGACCAGGCTCCCACACCACGTCCACTCGCTAATGAAGCAGTCAGGCCGGAGCCAGGATGCCCGGCGCCACCAGTTTCTAAAGAAGTGTCACTTCGCATTCAGCCATGGCGTCCCCACCCTCTTGCATGGCCGCTAGCGGAACAAGGCCGACCGCCAGAGTGGCGGCCCATAAACCACTGCCCTGCCAGGCTCACGGCCCTTTTCGGTGACTCGAAAGGAATCCGCAAACTGGCTTGCTGCTCGGGGAAAGTTCTAAAGCTGCACCTAATGCAATGGTCACCTCCAGTGTCCAAAAATCTAGCTCTATAGCCGAGTTCAATTCTACTACTGCTACTCAAGTCATCAATCAGTGGTTTACACTAGCCCTAATAGTACATCAGATTAATATCAATCAGGGAAAATTTCGATACACCAAAGGCGAATGAAATCGTATGATCATCACCAAAACAAAATGAAAGGGGAGGGGCCTTACGGCCTGCCCGGATAAACGCTGTCTCCCATGAGCAGGTGGCATCTGTGTGTGTGTTACGGTGATCACTCAATATCTGGCGCTGTTCACTCCCCTAATACTCCCTATCGCGCCTGGTAACATTGCTGTACACAAATGACACTAATGTGCTCTAGTGGACGTTCAACGTGTCACAGAAAACTGCAATTCTAATTATTTAGATACTTGTCAATGTTATGAATGTGTAAAAAGTTACACAGACATCCGACCATGTCTTCTGGGTGCTTAACTTTATTTGTCAGGTACTGTATATTATAATAAAATGTAAATAATAAGCATCAGAGCGGATAACTTACCTCAGTTAACATAGGTGCCTAATCGCATTTATTTACAATTCTAAACGATTGACTAATTGCAGCTGCAGGTGAAGCACGTTACCCCTAAACAACACAGTAAAATAACAAAAGAGGAGACGTTCTCCTGTGACTCTGAATCGACGAATCGTTAATTCCGTAATTATATTTTTTATTTAGAAAACAGTAGAAGGAAAGACTCGTATGGCACTATTGTTGAAAGACCCGAAGGAATAGGTTCAGCCGCCTGCATGGACCCTTTCCTCGCGGTATGTGACAATTGTGTAGCGGCGGTGCGGTCTTTTTCTGCGGGCACAAGTGGTTCCATCACTCGCCTGCCAGTGGCCTTCTAATGCAGCACACGCCTCCCCCCCCCCCCCCACCCCCACAAACGATAATCAGTGTTCACCCAACTAGAGAAGCTGTAGCAGAGACTGGTTACATGAAACGTGACAACAAGATGGATAAAATGTTTTCGAGTTCCAGATCTGGCTATCTACTAAACGAAAATTCCGATATATTGACAGTCCTTGGATACAGTTTCAACTATCAAGTCCGAGTTAGTTTGGAGTTAAATTACGACAATCACACGTAAGCGCAATCACTCTCAGTAGCCAGCTTATGGTATGCATCCGGCCTGATACCGTAGAAATGCACACGGATTGTCTATGAATGGAATGCTCGCTCATTATTCTCCAAATTGCTCACTTCCAACTCTCAATTACAGGTTACGATTTTTACACTACGCCACGTGGATAAAAGTTATTCCATAAAAGCCACAGTTCACGTAGGAAATCGAAAATAATTTGCACGTTCGTTTCTACCGTTCGCCCGTTAATATTTTCCGACACTTCACGACCTTTTTACGGCCACGATCGCTCAAAAATAAAACATCTTTCCAAAACTTAATGTCAGTTCGTCCGATCATCATGATACCTGAGCTTCTATCTTTTTTTTACCCCCGAAATCTATCCATTTCTCCGCGCAATATGCGCGTGGGAGGATTCTCTTCTGATTGGCTGGAACGCCTCATAGCCAGTCAGCTTGCAGTTTTAATCATCAGTATAATGTGTGTCCTACATCTATATCTACGTGATTACTCTGCTATTCACAACAAAGTGCCTGGCAGAGGGTTCAATGAACCACCTTCAAGCTCTCTCTACCGTTCCACTCTCGAACGGCGAGCAGAAAAAACGAGCTCTTAAATTTTTTTGTGCGAGCCCTCATGTCTCTTATTTTATCGAGATGATCATTTCTCCCTATGTAGTTGGGTGGTAACAATGTTTTCGCAATCGGAGGAGAAAACTGGTGATTGAAATTTCATGAGAAATCGCGTCGCAACGAAAAACGCCTTTATTTTAATGACTGCCACTCCAATTCACGTATCATGTCTGTGACACTATCTCCCCTATTTCGCGATAATACAAAACGAGCTGCCCTTTTTTGTACTTTTTCGATGTCATGTGTCAATCCCACCTGATGCGGATCCCACACCGCACAGCAATACTCCAGAATAGGGCAGACAAGCGTGGTGTAAGCAATTAAGCAGTCTCGTTAGTAGACCTGTTGCACCTTCTAAGCGTTCTGCCAATGAATCGCTGTCTTTGGCTTGCTCTACCCACAATATTATCTATGTGATCGTTCCAAATTACGTTATTTGTAGTTGTAATCCCTAAGTATTTAGCTGAATTTACAGCCTTTAGATTTGTGTGACTTATCGCGTAATCGAAAATTAGCTGATTGCTTTTAGTACTCATGTGAATAACTTCAAACTTTTCCTTATTCGGGGTCAATTGCCACTTTTAGCACCATACAAATATCTTATCTAAATCATTTTGCAAGTCGTTTTGGTCATCTGGTGACTTTGCAATACGTTAAATGACAGCATCATCTACAAACAATCTAAGACGGTTACTCAGATTGTCTCTTATGTCGTTAATATAGATCAGGAACAATAGAGGGCCTATAACATTTCCTTGAGGAGCGCCGGATATTACTTCTGTTTTACTCGATGATTTTCCGTCTGTTACTACGAACTGTGACCTTCCTGACGGGAAATCACGAATCCAGTCGCACAACTGAGGCGATATTCCATAGGCACCCAGTTTGATTAGAAGACGCTTGTGAGGAACGGTGCCGAAAGCCTTCTGGAAATCTAAAAATATGGAATCAATTTGACATCCCTTGTCGGTAGCACTGATTACTTTATGAGTGTAAAGAGCTAGTTGTGTTTCACAAGAATGATGTTTTCTGAATCCGTGCTGACTGTGTGTCAATAAATCGTTTTCTTCGAGGTACTTCATAATGTTCGAATACAGTATATATTCCAAAACCCTACTGCAAATCGACGTTAGTGATATGGGCCTGTAATTCAGCAGATTACTCCTATTTCCCTTATTGGGTATTGGTGTGACTTGAGCAGTTTTCCAGTCTTCAGGTACGGATATTCTTGTGAGCGAGCGGTTGTATGTAATTGCTAAATATGGATCTATTGTATCAGCATACTCTGAGAGGAACCTGCCTGGCATACAATCTGGACCGGAAGCCTTGCCTTCATTAAGTGATTTAAGCTGCTTTGCGACAACGAGGATATCTACTTCTGTGTTTCTCATCTTGGCAGTTGTTCTTGATTGGAATTCAGGAATATTTACTTCGTCTTGTTTGGAGAAGGAGTTTCGGAAAACCGTTTTTAATAACTCTGCTTTAGTGGCACCGTCATCAGTGACTTCACCGTTGTTATCGCGCTGTGAAGGTATTGATTGCGTCTTGCCACTCGTGTGCTTTATGTATGACCAGAATCTCTTTGGGTTTTCTGCCAGATTTCGAGACAGAATTTCGTTGTGGAAATTATTAAAAGCATCTCGCCTTGAAGTACGCGCCATATTTCGAACTTCTGTAAAACTTTGCCAGTCATGGGGATTTTGCGTTCTTTTAAATTTGGCATGCTTTTATCGCCGCGCGGGATAGTCGAGCGGTCTGAAGCGCCCAAATAAAAAGAGTGACGCATGGACGCCTTCCGTGGCTTTATCGAAATGGAAAATGACAATACTTCAGAGCAAAAAGTAATCACGGGTGATGAAACTTGGCGTTATCACTACGAACCTACCAAGAAAGATAAAGTGCAGAAATTCACATCAAAGGTCAACGCTCTGATAGCATAATCATCATTCAGGACACGGTGACGCAAGAGCTTATCAACATTCCAAAGAAGGACTTTACTGACAGTTCGGCATGGTTGTTTGAAGTTTCTGTGCGTTACACTCAGATTGACGGATGGGAAAGGGGGGGGGGATTGGTGGTGGGCGAGAGACCATGTATAGCACTGAAGCATCAAAACCACCAGCTACACTTTTCTCTATTTCTTTATTAACCTGTTTTCGAAACGTTTAGGACTCAGTCGGCCGCTGTGGCCGAGCGGTTCTAGGTGCTTCAGTCTGGAACCTCGCGACCGCTACGGTCGCAGGTTCGAATCCTGCCTCGGGCATGGTTGTATGTGATGTCCTTAGTTTAGTTAGGTTTAAGTAGTTCTAAGTTCTAGGGGACTGATGACCTCAGATGTTAAGTCCCATAGTGCTCAGAGCAATTTGAACCTTTTTTTTAGGACTCAATTGCACCACTGACTGGAAACGTGTGCCACGACCCGAAAAAGCTGGAAATCTTAATAATTCCAAAAACTAGAGCTTATGGTTTAAATGATTCCGTAGCGCCCGATGGCCATTTGTCTCAAGGAAGATTCACTCAGCCCCTCTGCTGCAGGTGGGCTGGGATACAGTGCTCGGCCTGTGGATGCCGCAGCCTCTGTCATGCCTTCTGCTTGCACGGCTCTGCTCAAGGACACAGCGACAGCCGTTGGGCGGGACTGAGGACGACCATTTCGGTAGGAAGTCGGTCAGGCTCCAGATACAGAGCACGCGGTTTCCCCATTTCCGGAGGACATCCGCTGCAGCGGGGGAACCACACCAGCGGTTGCAGGCCTAAAGCCCCGGGACAACCGAGGGAGCTGACGCAATGGTAAGATGCTGTGCTCCCATCCCGGAAGACGGCGATTCGAATCTCCGTCCAGAAATCTAGATATTGGTTTTCCATGGTTTCCCTAAATCACTTAGGCAAATGCTTGGGCAGTTGCTTTGATACTGTACACAGCCTCTTTCTCTCCCTGTCCATCCCCAGTCCAATTACCAGCTCAGCTCCGTCTCTCATGACCTCGTCATCGGCAGAACGTTATATCCTAATTGTCCTTCTTTTCTTCTGTGTTTACAGGCTTAGGCGGTTGTGATTTGCAAAAGCAACGTAACAGAATTAGTACAGAATGCTATGCCTTTCTTAAATAGGAATCGTCGTTCCCGTTCATACGGTTTTCGATCACCTTATTTCGACTGAGTAGTTTATTTCTTTCTCACATAAATTTTTTAAAATATAAAACCCTTTAATACTTGGACCATAATTTCAATATACAATTACAGCACAACGACTAGTTTCAGTTGTGTTTCTACAGCCATCTTCAGATCATTCAAGTCGTAAAAAAAATGGTGAACATAATGGAACTGACCAATAGAGCTCGTTTAGTTACATAAGGTAGTACAGGATGCTCGAAGAAGTGGACTTCGCGATATTTGAAGTACAGGACTTCACGATATGGACGATACTTTTCACTTTTAATTAAAATGTTTATTAAAAGTTTTGCTCATTTAAGTCTTATATTTAAATGTCAAATGGATCTAAGCACTATGGGACTTAAAATTAACAAATAAGCAGCACCCAGTCGCAAAATCATGTTTTCTTTATTTACTTTTGCAAACCGATTTCAACTGATTAACAGCCATCATCGGTGCTTT
Source organism: Schistocerca serialis cubense (assembly GCF_023864345.2). Classification (NCBI taxonomy): domain Eukaryota; kingdom Metazoa; phylum Arthropoda; class Insecta; order Orthoptera; family Acrididae; genus Schistocerca; species Schistocerca serialis. The sequence continues at coordinate 507,168,126 of NC_064639.1, forward strand.
CAACGAATATGTGCCCTGAGTAGTAACACTGTCTTAAGCAGAGGTCGAACTGGAGCGCCTAGAACCGCCCGGCCACTGAGGCCGGCATTTAAATGTCGATTATATCAATGATGACTGTAAATAATCTCATTTCTTTCACGTTTAGAACCGAAGAAGTGACATAAAAAATAGAATATAAAACATACTTTAGAAAGTTTTGTAAATGTTGTTGTTGTTGTGGTCTTCAGTCCGGAGACTGCTTTGATGCAGCTCTCGCATGCTACTCTATCCTGTGCAAGCTGCTTCATCTCCCAGTACCTACTGCAGCCTACATCCTTCTGGATCTGCTTAGTGTATTCATCTCTTGGTCTTCCTCTACGATTTTTACCTTCCACGCTGCCCTCCAGTACTAAATGGGTGATCCTTTGATGCCTCAGAATATGTCCTACCGAGCAGTTGAAAAATAGATGCAAACTTCCAGGCTATTCCCTTGCTGCAGCAACTTACCACGCTAACTATGGCACTGCCACCTACTTTAAAAACAACACTGACCAGGTCCACGATATAAAAACACACACTGGCCCAAGCGCCTACGTTATAAGAACAAAAATTGCTGATATTGAAGTCATCAACCTCTACAAACCCCCAACTCAGTCATGGAATGACTCTGCTATTTCCAACATACAACATCCTACAGTGATAATGGGCGATTTCAACAGCCACAGTACCCAGTGGGGATATAACAACACCAATGAGGATGGGGAGGGAGTAATGAAATGGGCGGACATAGAAGATGTCTTCTTGATCCATGATCTAAAGGATAAAGGGACTTTCCACTCGGCTAGATGGAAAAGAGACTACAACCCCGATCTGTGCTTTGTTTCCAGAGACGCCAAAAAGCTACCATTACGCTGCAATAAACAGGTCTTGCCTGATTTTCCTCGTAGCCAGCACAGGCCCGTCCTGCTACATGTCGGTATACAGATTCCAATAGTGAGATCTACACCTAAACCTCGATGGAATTTTGGCAAAGCCAACTGGGAAGCCTTTACCGCCGAAATGGACCACAACATCCAATGGATCCCACCCGCATCGAAGAACTACAACCGCTTTGTGGGATTACTCCTAGCCATTGCCAAAAAACACATTCCCAGAGGCTACAGGAAAACTTATATTCCCGGCTGGAGCCAAGAATGCATAGACCTATATAATGCATATTCGCAAAACAACGATCCTGAAATTGCGGACGAGCTTCTCCAATGCCTGGACTCAGCAAGACGAGAAAAGTGGCACACTCTCATGAAAAATATCGACTTCAAGCACTCTAGCAAGAAAGCCTGGTGCCTTCGTAAAAACCTCGGTGAAAGCTCCATTAAAACCTGTATGGGTGGCAACATACACCCCAAAGAGGTATCAAACAGAATAGTTAACCTTACGAGAAAAACACCACGCAGCAACAAGGAGAAGACTATGAAAGTAAAGAAAGAACTGAGAACCAAGCTCCGACAATCCACACCCGACAACAATTTCTCAAAAACCTTTACCATCCTAGAGATCACGGAAGCACTGAAAGAAATGAAAATGGGTAAAGCGGCTGGTTTAGATGAGGTCTACCCCGAGTTCTTACGGCACCTAGGACCTCGAGCTCTACTGTGGCTAACTCACTTTTACAATGACATCCAACGATCGGAAACACTACCACCACTATTTAAACAAACCAAGATCGTCGCCATTCTTAAGCCTGGCAAAGATGGAAAGCTCCCAGAGGACTATAGATCTATAGCTCTTCTAAGTGTATGCTACAAACTATTGGAGAGACTTATTCTCAACAGAATAAAACCCATTGCTGAGAATTTCATTCCTATTGAACAAGCCGGGTTTAGACCCGGTCGGAGCTGCTGTGATCAAGTATTATCTCTTACCACACATATTGAGAGTGGATTTCAAAGGAAGAAAAAGACAGTCGCCGTGTTCATAGATCTATCGTCAGCATATGACACAGTGTGGAGGGAGGCAATGATTCTTAAACTCCAACGCATTATTCCTTGCAAGAAAACGGCTACCCTAATCAACAATATGCTTTCAAATAGATTTTTTGAAGTACACCTAGATGGAGAGATAAGCAAGAAAATAGGTTAAATGATGGCCTGCCCCAAGGATCCGTGCTAGCTGCATTACTTTTTAATATATATACATCAGACCTACCAGAGACATCTTCTAAGAAGTTTATCTACGCAGACGATATTGCTCTCACATATCAACATCAAGACTTCCACAATTCCGAAAGAATCGTTGAGGAAGACCGTATCAAAATGGATGAATATTTCGAAACATGGAGGCTCAGACCTAATACTTCTAAAACCCAAGTCTCCTGTTTCCACCTCAACAACAAACAGGCAAACTATGCACCCCACGTAGAGTTCAGAGGCCAGCTGCTTAACTACAATCCCCTCCCAAAGTATCTGGGAATTACACTGGACCGATCTCTGACGTACAAGGAGCACTTATACAAATGCTCAGCAAAAATCAAAACCAGAAATAATGTCCTACACAAACTCATTGGAAGTAGCTGGGGAGCAAGCGCCACAGTTCTCAGAACATCTGCTCTTGCACTAGTATATTCGGTGGCTGAATACTGCGCTCCGGTCTGGCTAAACAGCACTCATACAGCAACGGTGGACACCCAGCTAAACGACACCATGAGGCTCATCTCAGGCACTATTAAACCGACGCCCCACCAATGGCTCCCGGTACTGGCTAACATAGCCCCACCTCATCTAAGGCGAAGATCTGCACTGAAAACGGAATGGCAAAAGTGCGCTAACAACCGTGACCTACCCTTACACGAAGACTGCAAGAATCCCAGCCACAGGCTCAAGTCCCGTAAACCATCATGGAGATTAGGGCAACAGCTGATCGAGGACAATTATGATATCGACGAAGCCTGGCGTCGGGAATGGGATATGTCTAACCATGGTCACCTTAACTTAGTCTCGGACCCAACCGTACGGCCCGAGGGCTTCGGTCTTCCCAGAAAATCTTGGACAACTTTAAATCGTATCCGAACAGGCTATGGTAGATGTAATTACTGGAAGCACAAATGGGGACAGACTGACTCACCCAACTGCGACTGTGGGAATCCACAAACTCTACATCATATCGCAATGGGCTGCCCTACGAGGAGATTCCCTGGCACAATGCAGGAGCTGCACCTCCTGGAGGGAGATGCTTCTGGCTGGCTGAGGGACTTGGACATACAACCATGAGTCTGGTCTACTCTTCTCCTTCTGAAAAACCTATTACTAGATACTATTACTATAATTTCTATGTATTTTTGTGTATTTTGTGTTTTACTTCCTTTTTTAGATCTAATAATTGTTTGTTGCCTGTAACATTGACCATTCATTGTTTTTATATGTTGTTTGTGTTACTACTTACTTACTGCTGTATTCTATTAGCCATACGAAATATATATACCGAGTGATCCATTCTCCTCGTCAACTTGTGCCATAAATTTCTCTTCTCCCCGATTCTATTCAATACCTCCCCATTAGTTAAATGATCTACCCATCTAATTTTCAGCATTCTTCTGTAGCACCAAATTTCTAAAGCTCCTATTCTCTTCTTGTCCAAACTATTTATCGTCCACGTTTCACTTCCATACATGGCTACACCCCATAACTTCGATAATTGATGTATCGCGTTATCGTCTTTGGACTTGCGTGTATGGCAGCTGTTTGTGTATCTGGGCGGAGAGTCACATGACCCATTCTGCTGTGTGTTAGGATGAAAGATGTACGTATCGAGTCTTTCGTTCATTTGCGTTGTTATTAACGAATGTGCTTATACCAAGTAGGTGAAAGTTACAGAAAAATAAAATGAAGCTTAAAAACGCAACACCCATCCGAAACTATTTTTTGTGTGACTATCATGGTACGAGAACGTAAACCCATCAGCTTTTTGCGGGTAAGCAAGAATTAATATGAAGCCAACACACCATAGAGAGATTATGTACAAGATTCGACCAGAAACAAGCTAAGTGGACTTATTCTTTACTGTAAAAATACAATTCCCGTGTTCAACATTCGTGCACTGCTAGATTTTGCATGACTATATTTAATCAACAATCTCGCTGTAATGGCGAATGTTGTGAATCTGACTGGATTTCATCCATTAGTTAAGAACGAAATAACTATAAAAAGCGAAAGACCCGTTAAGAACATGTACTGAAAAAACCGTCATTAGCTGTAATCGTACAATTACATGCATTTGCCTTATGGGCCTACAAGGCTAAGACAGCTACAGATAAAAATTCATCGTGTACGCGCCAAGTTGCAAACCAGAATCCCACAAGATGAGGATAATATCGAAGGAAAATGACCAGTTGCATCAGTAAAAATTACGTCACATACCCATGACTTGGAATAGCAAAGCACGTATTATAGTGAGAACAGTATATGCAACGGTAAAAAGTACTGTCAGCTGCTCCATAGCCTGACTTACAAAGGAGTGATCTAACATGGAATATAAAATAATCATCTTCATAAAATGTGCACAAGCTGGAGAAAAAAAGTAAAATCCGCAAGTCCCACCTGCTTGGCAAGACACATCAAAAGTAACTCGTAACTGTTCATAATACGAATGCATGTCGTTGCATGACTACAGCTAAAGACGATGTTTTTCAGTGCATGTTCATCGCTTTTTTAGGATTTGAACGATCTGAAGATAATTTTAGAGAACAAACGAAACTAGCTGTCGTACTTTAACTGTACACCAAAAATTGAGAGCTAGGCATTAAAAGCTTTTATGCCACACAATTTTTATATAATAAATTACATTAAGACCATCCACTTCTCCCTTGCAATGTCAGTCTTCATTGTTCATTACTTTGTTCTAGAAACTTTTATCCTACGCCTCTATATTGGTCATGACGTACCACATTTCATGGACATACTTCAGACAGCGAGCGAAGCACTGTATTACGATATTGCCAGTGTTGTTACAAAATACGATGCCATGTTCCTTCGGAGAGGCATGCTTGTCCGAAGTCACGGGCGCTGTGGCGACTGCAGCCATTATGAAATACATGAAACTTATTCGCAGTTGCGAATAACGACAACAATAAGCTGTACGTATACGTAATGCCGGCAATGACAATGGGCAAGCGACTTTCAATTAAAATGTCTCCTCAGTAACGAAGTATGTATAACAGATGTACGATCGTATGTTGTAGACACATGGTTCACTAGATACGGAAGCTTGAGTCTCGCCGTCGGTCTTGCTCGGAGGTGGTTCAAATGTCTCTGAGCACTATGGGACTTAACGTCTGAGGTAATCAGTCCCCTAGAACTTAGAACTACTTAAACCTAACTAACCTAAGGACAACACACACAGCCATGCCCGAGGCAGGATTCGAACCTGCGACCGTAGCGGTCGCGCGGTTCCAGACTGTATCGCCTAGAACCGCTCGGCCACTTCGGCCGGCTTGCTCGGAGAGCCTAATAATGGCCCTTGTTTTGACGGCGCGAGGAAGTAGAGCATGGCGCAGCACGTCTTCCTAATTTCTTTCACTTCTCTTTTCCCTTCAACCTATTTGTTTTCTTTTTCATGCGCTCCCCTAGAAAAATAAACAAATAAGAATAAAAAAAACATAAGAAGTAGTGATGTTGAGAAACTATAGTTATTTACGTTTACAAAAAAAGAAGGATGTTGAGAAAGTATATTGATTTATTTTATGAAGAACATCGTCTTTTATTTTCAAACAACAGAGATTTTTATTTGTTTTCTCATTACCTGCAACATTTTGCTCATGTAGAAGGAAAAAAAAGTGAGCAGGAGACCCTGGTAAAAGAAAAAAAATGGTAAGGCGACTGCTTCCGATGAGCATGCATGCATGCATGTCCGAAGGAACATTGCATCGTACTTTGTAACAACAGAAGCACTGCTACATCGTATTTATCCGGCGAAACTGGGCAAGCGACTTTCATTTAAAAAGTCTCTCATGTACGGGAATATACGTAGCTATGCGAAGGTATTACGGCAATTGGATTGAAATCGATAGATGTGATTTACACGTAGAAACAAAGAAATAATTACAATTTCAGAAAAATTAGGATGATTCATTCAAGAGAAAGAGCATCACGAACTGATCAAATGAGTACCGCTTTGTTCCACCTCTGGCCTTTACGCAAGCTGTTATTCGGCCTTGCCTTCATTGACAAAGTTATTGGTTGTCCTGAGGGATACCGTGCCAAATTCTGTCCAATTAGGGCGTTAGACAGGCAAAATTCCGAGCTGGTTGGAGGGCCCCGTCCATAATGCTCCAAACGTCCTCAACCGGGGAGACAGCCTGCTACCTTGCTGGCCAAAGTAGGGTTTCGAAAACAAGAAGACAAGCCGTAGAAACGCTCTTCGTGTGCGAACGGACATTATCTTGCTGAAATGTCAGGTCAGGATAGTTTCCCATGAAGGGCAACAAAACGGGGCACATATTATCATCGACGTACCACCGTCCTGTAAGGGTGCAGCGTATGCAACCAAAAAGGTCCTGCTATTATAAGAAAAGGCACACCAGAGCATCACTACTGGTTGTCAGGCCGTATGGCGGGCGACAGTCAAGTTGGTATCTCACTGCTGTCCGGGCCATCTGCAGACATGACTTAGATCTGGAATGTCATTGACTGGTGTAAGATTGTCTTCAGCAATGAGTCCAGTTTCTAACTGAGTCCCGGTGACAACGAAGAGGCGTCTGGAGGCGCCCTAGACGGTGGTGGGGTACCAACCTGACAGTCGCCTCCCATACGGCTAGACAACCAGGAGAGATGGTAAGAAGTGCCATTTCTTTTCATACCAGGACCCCTTTGGTTGTCATCCGCGGCACGTTTACAGCGCAGCGGTACTTTGACGATGTTCTACGGTTTGTTTTATTGCCCTTCCTGAAAACCCATCCTCAGCCTACATTTCAGCAAGATAATGTCCGCCCGCACATGGTGAGAGTTTCTATTGCTTGTCTAAGGGCTTGCCAAACCCTGCCTCTCCCCAACTGAGGACGACTGGAGCATTATGGGCAGGGCCCTACAACTATCCCTGGATTTTGACGATCTAACGAGCCAAATGCACAGAATTTGGCACGCTATCCCTTCTGGAGGACATCCAACAAGCCTGTCAATCAGTGCCAAGACGAAAACTGCTTCCATGATGGCCAGAGGTGGACCAATGCGGCACTGAATCGCTCAATCTGTGGAGCTCTTTCTCTTGAATAAATCATCCAATTTTTCTGAAATTGTAATCATTTGTTTGTCTCTACATATACACCACATCTACCGACTTCCGTCCCATTCGGATAATTCCTTTGTGGTGCCTCATTTTTTCCCTCTCCTTATTCCGTTTTCGTCTTAGAGTGTATTTCCATGAAAACGAGAAGGACCATCAGAGTGTCAGATTATAGGATTAGTGATAACCTTTCGGGATCTGCACATCGTTAAGTATCAGTGATTGAGGTTACGAAGCTAAACCGTGCGGGGTAATTTTACACAAGAGTGGTGAGGACGCGTACCAAGGCATATACTGTATTTGTTGTCCTTTTCCCTCGCTCCCAACGGATAGTGACAGACTGAAAGGCGCTAATGCTTACACGGCCGGAGAGTCGTGCGCGTTAGCAAGCCGCGGCAGGGATTCGGTGAGGCCCGCCATTCCCGGATCGAATCCGCCCGGCGCATTGAACGACGAGTGTCGGTATGCAGCCCATTTGGGATGTGAGCTTTGGGCTGTTTCCCACACCCAAGTAGGTGTATACCGGGCTGATACCCACGTCCCGCCTCAGTTGCACAATCCGCAAACACTTCGAAATCTTCCTTTTGCACTTTCACATGGGAAACTTTAGACGCAGGGAGATGGGGAACACTCATTCCCTCCCGGAAAGAAGGGTGTGGCTTCAGGAAGGGCATCTAGCCACCGTCTACCACTAATATTTCCAAATCCAAAATAAAGTGTCGACCGCATGATACACTTCATAAGACCAGGAAAAAATAAGAAACTCGCTAATATTTCTGCGAAGTGCTGTCTGCCATGCCATGTGCAGAGACTTGTTGAGCATTTATTACATTGTCACTATTGTCAACAAAAGGGGAGCTAAGCGATCATATTGTATGAAATATATGTACGTAAAAGGCAACAGATGAGAAGTCTCACTTTCGTTTCTTTACAACAGGCGAGTTGCATGAAAAGAACCCATTAACGAGGTCAGTCACAAGTAGAGGTTGGACTTGTAAAAACCTACGTTAATAAAGAATGAATGGGGAGAGGACACTGTATTTTTGGAAAAATGAAAATTTAGTGCCTGTACGTTTGTATCGGAAGACCAACAGTGAACTTTTAAAGAAGTATTTTCAGCCGATAGTGCAGCTCCACAGGACAGTGTGATGTTTGTATTTCGTTGTGATGCAGGATTTCTCATTTATTACGACACGATGACTAAAGGCAGTTGCTTGATATTGTTTAAAGAATGGTTACACAATTATGCCAGAAAACTAATCAAGTAGGCTCCCAGACACTTCAAGATAGAAGCCTGAAAGATAACATTGACATTATTGTTTGCGAAACTTTGTAACTATCTTAGTCTACGGAAATACCGCCAAAATCTTAGGATGTCTTATACCTACATGGAATCAATTGAAAAAATTATACAGATCGTATAAGGGGACTATCAGAAAGAACTGCAGATGAAGTTGTAAAAAAGAATAACTCAATATTCAACCGGATTATACCAAATTACCTGCTGAAAACACCAGGGGTGCGTTTGAAAGAAGTGATACGAAGAAAAGTATAAGTGCAACAAAATGGAACCCTACAGCCGTCATTTCGATGTTATTTATTATATGGCTACCAGTTTCGGTGCTTCACTGCACCGTCTTCAGGCCTTGGATGACGCTGAGTGGGTTAACTCTAATATTATACACGATTCATCAGTGGCTAACGTCTGTAAACTAGTTTTCGCAGACTGCCTGCGAGAACGATGTGGTGTCTCCAACTTTCAACTACCAACTAATTATAGGTTGGAGACACAACATCGTTGTCTGCCAAAACCAGTTTTTAGATGTTGGCCACTAATGAATCATGTATACGATTAGTGTTAACCCCCTCAGCGTCAGTTAAGGTCTGAAGATGGTGCACAGAAGCACCGAAACTGGGAACCACATAACATCATAAGGACGACTCTAGGTGTTCCATTTTATTATGTGAATGGCCGAAGTCCCTCCATCCTCCTGTCACAAGGATAGACATACGAAAACTACACTACTGGCCATTAAAACTGCTACACCACGAAGATGACTTGATACAGACGCGAAATTTAACCGACAGGAAGAAGATGCTGTGATATGCAAATGATTAGCTTTTCAGAGCATTCACACAAGGTTGGCGCCGGTGGCGACACCTACAACGTGCTGACATGAGGAAAGTTTCCAACCGATTTCTCATACACAAACAGCAGTTGACCGGCTTTGCCTGGTGAAACGTTGTTGTGATGCCACGTGTAAGGAGGAGAAATCCGTACCATCACGTTTCCGACTTTGATAAAGGTCGGATTGTAGCCTATCGCGATTGCGGTTTATCGTATCGCGACATTGCTGCTCGCGTTGGTCGAGATCCGATCACTGTTAGCAGAATATGGAATCGGTGGGTTCAGGAGGGTAATACGGAACGCCGTGCTGGATCCCAACGGCCTCGTATCACTAGCAGTCTAGATGACAGGCATCTTACCCGCATGGACGTAACGGATCGTGCAGCCACGTCTCGATCCCTGAGTCAACAGATGCGGACGTCTGCAAGACAACAATCATCTGCACGAACAGTTCGACGCCGTATGCAGCAGCATGAAGTATCAGCTCGGAGACCATGGCTGCGGTTACCCTTGACGCTGCATCACAGACAGGAGCGCCTGCGATGGTGTACTCTACGACGAACCTGGGTGCACAAATGGCAAAATGTCATTTTTTCGGATGAATCCGGGTTTTGTTTACAGCATCATGATGGTCGCATCCGTGTTCGGCGACATCGCGGTGAACGCACATTGGAAGCGTGTATTCGTCATCGCCGTACTGGCGTATCACCCAGCGTGATGGTCTGGGATGCCATTGGTTACAGGTCTCTGTCACCTTTTGCTCGCATTGACGGCACTTTGAACAGTGGACGTTACATTTCAGATGTGTTACGACCCGTGGCTCTACCCTTCATTCCATCGCTGCGAAACCATGCATTTCAGCAGGATAAAGCACGACCGCATGTTGCAGGTCCTGTACGGGCCTTTCTGGGTACAGAAGATGTTCGACTGCTGCCCTGGCCAGCACATTCTCCAGATCTCTCACCAACTGAAAACGTGTGGTCAATGGTGGCCGAGCAACTGGTTCGTCACAATACGCCAGTGACTACTCTTGATGAACTGTGGTATCGTGTTGAAGCTGCATGGGCAGCTGTACCTGTACACGCCATCCAAGCTCTGTTGACTCAATGCCCAAGTGTATCAAGGCCGTTATTACGGCCAGCGGTGGTTGTTCTGGGTATCGATTTCTCAGGGTCTATGCACCCAAATTGCGTGAAAATGTAATCACATGTCAGTTCTAGTATAATATATTTGTCCAATGAATACCCGTTTATCATCTGCATTTCTTCTTGGTGTGGACGTTTTAATGGCCAGTAGTGTATAATCAACGTAGTACAGGGTGACACAAAAGTCCGTTAACATTTGAAAATGTACATAGAGAGGTGGGTAGAAAGGTAAAAATTGACACATATGCCTGAAATGAAGTGGGGTTTCATTGAACCAAAAAACGAGTGCAATAACTGGCCAACAAATGGCGCTGGGCAGCAACACGGCACTGATACAGCATGAGAATCGGATATAAAATGAGCTGTAGTCAGAGAGGGTGTCAGATCGTCCTTAGCCTGGCTGATAAACACCTGCTGGAAGGTACCACTTTCACGCAGAATGGCGCCTTCATCCTGAATTGCAGGTTTTCGATTTTTTAAAGAAGTGTTCGGTATTTCAGCCACGTAGTCGGTTATCGGTTCCTTAGTATGAATGGTTCGGTTATTTTAGAATTATTCCATTCATATCACTAATTTAGATAGCTTATATGTCGCGACCCGAATACTGAAGTAAGCTTTGGAGCAATTATAAATTCGAACTTCTACGTCCACAAACTCGTTTTCCTGCAAATCTTTTCTAAACGGAGAAGAAACGCCGAACATAAAAGAAGTTATCAGAAGGATAATGACAGTTACATGCACCAAAGCGTATGTGGAAGCAGTCTCAGTCACATAAATCATTTATGGTCTGACGCTAGAAACAAATTGAATGTCGATATGGTAAAAGCAGGTGAAACATGCAACGACTTTCACCAAAAAATTAAAGGTAATAAATATCTGTTGAAAGCTGCAACGAGTTGTAATAAATATAATTTGTAATATTTACTAAGTGTGTTATTGTGTTTACTCACAGCCCCTAGCTCAGCAAATCCTTTGGCCAAAAAATGTTTGGTAATTTTGTCTGTTTACTGTGGCAACCCTGGCTCCATCCCATATTGCTACACGTGTGTAGGAGATCTCTTACGCAGAGTGTTTGGTGAGGATCGCGTGCTGAGCCGCCAGGTCCCCAGACCTCAGTCCGTGCGATTGTCGGTTAAGGAGTAAACTGAAGTCGCAAATCTACTGCGATCGTCCGACATCATTAGCGATGCTGAAAGACAACATCCGACGGCAGTTTCTCACCAGACTTACTGATATGCTGTACAATGATGTTCACAACATTGTCCCTAGATTTGTTGTTCACAGCATTGTCCCTCGATTACAGGTAGGCTGTTGTTGATGAATGACGGCAATCATGGTGAGCACTTGTTATAAAGAACACTATCTTCGCTAAAAATCAATTGCTGTGTTAATTGTTGCCTTTGTATCATGTGAAGCGCCATCGGTTGATCATTTTGTACATTTTTTTGTTTCAATAAAACCTCATGTAATTTCAAGCAGGTGCATCAAATTTTACCTCTCTACTCACAGCATTCCGTGAAGTATTGAATTTTCAAATAATACCGGACTTTTGGGTTACCCTGTATTTAGAAGTAATTTTTAAGGTAGCATTTTTATTTGTTCATAACGAAATGCGCAAATACCAAAGTGGTACCAGTTCCTCTTCTCTTTTTTATGTTATGTTTGCTTCTTATCTTTCTTTATTTTGTAAATGTTATTTGTTGAATGTTATCTAATGAAGAAAACTGTGGTGTAGAAAACACACAGACTGTGTTTAAAGAATGGGAGGAATGCTATACAGGGGTGTATCACGATTAGAAAGGAAAACTGACGCCGATGAAAGTCTACTTTAATACGAGCAAAAACTTTACAGGAGACATAGTTACGTTAACGTTGTGTTTGCGAGTTAATTATCAGTTTGTGTTTAGTATGAATTTACTGAAATGTAAACTTTTCGTTTAAGATCGCATATAATTGGACTGAAACATCACCCGTGGCCCACGACTGGGTAATGTGGTACATGGATGAGTGTGCATAAGCACATTTTCCTAATCTAAGGCGCTAATATGGTCCAAGACTGGCAGATGGACCGGGACCCCGTATCTTGGCCTCCAAGATCATCTGATCTCAATCGTCTGCGTTTTCTCCTGTCTGGGGTCTTCTCAAAAGTGAAGTGTACAGCAATAACTTTCGTACAGTTGCTATAGTCTTGTCAAGATTTACGATATGATGCGGGGATTGTTTGAAAGAATTTGTAACTGACTGCATAGACGAGTACAGTATTGAATTCGAAAGCGAGGACGACAGAAGTAACAGCCCCGTAAACAGGCACGAGTGTATAATAAATAATGTAATATTTATTGTGTTGAAGTAGAGTTGTGTTTCTTGTTAAGCTACGGCTTGTTTAATCTAAAAGTTTGCATTTCAAGTAGGTTTCTACTAACTAGAACAATATTTACCACCGTAGTGGGTGGCGAGTCGTAACCACTCGTTCACAGTTTTCTCGCAAACGGCTTTTTGCGGACTCATGTTTTCTGGAAGGTTCTTGCTTCTTTTATTGTACAGGGTGTATCGAAAAGATTCGTCCGAAACTAATAAACGTATGCAATGAATTTTGTTTTTTGATGAACGGCAAACTCAAATAGTTTTTTTTCTTTTCATGCCTTTTCATAGGTGTTCAATATCCCCCCCTTGAGATGACGGCACGTGTCAATGTGGTGTTTAAACTGTTCCCACACTGCAGCGAGCATGTCTTGAGCTACAGCTTCCACAGCTACTGTTATGTGATGTCTCATTTCATTCATTGTTGTTGGTAACGGAGACACATAAACAGAGTCTTTTATAAACCCCCACGGGAAATAATCACATACAGTAAGGCAGAATCATTCGGTCCAGTGCGACCGATCCATCGTTCAATAATTCTTCGATTTAAAAAAAACCACACTTCCAGATGCCAGTGTGGCGGTGCCCATCCTGTTGGTAAATCAAGTCGTTCGAACCAGTTCTGGAACATATTGAGATATGTGCTTCCTGTAACAGTGTTCTCGGCAAAGAAAAGTCGACCATACACCTTTTCCCGTGAAACTACACAAAACACATTAAATTTTGGAGACTCGCTCTCATGCTGTACAGCTTCATGTGGTTGTCCCGTATCTCATATTCTCACATTATAACGGTTCACCTTTCCATTTAAATGAAATGTTGCCTCGTCATTAAACACTAAGCGTGGAAGAAAACTCTCAACCTCCATCTTACCAAGAGCGAAATTACAGAACTCCACACGTTGTTGTTTGTCACCTTCACGAAGAGCTTGCAGCAGCTGAATTTTGACTGGTTTCATGTGTAATCGTCGATGCGACACACACCAGACGTACATCGCGGGCATGCTGAGCTGTCGAGCTGCACGGCGAACGGATTTCAGCGGACTCCTTGTGAAACTATGGCGGACGCTTTCGACATCTGTATCAGACACTCGGGGACGGCCTGGATACTTGCCTTTACACGAAATACCAGTTTCTCGGGCTTGTTCATGCTGTCGCCTAATGCTCTATACTGTAAGAGGATCCACATCATACCTAATACGAAAATCACGCTAAACAGTTATTACTGACCCGCACTGCGCAAAACGTAGAACAAAACGCTTCTGTTGTCCCGACACCATTTTTACCAGAACTGAAATGGGCGCACACTCCTGCTACCTAGAGGAAACCATACAAAACTCGAGACTCTGTTCTTTCCCACAGTACGTTGTTCATTCAAATATTGCAAATAAGATAATAGTTATGATTTTTTATAAATCAGATGATTAATTTTGATACATCCTGTATATTTACACCTGTCTTGTTTTTCACTATTAAAGAGATCTGGACCAAGGAAACTACGCAAATTATTCCCTTTTTTCCTTGTGTACTAGAGTAGTAGAAGACACCCTCTTCGAAAAGACATATGTATTTTGTATGTAGCTTAATTCCAGTATTTTTAATTTAGATTATAAAATACGCTGACATAGGTTTGTCACGACACATTCCCTGAAAATATCAGTCATTCGAACTTTTCAGTAATACGGCTCAGTTCAAAATGAATATAGCGATTACGAACAATTAAAACTACTTTATGCATAGCGTCACACCGTCAATAATTACAGAGGACGCAAAAGTAAGTTGAAAACTTCGACTGCGACTGTGCGAGGCCAACACAAAAATTGCACGCTCCAGTTTCCTTCACTGAGCTGAGTGCTTCAGCAACCAAATGTGGACGAGGTAAAGGGAACTATTGATACCACAGCTTGATACGGATTTCTCCTTTGCCGAAAACAATTCTAGGACTGAAAATGCTCATTTATAATGCGTTCTCGTCTGTGACTCCTCATTCAAATGTATGGTGTGAAATGTATTATCTCTTAATTCTTCACCCATGACCAAAAGGAGTCATACAGGACATCTGTACAGTTTGGAAAAAATTTAAACTTTATTCTACATTCCTTGCTATTTTTTATCAATGTCAAGGTTACGGTACGGGAACTTCCACATAGCGTCCGATATCAATATTGTTGCGTGGGGTTGTGCGGCATTCGAAACAGTGGGACCTGACGTTTTTCAAGGTCAGTTTAGTAGCGACCATGCAGTGGACGGGAGAGGAGCGCGTGAACGTGGCGGCGACTTACTTTTCCAATGGCCGTTCGGTCACTGCAAACCAGCGTGCATTCAGGGAAAAGTTTAACATCACCCCTGCTGGCTGTGTTCCTAATCGAAAGTTATGCGGTTGGGCACTTTAAGGCATACTGGTAGTGTGCAGAAATAGAAACCATGACCTTCGAGAACCACCAGGACACGGCAAAACGATGAAGTATGGCTGGCGATTTTGAATTCCCTCAAGCGATCTGCATGCAAACGTGCAACTGTTCTTGCAATTGCTCATCGCATAGTGAGACGAATTCTTCATAAAGACTTAAAATTTCATCCATACAAACTGGCTCTAGTACACAGTCTTAACCCACACAATTCTGTTCCTCGAAACAAACGCATGTGAAGCCTTGATCGAAAATCTGCCTCATGACACCCTTGTTGTCTAGATACGTGAGTAAACAGAACTTGCGATATTAGAATGGCACGAAGCGCAGAGAACTTCACGAGCAACCTCTGCACACAGTACGTGATACTGTTAGGTGCGCATTATCCAAAACTGGCATTACTCGCCCACGGTTTTCTCAAAGAGAACGATACGGCAGTTAGATAGCTTCTGAGCTTTATGTCCTGATGATTGAGCATTTTTTTTTTCTTCCCGAACTTCAAGAAATAGATGTGGAGGATGTCTGGTTTCGCCGGCCGAAGTGGCCGTGCGGTTAAAGGCGCTGCAGTCTGGAACCGCAAGACCGCTACGGTCGCAGGTTCGAATCCTGCCTCGGGCATGGATGTTCTTGATGTCCTTAGGTTAGTTAGGTTTAACTAGTTCTAAGTTCTAGGGCACTAATGACCTCAGCAGTTGAGTCCCATAGTGCTCAGAGCCATTTGAACCATTTTTTTTTTGTCTGGTTTCAACAAGACGGCACCACGGCTCACACGGCACAGACGTCAATGACTCTCTTGCGCAAACACTTCCCCGGCCATATCATGTTTTTGAGGGGCGACATTCGATGGCTGTCACGCTCGCCATATTTAGCCCCGTGCGACTTTTTCTTATGGGATCATCTCAAATCCTTGGTGTATCGTTATCGTCCACGGACCATGGATGAGCTGCGGAACAGTTCAAAATGAATATAGCGATTACGAACACTTAAAAAATTTAATGCGTAGCATTATATCGATAGGAATTACAGAGAATGCAAAATAAAGTAGAAAAGTTTGATCGTGACTATGCGAGTTCAGCACAAAATTTGCACGCTCCAGTTTCGTTCACTGAACTGAGTGTTGCAACAAACATACCTGGACGTGTTAAAGCAGCTGATGATACCACAGATTGATGTCCGCAGCTCGTGGTCTAGTGTCGAGCCGGCACAGTAGCTCAGCGTGTTCGGTCAGAGGGCTGGCTGCTGCCCTCTCCAATAAAAAAATAAAAAAAAACTGATTAATGGAATCGAAAATCAAATTGAATGGATGTCATGTGACGTCCGCCAAGATGCTGTTTCTGGATCACGTGGTCCCGGGTTCGATTCCCAACCGGGTTGGGGATCTTTTTTCTGCCCGTGGACTGGGTGTTTGTGTTGTCTTCATTATTTCATCATCATCATTCGTGACAGTGGCTAGATTGGATTGTGTAAAAAATTGGAATGTGTAAAAATTGGGACTTGGTACGTTCGCTGATGTCCACGAAGTTGAACGCCCAACATACCAAACGTCATTGTCATCACCACACATTGATGCGGATTCTTCCATTGCCGAAAACGATTCCAGAATTCAAAATGCGCATTTGTAATGTGACCAGTGGATAAAAAAAATCCTTCCTTTTGCACTATTTGTAATTCTTATCAATGTATCTCTATCCATTAAATAGTTATACCCGTTTGTGGTAACTATATTCTTTTTGAATTGTCCTGTTTGGGGAACACGTTTCCAAAGCTGGCTACATGGTAAAACGGGCATCTGTTTTCATTTCAGATGACCAGTCTCCAGGATAACACAATTTCTTTGTTTCTGCTTTGTGACTCGTACTGTTAGTTCAGTGCAAGAGTGGCGTGATTAGATCAATGAATTTTTAAAAAGAAGAAATTTCCAGGCAGATAAACAAACAGAATAATGGCAGTTTTTTTTTATATGCTGACAGTGCTACCAGAAGTAGCGAGTTTGTGTGGCGGGGAGGGGGGAGGGGGGGGGGAGAACATGTTGCAAGACGCTCCATGAATAATATGAATAGAGGAGTTACATTCCAAATGACGTTATTTGCACTCTCATTCTGATTCTGTGTACAACCATCAAGACATTTCTTCAATAGTTCAAAATCAGACACAGCTCTGAAAACTGAATTTATGATACATGAGACAATTTTCAGTAGACTGTGGTTATTTGTATAAACATGCTCTGGTTCTTGGTAGATATCATTTATACTGTCTGATCGTTTTGGACACAATCCATGTAAAGGTTCAAGATCGGTAGACACAATATAACCTCACCTTGTGTTATATCACGGTACTGCCTCGCAAATAAAGAAAATAGTGATGTGCTCTGGAGAATAAATACGTGATCTGTTGTGAATTGGCAGGAGCCAATTCACGGGGTTTGGAGAAAGCCGAAAGGCACGCGTTTAAGCTCACGCAGGCTGGCGTGAGGTCTGGAAAATGACAATGTAATTAATATAGCCAATAAGGTACGTTGCTGCTGGAATATTTAACTTTAATCCATAATTGGTGTACATCGCTCTTGACTGTACAGGTTTTACCATCTCAATATTAACTGGTAATGGCGCCTTGCTAGGTCGTAGCAAATGACGTAGCTGAAGGCTATGCTATCATCTCGGCAAATGAGAGCGTATTTGTCAGTGTAGCTTCGCTAGCAAAGTCGGCTGTACAACTGGGGAGTGCTAGGACGTCTCACTAGACCTGCCGTGTGGTGGCGCTCGGTCTGCAATCACTGACAGTGGCGACACGCGGGTCCGACGTATACTAGCGGACCGCGGCCGATGTAAAGGCTACCACCTAGCAAGTGTGGTGTCTGGCGGTGACACCACATGATCAGTGCCATGTTGTTCGTAGGGACAGGTAGAAGAACCCTGAGAGGAAACAAAGATTTGAAGAGGCACATCTGAAAAAGTATCGAAGTTGTTAAAAGAAACAGTGCTGATGAGTTGCTCAGAGATTCAAAAATCCTTCCTGGGAACCAGGACTTCATTCAGACATCGTTTCACGCAAATGAGGCTTTCGCCGTATAAGAATTTTCAAGTGCGCTATTAAAGACAGAGAGAAAAAGTTTTCCATGTTTGTACAGCACATCAGCTTACACATTTAATCATACCATTTTCTTTAAATGTTAAAAATAAAAGACCAGTACCAAGAAAAGTTGGTGAAAAAGTTGTTTTAATTTTTCAAGTTACAAAATCATTATTATCAGAATAATAATCACCACTGCATTGATATCCCTCTGACGAAAGGTGTCAAACGTACAAGGGGCATTCATTAACTAATGCAACACTTCTTTTTTTTCTGAAAGCATGTTGGTTTTATTCAGTACGCCATATTATTCCCAACTGTTTTGGCTACAAAGCCCTATTTCTCAACATAATCTTTGTTCAGTGTGACGGCCTCACGCCACCTTAATGGGAGGGCCGGTGTGCCCGAATAGTGCCACTCTATCGGTCGACGTGGGAGCCACATCTTGTTGCATCTATAATCTCTCCATCATCCACGTACTGCTTCTGGCGACTGTGTCTTTCATCGAGCTAAACAAATGAAAGTCGATCATCTGGAGTGAGAGTGTCCGCACATTCCGACATTCCAGCAGTCACAGCTGTGTTCAGCCGGGAGTCATTCTGGTGATCAGACAGATTTGCACGATCGTTACGATGATGACAGACGCTTTGCCCAACAACTTACGTGCTTCTGTTCACAGCCAGGTCTCAGGAGACAACCTGCAATCGCCAATGAATATCTGCGATGCTCTAGTTTTCCGCCAAAAAAACTCAGTGACAGCTCTCTGCTTGGAACGCACCTCTGTTACAGGCACCATTTTGAAGCCTACATAATTGTAGCGCCGCCATGTAACAACCTTAAGGGCTGAAGCGAGAATATTTCACGATGTCCCAGGACAAATTCCACATTTTTTCAACAGAAACTGGCCACAAAAAATGTGTTCCATTACTTATTGGACACCCCTCGTATCTTCCATGCTACTCCAGGAAATGAAACTTCCTGGCAGATTAAAACTGTGTGCCGGACCGAGACTCGAACTCGAGACCTTTGCCTTTCGCGGGCAAGTGCTCTACCAACTGATCTACCCAAGCACGACTCACGCTCCGTCCTCACAGCTTCACTTCTGCCAGTATCTCGTCTCCCACCTTCCAAACTATACAGAAGCTCTCCTGCGAACCTTGCAGAACTAGCACTCCTGAAAGAAAGGAGTCTCGGTCCGGCACACAGTTTTAATCTGCCAGGAATTTTCACATCAGCGAACACTCCGCTGCAGAGCGAAAATCTCATTCTGGAAACATCCCCCTGGCTGTGGCGAAGCCATGTCTCCACAATATCCTTTCTTTCAGGAGTGCTAGTTCTGTAAGGTTTGCAGGAGAGCTTCTGTAAGGTTTGGAAGGTAGAATACGGGGTACTGGCAGAAGTGAAGCTGTGAGGACGGGGCGTGAGTCGTGCTTGGGTAGCTCAGTTGGTAGAGCACTTGCCCGCGAAAGGCAAAGGTCCCGAGTTCGAGTCTCGGTCCGGCACACAGTTTTAATCTTCCAGGAAGTTTCATATCAGCGCACACTCCGCTGCAGAGTGAAAATCTCAGTCTGGAAACACTCCAGGAAATACGTCTTTATGGTGCATATGATGTAACAGAAAATGTTCCTCAATTTAAAATGACAGGTACAGGAGAACAAGGAAGGAAGTAATTGGCGAACGTAACTCTTTGCTATTGAGTGATAGAATTTCAAAGCGAACAAAGGTCTTGCTGTACATGTCTATCATAGAATCACTACATATGGCGCCAAACAAGGAAGTTAACTAAAAAGTTGTCGCAACTCTAGATTGTAATGCGTCAGAAATAAAAGAATACGCAAAATTATAGTAGAAAAATACACTGTTCTCGATGACGTAGATAGTAAAATATGGACATGGTATGACCACCTCCAATGAGTGATTGACAGCCGATACCAAAAAGTATCTATGAATGGACACCAGCTGAGCGAAGAAAAAGCGGAATTCCACTTGGATGCCAGGAAGTTTCAATGAGACGATAAGTTCAAGGGGCCTTCAGGAATAAGAGTGGACAGACAGGAAAACGATGGAAGGAGAAAAGCTGCAGATGACGACCGTCGTAAAAAATGTCGCACATTAATATAGATACACGACAGTCCCGATCCTCCTAATTATGGTACACCCTGTACGAGGTGAGATCAAAAAAGTAACTGGAATTTTTGTTTTTCTTAAAGAATTCTTATTCATTCGCCAGCATCAACTTTGTCCCCTTCAAAGTAACCACTCCACCCCCCCCCCCCTCCCCCACTCCAGATATAATATACTTGTGGTAGAGCTTTTCCCAATTTTAGAAGCACTTCTGGATCTCACTGTTTTCATTTCGTCAATCGCCTCAAAACGACGTCCTTTCAGGGTTCTCTTCAGCCTCAGACGTAGACTAAAGTCGCAGGGGACCAGCGAATACTGTGGCTGAGACAACATAACTGTTTTGTTTTTTGCCAAAAAATCGCGAACAGGCATTGAGATGCGAGCGGGAGCGGTATCGTGATGCAATTTTCACCAGTGATTTTGCCTCAATTTGGTCATTTTCTTCGGTATGCTTCACGCAGAAGATGCATAACTTCCAAGTAGTATACCACAAGGCAGGAACTCATGATGCATTATCCCATGCAACAGTGACCGATGACAACAGTGAGAAGAACCTTCACATGTGATCGAACTCGTCGATTTTTTTCGGTTTTGGCTCTTGAGGTAGTTTCCATTGGGATGATTGGGCCTCGGTTTCGACGCCCTTCCCGTATGCCCATGCTTCGTCATCTGTTATGACCTTTAGGAGTTCTGGATCGTTGTCGGCTTCATTCATCAGTTGCTGAGCGACGTGTACGCGACGTCGTTTTTGGTCGAAATTCAACGATTTCGGAACAAACTTTGCTGCTACACGTTTCATGCCCAAAACGTCCGGAATAATTGCTTAGCTTGGACCAAAGGATACGCCTACAATCATCACCAACGTCTCTCATGCTGATTTGGCGATTTTTCCAGAACCATTGTCTTTACTTCTTCCACATTGCCATCAATAACTGACGTGCTAGGGCGTCCAGAGCGGTCTTCGTCTTCAACGTCGTCTTGACCGTGTTTGAAACGCTTATACCTCTCGTAAAATTTTGTCTTACTGCTAACAGATTCGCTGTAAGTCCCAGTCAACATTTAGAGTGCGGTGCTGCACTTTATCCCTAGAAAAATTTAAAGCAAAATTTTTACTCCATCTTTTTCGAAAGTAAAAATACGCTGAGCACCCAAAAACACTTTCCGACTGTCAACAACAAACTTAGTATCCAAATCAGCTGAAGATACTAACATACATCAGTAGCATGTGTACCACAAAGATAAAAAAAAATATTGAAAATCGGTTGCATAAAGCCCGCGAAATTAAACATTCCCGTTACTTTCTGGTAGCATCTCTTATGAACATGTAGGTTATGGTGGTGCCATAATATACAGAGGTGAAACAATTCATGGAATACCTCTCAATATCGTGTCGGACCTCATTTTGCCCGGTGTAGTACAGCATCTCGACGTGGCATGGACTTAACAACTCGTTGCAAGTTCCCTACAAAACGACTGAGCTTTGCTGTCTCTATAGCCGTCCATAATTGCGAAACTGCTGCCGGTACAGAATTTTGTGCACGAACTGCCCTCTCAATTACGTCCCAAAAATGTTCCAAGTGATTCATGTATGGCGATCGGAGTGGCCAAATTATTCGCCCGAATTGTTCAGAATGTTCTTCAAACGAATCGCGAACAACTGTGTCCCGGTGGCACTGCGAATTGCCCTCCATAAAAATTCCATTGTTGTTAGGGAACATGAAGCTACAAATGGTCTCCAAGCAGCCGGACATAACCAGGACCTAGCGCATTCCATGTCAACACAACCCACATAATTACGGGATCACCACCAGCTTCCACAGTGTCTTGTTGACAACCTGGGTCCACGGCTTCGTAGGGTTTGCGCTACACCCGAACCCTACCCTCAGCTCTTACCAACTGAAATTGGGACTAACCTGACCAAGCCACAGTTTACCAGTCTTCGAGGGTCCAATCGATATAGCCACGAGCCTAGGAGAGGGGCTGTAGGCGATATCGTGCCATAAGTAAAGGCAATCGGGTCGGTCGAATTCTGCCGTAGTCCATTAACGCCAAATTTCGCTCCGCCCTAATGGACACGTTCTTCATACGTCCCACATTGATTTCTGCGGTTATTTCATGCAATGTTGCTTGTCTGTTAGCTCTGGCAACTCTACGCAAACGCCGCTGCTCTCGGTCGTTAAGTGAGAGCAGTCGGCCACTGTCCGTTGTAAGAGGTAATGCCTGAAATTTAGTATCCTCATCAAACTCTTGACACTGTGGATCTCAGAATACTGAATTCCTTAAGCGATTTTCTAAATCGAGTGTACCGTACGTCTAGGTCCAACTACCATTCCGCATTTAATGTCTGTTAATTGCCGCCAGACACTGCCCTACTACCGCCATCTGTGTATGTGCATATCGCTATCCCATGGCTTTTGTCACCTCAGTATATTACAGTGATACACCGTATATATATCTGATCCTCTCGTTATCAGTTATTAGGGGCGTCGACGCCCGAAATATAGACAGAACGGCGTCAGAGTGCAATAGCTGACTGTGACTCACCGTTTCTTCGCGGTGCCCGGTGCGAATTGGACCCAGCCCACTTTGAAGTTGCGGAACATCAGCGACTCCCTGCAGCCACGGTTGTCCTCTCTGATGAACAACTTCAACAGGACGCAGCGAGTACTGCCCTTGGCTAGCTCCCGGCTGCTCACCGGCTCGGCCAGCTCCAGGACGGCGACGCCTCTGTTAAACGTAGACCGCGGTGGGAAGTGTTCGCATCGTATGTGTGTGCCCGACCACGAGCAGTCGTACAGGGATACCGCGGCCGCTAGGCGCGGCGGCGTGCAGTCGTCGATAGCGGAGGCGGCATCTCCCGCGGTGACTGCCGCCGCGAGCAAAAGCACAGGCAGCGCCAGCGCCGGCTGCATCAGCGCTCTGCCCCTCGGCCGCACGCGCACTGGCCAAAGTGCTGCGCTGCACCAGATAGCGACAGTTTCCTCGCGGCGCCTCGGCCGCTCTATCGCATCTCGTGGTGGGGAGACCGTGTCCGCTGTGTCTGCCGCGTCCCTAGCGTTACGACGTCCTCGAAATGAATTCGGCTTTCTGACGTGGCGATCTGGGTCGCAATCACAAAGCACGGAAGTAAGTAGCGGGGCCTTTCCCGTAGCGAAGGAACGGAGGGCGTGTACCCCGACCCTGCATCCGTTGGGCATCTACAGCGCGCAGTGCAGCACCAGTCTCATCGCTGTTTCTGAAGTGGACTGACAAGGCAGCCAGTCCACAGTGACGGGTAGCCGATAGAAAGGCACGCGTACACACTCACGCCGACGGGCGTCAATTCTGGAACAGGATAACTATTGAATGGTAGCAAGAAAAGTACGTAACTGCTTTATACTTAACTTTATTAGTTGATGACTACAGCGTTCTTCTTGTGACATTTATACTATAACTCTCAAAGTAGGTAAGGCTAATGGCGCCTTGCTAGGTCGTAGCCATGGACTTAGCAGAAGGCTATTCTAACTGGCTCTCAGCAAATGAGAGGAAGGCTTCGTCCGTATGGTCGCCAGCAATCTCCTCGTACAACTGGGGCGAGTGCTATATCGTCTCTCGAGACCTGCCTTGTGGTGGCGCTAGGTCTGCGATCACACAGTGGCGACACGCGGGTCCGACATGTACTAAATGGACCGCGGCCGATTTAAGCTACCACCTAGCAAGTGTGGTGTCTGGCGGTGACACCACAGTTTCCTCTGTGGCTGCTTATTTACTCTCTGCCTCCTCTCGCCTTTCTATCGGGTTTGTTTTTAAATGAGCGAATGAATTCAATGATATAGGTAACTAATATAATATATGAAGATAGTAACTGTTCTCGAAAGAACATATACCGTTGATGACCATGCAGATTCGCTAGAATAAATGATAATTAATTGAAACCCTCAGTTGCCGACAGGTGTTGTTGACATACCTCGATGGGGACAGCTGAAAATTTGTGCCCTGACGGGGACTCCAACCCCGGATCTCCTGCTTACATGACAGACGCTCTATCCATTTTTTTTTCTTAATTCTTTGTTGATCTCATTTTGTTCTACTTTGTTCGTTGTATATGTTCGGGGCGGACGTCTCATGACACCCGTTCAGGTTGTTCGGTGATCTGTTCACTCAGTTTTTGTATTACAGAGGGTAGCTAAACCTCTGACCGAACACGCTGAGCTACCGTGCCGGCGTCCATCAGAGCCACCGAGTGGACAGATGAATAGCGCGACTGCAGGGACTTACCCCTTGCACGCTTCGCGTGAGACCCACATTCTCAACTGTCCACAATCTACATACGTAATGTTACTAATGGATACCGTGACAACGCCTTAGACCGCGCGGCTACACCACGCGTCTTAAACGTTCTTTCTTCATCTCAATGTCAATACTAACTTGTGGACTGAAATCCGTTACCTGTCCCACCAAACTCTTGACAGTCTAATAGGATTTCCTGCGGAGAGAATCCTGTAGACTCGTGCGTCAAAGCCTTCATAATCTTTTCAAAATCTTTTATATATTTGCCCCACCCCCTCTGATTGTGGTGACAATACGTTTGGCAAAGTCGACCCAGCTCACGCAAGTATCGTTTCTCTGGATTTCCGGCCAGGCAATAGGCAGAGTGTGGACCACTTCAACCCCATTGCTATCCATACCTTCATTCCATAATTTGAAAGTAAACTGTGCCCCATTATAGGACAAAATCGCTTTCGGTTTGCTGATATGCACAAAGTAATAGTTTGCAAATTTCTTATAAACCGCTTTAGCTGTTGCTTTTCTTATCGGATATAACGTAATGAACTTCGAAAAGGCTTGCAACACTACTAATATGCAAGCGAAATTGTCGAAGGTCTTTGGCAGGGGCCCATATAGATCCACACGCACGAATCCTAGTACATCGTCAGGCCTTATGCTCTGCATAGGACCACGAGTTTTGCGGTTTGTCACTTTCACCCTCTGACTCTTATCGCAAGTCTTTCTCCTATCTGTTATTCACTTTAACAGCCGCGCGGGATTAGCCGAGCGGTCTAAGTCGCTGCACTCATGGACTGTGCGGCTGGTCCTGGCGGAGGTTCGAGTCCTCCCTCGGGCATGGGCGTGTGTGTTTGTCCTTAGGATAATGTAGGTTAAGTAGTGTGTAAGCTTAGGGACTGATGACCTTAGCAGTTAAGTCCCATAAGATTTCAGACACATTTGAACATCACTTCAACATTTTGTTAAAATTCACAACAACCATTTTCTCTGTACATTTCTTTGGTCCGCAGTGACCATAGGCTAAGTGATAATAGTCTATGCCCGAGTGGTTCTAGGCGCTTTAGTCCGGATCCGCGCGACTGCTACGGTCGCAGGTTCGAATCCTGCCTCGGGCATGGATGTGTGTGATGTCCTTAATTAGGTTTAAGTAGTTGTAAGTTCTAGAGGACTGATGACCTCAGATGTTAAGTCCCATAGTGCTCAGACCCATTTGAACCATTTGATAGTAGTCTACTACTTCGGTGATGTACTTGGTGGGCCAACACATACCCCAAGTGTCGCTATCCTCATCTTCGCATGTATACAGGATATTCATATACATCCTGTAATACTTTCTCAAATTTTCTTTGTCTTTATTCTTTTCGTCATAATTTGTCTTCACTGTTTTCTGTTTTCAAGCATTTGCCCTCGCTTTGAAGACGACGCATATTTTTTTCAAATATTATCTTCTTTCGCCCTTCTACGTCCTGAAAGTAGCACAATTTCAGAACACCTTCGGATTTGTTTTCCCGTAACAAGCTCTTTCACATCAAGGTCATTCCAGAAAACCCGTCCAAGTCTGATACCGACAGCGGTTTATCTGGTGGTTTTTTGATGTTTCTGTTTTTGGACATTCTTCATTTCTATCTGCCTATTCTGCGGTTATTGAAGCCGTTTTGACCCCAACACTGTAACCTTTTTTTTCAATTTCTTCGGTTAACGAACCCTGTATTACCAGCAATTCGCTAACTGTCAAGTCATGTAAATTTTCTTCGGAAAACTGGCCATCATATTCTAAATTGCTTGGAAAAATGTGCTCTTGTTTCTGCTTATAATTCTCCTCCCGAGATCACGCAATCCATATCACTCGCGTCCGACTGTATGACGTCAGCTTTGACCCCGTAGATGTTGTAATCTTACGTGGACGACAGTTAGTCGTACCCGGTCATCATCGGCAAACTAGTTTATCCCTCTTCAGAAATTCCCCTCAGTTTTCTTTAGGAACAGCGTCGTTGGGGTTGGCTACTTCAATTATTACAACATTTGGACAAGCCTGCCTCTTCGGTACAGAGTTTTCCGTTTCTTCATAAACTTTAATTTCGTGTGGGTTGAGAAGCGTCAAATATTGCCCGCTCTCCCCAGTAGTACATCTCCCATACAATCCTCTGTAACCGAACTGATCTAATCACACAACCTCGCGTTCCGCGTTGCCCTGCGCGATAACAGAAGTTTATCCGATACCGGCTTTTTTAATTCCGCCGGCGAATCACACTATAGTGGGGCCTGCGGTACAGTTGCTATAACAGCGGCAGCCTATTCCTCAATGACCGGTCCTCTATTTTCATCGTTATTACGGACAGTGATTGCTTTTTCGACTGCCGTTTCATCTCCAATTATTGTTACTGCAGGTGCGTTACTCGCTCTGTATTCGAGCACATTCTCCCATCGCCGTTTTATTAATTCTGATCTTTCATAGCGACGTTGCCTAGGTTTTCTACTGGGTCGCCAAGGTCTTCCCACGCCCGGTGGTCCCCAAACCGGCGCGGCTAATGGTTTCCCTGATTAAGCACGATAGGCCCGTTTCTATCCAGCTGTCGCAATTGCTGATTTTGCTACTGCCTACTAATATTCTGCTGAGAACCACGTACCATATTTACATGATACTGGTCTCTGTCATTTCTACTATTACTGTTCCCACTATGACTGTTATAGTGATATGAGTTATTATTATTACCAAGGTGGTGGTTACCATTATTTCCATGGTTATCGTTATTATGGTTGTTGCCAGTGCGGTAATTGTTGCTATTACCACAACTCTTAAAATTTTCGCGGTTATTACGCCAGGCTAACGGCCTTGCCGCGGTGGTGGGAACACCGGTTCCCGTCAGATCACCGAAGTTCGGCGCTGTCAGGCTGGGCTAGCACTTGGATGGGTGACCATCTGCCGAGCGCTGTTGGCAAGCGGCGTGCACCCAACCCTTGTGAGCAAACTGAGGAGCTACTTGATTGAGAAGTAGCGGCTCCGTTCTCGGAAATTGACATATGGCCGGGAGAGCGGTGTGCTGACCATATGCCCCTCCATATCCGCATCCGGTGATGCCTGTGGGCTGAGAATGACACGGCGACCGGTCGATACCGTTGGGCCTTCATGGCCTGTTCGGAGGGAGTTTTCCCGCCAGTTGTCTTCGTCTTCGACCTTTTCTAAGTGTGCAGTAACTGTTCTGTAACTACCGCCTATGTGCCTCTTCTGGTCATCTGGAAGCTTCTTCCTCTACTCCCAGACAATCTCCGATTCAGTGTGTCGATCAAGCAAATATTTTAATTTGCGGATCCAATTTTCGCAAAATTCTTCCATCGAGGCGCACGAGTTTGCGTCATAGGGTTTTGACTCTACGAAACGGGCGCAACATTCACTCTCCTGCTTCTGCTCTGACCAATATTCTTTCAAGAACGCTTTCTTAAATTGCTGAAAGCTCAAGTTCACAACATCGAGGTTTAAGCCCCATCGCTTTGCCTCGCCTGCTAGCATGTCGATTACAGTGTTAATTTCTCTCTTATCCGTCCACGATTCAGGCAATATCCTTTCGCAATTTTTAATGAAGTCAGTAGAGTGCAATCCACCCTGCCTTTTGAGGGGATCGAAATGCTCCTCCTTCGCAAAAATTTCAGTATTATGTGCGTGGCATGACGCACAGTCCAGCTTTTTGCTTAATCTCTTTTCTAGTTCCGTTATTTTTGCAACTGTTTGGCAAGTGGTCGGCGCTAGCATTTCCATTTCCTTCTTTTTCTCATCACACGTTGTCACCTGTTTCCTCACTCTCGTATCTATGTCTGATACTAAAGTTTACACATTCGTAACCTTTTCTTTATGGTCTTTTCGCGCTAGTTCTACCTTTTCAAATACTTTATTTTCAATAATGGGATCAACAGTCTGTTCCAGTTTCAGTTCGATGCTCTCTACTTCCGTCTCAAAATGACTATTTACGACTCCTATTTTTGACTATACCTCTGTCATGTCCTGCTTAAGATTCCCGATTTCGGTATTCATTTTAACTATTTATTTCTTGATTTCATCTCCTTTCGTGGTAACAACTCCAATATTGTTGTCAACAATCTTGATTGCTTTGTCCTCGTCATCTGTTTTACTTAACTGTGCACTAGCTTTACTGTTAATTGATTTGGATTGACCATTAATTGATTCGGATTGGGCGTTAATTATACTGATTAACATGCTCAACAAATCGTTCATATTTTCAGCTATTACTGGTGTTGAGTGTAGCTCTGGTTCTTTCTTAATTGTTTCCTCGTATCCACCCTCAATGGATTTGGTTTTGAGTTTTATTCCGACTGTTCCTGTATTTCAGCGCTACGCGTCTGTGATGTCGATTCCTCAAGAATGGTTCCACTGTCAGCGTTCGCCTTTGTTCTACCGATTGTTCCCCTTGACGTACAATCACATTATCAGTTTCATTTGTGTCCATTATGTTGCCTGTTTTACTGATTACTGCAAATTTAGAAAGACTGTGGCTTATTTCCACCATTTACTACTGCCGTGCAAGAGCGACTTCATTCGTAGCGAAAGAATCTGCGCAGTGCAAAATACCAAATTGATACTGTCCTGTCACTAGCATCGCCATGTGTAACCTTCCCCTCCCTAAACGGCCTACTGGATTGCCATATAATTGTGATCGCATATGCCTAATGAAGTTTTACATTGAGTAATTGCTACTGAAGGAAAATAATACCGGTCAGTAGGAGGAAAGTGTACAACAGACCCTTCTGAAGGAAAAATCTAATCTAAATACTGATAATAATTTTTAAATGGGTGGGATAGAGTGTAATCGCTCACGAACCACACAGGGGGGAAAACGGTATAAGGTAATATTTAATGCAAGAAAATACTGATAATAGAGAAAAATATTGATTGGCTAAAAATGGGATAATTGAACGATCGTCAGCACACTAAGGCAATGAACCAATATCCATAATCTAAAGATAGGTAATGGCAAAGAAATTTAAGCAAATATTCACCAGCGTGGCAAGAAAAGGTTGTCATCGCTTTTCCACAACACAACAGTTCACGAGAAAAAAAAAATAATCAGAAAGCACTGAGTTTGGAGTTATTTATTCTGAAATACTAAATTCTGAAAGTAAAGTTAAATGAAGTTACTGGTTAAATAAATGTAACTAAAACTTTGTTATGTAAAAAATCACTTTCAGTAATGCCAGTGTAACGGAATGCAAGGAATTCACCCTTGATTATTGGAACAGTAACTGATTATACTTTTAATACAGCAACAACAAAATACAAACCAAGCCAGCAGAAATCACAAAATCACAAGCTAAGCTAAATACAGAACAAATGGCATTGCTCACTCTTAACTTGAACTGTATCTTTAGTTATTAGTTTTGCCACTGAAATTTTATGTTGCTTTAGATGAATGAAACTGCGAATTAGTCAAGTCTCTGTTATGTAATTTAGACTGAAACTGGTCACTGCCAAACAAACAAAACCGGCAGTAAACAGTTAACCAATGTTCATATTCTGACGACACTTGGTGACTCCATGGAAAGGAAAGGGACCCTGCTTGGTAATAATGTCTGAGGACAATGACAACACAGTGCCCTACAAGTTTTAACTATTGCAAGTTGTTATTCAGGTTAGTCATACTTTGTGAAAGAAATGTCACTGGGTAATGCCTCTACAATACTATATCTGTCACTTTACGGTCTTACGATGTTATATGTGTGCGGACGACGAAAAATGTAGGCGACTACAATGCTGAGCTGCCTCTGTTGCTGGCTGAGAACCCCGAGTCGTCCTCAGAGCCACGGATAATTATGGGACAGGCAATAGTTAGAATTGCAGTTTCCGCAGCCTGTCCACCCCTACCGTATTTTCAATGCTCGCGGCTTAACGAATTAGGCGTGCCTGCACTGCCGCGAGCTTAGCTAGCTGTACACCGCGTCTGCGGGAGTGCCCAACAAACATTTCCTCACTCTTTCATCACTCAAGCTGCTCTGCCTCTTCTCCGGTCGCAGCGCGACAGACTCTCCATGCACAAGGATAAACATCGGCACAGCTACTGCCATTTCGTCGTTGCTACCGACACATCGAAATGAAGTTCCCTTGGCTATTGCCTAGCAATTTACAATATTTACACCATATTTACAATCAATAATATACATTCACTAATAAATTCACTATTACATCCATTACATATTAAGCATAGTTTCGTATAACCGTTACAGATTCAGAATCAGAAGTACAGTACAAGTTATCAATAGATATTAACCGCTGAAAAATTTTGGATGGTGAAGAAGGTATTTCATTTAAATTTTTGGTGTTACATTATAACCTTCTTTAGAAGTCTGGATCGTTGTCGACTTCATTCAGCAATTCGTGAGCGATGTCTATGCGAAGTCGTTTTTGGTTGAAATCAATGGTTTCGGAACAAACTTCGCTGCTACACGTTTCATGCCCAAAACATTCGAAATAATTGCTTGGCGTGAGCCAGAGGATATGCTGACATCTCTTATGATGATTCGGGATTTTCCAAAACCATTTTCTTTTCATCCACATTGTCGTCAGCAATAGATGTACTAGTGCGTCTAGGCGGTCGTCGACTTTTAACGTCTTTTCGACTCTCTTTGAAACGTTTATACCACTGGTAAACTACAGACTTGCTCACAGTAGATTCGCCAAAAGCCATAATCAGCATTCAGAATGTAGCCCTGTTCTTTTTTTTAGCAAAATTTTTAGCAAATTTTTTGATCCATCTCTTTCGAAAGTGAAAATTCGCCCAGCACTTGAAAACACTTATAACCTTTTCGACTGTCAAAAATAAACTCAATATTCAAACATGTGTACCAACAAGACAAAAAATTGAAATTCAGAGGTATGAAGCCCCCCGAAACTAAAAAAATTCTCATAACTTTTTACCACATCTCGTATAGGTATCGCTAACTATAGGCAACGTGTTAAAACAGGGGCTATCTAGTAATCTCAATAAGCTAAATGAAATAATATAATTGTGCTTACCATATTTATACTTCTTTCTCCACCTGTATTTCATAAAATTTATAAAATAATCACTCTTATGATGTTAATTAACTAGCTGAAAGAGATTTAAATACTGACACTGACAAACGAGTCTCATCACAGTTGTCTGAATGGCTCGTATCGATAAACAATCAACAGTCAATAAGCGACTAGCGTAGCGTTTGGATAACTCCTAACAAGTGCGTGGAGAACAAAATTTCATCATCAAACACCCAGCGCGAGATGCCACGGGGATTCCCCGGTACGGGGAACTGACAGCTGGTTGTCGGCTCACCTTGTTTCTACATAGCAACATGGAGAAATCCCTTCGCAAGTCGACAAAGTGGTTCGAACTTGTAGACATCTTGTATTTTAATTCCACCAATTAGAGAAACATTGCGTTGTTATGAGGTAACTGAAAGAATAATAACGCTGGGCAAGCACGGATGCACACATTACAAAGACTCTTATCGTAACGAGTCGGCTGAATTTGCCGCCCCCTATGGGCGCCGCCCGTGTGCGGTGCACGCCTTGTGCGTCTGATACGGCCCTGGAATACTAATCTCCAAATCTTTGAACACGGCACACTCACCTGTAAAGTTATTGTGACACTGAACTCCTTCTCCAAGAGGGTGTTTTCAGAGACGCTGTCAGCACTGTCTTTATTTTTATGGAGCGCAACGAACTTCGCAGGAGCTCCCAACGAAAGTTTATTCGGCGAAGGGCCTGCCCGTTCCACCTCACTTATATCCCATCGAGCACTTATGGGATGTGTTGAGAAGACGTATTGCAACTTATCCACATGCACCATCGTCCACCCAGCTGTTGTCAACCGCACTAACTCCTTACCAACCTTGTCGGCAATGTGGGAGCAAGTTGCAGAGCATGCATTGCTGTCGCTGCTGATCACGCACTCTATTAAGAACCATGTTTCGCCTTTTGTAATGTCCAGGAGACCATGAAGCGCAGTGACTTCACAGGAAATACTGTCATTGAGGTATTTCTGTTCGTCTGATTGCGCATTTCTTTCAGTTACCTATACAGGGTGTTTATAAACGAATATCGGGGTTTTAACGCTTTATAATATTTATTATATTAAACTTACAGTTATAAATGATATGTCAAATGAAAGAGTAAGTCAAACAGTTTTACCACGAATCTTATAAATGTTCAATGTGAGCACCATTTGTTTTACGGCACACATCAAGTCTATAGTAGAGTTCTTCCCAAACGTTGATAAGTGTGTCTTCAGTGATTGTAGCAACAGCTGCTTCAATCCGGTTTCTTAATTCAGGGAGCTCTACTGGTAGCAGAGGCACGAACACACGATCCTTGATTAATCTCCAAAGGAAAAATACGCATGGTGTTAGGTTGGGTGAACGTGGAGGTCATGCAAAGCAAGCCCTGTCATTGGGCCCGTTCAGGCCTATCCAGTGTTTTGGAACAACTCGGCTATAGACTTGATAGGAGCCGTGTGACAAATGGTGCTCACATTGAACATTTATAAGGTTCTTGGTAAAACTGTTTGAGTTGCCCTTTCATGTAACACATCATTTATAACTTTAAGTTTAATATAATAAATATTATAATGCGTTAAAACCCCGATATTCATTTATAAACACCCTGTACTTTGGAACAGGAAAATTTCGCGAAAACGATGACGCGAAATTAGTGGCTTCTAGTGAAATAATTCTAAATCTGCGATTTTTACGAGATTTTACAAAACCGTGTAATTTTCATGTAAAATTTTTTATTAATCTTTGTCAGTTTAGTACCATTCGTAAATGGGTCATTCCATGTCACTTCAACCAGGGGCTCCAGCTCATAGTCTCAGATTTGACTGACATTCAGTACACTAATTCTACCATGTGTGGAACACTCGTGTACAAAGTATTAGTTTCCCCTGCCAATTAGTTCCAGAATTATGGCTTGTGAAAGAAGGTGGCGTGACCCGGAAATTGCAACCCGCATTTGGCAATCTATCTTCAGACCCAACTTCAGGTCTTAATGACTTTGGAACTATTCCACACAGTCCAGTGAAATTTTTACAACCCAGTAACATCCATTTAGAGAACACACGCCATGAATCAAAACACCAACAACATATTTCTGACGGAAAATAAAAAATTCCAAAATGAAATTAAAAAAATGTAATACATTAAAAGGTACATACTGTAGGTGCCCCCTGTGCCAAATATAATTCACTCAAAAAGGGTATACATTTTTTGTGGTAAGCTTAATGTGGCCTAAACACACACAGAACTCATCTTGCCCATATCAGTCACAAAAACTGAGTTACATGAACACGAAAATACAAAAATTTGATAAATTACCTGAAAAACATGGATTTTAAAAGTGTGGTAGCACAAAAGGCACAAGTGATATGCAAGCCAAATTTCAAACACTGCACAAGTAGACCATAATGATATATATCTCAAAGTTTCAGCATGTTATTGCAAGACATTTGTGTACAATGGAAGTTGACAGATATATTTGGTGATGTGGCGATTGTTCCACAACACAATTTTGTAAAAATATATCGTAAACTGTTCTGCCTCTTCTTATCCTCTCCCACAACTGTTTAATCACCAAACAACAACATATAGACAGATTAACACAACCTATTATTAATGTTTACTGCACCTTAACTGCTAAAAACCAGTCGATTGTGCTTCAAACAGAAGTTCTCCCACACTTTAGCTACTGTACTCTGTATATCGAGTGGCAAATTGTACTGTCTTCCTGACACTGTGGTAGGAAATGGAATTGTCATAAGAATGTGTTCAAAAGGAATCCAACACCTGTCTGCCAAACGTGGCCAATGAAATGATCTTGCTGGTCCTGCTGGTGCCATGAAGTTCACAAATACATCACCTTCTGCTTCACAGCAATCTGCAACACATCCTAAGTACCATTTGTCATCATAAACAGCAATAACATAGCAACCTGGTTGTATGTTGCTGCTTTTGCTTATGAATCCTGAGTCAGACACACTGTGAAGACACATGTTGTGCATGAACCTATAGTTATAACCGGACAGTCTGCTCATCTGCACATTGTCAGAGTCCGCTGGAGAGAAGTGATGATGGCTCCTTGTGCCTGCAACAGTTTTAACGTGTTCTAATCTGCTTTTTACAACTCTTCGACTGATTTCACCTCATCTTTCGAAACATAGAATGATTGTATGCCAGAGGTATTTTTCTGTACCCAGGTAAATAATTGAAGAGGTGTTAGAATGTGACATTCTGTAGGGTGCTGCAGACTAGCTCGTGATGCCATGCGCTTAATGGTAGCACAATACCATCACATACATTTTTACCATGACTTGTTGCGAAAAAAAATCCATTCTGCGTGAATCTGAAAATCATGGTAATGAATGTATAAATTTTTGAGATTTTTACAGTTTTTGTACTGACTAGCTTCCCATCACTGAAGTATTTCGCGAAATGTATGTGAGGCAGCTTGTTTTTCACATATACCATGGCAGTGCAAATGTCGCATGAAATGCAATGGCAACATGAATAAAAGTCACTAAAAACGCACAGGTTCATGACAGACACATCATCTGATTCACCTCTATAGTAAATCGCAAATGGCTGGAGAGTTGCTTGACTGTTGTCCCAATGATATCCTTGGATGGCATCTTGAACTATAAACGCATAATTTTCAGAAAAGTCGAAAATATCTATAATTTCATCTTGTTTCGAATTATTCTTACAAAACTGGAGATAAGCCGACTGTGCTGTTGCTGTGAAGCTGTGTGTGGTCAGTTTGTCCGTTTTTTTGACAACACATTTCAACAAAATCTTCCACTGTACTTTGCTTTGTTTCAAGACTTGTGCGATCCATGTGTGTCCATTGTTTGCAAGAAACAAGTTCATCGTCATCCATGAGTTCACCATACAGTTTGTTATTCATGTGTTCTGCAAGATTTGCCTTACCAGGACACTTTTCACACCTGTGTATCATGCACTGGTAGGAACTGATGTCACACACTAGCAGCGTCATTAGCCGGCCGCAGTGGCCGAGCGGTTCTACGCGCTTCAGTCTGGAACCGCGCGACCGCTACGGTCGCAGGTTCGAATCCTGCCTCGGGCATGGATGTGTGTGATGTCCTTAGGTTAGTTAGGTTTAAGTAGTTCTAAGTTCTAGGGGACTGATGACCTCAGCAGTTACGTCCCATAGTGCTCAGAGCCATTTGAACCATTTGAAGCAGCTTCGTTGCACCTTTGTAATCCAGACCAGAACCCTTTATAACAGCAAACATGAGCTTAGCATTTTGATGGGTCTCACATACACAAACATTGTGTGTGCCCCTTCCACTTACAGGCGCAACCCATTTTGGCCGAAGATTGAAAAACATGATAAACCTACTTTGGTATTTGGATACTGTCCCTTGAATTCTACATGTAGTACTGATACGTTGCATAGCAACAGTCTTTTCTGCATCTGTACACGTACATTTCCCATTTTCACCGTTACACAGTCTTTTTTTCCAGGCATTATTCGGCTGTAGTTATTATTTTCATAAAACTCCCACACTAGCACCTTTATTTCTGAACTCAATTGCTTACCCAGAGCCTGCTGAAGTTGTGGAAGCACTCCTTGGGTTGCTTTTATTTTCCTAGCTTGCTTTGCCATATATGTAGAAACATTGAATTCCTTTGCAGTGTAGTCAATAGACCAGCTGGAAGGTGCAAAGGTAAGAATAGCTACTTTTTTCTGGCGTGTGGATATGGCACATTTTTCTTTCAAATCATGCACAATTTTGTCCATGATTTCTGTTCCTTTAGAGCAGACATGTCTTCCTCTTCCACCATTAGTGTGTCAGCTATTTTGTTCTTTAATTCCATTTGAGCTTCTTGTAGTTTTCTTCTACCATAGTTGGGCCTGTCTCTTTTCCCTGTTTTGTGTGTGTTCATGGGAGACAAAGCAAGAGCAGTCACTGAAGTATTTAATTGCTCATCCGCTGTGGTTGTAGGTGGCTGATTCTCTTCATCACTGTCATGTAAATCATCAGAATATTGTTCATTTTTTAGTAGTGTAACACACCTGGAACATAACAAATTAAGTCCCATGCACTGATTCACTTTCAGTACTGATTTTATATCAATTTCTCTGAAGCTACATTTCACTGTCTTCTTATGAATCCGAAATGGATCAAAACAACTTCTTTGTAGGAAAGAATACTTATCCAGAAACACTTTCATATGATGATAAAAAAAACTCAAGTTTCCTGGAGCTGTACTTGTGCCAACAGGGTGTATCCAGGATCTCCATAACAACAAATCTTGGTCCGATTCATCCAGATCATACAGTACAAAGCAAATGCCACATTTTGCTCCATATGTTGTTTTATGACATTCAGATGCTTGTGCTCTACCAATGCTGCAACTAGTTTGAACAAAAGCACCACTAGTACACTCTTCTGCCTCCGTACTGACTTTCCACAATATTACTGACCACTCTGAACTAAAATCTTAAAACCATGAGTAACCTGGAATTATTGCTTGTTTCCTTTGTTGTTCCTACCTAACAATGACTCATTCTGTCCCTTAAAACTACCATTGTTTAACTTTCTGTTGCCTAATGGTTCCCAACTATTGCTGCAGCTTTATCTGAAACAAGCTGTCTGCATCATCACTATTCCTTGCTAAATCGTGTTAAAAGAAATGTAACCAAATACATCTCTGTCGACTTTTATTGTACACAAATGCCTTGCAATAACAAGCTGAAATTTTGTCACATATTATATTATGGTCTACTTATGCAGTGTTTGAAATTTGGCTTGGATATCACTTGTCCCTTTTGTGCTACCACACTTCGAAAATCCATGTTTTTCAGGTAATTTATCAAATTTTTGTATTTTCGTGTTCATGTAACTCAGTTTTTGTGACTGATATGGGCAAGACGAGTTCTGTGTGTGTTTAGGCCACATTAAGCTTACCACAAAAAATTTATACCCTTTTTGAGTGAATTATATTTGGCATTGAGGGCACGTACAATATGTAACTTTTAACATATTACATTTTTTTAATCACATTTTGGAATTTTTTATTTTCCCTCAGAAATATGTTGTTGGTGTTTCGATTCATAGAGTGTGTTCTCTAAGTGGATGTTACTGGGTTATAAAAACTTCACTGGACTTCTCAGAATAGTTCCAAAGTTATTAAGACTTTAAGTTGGGTCTGAAGATAGATTTCCAGATGCGGGTTGCAATTTCTGGGTCACGCCACCTTCTTCCACAAGCCATAATTCTGGAACTAATTGGCAGGGGAACTTACAATTTTGTACAAGAGTGTTCCACACTTGGTAGCATTGGTGTGCTTAATTTCAGCCAAATCTGAGACTATCAGCTGGAACATTTGCTCAGATTGGTTGAATTGACATGGAATGACCCAAATGTTAAAGCTGCATTCTGACTTCTAATCTCCTCGTGCCTGAAGTTTGTGTGTAATCTTAAAATGACATTTCTGTTACCACATAACGAACTTCGATGTGATGACGAAAACAGCCTAGAACGTACCAAAAATCAATACCGAATTCGTCAAAAATCAACACAGTTTGGCAAAAATCAACTATGAGGGAAAAAAACACCGAATTTGGCCTCACGTACATGTAAAAAGCCATGTGGTAGCGGACAGTGCCCTGTTCGGAAGCGGGTCAGGGTTACTTCACCCTAAATATCGGGATGAATTGTTCAGATAAAAACAAAATGGAATGGAAATATCTCAGCAAGAATTCTTTCCGTGTTTAGTACATGAACGACTGAGGAAAAGGCGCTGTCGGCACGAAATGGTTCAAATGGCTCTAAGCACTATGGGACTTAACATTTGTGGTCATCAGTCCTCTAGACTTAGCACTACTTAAAGCTACACAGTTTGGCAAAAATCAACTATGAGGGAAAAAAACACCGAATTTGGCCTCACGTACATGTAAAAAGCCATGTGGTAGCGGACAGTGCCCTGTTCGGAAGCGGGTCAGGGTTACTTCACCCTAAATATCGGGATGAATTGTTCAGATAAAAACAAAATGGAATGGAAATATCTCAGCAAGAATTCTTTCCGTGTTTAGTACATGAACGACTGAGGAAAAGGCGCTGTCGGCACGAAATGGTTCAAATGGCTCTAAGCACTATGGGACTTAACATTTGTGGTCATCAGTCCGCTAGACTTAGCACTACTTAAAGCTAACTAACCTAAGGACATCACACATATCCATTCCCGAGGCAGGATTCGAACCTGCGACCGTAGCAGCAGAGCGGTTCCGGGCTGAAGCGCCTAGAACCGCTTGGTCACAGCGGCCGGCTGCATGAAGAAAAACTTTAGCCATACAGTTGTCGATGTCCGGAATGTAGACGTAGAAAACATTCTTTTATAAATATCAATATGAGTTTTGGCACGGCGATTGCTTTGTTATGAACAGGACGTATCCCTTTTGACTCCAGCCGCCTCCGAGACCTCGGGCGGCGGCTATACCGGCGGCAACGCCTCTGACGTCTGTGGCGCTCCGTCCTTTTCCTCTGTGCGCGTGCGCATCAGTTTCCCGCTACTCTGGACGCCGGGTGCGGCTGCCTGAAACGTCATGCGCAGTGATGCTGCTAGCGCTATCATACGGCGGATGTTAGTACCACTAGCGAATCAAAGTTCGCGAGATGCGGAAAACTTTCGTGGGTGATACCGTTTTTCACGCCCACTGAGAAGACTACCACATAAGTTACTTTTTCAGTAGAACACCACAGAGCATAAGACCTCCTGCTATGAATAATTCTACTTTTAGAGGTCAGTGGTTCCCAAATATTTTTACTTACGTATTGCAGTATTTGCAGACAGAGCGCCATATGTTTTTGAACAGATGAGGTCACGTCTTACCGCTAAAAGATAGAGATGACGTATTAGGCCTAAAAGTAAGGAAGATAAGAGTAAATTTTCCGAAGAATCGATCAACTCATGTCAACAACTAATTTTCTTCTCGATCGTTGTCTTCCTGAGCTGGTGCTCAGAACACCA
This sequence comes from Schistocerca serialis cubense, assembly GCF_023864345.2. NCBI lineage: Eukaryota > Metazoa > Arthropoda > Insecta > Orthoptera > Acrididae > Schistocerca > Schistocerca serialis. The sequence continues at coordinate 507,207,907 of NC_064639.1, forward strand.
TAATATTACTAACAACACATTTGTTTGACTTTTATTCAATTTGTCCAAGTGGACCACTCGATAATTAAATCAAATTACTGCAGAAATAGCATTTAGTTTAACAAAACTTACATATAATACAAAGAAAAAGTGAAAAAATAAGCAAGGAATACGTCATAATACTTCAATCGCATTGTCGTCATACCATGCCCTGTGTTCGATTGTGGTGAAGAGGAAGACTTAAATCACATTTTCTTTAGTTTCATATACCGGCAGAATTAGCAAAGCTTTACAAAGAAATATCATGTGCCTGAAACATCGGTTACCAAGATCAGTCCCTCAGCTGTTAGCATAAAAAGATATTTTAATATACAGGGCAATGTCATCTGCGTCAAGCATAAAAAGATATTTTAATATACAGGGCAATGTCATCTGCGTCAATGTGTGTCTGCAATAACATACCTCCATCGGCCGCTCAAGTTGGATCCTGGTCGGGTTAGTCCGCATTGGGTAATCGTGAAGTGAACCACGCCCGAGAGAATGATGAAAATTTATCATTGTTGAGGAAACTGATTTTATACTAAGTATTGCGAGAGACAAAATTTTTTTGATTTATTTAATGAAGACATCATAATAAAGTAATAATTAATTTTTTGCTGTAATTGCGCGCGAGCTGCTGCCAGCACACCATTATAACAATTTAGTATCCTACACAGTCATTTACCCTCTTCTTAATTAGGTAGCATTTGCAACGATTCAGAATATATTCACTCAATTAGTGAAATCTTTTGTAATTTATTATGAACATGTTGTTGTTGTCGTCTTCAGTCCAAAGACTGGTTTGATGCAGCTCACCATGCTACTCTATCCTGTGCAAGCCTCTTCATCTCCAAGTAACTACTGCAACCTACATCCCTCTGAGTCTGTTTACTGTATTCATCTCTTGGTCTCCCTCTACGGTTTTTACCCCTCACGAATCCCACCAGTACTAAATTGGTAATCCCTCGATGCCATCAGAATGTGTCCTACCAACCGATCCCTTACTTTAGTCAGGTTGTACCACAAATTTCTCTTCTCCCCAACTCTATTCAGTACCTCCTATTAGTCAGGTGATCTACCCATCTAATCTTCAGCATTCTCCTGTAGCACCACATTTCAAAATCTTCTATTGTCTTCTTGTCTAAAGTATTTATCGTCCATTGTTTCACTTCCAGACATGGTTGCCCTTCATAGGAATACTTTCAGAAATTACTTCCTGATACTTAAATCTTCCTCAGAATCGCTTTCCTTGCCATTGTCAGTCTATGTTTTATATCCGATCTACTTGGACCATCATGAGTTATTTTGCTTCCCAACAGCAAAACTCATCTGTTACTTTAAGTGTCTAATTTCCTAATTTAATTCCCTCAGCATCACCTGATTTAATTCGACTACATTCCCTTATCCTCGTTTTGATTTTGTTGATTTTCATCTTATGTACGCGTTTCAAGATACTGTCCTTTCCGTTCAACTGCTCGTCCAAGCCCTTTGCTGTCTCTTACAGAATTACAATGTCATCGGCAAACCTCAGAGTTCTTATTTCTTCTCCCTGGACTTTAATTCCTACTCATTTTTTTTTCCTTTCATGCTTGCTCAGTACACAGACTGAATAACACAGAAGACAGACTACAACCCTATCTCACTCCCTCCTTAACCATTGCTTTTCTATTGTGCCCCTTGACTCTTATAACTGCCATCAAGTTTCTGTAAAAACTGTAAATAGCTTTTCGCGCCCTGTATTTTACCCCTGCTATATTCAGAATTTGAAAGAGAGTATTCCAGTTAACAGTGTCAAAAGCTTTCTATAAATGCTATAAATGCTCCGATCCATAGAACGCCAGTTCTGTTTCTCCAGATAACGACGTCCTCCTGAGTGGTTCCTGCCCGGAGATCCGAATGGGGGACTATTTTACCTCCGGAATATTTTACCCAAGAGAACGCCGTCATCGTTAAACCATACTTCGTTTAACCAAGCAGCGTTTCATACAATCCAAGCATACTATTTGCCAATGCAAAATCAATAAATAGAAACTTATCAATAATAATAATTAATTTAAAAAAAATTCAGTACCATTTAAAGGGTGTACCATAAAGGTCTAAAGTCAGTTTTGTACTTGTTTGTTATTTTATTTAAAAAAAGCAGGAATATCGGTTACAAAATTGAGCATCACCATGGACTATCCCTTTGATGGCTACAGTCTGACTGGGCGCCGAGTCGAACTTTGCCTGGATGATCGATACGGTAATGTCATTCCATGCTGCTTCATCTCTGTCAACTTTATTGTCTGGAGAGTGGTGGGATGCGAGTGTTTCGGAAATCTCTGGCCAATTGTTTTCATTGGGTGAGGTGTCAGGAGAACGTTCTAGCCGGGCAGTAGTTGAACATCCTCTGTACGACGGCACGTACGACGGGAGAGCACGAGAAAGATGCGGTGTTGCGTTATCTTGTCTCAATATAACTGCACAGAGATCTCAAAAGATACGGCACAGCCACTAGCCCTAAAAACTCACAAAATTGTGCCAATCACCAGATGTGCGAACTAGAAATGAGTGTTGTGTACGCAGTGACATCAACTGCCGTCACACCAGGTACTGGACTCGTGTGTCGACAACAATGGAATCCGAAGCCCACGACAAAGAAAAGCCGCAGCGCGTACGTCGTAGCACGTAACACCGCAGGTCCTATGAGCGCCAGCAGCGGATAACTATTTCGGTTAACAGTTTTTAATTGCGCGTTTAAACGCATGCAAGTTCTCGATAGCACACGGCAAATGTAAGACCTTAAGTTGGTACCATTTCACTGACTTATTGCTTTCGTGTGGGCCTCGCACCAAACTGAGCGTTCGCTTAGTACGAAGGACAAGCCGACTAGTGTGACGTCACAAATTCGTTGTATTCCTCGTGGGCCGCGATGGAATCTGACAACGCTAGCACTCATTGGATACGTTCATCACGATGTAGTACGCAGAACCGGGATGCGTCCGAAAAGGCGACATGGTGCCACACGGGCAACATAGTCCAATCTGCAGGTCCCCGAAAAAGGGGAGGTACCTTACAAAAGGCCCGAATTTTCTGAACTTTTAGTATGTGGTATGGAGGTGGTCTGCAATTTAGAATCTAAGTTTCTGGCCTAGATGACGTTCTGCTAACTTGAGAGAAAACGAAAAACAATGAAATTTTGGCAGCTATTTAAGTTATTCACTGCACATTTTCCCCTTAAATCCCATAAAAAATAAACTTACACTGTTTCTGTAGAGCGTTAAATTTCCTACAATTTGCAATGGTTAAGCGTCGTTTTACATCGAATATTCACCAAGATACAGAGCTCCAAAGGAAATGCAAATTTTTCGTATCATCAAAAAACTGCAAAAAGTGCGTTTTCAGCATTATAACTTTAATTTTACAATTTTTTAAAGCATTGTAGTACGTCAACGTTTATCACCCCAAGAAGCTCCCCCACCCTTCCTGTTGCCGACCGGTGTGGCCGTGCGGTTCCAGGCACTTCAGTCCGGTACCGCGTGACCGCTACGGTCGCAGGTTCGAATCCTGCCTGTGGCATGGACGTTTGTGAAGTCCTTAGGTTAGTTAGGTTTAAATAGTTCTAAGTTCTAGGGGACTAAGGAACTCAGATGTTAAGTCCCATAGTGCTCAGAGCCATTTTTGAACCTTCCTGTCGGCCGGATGTTCATTTCCACTAGGATTGGAAAGTTGGGTGGCCGCTTGGGGCAGTGTCCTCAGGAATGCAAAGCAGGCCTCCATCCTTGGATTCAGTGCTTCTGCAGGCACACCCTAACGAAAAATTTCATTGAAGCTGAATAGATGTGAACTGGATCCCGCACATCGAATATGTCAATGAAATGATTCCATACGTCCATGCAACAGGTTATTTGAAGTATGCTAAGTGTGTACATCGATATTACAAGGATATGATCAAGCTAAAAGATAATTTCATGAATTCGCAACTCAAGGGCCTTTCAGTAATAGTTGTACTAAAAATTATGGTGTAGCATTTGATTAGACATGAGCAGAAGTCAGGTCCTAATGACGGCGGTGAGGAGTTATTGAGGGCTGCCATAGGGTCACGGCTCAACAGATAGTGAAAACAAATAGAGATGATCACTTAAATACGTCCAGGAACGCCTGAACGACACGTGCAGGGTGGTTGTAATTAAACTTTTGCTACCTGAGAGAGTCCCCATGAAGAACGAGTGCTCTCAGGACAATGAAATTTCGTGGGAACGTTTGTAAGGACATCCGGAGGAGACTCTGTTGAAAGAAATACGCTTTAATTTCCACATAGGAGGGTAACATTTGTTAATTGCGTACCATGTCTACATTCCAGGTTAAAAACATTGCTCAGTGTGACGGAAATCTGAATCCACGATAGCCTGAACCGCACTGGGGATACCACTTCACAATCGTTCGCAGCACTTTTCGAATGGTGGCCGTGGAATGTTCCGCTGTCGAGAAGATCGCACATTTTAACCAGTTTTCTCAGCCATGGCAACAATAACATCTTCAACAATTTGTGGCGCAGTTGACAGTCGACCTCTCCCGGGAACAATTTCCAAATCGTCAGTTAATTCGAACTTCCGCATCAGTCCTGCTGTGGAAAGAGGACCTCTCCATGTTCCTTTAATACGCCGATACTCGCGAAGACCACGAACAGTTTTTCTGTTGTTTTGATAAAACAGCTTTACGAGTAAAGCTCATCTTGTCGAGACAACTGTAATACACACTGATGATGCTCGTGTTTCAGCCCTAATGTACCAGTACTAGTACCGGCGCCTAACCGCGAGTCACGAGACTAACACTACTAACAACGCAAATCCTGCAACGCACAGTCTGAACTTCATTCCTATGAAGTTGGGTTTCCAAATGGTAAACAGTTTTCAGTCTAGACTGGCTCAAGTAGCGAAAATTTAATTACAACCAAGGTATAGATACGAGGGCAACGGCTTTGCCGCAGTGGATACACCGGTTCCCGTCAGATCACCGAAGTTAAGTGCTGTCGGGCATGGCCGGCACTTGGATGGGTGACCCTCCGGGCCGACATGCATTGTTGTCATTTTTCGGGGTGCACTCAGCCTCGTGAGGAGCTGCTCGACCGACTAGTACCGGCTCCGGTCAAAGAAAACTATAATGACGACCGGGAGAGCGACGTGCTGACCACACGCCCCTCCTATCTGCATCCTCATCTGAGGCTGACACGGCGGTCGGATGGTCCCGATGGGTCACTTGTGGCCTGAAGACAGAGTGCTGCTATAGATATGAGGTCTTCTCGTGTAACCAGATTTTTCTGAACATAACTTAGTACCAGAAGAGCTGCTCACGAAGAGATGAACTGTTACTTAGATCGGGGAATTGGCATCAACTGCACGAAGAAAATGGTACGAGAAAATTTTGAAGATGTGAAGTTCAAACGAAATAATAAGGTTGTTACTCTAGCCTCAGTTTCATAGGTACAGTGAATCTTCTTACTCTCTTCCAAATACTGAATTTTGTTTTTCCAAAAAATTTCTTCTCGTATAACGCGTGCTTTAGATATCGTATTCAACTGCTGAGCAATAGTGACTTAGTTGGCCCTGTGCCGCGCATGTGATCAGTGTCATGAAATAAAACTTTGATCTAAGTAAAATGCTGAATTTGAACTAATGAATGTAAATCTAATCATACCCCAGAAGGAATTAATAGTGTAGCTAGTGAAAACTATTTATATGAAAGTACTTCTTGAAAGTTGCGGAGCATAAAGTGCAAAGTCTGACTTAAAATATCCACGAAACAAAATACTCCTCAACTCGGTAGAAAAAACTGTTTAATATTACTTACACTGTTAACTGTAAATTAATCAGCTTATTGTGTACAACACCTGAAAATTCTGTGTACTGTTTCGCATAGAAATGCAAACTGAGGTCTGAGCTGAAATAAAAGTAGCTTACCTCACGCTGAGAATGTTGTTTCGTGTATGATGTTCTCACGTTCTCGAAAGCAAATTGAAATCAGCAAGTGCATCAGCTAAAGTAAAATAATCCACTCACTACAAAATTCGTCTTTCGCTTCTCATATACAATCTGTGTCTTCGTGTGGCGTAAGATTCAATGTACAGACAACAAAATATTAGAATCTTTACTAAGAATGATGGAGGAAAGTTTTACTTTAAAGAAAGTCGTTCTTCAAAAATTTAACTCTAATTATTGTCAAAAATGACTGAGCAACATAAGAAGACTCTAACAATTACAAAATTTCCTCATTACTAAAAAATTACAGACAGCTAAACTGATTGCGCTCCTTGTGACATAATGGAAACAAAGAGATCATTTTAATACTTATTATGAATATTATTGAATATTATTAGTTACCTAAGAGATTTCCTTCAATTAATAGTTCTGGCAAAAAAAATTTCATTCTTGCGCATGTGTGGTTACCTTGAAATAGAGAAAGACTCAATAGCATATTTTTACAAACAAGTTTTCATCTTTATCGGAAAGCATTTCAGATAATTTCTCTCAAATTCACACATATCAAATATCTTTCTCTGAAAACTCAATTGCACGCTAGTATGTCTCCAGTAAGAATACCCCAGTGCATCACAACTGACATGAGAATAAACGAACCACAGATAAACACAGAGCCAAGGATCTTATTCACTAACCCTGCTGCGCTCTCAGTCATCTTTGGCCCAGTATAGTAAATGTGAATTATTTACAGTGCCAGAAAACATATGAAAACTTTACTATCTGAGAGAATTATTAAAATTTGAAATTGCACTGCTTCACTGAGGTCGGTATTTATAAGAGCAAGAAGTCAACGCTGTATGCAACGTTCACTCCGATAGACGAATAAGAAGAAGACTTTGGGATGCGCAAATATTCATTAATTAACGGTGGGTACCTCCTATATAAAGGTGTGTGGAGTACGACTATAACAAATACGTTCGAGTCAATATACACTATCTGTACGGACTATGTGCAAAATCATTTCTCATGTAATCTCATAGTAGCTTTCGACGGATATCGTAGTGTCGTCCGTCACCAAAGCAGCAGTCTTGTTCTCAGCAAAAGCGGTTTTAGTGTCAGGAGAACTTTTCTCTTTCAAACAACACCAACAAAATAACTTCAATTAAATGCTGATGAATGAAATGGCAGCAAAGGGATCGTGGTTAACCTGCGGATCTGATGGCAATAAACATGGCCGTATCAGATACTGTTGACTGATATGTTGTTACTAGTACCAGTGAAGACATAAATGTCTTGGTACTGCAAACAAATTAGCTTCTTCTCTATTAATACCTTTCCAAGAAGGATGGGAAGTGTTGTGTTCTCGCCAACATTAAACAAATTTAATCCACAAGAAATTTTTTCTCTTCCTGCAGCTAGCGAATGTGATATTACGTCAATTCGGTTTGGGCAGAGGAAAAGGAAAGTCGGCACCTTTTAGGAAATAAACCATTGGTATTTTTTAACAGAGAGAGTCAACAGCACGTCGGGGGAAAGATTTCTTGCGACAATGTGTGGGGGAGACACGAACAGAGATATACTGGACGATCTGTGCCACTGACAACTCTCCAAATCTCTGAGAACGCAAGTTCAAACTTACGAGACTGCCACCTAGACACAGCCTAGTATTATTCTTTTCTATCAACCTACAAATATAGACATCCATGAAATTGGGGCTGGACGCTATCAAGAGGAGGAGTGATTCCCAAAACAAAAAAATAATTTTCAGTTTTAAAATGTACTTATAGCTGGTACGATATGATGTTGTGTGGGGAGTCCCACATAAAACCGCTACACCTCAAATATAAGTTAATCATTTCTAGTCGAATTGCTTCTAAAGTAGCATGGATGCCGATGACCACCACTTCCAGCATCTCGTATAAACCGGTAAGAACAAGTTTCGAGACATTTCGACAGTGGTTGGTAGGCCACGTACATGACCTCAAATCCTGCCCGGATGCGTATAAAAGCCGCCCGCCCGGCCAGAATGGCATGCCGATACAGTTTCATTCGAATTGGCTGATGCGTGTTGGCTTCTGCCGTGAGACTACTATCGTTCTATTTGCTGCAGACTGCCGCTGGCGAGGGTCGAACCGAGCCCTTCTAGTCACCGAGCTGTGGGTGCTTCCCAGTAGCCCTGTTCTGTATCGTTCAGTCGCTGTGCCCATCGGTTCGGTAGGCGAGCGCACCGAGCGCTAACGTTACTGCAACCAAGCCTCCGTGCGCGTGGACAGCGCTCCACACCCGAAGTGGTCAGCCGACACAACTACCAGACACGCTATTCCCATTATTGTTTTTGACTGCAGGCACGTCGAGAGCCCTCACAACTTCGTCAATCGACCATGAGATGTTTGGCTGACTCATGGTAGCTGAAATGTCATCCCCTACCCCCATTTGTTCCAATAATTTAAAGAGTTGTCAAATCCTAGTTGGTTGGTTGATTTGGGGGAGGGGACCAAACAACGAGGTCGTCAGTCGCATTGGATTATGGAAGGATGGGAAAGAACTCGGTCGTGCATTTTCAAAGGAACCGCCCCAGCATTTCCCTGAAGCGTTTTAGGAAAATCATGGAAAACCTAAATCAGCGTAGCCGGATGGCGGTTTGAATTGTCGTCTTCCCTAATGTGAGTCCAATGTGCTTAACCACTGCGCCACCTCTCTCAGTGTCAAATCCTAGAAGAAGAAAAAAAGAAAAAAATTTAACAGATTCATTTGATCACTGATAACAACTGTTCAGCTGATTTAGTCATTGAAACCGAGACTCGAACTCGGGACCGGACCGAGACTCGAACTCGGGACCTTTGCCTTTCGTGGGCAAGTGCTCTACCAACTGAGCTACCCAAGCACGACTCACGACCCATCCTCACAGCTTTACTTCTGCCATTATCTCGTCTCCTACCTTCCAAACTTTACAGAAGCTCTCCTGCGAGCCCTGCAGAACCAGCACTTCTGAAAGATGGCTGTAGGTCTGTGATGGGCTATCATGTACGGCCGCAGTTCCTCAACCAAATTGCGGGACGCCTCCCTGCTCAGTGTATACCTCGACACAAAGCTGCTCTCGGGAATTTCAAAGGGGTTCGTCTCGTCCCACAGGCTACGTTGCCAAGTCGCATGGCGACGCATTTTCTCGAGCCGCCTTGCCCGCCTTCATCGCTCTTGCCTTCTTCTTAACAGTACTATGCACCATGTCCACTTCCATAATTTTCAGCTAAAATATATCAATAATAGCGTTTATGAGCTCTCTTTTCCTTCGGATGAGTCCCAGTGAGTCTTCAGTAAAACCTAATCACTAAATCCAAAACTAAAAATGTACGTTGGCGCCACTAGAATCAGTGTACAGTCAGCTTCAGTTGCCAATTCTCTAAATTTTCTCAAAGTTATTATTGGTTTTTTCGTCTTAGGCTTACAGCAATTTAATTTTACAGCAGACGCGTTTCGCTTTTATTTATAAAGCATCTTCCGTGATTATTCTGTAGATTGGATACATATGTTTGTACATATTTTAGATTAAAAACAGCGTTTTGTTTATAAAGTTGGAGTTCAGATAACGTACAGTGTTTCCGCCTCTTCTTTACATATTCTCCAAACCACTGCTTCTTCCCTCCTTGTTAGCGGCGGTTGATGTCGAAATACTTCGTTTCACATATACGCTTGGCAGTTTTTACCTTTCTGTACTATTTCTTACACTGCATTTGCGTTATTTACACTTCACCTAGCTTTTTTAAGTCGGACTGAAGTGATGTGTGTTCTCCCTCAGCAGAGTAGTATAGTGTTTATTTTGTTCCTTTGTTTTCGTGTAGGTTGTGAGCTTTTTCAACCTGTGAAACTACTTTTTTTATATTTAATTAATTCGTATATGTGTGTGTGTATGTGTGTGTGTACATGTGTGTGTGTGTGTGTGTGTGTGTGTGTGCAAGAAGGGGGACTGGGGAGGGAGAGGAGAGAAAGAGAGAGAGATAGAGAGAGAGAGAAACAAAAGGCTGTTCTTAATCTAAAACAATCAAAAATTTACAAACGTAATATGTATGCAATTTGCAGAATAACAACGGAAGATGCTTTATAAATAAAAGCGAAACGTTCTAGTGTAAAACTCTCTTTAATTAAATTGCGATAAGCTTAAGACAGAAAAACCGAAAATAACTAAATAACTGTAATGGTCGCTTCGGAAGATGGCCATGCAAACAAACGTATTTCTCAACAGTGTTTCGAAAAAAAAAAAAAAAAAAAAAAAAAAAAAACCGCCGTCCTGCCATTACCAGGTTGATTTGTCTACTCCTCTACATTAACGAGCACTTTTCTATATAACTTACATTTTTCTGCATTTACGGCAAGCCGCCATTTATCACACTGATTAGAAATGTGATCTAAGTCGTCTTGTATCCTCCTACAGTCACTCAACAATGATACCTTACCGAGCACTCCGGCATCAACAGCTAACAGCCGCAGATTCCTGCTCACCCTGTCCGTCAGATCATTTATCTATCTAGACAACAACAGTGGTCCTATCATACTTCCCTGGGGCACTCGTGATGGTACGTTTTTCTCAGATGAACACTCGCCGTTGAGGACAACGTATTGAATGATATTACTTAAGAAGTCTTCGAACCACTCACACATCGACTTTCGCATCTGAGAACCTAGTCCCTATACATTTACCACCGTCAACAGTGTGCTATAGGAAATATAGGGATGTTCCTAATTTTGTTTTAACTAACTTGGAAGTGTAAGGTAACTTGTGTAGCATTGCTCGAATCATCTGCAAGCGAAACTAACAGCCGTTCACAGTTTCACACGTTGACTCTGTTGAAATTGTGAGTTATTACAGCTCACGCTAAAATTTAATACAGTAAATTCATAATGTTTAGGACTATGGATAGAATAAAATTTCATAGCACATACATAGGACAATACTGCACAGTAAAATGTAGCAAACCACATGTTGGAAGAGTGTGATACCGGCTATGCTTAGCAGCAGGACTGCCAGTTAGGTACGAGCACTCCGCTGGAAGACGGCGGCCGGAATGTGTGTAGGGTTCGGCTAGAGTGTCTGGTCTGGCGACAGGAGGAGTGAAAACTCGTTCGTCCATCTGCCCGACTCGAGAAGCGCAGGAGCTCGTGTGGGGTGAGGCGACACACCGTCCAGCAGGTTGCCGACTCTTACAACGGGACCTTCCGGTCTAGGAAATTCAGTTCGGGAAGACACTACGCAGGTTAGTAGTATATGTCAAGGGCGTCCACTCATAGACGTCTGCCGGCCGCGGTGGTCTCGCGGTTCTAGGCGCTCAGTCCGGAACCGCGCGACTGCTACGGTCGCAGGTTCGAATCCTGCCTCGGGCATGGATGTGTGTGATGTCCTTAGGTTAGTTAGCTTTAAGTAGTTCTAAGTTCTAGGGGACTGATGACCACAGCAGTTAAGTCCCATAGTGCTAAGAGCCATTTGAATTTGAATCATAGACGTCTTTAAGCGCACTACCCAGAAAATTCACAGAAAAACTACTTTAAATGTGTGCCGGAAATGTGTTTTAATCTGCCAGGAAGTTTCATATCAGCGCACACTCCGCTGCAGAGTGAAAATCTCATTCTACTTTAAATGTCTCCTTCCTAATGTAATTCCCTAAGCATCATCTGATTTAATTTGACTACATTCCATTATACTTCCTTGTTTTTGTTGATGTTCATCTTATACCCCTTTCAAGACAATATCAATTCCCTTCAACTGCTCTTCCAAGTCTTTTGCTGTCTCTGACAGAATTACAATGTCATCGAGAAATCGTAAAAGTTTATTTCTTTTCCTTGAATTTTAATTTCTACTCCAAATTTTTCTTTGGTTTCCTTTTCTGCTTTTTCAGTGTGCAGATTGAATGGTACCTGGAATAGGCTACAACCCTGTCTCACTCCCTTCTCAATCACTGGTTCCCTTTTATGCCCCTCGACTCTTATAACTGGTTCCTGTAGAAATTGTAAATAGCCTTTTGCTCCATGTATTTTACACCTGCCCTCTTCAGAATTTGAAAGAGAGTATTCCAGTCAAAGTTGTCAAAAGCTTTCTCTAAGTCTACAAATGCTATAAACGTAGGTTTGCCTTTCCTTAACCCCTATTCTAAGATAAATCGTAGGGCCAGTATTGCCTCATGTGTTCCTACGTTGCTCCAGAATCCATACTGATCTTTCTCGAAGTCGACTTCTAACAGGCCTTCCATTTTCCGTAAAGAATTCGTGTCAACTACCCTTTCTTATTTTTTACTTCTTTGTTCGCTACTAGTTGGGGGTTGCAATCCCATTCTGTCACACATTATCATTCAAATTAGCCAAGTTGTCATACTGCAGTCTGGTATCATTACTTGCACTTGGGTGACGATACTAGCTTACAGCATGACAACTGGACGAAAATAAGCGCTTGATAATTGGGCCGTAACCCAGAAACTAGTAGCGAACAGAGAAGTAAAAAATACAAAAGATAGCTGGTGCAACAGTTATTTCCAGAGAAAAATTTTAGTCCACGACTCAAAAGAATTTTATGCGATACAAAAATCAATATTGCGCTTATTACAGAAGAAGCCGGTTCAGAAACAATCAGTTATAAGGGTGATAATGTCTTCAGACAAAAACTGAACGTATTTAGAAATACTCTGAAATAGCCAGTGACGACAGATTGTTTCCAGCCATTAAATGCTTTCTACTCCATTTATTTCTTTTACAGTGACTTCAAGACCATACGTCAATAGTTAACTATGTTAGCCGACTAAAATTACGTCTCTTTCAGTGCGTTTCAAAACAGGCCTGGTTACTAGTTTATGGTGACAGCAATATACCACATAATATTCGAGCAATTGTTATCAGTCGAAGAGTAACCCAACTCCAGCCACGGCCCAGCCTCGTTGAATATACCAGTTTTCTTATATAACTGCGTGGTGTCTATTCTTTCGGACATGTTCGTAAAGGTAGACACCACGCAAGAATCCGCAGCTGTGATACATATTATGTATACGGAATGTGGTAGGTGGAGAAAGGAAAGAAAAGGGAACTATGGATGTCAGCTGCATCGGGATTTACTGCGGATTCAGCAGCGACAGGTGAAAATAATGCCGGACCGATATTCGAACCCGGGATCTCCAGCGGGGTCTGAGGATAAGTGGCGTTAGGTGGGAATGTGGGTCGACCGGGAGGCGTGGCGAGATATTCCGCGCAGTTGCGATAAACGCTTTGTCCATGTGGAGAAGGAAATACCGGGTTCGAACCCCGGTCCGGCATATATTTTCATTCGTCGTCGCTGCTGATTCCACAGAAAGTCCCGATACAGCTGACATCAATAGTTCCTTCCCTTTACTTTTCATTCTCCCCCCTCCTCCATCTTCAATTTATATAACGCCAGTTTTCGTCAAATCACCCAAGTTAAGCAACTTCGGGCGTCGCCAGTACTTCGATGGTTAACTGCCTGACTGCTGTTAGCTACTTTCCCTTTGCCTTTACGACGAATAGGAGGAGGGACGTTCGCGTGAAGTCCTGTTCACCACTATCTGCGCCAGTGTCCTAGGTGAAATTGTTAAATTCCAGAGATCTTCGCAGTGCCTCATAAAGTGTGGGCACGTTGTAACGTTGTTACTTTAATTTGCTATGAAAGCGGTGCTGATTGACATTAAAAGCGGGTTAAAAGCTGTGAGCTGTCTGGGGAAGATAACCTTGCATTACTGAGAAACTGTTTCACCAGGTATCCAGTCTAGCTTACCAAATTCCAACCAGACTAATATTAATTATAATCTTTTAATAGTCATACGACAACCGGTGATATATATATATATATATATATATATATATATATATATATATATATATATATATATATATATAAGAGAATTTAAATAAAAAGAAATAAATCAATTTATATTTGGAAATTTATTTTAACATTGATCATTGAAATTTCAGCATATTAAACGAAACATCTGCGTTATTTAGGATTGTGAAAATGTGAGTTTGTAATCTTACGGAACACATCAAATATGGAGCCAAGATTGGCAGACTGCATACAACACTGCATTCATAAAATAACACACGAAGAACGTTGAAACATATGCAAGAGGAAATTAACCACAACCAACCGATTCAATTTTCACCCAAAGAAGTTACACTCGTAGCACAATCCTGTCCGTCATGTAATTACCACACACTGGTATACTAAATTCATACTAACTCTCTGTGAAATCTTCGCAAAAAGAATAGCTGAGGGCTACTTTGATGATTACACCACATGCTTCACGTGGTCAACTTGCTTTACACAAAGCGTGTAACTCCACAATAATTTTGATAATTAAAATAAATTAGATCGAAAAGCAATTTACAAAAGAAAAACCTCGAACTGGTTACTAACGTCTTACTATTAACCTGATGGGTCAAACAATTATATAAGCACGTGGTAGTGGTCTCACAAAGTACACCCCACGTGGGTTGAACATAAAGAAAAGTTGCTATATTGAAAAATATTGTCAAGACGAGATGTTATAATCCCACGCACACTCGCATTTAAGATTGATGATCTTAGTTAGATTTACTGATCAACACGTGGTTCCACTTTACTCACAAAGTAGTGACAAAGCAATTACTGGAAAATATTCTGAACTTCACACTCGAAATATACTGCGTTGCAATTTAAGATAACATTAGATATTTTAGAGCTAAACCTGAAATAAAAGTGATTAAATTTTCAGTTAGGCTGAACTTAAGAAATCCATTGTCCTACGGACTTAGCAGACACGCGCTTAGCCGGAGATCTTACCACTTCAGACGCTCGCCACGGACAGACTGCCGTAGTTCCTACCTGAGGGGTGCCTCACCAATACAAACGGAAGTGACCAGAGAGGCAGCTTCCTATACCAACATGACAAGGGACGGGCAGGACCATACTAAGGATAGAAACCTCTTTGCATTTAGAAAGCGTAGCTACCTGTTCCGACGTTGGTCCTACTGTTCTCTAGCAGACAGGCTTCTCTGCTACCCTCAAGCATGCAACTAGAAGTACATTTGCTCATTCATCCTCTCACACAGAAGGGAAGGGGGATGACAGTATCTTATCATATACAGTATACAAAAGAAAGCGGATGTAGGTTCCGTATGAGACTGAGTGACATGAATTACATATAAACTGTGTTTTAAAGTGTAGTAGTGTGACAGATAGTTCTTGTTTATGTGTAAAAGTAACACGTTCCACTACTCAGTCTCCTCCCAGATAGTCAGAAACGCCACAGTAAATTTAGAAGAGGAATTTATGCCGTAAATGACAACAGATTTAAGAAATTAACATGAAAGGAATCCAACAGAGACCTTTCAACGTAACATTGTTGATGATCCGTCCGTCGGATGTGGACATTAAACTCGGCATGCCCTATGGCGTTGTTGCAGAGGAGCGGGCTGCATGCAGGCACCGTGTTTCACACTGGCTCTCCTCTCATCATAATCCAACACGAAAATGATACCACATTACCCATATCTGTCACAACCACCTACACTCATCAGATACACTTAAACACAAAACTCTCACACATTGCAGTCGAAATGTGCCACTGTGCGCGAAGGGCAGAAAAAGATATCCAATAAAGAGACTGAACCTGCCCTTTGAAATCTCCCAGCCAACCATGCCATACGAATTTGCTTACCTGACCCCACATATTTTTCACGTCATTTTTCGGCTCGAAAAGAAAGTACGTTAGATAACAGTGACATACTTGATACGCTATCCTGTCAGATGATAAAGTTGTACTCGAAATGCTTTATCTCTTTTGCTGAAGTAGTCAAAATATTAGTGACTTCGCGTCAGAGCTCCTTTTCTTCTGCCACATAGAGCTGAATTAAGCGATGGTTCAAATGGCTCTGAGCACTATGGGACTCAACTGCTGAGGTCATTAGTCCCCTAGAACTTAGAACTAGTTAAACCTAACTAACCTAAGGACAACACAAACATCCATGCCCGAGGCAGGATTCGAACCTGCGACCGTAGCAGTCTTGCGGTTCCAGACTGCAGCGCCTTTAACCGCACGGCCACTTCGGCCGGCGAATTAAGCGACCTTCCGAAACAATGGAACTGTCTGACTCCATTTTGTCTGGGGTTGGTCTATAATAATTTCGTCTTCCTTTGGGTTGGTGAAACAGCGCTTGCGTGCGAATTGTTACGGTTCTGCCTTTGTAAAATAGATGCCAGCTGCTTTTGGTAGCTCGATATATGGCCTCAATCATATTTTCAGTTTTCAGTTCGGCGCGGATATCGTCGCTCCTACTTCTAACTCCCAATAGTCACTGTCGTAACATGTCTTGCAGAATCTTGTATTCAATGTACCCACTATTCTCTCATCTTGCTGCTTTAATGTACAAGGTGACCCAAAAGTATGTTAACATTTGAAAATCCAATACGTCACGCAATAATATAAGTAGAGAGGTAAAAATTGACACACACGCTTGAAATGAAGCGGGATTTTATTGAAAGATAAAAGTACACAAAACGACCGATAGATTGCGGTTCATGTGATACAAGAGCAGTAATTAGCACCAGAATTAATATTTAGCAAAGACGATTTCTTTATAACAAATGCTCGACATGTCGGCTGTCATTCATCAGCAAGATCTGTAGTGGAGGACGGTGGTGGGAACAGCACTGTACAGCATATCAGCAGATATGGTGAGAAACTGCCGCCATATGTTGTCTTTTAGCATCCCTAATGAAGTTGGACGATCGCGGTAGACTTGCGATTTCAGGTAATCCCGTAACTAATAATCGCGCCGATTGAGGTCTGAGGACCTTAGTCTCTCATTAGGCCTCATATTATACACGATTCTTATGCTGCATCACTGGCGTGTTGCTGTCCAGTGACGTCTGTTGACCTGTTTTTGCACTCATTCTAGGTTTCAATAAAACCCCATGGCATTGTGTCAAGTTTTACCTGTCTACCTACATTATTCCGTGAATTAGTGCATTTTCAAATGTTAACGGACTTTTTAGTTACACTTTATATGCATCATTACCATGAACAAGGTAACGTTTAGAGCTATATTGCGATACACAGTTATTTTCTCATATCTTTCCCAAAATCTTTAATGTGGACTCATTAAGTTCTTTGTATTTCCTATCATTAAATCTACTTATTTTTTTAGTACGACACAGTTATTGAAAGAAATTTACTTCCTCACTCACTTCCACAATGACCAATTTTTTTACTTCTTGCCAAATATTTTTCTTGGTTGGTATTGTTTTTTTCTTATTGGTCGATATTTGCCTAGAAATCTTTTGAGATCTACGTTGCCGTTTAGTGAACAAAATTCGAGCTTACCGAGTATAGGACCAGATGTGTGATTGGATTCACGACTCCTGCAGCCCAAGTTCTTCTGAATTCTACTAAATCAGAACGAAGGAGTATTGATTTCAGGAAACGGTTTTTGAATAGTGTTATAGCTGCTCTCTCCTGCTTTCTTAGTGCAAATGAGTTGACAATGAAGAAACCTTGGTTTCGCATTTTGTAAGTCCTTTGCTTTTCTCCTTACATATGTAGTGCAAGCAGCAAAACGTAGCGTTTTACACCTTTGTTGGGTAGGCCATAAAGAGTAGCTTTAGCCACGTAGATGAAAAAGATTTCTTTCTTAGCACACGTTCGCACTTCTCTTTGCAACGTATGAGTGTTTTGCCTTTACTGAATGAAGTATAGATTTCATAATTATTACACTTCACTCTAAAGTGCTGAAAGTATGTTCCCATGCTCTTAGCTGCTTCTCGTTCATGTATCGCGAAAATTATTTCAAGCTACCTCATTATATTTAAGCCAGTTGATTTGTCTGGTGTACGAAGCTTATCCATTACTAGATTCCCACGTATAATGTGATCTAAAAATTCGCATTTCGCCCACTTATCGATAACTTTCTACTCCTATTCGGCCGCTACTTCTTTGCGTAGTCCGAAAACCAAGGTCAGTATTCCGTGGTACCTAGATTCTCAGAACAATACGTTCATTTGGACTGCTCTGAGTATGTTTGGTCCATTAAACGTTCTGAAAAATTGTTGCATCCCAATTTCAGGATTCCTCTCGTGTTTGGAGAAACATTTTATGCTCTTTGCTTGTTAGTCCATTTACCTGTCCTTATGACTCAAATGTTACATAAAAATCATTTGAAAACACGGCTAAATTTTAGGACCATAATTTCATTGCTTCCAGCCTCTCACAAGAAAGACAAGGATCCAAGTTCGACGCCCGGGCCCGCAAGGCAAGCTGCTTTAATCTGTGAGGAAGTTTCACAGCAGAGTGAAAGATACAACCCTAGTCTTTGTCTAACAAAAAGAGCCTAGATCGTGTGATCCACCGACTTCAACGAGCTCTGGCGACAAATGGGGGACCACCCGAAATAGTTCCCAGGAAAGGGTTTTGTACACTATGCTTCTGTTCCCCAAAAATTCGACGTCAGAGGTCAAAGGTCATGACATAGGATTCTTTTCGGACCAAGTTGAATGTCGGCACCCTCGAAAATATGGAAATTTTATTTACAAATATCAGGCTCGGTAGCTAAAAGTTACCGAGAAAAGACTTAGTGACTTCGATTCGTTGCAGGTATACTTGACGAGCAAAGCCAATGCTAAATGAAGTCATGGCCGCGTGATCCTATGTCGTCAGTAAACAAAGTGCGAATGACACGAACGATTTTCGAAAATCACTATTGTGTATTTAAGTTTTTAATGTATCTATATCCCTCCAAGTTCTACATGTAGGGGTGGACATGGTCTACAAGGACAGATGTGTATTTTTGTTGATACTGTGTGCGTTGCAGAATGACTTCGTCACCTAGGGAATGCCACGAAAACATTCCCCAGACCATAACGCTCCCTCCTGCAGGCTGGACCCTTCCAACTATTGTTGAAGGGCCTTAACACACCGAAACCCATTTGTCCGATGGAGTATAAAACGTAATTCGTCTGTAAATGCCACCTGTCTCCACTCAATGGATGTCCAGCTACAAATTACAGCCTTCGTCACCAATGAACATCAGTCAGCATGGATGCATGAACCAGACTCATTGGCCCATAAGCAGAACGCTTACTGAATGGTCATTGTGGGGACGTTGTTGGTAACCCCAACTTTCATCTAGGCGGTCAGGTGCTCAACAGTTGCACGTTTATGCGCCCGTACACATCTCCGCAGCCGTAGCTGACTCTTGTCATCTATGGCCCATGGTACATTACAGATGTCTCGGCGCCAGTTTTAGACAGCATCAGTTTGTCATTCACCGTATACTTAAACCACGGCGGCTCGCAAACACTTTACGAACTTTGCCGTTTTGGAAATGCTTCCACCCTTGGCCCGAAAGCCGAGACAACCGTGTAATATACTGTAATTATTAACTTTTGCAACTTTTATTATGCATTATGCATAGGATTGGGGAGAAGAGAAGTTTGTGGCACAATTTGACTAGAAGAAAGGATCGATTGGTAGGACATGTTCTGAGGCATCAAGGGGTCACCAATTTAGTGTTGGAGGGCAGCGTGGAGGGTAAAAATCGTAGAGGGAGACCAAGAGATGAATTCACTAAGCAGATTCAGAAGGATGTAGGTTGCAGTAGGTACTGGGAGATGAAGAAGCTTGCACAGGGTAGAGTAGCATGGAGAGCTGCATCAAACCAGTCTCAGGACAGAAGACCACAACAACATTATGCATTCATCTTTTCTATCTTATAGCTTTAAATAAATATTAACAACTGTAAAAAATCAAGAGTCTGTGAATAAATCACAGTCAACTTTCATGCACGTAGGTTTGAATGGGACATCTAGAACATTTTTAATTATTATTTCTAATTCTCTACGATATCATCTCTGTCAGGTGTGCAAATCCGGCAAGGTACACGTTTGAAAGGTAGAAGAGAGGTATTTTTAAAATTTGTGTCGCGAAGCCGTGTCGGCTACTTTAATACGGAATGAAACAAATGTTTATCTGTATCGTCGATAGATGATTTTGTTCCGATATCACTTAAACTGAACAAAGTTAGGCCTTCCAAACTAAATCTTAAGAACGTTATTTTTCTCCCTGAAAGTTTTTTCTTAGTTCCGTGACTGATTGCTTCATTTCATTTTAATGATATTGTTGCGTCCAGATACAAGAGAGATAAGAGAGTACGAAGTTTAATCACCGCTTTGAGCATCTCAGAAACAATGTAATTTCCACATAATTTCTCGCAATTTCTGTGTTTAATTAATGAATTTTTATTTTGAAGTTGAATTACTGATGCATATGTTTTGTGATTACAGACGCAAAAAGTGGGTACCATTGCAGGCTGCTGACGCTAACTGAGTGTGTACCGAATTTATACGTTTCGTAATTTGGATATGGAGCGTGGACTCTTAAATAACGGTGAGACACTACTTAATCTACTTCCATTTTATGCAAATAATAAAAACAGGCTTTTGTAACTGAGCTCACATATGGTTATAAATGTTGTACGTTTTTTTTCGTCACAAAAATTCAATTGCTTATCATTTGTTTGACTCGAATGTTCAGTAATAAGCAAAATAATCAAGTGAAATGTAGGTTGTCACCTTCTGTTGCCAATGCCGGCTACCCCATGTAAAAATTTATTTAGTACTACAGTGAGTGCGAAGCGTGTGATATTTACAAGACAGTGCGAACTGAAATACCATTTGATACTTGAAAATACTGAAAAGTTATAAGATTATGTGGAATAATTTTATACTGCTGATTATAACTTCTCAATTTAAATTTATCCATGTTATATGGATGTTTTTTGAGGTCTACGACTGTATTATAAGATTATGTGGAATAATTTTATACTGCTGCAGTCACTTTTTACTAATATTTTATTAGCACAATGCATTTAGGCAGCATGCTGCCGCGTATAATGCACCTGATGATCGCAGCGTGCCGCCGAAATGCATTGTGCTAATAAAATACTGTAAAAAGTGACTGCAGCAGTATAAAATTTATTCCACATAATCTTATAATACAGTGGTAGACCTCAAACAACTTCCATATAACATGGATAAATTTAAATTGAAAAGTTATAATCAGAATATTACTAAGCTATGTCGTTAGGCAACTATTACGTACTCGTATATGTTCTACTGCAAGCTCAAGATCAGTTGAATTATAGGCATATACATAGTATGTCCTGAAGGTCATTTTTCGCAAGTAACTGTCGCCAAAGTTGCTTCTGTTTACTTTCTTTTATTTATACAAACTTTTTTGTGGAGCAGTTTCGGTCATTAGCGACCATCATCTGCGGCTAGAACATATGCGTAATGCATATTAAAATTCATCATTTGTGTTGCCTCTTTATGTGTGAGTGTGAGTATAAGGGTATGGTCGGTAATGCTCACAAGTGATTCGGGAAACAAGTTTGGACAAATGAAAGAAAATTAATACGAGCAACCACTGTCGACACTTACGTGTTAAAAATGTAATGTTTACATCTACTGACAACATCCTACACCATTAAATAACAGCAAGTAGGTTGACAAACCCTTTCAGAAAAGACTTCCTAGCATTCCGATTTATCTCTGATGTTAGTTTGTCTTTTAAGTTATTACGGTTGTGTATCACACAAGACTGGGCGTATATTCAGTCCGTTCGAGATCAGCAGTACGTACTATGCTACTGTTTCTTGATCGTTCTGTACACATTTTTGGCTTTGTTAAAATAAGCTTCCGCCATAAGCTGAACAGGGTGAGTGTGCAACTCATTTGTATTTTTTAGTGGTGTAACGTATTGTCGGCTTAAAGCCGTCCCTTGGATCGGGGTCTGGTGGTGCAGCTCCACTGAAGGCTGGGTGCAGCAGGCTGTGAATAGCAGTGAGGACTTTGTGAGCTCTCCATGAAGTTCCTCATATTGCTAGTGCAGTTGAGACTTGCAATATTTCTGACGATATTTGGCTCCTCGTTATCGTTCATCCACTTTCGGGATTGATGCTGAGTGATCTTGCTAAATTCTCGCAATATTCTCCGATTACACTAAAGAAGAAATCTGAATAGTCATCATGTTTATAAGACATCGAGATGGTAACATTAATGTTTCGAACCCAGGAAGGTCATTCCACGGCTAAATTTCAGTTTGCTTTGTATTTTATGGTGTGAAATGTCTGCGTTAGCTAGCACCAGAGCAATGGCAGAGATTTAAATAAGCAATGCCATATTTGCTGCTTGGCACCATGTTCATCTCTTGATGTAAGACAAGAGTAGTTGCTGGTTCAGATCTCGTTGAACTACCTATTTGTATCGCTTCAATGAATCTGGAAGAATGGAGCGTTGAATGTTACGCCACGCAGAATACCCATATTTACGTCAGCGTCTCGTTTTCAGGGCAATGCAAAAGCCCAATAAGAAAAGACGACAACGGGAAGCCGGGTACGCAAGCACAAGTCTGCAACAATTTCTGTTGATTTAACACCGTGACGACAGATAAATTCAAGTCACAATACGTAGTATAGAATCTGCCACTGCTACAGACAGCTACGAATTTGTTACCGTTGGTTTATCATTGCACAGCTGCCATTATATTGTTACTTATATTGTAATGGAAGACTATGTTTCATAATTTTGAGCTACTGCTGTCTGAATGAGTTATGCCAGTGTATAAACTATTTTTTTTTTTATTTCCATACCTACGTATACTAACATGGGAATTCCGAGTAATCATGTGCGTGTTTCACTTAAGACTTTTCATTTCGAATACAGTATGTAAGGGTTCTGGCATTCTGGATCTAACACCTCGTGGCAAAGGGAAGTGGTCTGCTTTACGACTACCAAGCAGCAAAACACAAAACTTCGCTGGAAAGATTCAAATGAACTATCAGTGACATGGATTTAGATTCTTTTCGTCATTTAGGAACCGAACAAGAGGAAAACATTACCAAAACAATGAATAGGCTAGTTAGTATGCTTTGTATGTATAGACTTCAAGTGGAAAACGTATGAAGGCGCAAAATTGCACAGTACCCACATCTACAGTTTAGTTTATGTGTTAATGAACATACTTTTCAGTTCTTCTCTTCTAAGTCCTCATACGGAATGATAACTGCGTGGTATCGAATAATTAATTAAATGCGTTTCTTCTTCCTTCCATCCCCACCAACTTATTCCTACATTCCTGCGGTGGTCTTAAAATTCTATTTGTATGTAGCACTAGGCTGCACTGGACACAGTCGATTTCGAGGTATCAAGTGTCTGATATATTGTTGTTTTGTAGCGTGTGGGGCAAGATTGATTTTCAGTTACTATTTATTCCTTTTAAATAATCTCTCGTCGCATCCTGTCAACGGTAAATGTTTTATTCGCTTGTGTTTTGGGGAACTTGTAATCGTGATGGAAAGTCTGTACCTCAAAATTTCACATGCTGCATGCTGCATGAGCTGAAACTAAGATCACTAGCTTTGGTATCCCCGCTCTGGAATTATATGACACCGGCGTTAACAACCCCTTTCCACGCCGAAAAACTTCAAAAATGAGGAACTCTAGATTAAGTGTAATTGAATGCCTTAAATATAGATAGTTTGGCAAGGTGACGTTGCATACAAACCAAAGACGCTTTAGTCTCCCCTCTGAGATCCCATATCAGACGAGCACGACAAGCATTTCGCTACATACCTGCCCTATCGCAGCTAAGAGTTGGCAATATCCCTCCAAATAATTGGCAACCATGTTACTTCCGCGCGTGGTTCTGTATCATTCCGCTGAATTTACTTTCCATTTCGAGGACTTAAGCTGCATAATCCTCAAGTAAGACGAGTTGCTGAGACAGACAATTAATTTTTTGGGCCCGAAGAATGCCATATTTTACGTAAGTAAAACCGTTCTTATCTTTCACCTTGCGTTATGAGGCCTAGCGACCAAAATTGCTCCCAGAAGCGTTCTCGTTGGCACAGTGGTTGCGCACACGTCCTGCGATGCAAGTGTGCGTTGTCAGTTCTGATCATGGTCGACACAAGTGCATTTAGAGTTCTTCGTTTCATTTAATGGAGCAGCAAATTGCTAGAAGAAATTCTTTAACAAAATCTGAAGAAAACCTTAACGCATTATACGAGAAATGTATTCACAGTTGCGAATATGGACAACCATCAGCTGTATAATGGAATGACGACAGTGAAAACTTGTGCTGGACCGCAACTCGAACCCAGATTTCCCACTTATAGCGAGCCGTCGCCTTATCATATGGCTATCCGAGCAAGACTCACAGCAAGACCCAAACTCCCATGTCGTCAAGCTTATGTCTACAGCCTGCACTCGTACATCCATTTTGTGTATTCCCGTACAGGGGCGACATTTTACTTGAAAGTCGCTTGCCCAGTGACGACGGATAAAATAAATGTATACGCACTTGAGAATATAGACAAGCATCGGGCGTATAATGGAATGACGACATGCAGGAGCAGGACGACACCTGAAGCCTGGCCATCCCGTCGCCATACCCACGCAGCGTGTCCTAAATTAGAGATTAGATTAGATTAGTACTTGTTCCATAAATCATGAATACGACACTTCGTAATGATGTGGAACGTGTCAGGTTAATAAAAGGTGTCTATACAAGATACTACACTACACAAAATATTACATGACAATTATTATTATTTTTTTAGGTGGGGGGGGAGGGGGGGGGAGGAAATTACCCACTTACTATATCCAAAATTCATCTAATGAGTAGAAGGAGTTGCTATTCAGAAATTCTTTTAATTTCCTTTTAAATGCTATGGCTATCTGTCAGACTTTCGATGCTATTACGTAAGTGACCAAAGACTTTTGTGGCAGCATAATTGCCCCCCTTCTGAGACAAAGTTAGATTTAACCTTGAGTAGTGAAGATCATGCTTTCTCCTAGTGTTCTACAGTGAAGATCCCTAGCTCTTTAAATAAGTGTATGCAGGATGATCTTATATGATCTCCAGCAATTATTCTGATTACACGCTTTTGTGCAATGAACACTCTTTTGCTCAATGATGAGTTACCCCAGAATATGATGCCATACGAAAGCAGAGAATGAAAATAGGCGTGGTAAGCTAATTTACTGAGATGTATATCCCCAAAATTTGCAATGACCCTAATAGCATAAGTAGCTAAACTCAAACGTTTCAGCAGATCTTCAGTGTGTTTTTTCCAGTTCAACCCCTCATCAATGCATACACCTATAAATTTTGAATATTCTGCCTTAGCTACCGATTTCCGATCGAAGTCTATATTTATTAATGGTGTCATTCCATTTACTGTGTACAACTGTATATACTGTATTTTGTCAAAGTTTAATGAGAGCCCATTTGCTGAGAACCACTTTCTGAAAAACATCGTTTACAGTTTCATCAGTTAATTCTTGTTTGTTGGGTGTAATAGCTGCACTTGTATCATCGGCAAATAGTACCAGCTTTGCATCTTCGTGAATATAGAATGGCAAGTCAGTAATATATATTAAGAACGGCAGAGGACCCAAGACCCAACCTTGCGGCGCCCCATTCTTGATTGTTCTAGGATCGAAGGATCAGGGAGAGGATTTAACGGGTTTGTCTATGTTGTTTTATTTATTTATTTACTTTTATTTGTATTTCATTATTTTTTTGTATTTAGGAATTAATTTTGTTTTATTAAAAAAGATGCTACAACTGCTGTAGCCGAGCTTCCGAGACGTCTTGTCGTCTGTTGGTAGGGGTTTCCCCGCCCCCCCCCCCCCCCCTATTCCGTCCTTAGTGGATCAATATGCTCCAGGATTCTTCTTCAGTTTCAGCGTCTCGTACCCGGCACGCGCCAGTGAGCAGGAGGATCCGCAAATAGTGAACCTAAATAATTAGCGAAGTGGGTCCTGTACTTCGGGTGGCGGCTGAAGCCTGCAGGTGACGACATCAGTAGGAACCAAAAGTCGAGTAGTCTGCCTTTTTGAGCATTACTAAATATGTGGTAAACAGTCATGTCTTTTAGCCAGGTAACGGCGTTCGTCCTAGCCGGTGGAAAGCATACGCCGTCGGGGCACAATATATCATCAGGGGAGGTAGACTCGGGCAATCGCCGCAAGAGCAATGCCAGCATGCGCTGCGTGAGTAGCCAGCAGTCGTTGGTCACGGCACAAGTCAGGCGGTGTGCATCCGAATCAGCGACTGAGCATGTCGGACACAAGGGGTCGTCCGTCAGATGACTGGAATGTAGCCTCTGACGAGGAGTGAACTTCGCATTCACAACCACTTACCCCAACGAATGCACCGTCGTAGGTAGAAAAGGCGTGTGTACTGCTCGCCACACCGTGTTCCAGCCAACTTGGGGATATCTGTTTGCTACCGTATTGACAGGCTGCTGCTGTTGATAAAGGCAATAACAGTCTTTCGTGCTGGGCATCCGTGTTATCGGAAGGTTTGATCTTAAGTAGCTGAGGTCAATAAAGAATACTCTGATGTGGGCGAGTGTCGGTGAAATGTGTCCTACAGAAACCGGGGGATGCACAGAGTGTGGCACCACTTCAGCTGTCAGGGTGCCCGTCAGACTGACATGGGCAGAGGTCCACGTGCGACGCATAGTGTTGAGACAAAGCGATCGTGCATGGTTATAGACATGAATTAAACCGCTGCGGCAGTGTCAGGGTGTCATATCGGACTTTAAAAACAAGACCGGTGCTCACGAAATGTCCGTATGCTTCTTGAAATATGTCGGCCATTGTAGCCGACAAGGGAAGGATATGCGCCAAATAGTTCAGTTTGGAGACAAGATAGGCGTTGACATAACTTGTTCGTAGGAGGATGTCCATTCGACGCAGTTTGTTCTCCCGTATCAGAGAACGTGTCTGGTTTAATAGCTGTCGGTATGTAACCGCCGCTGTGCGGCCAACATTGCTATAGAACTGTACTCCTAAACATTTGAGTACGGACACCGTGTCAAGGGCTACCGCCGTTACGTGAGAAAGCCCCCCTCCGACATCCATGTATTTTGTCTTCTTCACGTTGATGACGCTCCTAGCGACCGCCCCGAACCGGCGTAGCCACTGAAGCGCCATGTGCATTTCATCCTCTGATCTGGCCAGGAACACCACGTCATCGGCGAATGCACCGCAACGAAAGGTCACGTCCCGCATGCAAATGCCTGCTAATCGCCTCAGTAGACCATGCTAAGCTGGTTCAAGCGCTGCCGCAGACAATATACCCGACAAGGGACATCCCTGCACTGAACGTCCAACAACAATGTGCCCAGATTGGTAACCACCATCATGTGGGAATGCACTCCGTGGATCAGACGAAGGACCACCTGTGAAGACTCTGGGGAGAGGCCCATGCATTCCAAAACTGCACTTAGAAGCCGTGTGAGCATCTAACAAACGATAGGGAAAAAAATTCATAAAATTCCATTTATGTAAGGTAATGATGAAATGGATATGTTCAATTTGAAATACTCGCGCACGATGCTATTCTCTCACTGATCCATCCCGTTCCCTCTTTTTTTTTCTCATCGGTTGTTGTTAGTGTTAGCATATTAAGTGCGGCTTAAAAATACTCGTCTTCTTCCAATATGGCCCAGGGTGGACATTCCTGCTCTAGAAAATGAAGGAATTGCAGACTTAAATATGAGATATTATATTCGTCAATAGAATGTTGGGCAAAAATAACCGGAGAAGATCAATACTGTCCACAACTACTTCCGCTCTATGGGGCACTGTGATACCACTGCCCCATACGCATTCCTCTGCTCAATAAAGTATAAAGGGTACAATTAGCACGGACGCGAGAACACTGCTACTGCACTCTCGAAACGTGGAAGAAAGGCGTCTGGACTGCTGAGTCACTGATCTCGTCGGTACGTGGCTGTGATAGGCTATGAATAAATCGAGTTGTACCACTTACTTCCAGGACACAAATCGGGAAGTTGGTTAAAACACACTGCTGGGCATTAAATCTGACTCACTCTCTCTGTCTCTTTCTATCTTCGTCCGAAATCGTCTCAGAAGGCCCAACGTTACCCACCAACCGCTGTGTCATCCCCAGCCGACTACGTGATTGAAAATACAAATGATGAACGCTTCACTGCAACCAAAGTAGGTACGGGTTTGACTGTTGGATACTCCTGCTGTAGAGCCATATCACGCTTGAAGCTTCCTGGCAGATTAAAACTGTGTGCCGGACCGAGACTCGAACTCGGGAACTTTGCCTTTCGCGGGCAAGTGCTCTACCAACTGAGCTACCCAAGCACGACTCACGCCCCGTCCTCACAGCTTTACTTCTGCCAGTACCTCGTCTCCTACCTTCCAAACTTAACAGAAGCTCTCCTGCGAACCAAGCAGAACTAGCACTCCTGAGAGAAAGGATATTGCGGAGACATGGCTTAGCCACAGCCTGGGGGGATGTTTCAAAAAAAAAAAAAAAAAAAAAAAAAAAAAAAAGTACAAAATGGCTCTGAGCACTATCGGACTTAACATCTGTGGTCATCAGTCCTCTAGAACTTAGAACTACTTAAACCTAACTAACCTAAGGACATCACACACATCCATGCGCGAGGCAGGATTCGAACCTGCGACCGTAGCGGTCACGCGGTTCCAAATTGAAGCGCCTAGAACCGCACGGCCACACCGGCCGGCGGGGATGTTTCCAGAATGAGATTTTCACTCTGCAGCGGGCAAAGGTCCCGAGTTCGAGTCTCGGTCCGGCACACAGTTTTAATCTGCCAGGAAGTTTCATATCAGCGCACACTCCGCTGCAGAGTGAAAATCTCATTCTGGCATATCACGTTTGTTAATTATTTCTGTTTTTTTAATCGGTGGAATTGGGTTTATTCTTATTGAGTTTAGTTCATTCCAACTCAGAGTCGAGATCTGCATGATTTGTTTGTTGTTTGACGGCAACAGTCGTTTCATTGGTCATGAGTGTACATTCTTTTTTTCTTTGTCCTTTACAGGGCAAGAAAGAAACACGTTTTAAGTACCTACATCAGTGTATCTGTTTCCATTACACTGGAGAACCTACTCATTTATTTTGTCTACCAATTTTGTTCTGCTCACAGTTCTTTGGTCCATATATAACAGTTTTCTCTTTCCTTAAGACTTGACAGATTTTCCTATTAGTCTTCCAAATGTTCCGCAGTTTTTCTTATCAACTTTCTTGAACTCATTGTTTTGTTATGATCATAAACGTAATAATCTCTTTCTCTGATTTTACTTGTAATTTTTCTGTGTACTTGTGTACTCTACTGCAGTGTTCAACGTAATAATGAAATTTTCCTACCAAATTACTCACTAGAGATACTTTTTTTGAAAGGCTTTCAATTGCAAATATAAAGAGCAATAGCTAGACATGACAGTTCATTTTTGTCATTGTTATTCTTAATGTATATACTTTAAGTGTGTTTACTACACGACTACCCTGCAACTAAGGTCTCTGGAAAAATGGAAGTTATAGTTCTGAAACGTGGGTAAACAGTATATTTTTATACATGTAAACTAGATATAGTAGCATTGTCTCTATACTGTTACAATTAACTACAGAGAAATAAAACATAGTTTTTACTTTAAAAATATTGTGCACCATCAAACTATCTAATGCTTTTGAAGCCATCGCATCTTACTAATTTACTGACGTATGGGCTCATAGGAACAGTGATAAATAGTTTGGACAAGAAGAGAATAGAAGCTTTCGAAAAGTGGTGCTACAGAAGAATACTGAAGATTAGATGGGTAGATCACGTAACTAATGAGGAAGTATTGAATAGAATAGGGGACAAGTGGAGTTTGTGGCACAACTTGACAAGAAGAAGGGACCGGTTGGTAGGGCATGTTCTGAGGCGTCAAGGGATCACAAATTTAGCATTGGAGGGCATCGTGGAGGGTAAAAATCGTAGAGGGAGACCAAGAGATGAATACACTAAGCAGATTCAGAATGATGTAGGTTGCAGTAAGTACTGGGAGATGAAGAAGCTTGCACAGGATAGAGTAGCATGGAGAGCTGCATCAAACCAGTCTCAGGACTGAAGACCATAACAACAACAGGAACAGTGAACTGATGTATTAGAACGAAAACATCTTTCCACATATGTGGCTCTTTACAACCATTCTTCCTTTTCCTAGCTTTTTCTCGATTTGGTAATTATTTTATTTTCAGATAATCGTGGTTTGCACACAGTATTGCCACTTGATTAAACTGCCAGTTTCAGTCATAAACGGACCATCCCCAGGTATAATGTGACGTCATAAACAGATGTATGACAAACCATAACTATCAACAAGCATCATGTCATAAACCAACGTGTTACTTTATCTGTAAACCTGGGGCACATATGTATAGCATACAGTAGATTTGTATCGAAACACATGGTAAGACTCAGTTTTGACATGCTTTTCACCACATGTCTACTGTATGATGTCTGTGCCCCATGTTTACAGATGAAGTACCGTAATAGGTTGGTTTATGACATGATGCTTGTTAATGGTTATAGCTTGTCATATAACTGATTATGATGTCACATTATACCTGTCGACGGTCTGTTTAAGACATAAACTAGTTATTTACTAAATTGACCACACAGCTGTGTGCAAACCACGATTCTCCAAAAATTTCTAGAAGCTGTAAGTCACTGCCTCCTCAAAATAATTTTATTTTAAGTTTGTGGCCGGATGCCTTGCTTGACACCACAGTATCATATTTTAATTGTTTGAGTAACGCATTCTCTGTGGCGGGATGCTGGGACCAGGGACATTTGCCTAAACGAGCGTGGGAAACAGCCTAGAAACACACTCGTATCGGGCGGTGTGCCAGATAAACGGCTGTTAATCCAGCACGCAGATCGATCCACGCCTGGCTTAACTCCATGTTTCGCAAGCTAGAGCGCCGTGCATTGAGATATACTAGCAAGTCTGGCCATTTTCACTTATTGTACAAGCGTTATTCAACGTCATGAAATAATAACACCCGTTAGTTTCCAGCAGAGTTGTTACAGAGTAGTCAACACCCAGTAAACCCTGGAGTCTTTTAAGATATTCTAGTGTATAAAACAGCTTCAGACGTCTGATTACTTTACAAATGAGTTAATGTGTTAAATATTTTACTTAAGCAAGAAAAACTTCAGGAAAGGTTTGAAATAATGCTTAAGGTTTATTAGAAGTCGTTAAATGCTCTCATTATGAAACATTGGATGAATACAGTCTGTATAAGCTAATTTTTTGGGTACATCCAATGTTTATGACGTCATATCTCTTGAACTATTTGTGGCACAATGACATAATTTGCAGGTACATTCACATTCAGTGAAATATATAGATACTGTCTGCAAAGTTTGTTGCGAATAAATTTAGTAGTAAAGAAGTAATAAACTTAATCGACGTACCTGATGAAGAAGTTTTACTGCGCGCCAATTTATGCAAAAGCCAGCTTTTCATCCATCTGAACTATGTATCGTACAGTGATATAATTTGCAGCTGCATTCACATTCAGTGATATATGTAGACAGTGTTTGCAAAGTGTGTTCCGAGTGGAGTTAATAGTAAAAAAGTAACAAATGAAAACGTCATGCCTTATGCTGGAGTTTGACTGCACAAACGGCGAAAGTGTAGCAAGTGATAAACATTTTTTTCTTTCATCATTTTGTGGGGTTTGTTGGAAATCGCTGAGTTCTCTCATTCTTAAATATTGGATGAGTAAAGTCAGGGTACTTGCTCGCCGTCGTTTAAGCTAGCAGGGGATCTTTGCCGATTCACCCACTCCTCAAGGCCACTTTCACTTTTACAGACCTACTTTCACATCTGAGCAATTGGCCTTACGCAGTCAAATAGCGTAAGTGCCCAAGGGCATTTTGAATGAACTGGCAATATGGCCTCCACAGCAGTATCAGGTCATAGACTGAGAATTATCGAGGTATTACCACAGAGTTCAACATTGATGTGAAATTAAGCTATTTACACACACAAACCTCAAGGTCTACCGTACCCGATGGGGATCTGCATTGAAGCAGGATTAATTTGCATTTTCACATGTAACATTTAAGCTATTTACACAGGGCAATTACGGTGTTTTGATTAATTAATTAATTAGCTCACATATGCAGAGACCGGCAAAATTTCGATTAAATTACAAGAAAATTAATATAACTGCACATGTGGGGGCTCGAACCCAGGGTCTGGAGGTAGGGGGTCAGGGGCCTGGAAACTCAAACGTAAGGCCCAGGGCCTGTGGTGCTTCGCGCATTGCCGAAATTACACGAAAACTAAGGTAATTGCACATGTCAGGGGTCGAACCCAGCTCTGGAGCTTGTGACATCATATGCCATTGGGCACATACGCTATTAGATTACACAACACTCCTTATAACAATGGAGGCCAATTGCCCGAATATGAAAATACATTGGTGAAAGTGAAAGCGGACTTGAGGAGTGGGTGAATTGGCAAAGACACCCTACTTAAACTCCATCAAGACAAACACGCAGTTGTCTTGTTGTGTTAAACTTTCAAGTTAAGATTATACCTCTTTAGTAGATTATGACAGCATTTTAAATTTCTAAATTCGGCCAGTAATTACAGGAAATATTGAAAATCAATTTTTGCTACCCCTAAAGCTGTTACATAGGCAACCTGCAACTTACTGGGGTTCCGGGCTAGCGGTTCAGAAATACTGATTACGTTTGTAAATGGAAATAAACTATTCTCTGTCAGCAACAATTTTTATTAACGTCTCATCATTACGTGTTTCGGGATAACTCCATTGACAGATCTGTAGTATAACATACAATGTAAAACAAGAAAAAAAGAGTATGAAGTTTCCTATTTTCAACACCATACTGAAGCTGACAAACGTACCTGTCAAAAACCATACTCAGTCCTATGTCGCCTCCTCCTACATTCTGGCAGACCATCAGCGCCCATACTAGCTCAACAACATGGCACTAAATAAACAGTATTGCAATAGGTGGCGTCTGTAACAGTGTGCTACAATAAAAGAGGCACATTGTTAGTCGCAGCTGTAACACTGCGACATTTTAAAAATAAGAAATGACGTTAAATGCAGTATTACGTAGTACAACAAAATTACAAATAGTTCCGTATACCAACGCTTTTAACATTGTACCACTTTCTATAATGAAAACCCGGCAGCTTGGAATGTAAGAGCAGCAGCTTTATTACAATGTGCTTTTATTATAAAAAGAATTATATTCTTTTACTAACAAAAATTTTGTATAAATATGTCATTCAAACGATTCAAATTCAGATAATGCTTATATAACAGTTCAAGCTGTCGTCGGAAGCATACTATCACAAACGCCACCTACTGCCAAAATAGTTTATTTTATGCCATGTTGTACTGCTTGAGTCGTTAATGGACACAGATAGTCTATCGGAATGTAGCAGGAGGCGACTTAAGACTGAATTCAGTTTTTCAAAGGTAAGTTTGTTAGGTTTGGTGCTGAAGTACGTAACTTTAAATTCCATTTCTTGTTTTATATTGTACGTTTGTACCAAAGATCCGACGGAGGATATCGTGTAGTGATGACATGTTAATAAAAATTATTGATTACCACGACTAGTGTATTTCAACAGCGCTAAAGGTGGTCACAAACCTCCTAAGAGACTTCTTGTCAAATATGATAAAATTGTACTTATTCCTTTCCAAAAGGTGCATCAATGTAGTTGTGTTGTTCAGTGGCCGTACACTGAGGCCAAAACTTCATTCTGAATAATTCCAGTAGTTGCCTGGAGCGATTTAGGTAAATCACGAAAGACCTTAATTTGGATGGTCGGACGTGGATTTGAACTGTCGTCCTCTCGAATGCGAATCCAGTGAGCTAACCACTGCGACACATCACTCGGCAAACTGTTTTTAAAGTTTGATTATTCTGCGACTTTTGTTCACTCTCGCTTCAGAAAATTTTAGTACGGGCGCCGTAGGTCTTGCTGTCATGCGTCCAAGCACACACGCTATCATTACCACTATCATCGAGACGAAGAAAGCAAATGAACTTTCGAGAAACAGAGAAAGACAGAGATTGTTGCAATAATTGCCTACTATTTTAGGCACTTATTCAACTTTTCATTCCGTAAAAAGGATAATGTTTTGTGTAAGAAAAAAACATGGTAAAATACAGTACAATTAGAGGATCAAATACGTGTCGTTGAAATTTGTATTCACTTACTCTGTTCTCTTGCAACAGCAAAAAATTACATAGAGTACTCATGCCCGTGGACGTTACCTGAGATCTCATCGCACGCCTCACACCATTTAGTCACCGCCGCCGTCGTCCTGAAGTATATCTGCAGCGGATAGTAATCACTAATTCCTCGATTTCTCGGGAACTTGTTAGGTTGCAGTCCCGTAACTTTCAAATGATATTTCCACATATTTAGGGTTCCAAGAGATTTCACCAGCTCCGAAACGGACCCTGTATCATAAACACTGACGTCGATTTCTTGGAAAACGGAAGCGCAGTGCCTCAAACTATTCCACAGAAGCTACACCTTCAGATGGTCGTCGGATAACATGCCGAAACTCGTCCAGATCTCAGTGTGGCCTCTCCGTATGAGTC
Organism: Schistocerca serialis cubense; assembly: GCF_023864345.2. Lineage (NCBI taxonomy): Eukaryota > Metazoa > Arthropoda > Insecta > Orthoptera > Acrididae > Schistocerca > Schistocerca serialis. The sequence goes on from NC_064639.1 coordinate 507,242,406, forward strand.
ATTATCTGCTGGACTGTGAGATCCACGTACATATTCCACATAGAGAGTATTTCTTTTCTGCATAGAGGGCAGGATCGCGGTTTGTAGGGATCTTCACGATGACCGACAGCACTTGCTCTCTTTTTAATTTCCTATTTTCCCAATTTTGTTTAGTTTTTGGATAGTTGAGTTTTGCACTGAAGTAGGTAACATGAATGCCACCACAGCCTTATACGTGATCTGAAACGAAGTCATGTATTCTATTATACGGGAACGTGTAGTATACTAGTCAAGAAAGAAAGCGGCTGGTCCCGGCGGAGGTTCGAGTCCTCCCTTGGGCATGAATGTGTGTGTTTGTCCTTAGAATAATTTAGGTTAAGTAGTGTGTAAGCTGAGAGACTGATGACCTTAGCAGTTAAGTCCCATACGATTTCACACACATTTGAACATTTTGAACAAGAAAGAAAACTAAAGGAAACAATCCTCTCTAGCGTAATTATTCATCTTCGTAGCCGAGATAGCTAACGCACTCAAATGTGTGGCGCTCCATTTGGAGGTAGCCAGTTCGCACCCTGGTTACGGATAAAATTTTCCTTGTCCGTATTCGGTCACCAGTGGGAGGAGAGGTGGTTTTTCAAGTTTCTCATCATCAGACTTTGCATCAAACCTCTCTGCTGTGCCTCGAGGAGGGCACAGAGCACTGTTGATGCTGATCCGACCATCGAATGGGGCTTAATTGGCATGATTAATTAGATTTTATTCGACAGTTACATACTGGTTCATTACCAGACACTAAAGGCAACACCTGGTTCATATAGTTGTTGGGCTGAAAGATGACCCCAACAGTGGCGGAGGAATCGGCTGTCCGAAGGTTAGATTGAAGCATCGCTTCCTTTGCCTGGACGTGGGTTCAGAGTACTACTGGCTGAAACTGAGTGACACCCCTGAAAGAGTTATTCCTTTACTCGTGTTAAGTACTGGGGTGAGATCGTCGCTAGAGTGGATGCTGCTGGCCCAGGGATGACGTTGTAGGCTGCGGAAGTCTGGCGTGCTGATGTAGCAGGTCCGCCAGGGAGATGGGTGCGCAGAAAAGCGTCGCCCGCTGATGTCAGCAAGGCTTCAGAAGCTGACGGAGACCAATCGCCGCAAGTGTCAATCACGCCCAGACTGACTGACTGCCCCAGGACCTCGGAATACAACACCGCGAACGACAGTACTCAAACCTGTTTCTGTATTCTGATTTTTGTACGGGTTGCTGAAGTGAAGTCTGTGCGATAAGCTCTTGGTCGGGCTGTTGGCCTGATTGCAGGCCGAGTGCAACCGTTCTTCGCCACGGCGCTAGTGAAACTTCCCCTTAGAAAAATTTATGAATGACTGTGCTGATAAACCTCTTACGATATTTGATTTTCAAAGAGCTCAGCAAAACTAAACGTACTCAGACATTTCTCTCTTTACTTATTCTGATCAACAGTAAACCGACACACAATATATTTATTAGCGCAACGCAATCTGACTTTCAATAATCCCTACAACAGAATGGCCCTGACTAACAATAAGCTATACCTTCCATGAATCACTTACCTCACAAAAATCTTCGTTACTCGAACTACTGCAATACAGCGAGCGCCAGTACTGCCACCTAAATAAAAGATTCTAACTACTGAAGGCACTAACTACTGATAGGCATAGTTAGCAAATGAAAGATTTTGATAGAGAACAAACAATGTATTTACCTTAATAATGTTCAAAAGTCATCATATATATATCGGTTCATGACATCCAATCTCACAAATTTCCTTTTTCTGGCGGACACACGTCCAGATCGTCCGCTCTCAAAATTCTGCAATCTCTCACCCCACATCCGCCACAGCTGGCGGCTCACCTCCAACTGCACAACGCAACACGCTGTTCACATCCAACTGCCCAACACTACAATAGCAAATATTCCAACAATTCAAATCAGCCCCACAGCACAGTCAGTGATTATCATACAGAGCGCTACGTGGTGGTACCAACAAAAAACCTAAATAGCCTACTTACACTAGAAAGGTGAGGGTGGGTTCTCCCATCGCCCTGATCGTCTTTTACCTCCGGGATAGATCGCCGGTACCCATTTGACATCAGGTAGAGCGGACCTGAGACCATACTGGAGAGACTGGAACAAGGAAACCTGCCCTCCCCTATATGGGATTGAAACCGGGACCTCCACTGCCGGACACTGGTGCTCTATCAACTAGACCACCACTGTCACATATACAGATCTATACGCAATAAATAAAAAGCTGTTTGTTGGTAACCTCATCAACTGAGAACGGCTGGTCGATTGGGTTAAAAATTGGAAAAGTTGGCCGGAAAAGGAAAATTCGGTGAAGCCTGAAAGTACTTTTTTCTGTGGGATTCTCATATGAACTCAAGATCAAACTTCACGATTCGAACAATGGATATGCATAATACATTTTTTATTATTATTCGCTTTGGGTCTTGGGAAATTTATCACGAAAAAAACTCGGGAAAATTACAAAGTAAAGTCTGAAAATTTGGACAAACTGCAAAAATCATAATTTTTGTATGTACTCTCGATCATAGTTGACGATAGCAACAACATATTTTTTTTCGTTATGCTCTTGGCACGGAAATAACTCAACTGAATGTTTTCAATTGATAAAATAAATCCGAAAGATCTGGAGAAAAATCTGCAAAAGCTCATTCCACCCGAAATTAAAATGAAATTACCTTTGTGATTACTAAGGCTTTCCCGGCCTAATAATTGATAATATCATAACGTCATCTTGACACAGTATTTCCGCGGTCCAACCGGCCGCCATCTTCAGGTGAGAGTGCTGGTACACGATCTCGACGGAAGTGACTTCTCAGCGCCAGCGGCGGCCCCTATATAGGCCTATTCCAACTCCACTTTGTTACCCTACTACGTGCGTAAATATCGTTTGGCAACTGATTGTCAAAACGTGCTTCAATCCAATCGGTTACATAGTGACGAAAAATTGGTTCAGTTGTTTATTTTCAAATGAACTGTGACTGTGTTATACGTTCATCGCAATCGCTTCATGAAATGAATTAGGTTCCGTCCTATTATCTCAAACTGATTTACAGATTTACCTGCGAAATACTGTTGGTTTTGAAATTACAAACGGTTATACAGTAACAACAAAGTGAATCACTTGTCGATTTTCAGTTTAATTGTAATCATTCGCATCGCATGTCGTGTCGCAATTGACAGATTTGATTTGAATTGCCACAGTTTAATCATACTGCAATGGCACTAACACGAAAAAGCAGTTTTACTGGCAGAAATCGCAGTGCTACAAATCAAACGAATTTTCGATTTAACTGAACTGCCGAGCAACGCGAAGAGCGAATGAAATTAGACGAAATGAACTATCACAAACACGTTCAGCGCGTACACAGGAAGAAAGAGAAAATGTGAAGTGAGATGATACGCAGCGAATGAGACATCATCGGTCAGTAGGAAACTATCGCGCGACAATGAATCTGAATAATCGTTCAAGAAAACAAACAAATGTACAGTTGAATATTCGCCGAGCTGCATTCCGTTACAGCGTGACAACTGATTACAGTGCGAACCAGTCTGTTGCTTTTGGATCGATGATCGTTGTGTGCACACGTTGTAAGGCATTGAAATACAGAAATGAAACTCCGGATTGTGTTGTGCAAGTGTCAGAGTCAAATTGGCACCAATGGTCTCGCCACCAGAGCCATTGCGCTCTTTGGTTTCTGGAATAGGATCAGATTCCACTCATTTCCTAATACAAATCCAGTAATACAACAGTTGCTGCCGCTATGGAGCAACAAATGTGCAAGAATTCTTCTCGCAATTAAAATCCCCCATGGGCGTACTTCTGAAAGTACTCCTCTTCAAACTGAATACCCATGACCACAATCGTTAATCGATACAATCATCACTCAAAAATACATTTATTTCTCATTTTTAGTTTGTTCAAACATTTCCAGTAGCTTTTCACAAATTCGCAAATGAATCACAAACAAATTTATTGAAATTAGGACAGAACAACGGCTGTCTAGTCAACTAATTGAGAATAATTTTTTTTACCCTTCCAGTCTATTCCAGTTTTATTCAATTCTTCAGACACTATCAGCAACGTGCTGGCCATTGGACTACATTTCATTGCATTAGCTTCTAATATCACCGGTGCACGTGACGCTTTTACGTCCCTGGGACCACAGTCCTATTTTCGCATTCGGTGGAGAGTAATCCTTACGCCTATTGCGCTGAACCTTGCATAAATGTTTGAATAGCGTCCAAACCGCCACCAGTTCACATCATGCTGATCGATGGTCCGTTTTCTTTTGTCCAAAGGGTCTGATCCACTTCTGACTGGAAATTATTAAAGTACATCAAACAGCAACATAATCGCAAATGAAAGTAGTGATCCAGGAAGTAGAAAATTTGTTTCTTTAATCCAGTCTGTGACCACAAAAACTTGTCGTCAGACTGTCGACTTCGGTCCATAACGAACATCTTCATATCTGATTAAAACAGACGAAACTATATATTATTCAAATATCACTGAACCAAAATCTATCAACGATGCCACTATGGATTAACCATACCAAGGTAATATAAGGCTTTGTCTGTTTTGATCAGATCTGAAGATGGACATTATGGACCAAAATCGACAGTCTGACGACATTTTTTGTCATTATAGACTGGAATTATGGGAACAAATTGTAATTTGCATGATATAGCACATACTGATGACCAGATCAGTAGAGAAAGGGAAAAAGTTCGGATAGGATGAAAATGAGGCAAAATTAGATTACATTCAATTTTTGTTCGACATATCCATAGCGAGGAAGTCCTGGAGGCTGTCGGGCATATTAAAAAACAAGAATACACAGTACGTATTTATAAAATGAGAGATACGCTAATGTTCCTTCTTTATATCCTAAATGAAACTGTCCTTATGTATGTGGGATCAGTCAAAAAAATCTGAAACACATTTTCATTTAAGAGGTAATAACAAATTAGTCACAAACATGTAAATGTGTATTCACTAAGGTACCTAAGATGGCCTTTAGGCTATTGAAGCGAAACGTAACAAACAGAAAGCAATTTGCAAAACTTATTTACGTTGGTCACAGTACTGCACTGAGGATGTGGAGAGTTCATCTTTTACATAAGCCTCACGTTATTTGATATTATTGGTATTATGTACACATCAGTTGGTTCTAATAATTGAATCCGTCAGTGGTGCAAAAGGAGTAGCCCATCAAATCCCTTAGGCTCCTTTCGACTGCACTTTTTGTGGCTACTGGGAAGTTATCGAAAAGTGTACTCTCTAATAATAGACGCCTTTCTGGACCAAAGTAAGTGACTTAAATCTTTATATAGATTATTTCTCGTATTAATACCTCGAACTGGGCTGTTGCTCCGAAATAGAGATATAGTATTTATTACAAATTCCTTTAAGTACTAACTATATTGAGAATCAGTAATTAGTAACCCCAGCTGCTTGAAAAGGCCTTTGCACATGTATTAGTTCATACCATATATAACTTGTGTTACACGCTTCTGAGCTCGGCGAACTGTAGCTTGGTTCGATGAGTGACCCTAAAAAGGATTCCATCTGAATCTTGCGTCCTAGATGAAAACATTTTTTTTTCTTTCATTAATTTTGATGTTTAGCACGTGCTATTTCCTTTTAGTCTAGTCCTTATATTTCTATTTCTTCCTCGTGGTGTATTGTACAAATCCGTACTTCTTGCTTTGGAATATGTACCCAAAATAAGCTGATGTGCTGCTTTTTGTGGTGGTTATGACTTCAAATTTTTACCAACGCTGTGCAATGAAAGTAAGGGAAATTTGCCAGTTTTTTTATGTTTATATCACCTAAATATGACAAAATCCACATTCCAAATACAGAACAGTCGTGATCCTATCACAGTAGCCATTCCAGCACACGCCTGATATAATTTATGCAAAGCTAGAGGAAATTAAATCTGGATAGCCGGACGGAAAATTGAACCCAATCTGTTTCGAATGTGACTGCAACGCCTTAATTCCTGGAACGCCTTCCACGGTGTTAATACGTATAGCTGTATGGGGAGAGTCAACAAAATCGAATACCTACGATGTTAGTTTACAGAAAATGTATCAGGATGAAGACATAAACACTAAAATGGGTTCTAATAAGGCAGTATTTCAAAAACTGAAACATTTCACACATACTTAAATTCAGATGTACCAAATGGCTCTGAGCACTATGGGGCTCAATATCTGTGGTCATCAGTCCCCTAGAACTTAGAACCACTTAAACCTAACTAACCTAAGGACATCACACACATCCATGCCCGAGGCGGGATTCGAACCATGCAACCGTAGCGGTCACGCGGTTCCAGACTGAAGCACCTATAACCGCACGGCCACTTCGGCCGGCTAGATGTACCACTGAATGCGTATGCCTAAGATCTCATGGGTAGATGTCATAACCCTTGAAGAGGTACTTTACCGCGATGGTAAAAATTTGAAATCGTAACCACCTTAAAACGCAGTACCTCAGCGTATTTTAGGTATATATTCCGAAGCAAGAAGTGCGGATTAGTACAACACATCACTGAGGAAAAAGTAGAAGGGAAACGTGAAATTGTTCTAAGCAGAGTTCCATTGATGCAGAATACCCGACAGTGGTTCGACGTCCAAGATATTGCCGTAGTGAACAGCACAGTTGAGAACGGAAACGAACACTGCTTGATGTTCGCCTGCCTTATGTAGAGACGGCGCTCAAACAAGAGGACGCTTTCTTCGCATACGCCAATCTAATTTTCATATTTCCCTTGCTTCTGTTATTTTGCGCAAAATTCAAATGGCTCTGAGCACTATGGGACTTAACTTCTAAGGTCATCAGTTTCCTAGAACTTAGAACTAAGGACATCACACACATCCATGCTCGAGGCAGGATTCGAACCTGCGACCGTAGCGGTCGCGCTGTTCCCGACTGTAGCGCCTAGAACCGCTCGGCCACCGAGGCCGGCTATTTTGCACAGTCTTGCTTCCTAGCAATCAAAATTTTTTGTATTTTTTTCATTTTTGACTTTCATGAGCTTTTGTGTTTAGCAGGTACAATTTTCTTTTATACTGTTCCTTGTCCTTTTCTTCTTCATTTCATTTATCCTTACAAGAAATATTATAGTGACCGGTTCTCCTGTTCTGCTTGATAGTTATTCTGCACAATTTCAGTATGTTCCCGCGATATATAATGCTAATGGCAAAAGACAACACCTGTGACGTTGACGGCCTCCAAATTGAGGTATGATTTCTAAATCGTTCATGTGCGGCACGATTATTGTGAAGCTTTAATGTGATCTTACCAAAGCCTTCTGAATCTTTCAAACTGTGAGCCGTTAATTTAACATGCACCTTTTATATCAAATGACCTTTCGTTTTATTTAACTTAACTGCTATGCGTGTCAGTTGGTTTTAATATTCCGGATGTGGGTCGAGTGCCCAAACCGTTGTGCCATCTCACTCGGTGATTAACAACTAGTTTTCGCGCTTGATGAAAAATGGCGCAACAAGAGATGAAGTACGGAAACATTCTGCTAGTCAAGTTTTACTAAATGCGTAATCTATGGTAATAACAGAAATAGTAAGATTATAGTCGAGTATGATGTGAAGGATGTACGGAACGACAGTGCACAAAGTGTCTAATGGAAAACGCCTAGCGAGCGGCAGTACGCACAACGTCTCTGCACTGTGGGTTCCGTAAATCCAGGCAGCCACTAACGTTCCACGTTTCCGCAATGAACCGCTACAGCTATGGATTATTGGAGTAGGAGGAGATAATTCATCCGTTTGAGGCAATTTTTAAGGCTGGATAAGTTTTAGCAACATTTATTTCCTTCTATTATATTTACAGAGACTCCTGAAAAGTTTCTTACTAAGTTAAGCGACACTGAACACTTGCTGGGTAAGTTCCCGTGCAATAGGCGGTCTGTCCCATTAGGTAGCATGATTTATTATGACTTTCTCGTCTCAGGTCTTCGGCTATATTATTCACAACTGAGCATGGTGACACCGTGTTTAAGTACTTCGATTGCGCCCTGAACGTCTTCATTTCTTCTTAAAACAAGCTCAAGAAGGAGGGCTGTAATATTTGGGGCATTACGGACTTCCTTCGTTTTGCTATCAAGCGTAAATTTATATGTAACAGTTCTCCATGTTCTCTGTTTTGTTTCTCAATGTAAAACCAAAGAAAAGGAGCGTATATCATGTATAAAGAAAGAGAGTAATTTTACGACATTCCGTTCCGTGTCTGATAAGAATGTAATTTCCATTTTATAAAACACAGCGCAATACACAGTGTGTTTTATTTTTTTCTCGTAGGGCTACGTTAAACATCAACATGACGTGGTGATTGCTCCGAAAAGCCAGCTACCGACTTTCTTTTCTATCCTTTCACAAACGTGCTTGTGCTCCGTGTTTCATAACCTCGTCATCGACGGTGCGTGAGGTCCTAATCTTTCCTTATTTTTGTAGCGTGTTCGAAAACACACTTTTCACTTGCAGCAACTGTCAGAACGACGATAAGAACACACCCAAAAGCCTCGTAATGTTTTAATATGTTACTATCGCTCAGTTCGTTAACTGTAATACCCAGTCCTTCTTCATCTGTTTACTTAATGTGGACTATCAAACTGCCATAGCCTGTAGTCACTAGCTAACGGAATAACTGCAGTTTAAACGAAAAATTCTTATTACGTTGATTGTCTTCATGATTTACTTTTATTTCATTCCATTTTTTCGTTTACATGTCGTGTTTGTGTCATTCCCTTCACGAAGGAAGAGTCTTCAGAGATGTGGAACGAGTCACGTGATACATTAACGGGCAGCAGCAACCGCTGCTGGTTACTTCTGTGAAAATTACAAGCCACAAATTATGACTAGAAGCAATCTAGCCCAGAAATGTATGTTTAAATTGTATCAGCAAACTTCAGTCCACAACTAGGGAAGGAGGAGAAGAAGACAAGCAAATCACAGGCCCATACACAGCACACAAAGGCACTAACAAGAATGCGGAACAACTTGTCCATTATTGTGAAAATTTTAACTTAAAAATTGTGTCAACGCAATTTCAAAAGCCAGGACGAAAACTCACAACATTGAAAACGCTCAAAAACATTTGGGGAGCATTCCAAATACACTGCGCAACAGAATTAAAGGATTACTTTCTGGAAACCCCGTAATTGTCTTCCATTATGACGCGGAAATTTGAAATTTGGCTCGAAGGTGCCTACACTCTTCCTCTGTAACGGTGCAAAAGCGTGGCGTCCTGCGATGTCACCCTCGGGATCGACAACGCCTCTATCAGCGAGGTGTCGACACATACGAAAAAAAGGCCCCTGCTCAGAAGTTCATGTGACGTGTAAGGTGGGTTAATGATGGCGCATTGGCACCAAATTTCACCATATTTCTGCCAAAGGCCACCGAGCACCTGTCAAAGCCCTTTTTACCCACATTGCATCCCTTGTTTTGTCGCCTCTGCGGTGGAGGTCAAAACAGCGACGCCCAGCGTTGAAATCGCGCGGTGTTCTTTTGAGTGACCGAGGAAAACACTTCAGACACACCGCCGCTCAAAAATGAAATGATCTTGTGGCATAGTTGGCCGGAAGGCCCCATCCGGGGAAGTTCGACAGCCGAGTGCAAGTCTATTTCAGTCGACGCCACACTGGGCGACTTACGTGCCGGTGATGAGGATAAAATGATGATGAGGACCACACAACACCCAATCCACGGGCGGAGAAAACCGCCAACACAGCTGGGAATCGAACCCGGGTCCAGTGCATTGGAGGCAAGGACGTTACCACCCAGCTAAGCAGGCGGACACCCTCGCTAAGTATCAACACAAAAAGGCCTCAGGGAGTGGCAAATAGGGCGTCAATGGAATCATCCATTTCGTTGGGGTGTTGATTGCCAGACATTTCGCAGTCGGAAACGACAGTTCGCAATGCAGTGAGGAACAGGACGTTCTTCACAGCTTTGACGCTACTGACACCCTCAGACGTTTGAACCCTTCTGTAAGGACATTGTAGGGCTGCATCCTCATTGGACGTGATTCCATCCCTCTAAGAGTGCAGCAGGACCACAATTTTTGCTCTCGTGTACACTCTTGAGCCACTACGATCCTTTCAAACCCATTCGACGAAATTTTTACGTGATCCGAAGCAGTCAGTTAAGGGTGCTTATGCTTTTTGCGAATTCCTGTTTCGCGTCCTGATGTGACATGTATTGCATGATACCGGGGAGGGTGTGTTTGTGGCGGGGGGGGGGGGGGGGAGGGGGGACGCGAGAGTGACACATGCGTTAATAAACCGGCAAAGAGTCGTTCTAAGGTCGGTATTTATTTTGACAAAGAGATATAATCAAATATTCGCCAAATTTCTTTGACAAAGATCTTTGACGTGGTGCTAAAAGGGGGTATTACACTGTAGTCATATTTATAATCAAATTTCAAGATGGCAGACAACAACTTGTCATGTGCTGCAGTTGCTAGTACCGCAGTTGCACTGTGTGTGTATTTGGAAGAAAAGGGGCGGAAAAGAAAGAAACATGCTTGGATGAACCCATAGGTATTACGTTGAGATAGTAAAAGCATTCAGCAAAATTTGTTACGAGAGCTGCTAGTGGAGAACGCCCAGTTTTATGTATAAATTACTTACGAATTGACGAGACTGTATTTCAGTATTTGCTCAGTAAAGTGGATTCTCATGTTGCAAAACAGAATACTCACTTGAGAAATGCCATACGTACAGAAGATAGGCAAACTGTGACACTGGGATTTCTTGATACAGGAGAGAGCTACTCTAGTTTTCAACAGGGCAATGGGATAATTCATTGCACATTAACCAACATAATTCCAGAAACGTTTGAAGCGCTTTATAAAGCACTGAAGGGCGAATATGTGAAGGTAAATAAATGTTTAGTACACTATATGGGCAATAAGAACTATTTTTCTTTTTGAATAATTTAATTAATGGAATTACTGTTCCAAAAACTACAAAATTAATAAAAAGTACCAAACAGATGAACCGCATTTTAACTTGTTGCACTCATAATTCAAAAATAAACAAACTAGAATAGAAAGCTAAGAAAGAATTTTTTATTTTAGAGTGCGACCACGTCCTCTATTCTAGCTTGCGGTAAAGCCGCCTGGATGTAGAGGTGGATGGCTGTATCTGTGATTGTGGACATGAAGTCGCCTGTATCATATTCCACTTGCCCATCAACAAGCTATTAGTAGCATGACTGTGCCCCTTGCTCACCCCCCACCCCCACCCCCACCCCAGTCGAGGCAAGTTTTCTTTAAAAAAAAAAAAAAGAATAGAAGGAACACACCAACTTTGAAGCCACGTTCACAAATATACTACAGAAACGTTAATTAACTGTAGCGATGCCAGCGTTCCAAGCGGTTACATTTCACATTGCAGTGAACAGAAGACGACCGACTTTTATGATCAAATCTACGACGAGGCCCTAGACTTGATCGTATTTATTTGACGACAGGCGAGATTTGACAAAGTTCCCTATTACAACATCAAATTTCCTTGACACAGATATTTGACATACCAACTTTGACAAAGAATGACAAAGAAGTATGATAATGTAATCGCAGCCTAAGACTACCCATTTCGGCACAGACTCGATGACATCAGCCCACCTTTACTGAAAATTTTAACATTTAACCTGTGCAACCTGACGTAGTCTGCAGGCAGGCAACTCCTCAACACTACTCCGATTCCAGTTGCCACAAAGTCCTCAGCGAAGAGCTGAAACATCCGAAGATATCATCAGCATCACAGATTGTCAGGAACGCTCATCGCACTGCAAACTGTCGTTCTATACCATGAAATGTGTGGCGACCAGCGCCCCAACGAAAGGGGTGGTTTCACTGACGCTCTGTATACCATCCTCTGCGGCCTTTTCGTGTCGATTCCGAGCGGCGATGCATCTGAAGTGTTTTCCGCGGCCACTCATAAGAACACCGCGTGATTTCAACGCTGACGTCGCGATTCTGAGCTCCATCGCTGAGGCGTCAAAAGAAGGGCTTAAATGTGGGTTGCAGGGCGTGTGGCGAACTTCCCATTGTGTAGGATATCCACGGTAGCCTTGGGAAGAATTTTGGTGAAATTTGGTGACAATGGGACATAATGAACTCGCCTTACACGACATTCGAACTGCTGACCACTGGTCTTTTTCGCGTGTGTCGACGCGTTGCTGTTTGAAGCGTTGTCGAGTCCGAGGTCGATACCGCAGAGCGTCACACTTTTAAACCATTACAGAGGAAGCTTGCAGGCACCTTTGACCCAAATTTCAAACTTCTTCGTCGCAATGGAAGACAATCACCGGGTTTCGAAAATGTGATCCTTTAATTCTGTTGCACAGCGTATGAGGTTTGTCCGGAAAATACGTATAAAAGTTGAATAATAACTTGAGACGCGATACACTTCTGCCAACGCCGTTTCCACTGTTTATAACATTGCTGAAAGTCTTCAGTTGTGATGTTGTTCAGTTGCTGTGTCGTTTCCGCCTTGATGGCTTCCACATCTCCCAAGTGCCGCCCCCGAAGCACCATTTTGCATTTCGGGAACATGGAGAAGTCACACGGGGCTAAAGCGGGTGAATAAGGCGGGTGATCTGTCTCGGTGATTGAGCTTGGGCCAAAAACTCGCGCACAACGAGCGACGTGTGAGCGGGCGCATTGTCGTGATGAAGGATCCACCTGCCCCCTTTTGCCAACTCCGGTCGAGCTCGGGCTACACGAGCTCTGAGACGTGTCAGTTCTACATAACCTTGAGGATAGATGGTAACTATCCCACGATAACCTGCTTTCAAAGTTTCAAGATTCATTATTACGCTAGGGAACTAGGAATCAGCCCCAAATGTATCGCTTCCATAGTGGCCGCAAAGAGAAGATAAAACTAATTACAGCATTTAAGCAGTGATTCATCCCTCGCTCCATATGCGAACGGAACAGGAAGAAACCATAATGCATGTTATAAAGGTAAGTACTGTCTGATTCGCAGGGGTTGAAAGTAGAAGTAGATGGCGGCACCATTAGCTACCTCTTTACAAAACCTGTAAATTGTATTCAGATGGAAATTATATCATATTTTGATCAATGAGAGACGAATTCTCATTAGGTTCTTGGTATTCAGTTGGGATACATTATTTCTTCTTTGTAAATCTCGCCAGAAATTGTTCCCGCTATTATAAGCGTGAATAGGTGTTTGAAGGAAGTTGAGCCGATTCCGTAATCTGGCATACAGAGACAGGATGCAGACGGAACTGCACAGTCATCCACATTTATCACTCGATTTGGTCCGAGAAGCCTCGATGATTTCATCAGGCGTCCAAGGACTACTTCTGCGAATCATTATAACGGCTGTTCGGAGTAAGGCAATCAAGCATTCTGCCAAGTTGATCAAGTTTGAAAACTAATTTCTGTCACCATTCTATGGTGACAAGAAGCATTTATTGAAGGAATTCTCTTTTATGAACCATTAATAACATCGACCAGCCCACTGCTTTTCATGAGACCGGTGTGTTGATCTTCCACAATCCCATGTTAAGTGTGCAGCTACTCTAGGCCTTCTTTGTATCTCATTTTCCATTACATTTTATCTTTTCCATACGGATAACGTATAGAGAGTGGCATGGGGGAAACAGCATTTCTTTCAGTGTGTTAGAGAATGTGTCTGTGTTACTGATAATGTGCTGGAAATTTTGTCCCATCGTATTTAGTTTTTGCTGCAGGTGGCAGTTTTTGCTGCAGGAGTGAGCTCAGCTGAATACTTACGTAGTGTCTGAAAAAATCAAATCTGTTGCAACAAGTATTTCCTTTTCATATCGACTGTGACGATTTGTTGTTAGGGGCCTCAGGGTAACATAATCCAACCACGCTTCTCGAGGCAAGGTGCTTTCTCATTTTACAGATGTAGTACACCGTGCTTCTCGTCGTAGTCGTCACTTTTATGTTTCTACTCATAGAGAAGTGAAAATACTCTTATGATTTTTTTAAGTAACATATGGCAAAGTTTGCTTGTATTTTATTGTAGTAAGTGTGTATCAAATTTCTATGTCTGGTTGTGTATATTATTGTAGTAAGTCTGTATCAAATTTCTATGCCTGGTTACGCACGATACATTGCAGTTACCTAAGCCTGAGATTTATTTAAAATATGATACGGCTAAAAGTTTGGTGTTAAAAAAAGTAAAACTCAGTCACAGTATCAATATATCAGCAGGACGAGTTCTGTGGATAATCTCTGACCTTTTAAAAGTTTGTTGCATTGTTTATGCGTTCCCGTTCTGACAGAGAATTTACTTTAATTTTCTGGCTTTGTATTATAGATTATAAACAACTGCTGCCCACTATCTGCTGTGATGCATCTTGAATTGCATGTTTTTTTCAGAAAACTGATGATACAATAAGTTTCTCGATGAATCTGGAATATACCTCAATTTTTTTCGCCAGATGGCGACGTTATTGTTTACATGAAAATTTAGTGTTTCCTTTATCTTAGCCTCTTTTGTATCTCATTTTCAATTACGCTTTATCAGTCTGTATGGATAATACAAAAAGAGCGGGACGGTGGAAAGCCATTTTCTTTGACTGTATAAGAGAATGTACATGTGTGTAGCCACAAAAATCAAATCGCCATACTTGATTTGTATGTGTTTCATACCATTTTGAAAAAAAAAGGGTCGTGCTGTACATATATATGACTTGCACTCACTTGTTGGAAATCCAATGGAAAATGTGCTATGTTTTGTATTGTTTTAAATTTTGGCGCATAACAAAACATTATGAACAGTGTATTTCCGAGCCGAATCACAGGCACCTTGCGAATGGGTAGGCTACAATTTCATGCAAAGAAGGAGGTTTCGGTAATTTCATTTTTATTCCTTGAGCTTGGTTTTTTCTACATAGGCGTAAGTTGCCTATTTCTACCGTCTCTCTTTATTTTTTATTGTATTAAATCACGCCTTAAGAACTACATACTAGTCAAATAAAAAGGAACAATTAATGATGTTATAAAGTTTTCTCCGTGTGTATTCGTAGGCTTTACATAAGCTTTACTTATTATATTTGTGCTAAACATTTTAAATCTGGCTACCGCCTTGTTACGTGGTTAATTCTTAAAAAGGACCACTTGAATTGTAATTATTTGCTTCATGCTACAAATTAATTTTATCGTGTCGGCACTGACAATATTCTCCCTGAATTCTGTCAATATGTCGTTTATAATACGGTCGGCATTTATGACGTATCTGTAACTTATTTGCATTTTGTGTTAATAAATGCCAGCAGATGGCAGTATGTGCCGTGCGTTTTCAGTGAGTACGGTGTATCAACAATAGATGGCGACGAAAATTTTGTCGGCCATCTTTGTTACAGACAGTTTATGATTTCGGGACTTTTGGGAAAGGAAATCCTTGAACTAAAAGTTTCCTGTTTTAACTGGAGATTTTTTTCTGTTAGGTATGTAACCTCTATGTTTTTTTATTAGTCCGTACTGCTCACAACCTGTAGACATAGCGTATATTTACTAGTAATGATTCTCCATGAAGGAACTATAATAGTCACATCGATCTCGATGCAAAGAAAGAACGGAAGGATTCCATTTCACTAGTCTCACAACTAAGCAACTATGTAGAAGAACACGCCGGTTTTATGACAGATGTTTTAAGATACGTGAAAGAAAAAATAATATGATTGTCAGAAGACGTAGTATGTATTTTTTAGTGCGGTTAGGGGAAACGTTCCGCGTCGTAATTTGTGCATCACATTGTAAGATATTGCATATTTACGTGACCTTAATTCTTATTGAAGACAATGAATAAGTGAGTATTTGAGATCAGTATACGCAAATAACTGTTTATTGATTCTGTTTTTATTTGCTTTCTTGGCGTTCTCGTTTCACATGTAACGTGTTAAAACTTTCAGGAGCCGTCGGCGACCGAGTGGAGGGCAGTTTTCAACCATCAGATTCACCTTTTTATCCTAGAGCACCGCAACAGCCTGTCTCAGCAGCATACCCAACTCATCCCCAGTTCGATGCTAATTATGGATATTATTCTGTGAACCAGGGTAAGTTTAATTTCAATTGCAAGGAGCAACGCGGTTTGTGTAGCACAGAATATTTTATTACCCTTGTGAATTCGTAAACTTTTTTCGGTTAAACGAAGTAAGACTCCGATTTACAGTTGTTTCGTGGTAGACGATGTTCTGTTATTTTTCTGTTGTACAAAATTGATTACGTATTATTTGAAGCCCATCGAAGCCGTCCATTGTGACATGTGCAAGCACTGCGAAGCAGTTCTGTACTAAGTACTGCAGATAGCTTTTACGTACTCGTTAAGAACGTAGTCTGTAACTGTAATCCATGTCTGACTTGCCATTCGTCTGTAAAGGCTTTCGCACTTCACATTAAAGTAGGTTACATTATTATGGAACTATTACGCCATATGAAAGTGTTCAGGCAGAGCGTCTGTTAAGTTAAATGGAAATAGTGTTAACAACGTATTTCGTAAGTAGAGATTGTTCTCTTTTGTCAGTGTCGTTCGGTCACAAGAAATGTAGTTGTTTTTGTGCAGTGTAGGCTTTGCCCCTGTGTCTTAAAGTACTACAGTTTGATAGTTGCATAAGAATCGTTGATATTTAGGAATATTTTCAAAACTCCCAGATCTTGAACCTTTCCTTGTTACCTATAACTTCCGTTAGCAGTATTAGTTCATTGTGGTTCAGTTTTGGTCTCTGTAGAATAAGTTTGAGGGAATGATGTGTTGGTAAGCATACCATATGTCTGGAAAAGCACAAAATAGTTTCGTGTTAAAAGTTGTAGGACTGCTGAGAAAGACTTAAGTCGAATATAGAAGGCAAACATTTTATGGATACTCAACAGTTAGTTAAACTATATTTGTTTACTTCAAATACTGAGAGTAGGGTCACATTATTTGACAGTTATGGCGTAGGTATCTTTTCATACTTTAACATGATTGAAAAATTACCGATGGTAATTCTCTGTAAATCAAATAATTAAGAAATATGGGCTATTTCTAACTTTCCATAATAAATATGACTTGATATATGTAAAGCTCACTTTTATTGACAAACAGTTGGCTGTATTTATTTTGAGATTATGTAATTTCATCAGTTGTGGTAAAGGTACACAGAATTTTTAAAAGTGTTAATACTGTGATTAGATAAGGAGCTAATGTAGTGTAGTGTCTTTTTTTGTGGGGGGGGGGTTGTTATACGTATCTATTTAAGCACCACTGTAACTGTAATAATGTATTTATTTTTGTTATTTTTGGTTTGCATTAATTACCCACCAAGTGAGAACTGCTGTTACACTTGTAAAACTGGGGCTACATAAGAAGGCTGTAGAGATGTGGTTTGATATTTCTGCCTCATTTAAAGATATCTCTTCTTTAGTTCCATATTTTTGCTTCAGCAAGATTATGACAGTTTTTCCCAATGTTGTTAAAGTTTGTCATTTCCTGCTGTGTTCCTGACAAGAATTGAAACATTAACAGTATACTATTGTGTTGTAGGTGTGTTTACTGCAGGAATGAGTGAAATAAGCAGTTTTAGTACTGTGAACTCCTAGAATAGTGGGGACAGCAGTAATGTTGTGGAGCATAGTGAAGTTGATGATATTACATTTCCACTTTGACCATTGGTGTTTATGGTGACTGATCTGTAACATTACCCATGGTGTATGTTAGGTTGGAAAGTGATAGTTTGATTGCCAGTTAGCAAAGCCACCAAAAATGTCACAAAAACAAAATTCAGCAAAAGTGCAGTTACGTTGTACCCAGTTCTCTTATGGTGTATGGCAGTTGGTAACTATGCTGTGAGTAATGGAAAGTGAATGATTGCATTTGTTTTCAATATGGAGAATGGTATGAATGACCTGACCTGCAACAAAGTATGAGGTTAATCTTGACTGTGACAGTTTAGGTGTGAGTTGGCAAAGCCAACAAATGTGAATTGAAGAAAGATAAATGTTCTGACAGACTAGCCTGAAGTGAAGCCAGAGGCTTCGGTTAGGTTGTAAAGTGACAATTTTGTTGTGAGTTGGCAAAGTCAACAAATCCCAAAACAAAAATATGATTACCATAATTGATGTGTAGCATAGCCCGAGATGTACATTCGCCACTGCAGTAACCTACTTCTGTCTTTATTCCTGATTTTGCCAAAAATTCCAACAATATGGGAAATTCTAACCTAATGGAATAAAATAACAGCCAACTTCATTTATAAACCATAGGAAATTTTGAATGAGCTTTCTAATCGACTACTGACAACCTGCTCATCTTTCACCATGTTCATTTCCTGTCATTCATTGCAGACCAACCAACTGCACAATGCAACAGAGGAGACAGGTACAACATGTTGTGGTAATACACTGATCTGGAGCATAGCCCGTCTACTTTAGAATGAATGGTGACAGTTCCATTGTGTGGTGGTGAAACCAATGAATGAATTGTGACAGTAATCTTCCTTTGTTCCCACATCCCGTGCCCCAGATCTGCTTGCCCACAAAAAATAAAGCATCTCCTTACACTTTTTGTTAAAAAATAGGTTGTAGGTTTTATGCTGCCATCTCAGGGACTTCATACACTGTACTGACACAACAGCAGTAATGCTACATACTAAAAACCACTACAGTAACTTTTCTCATAGTAGGGTGTGTGATGGCATTCGGTATATTGTATTGAAATTCCCCACTCTGCCTCCTATGAAACTTGACTTAGAGTTAACACTTAGTTGCAATGTTCATCACAGATGCAGTACTTATCACTGATGTGTTTTATTAAGCTGCTTATAATATTCATATCAGAAATCGCTGGTAATTGTATAAAACACAGGTTGAAATTTGATGTTGCCCAATGAATTGCAAATTACAAATTGCTTCAACCGAAATGTTATTTATCAGTTGATTCAACGTGCTAGTTTTAATGTTTCATGCAAGAATTGTCACATTGACTTCTCATAGGATTATTGAACCAAGGAATATTATATTAAATTTATTTGTATATTTGATCCGTGTGCTCTGCAATTACACAGTGTGCTACAGATGTTGAAAAAACATGTCAGAATTTACATTGGGTATGTTATGGTTTGCAATATGTTGCAACACATGCTGTCGTTGGTCTTTATATCCTATATGGATAATTCTTCTTAGCTTCTGAGGCTTTTTCCTGTGCCTGTCTCACCTGTTGCCTCCAAATGCTTCCATCATTTGCTACTTCTTGCCAGTTAGTTACTCCCATCCTGTTGAGTGTAGTTTTTTAAGTTCATTTAGCCATTATTCCTGGATCTCCTAGTTTGTATTTTACCAAATGATTTCTCCTTGAATATTCTTGAAACCACCTGATCCTCTTTCATTCTCATCAGATGGCTTGCCCATAATCATGTGGAAATATTAGGATAAGAATGAATTAATAACTTGCGTTATGTATAATGCAAACATTTTCACAGTTACTGCAGAAAAGACTAACTAATTTGTTATAAATTATTAAATTGATATTGTGCTGAACTTCAATATCTAGAAATAGAAATAGCATGTAAAACTGTAACAGTATTCATACTGTGTAGGATAATTTGGAAATTTGTTTCTGTATGAAGATGAAGCACAAGTGTAATAGACAAATATATTGTGGTTTGATCAGTGTTTTTATGACATTATCACCATTACAGAAAGCCCATCTCAGTTTGGAGACAGCTATGCAGCAGCAGTAAATCCATACCAAGCAGCAGCTCCCCACCATGGAATGAGTTACAACAACCCACAGCAGTCCCTTTATGGCTCGGCGTTGTCGCCTGCCGCCAGCGCTCATTATGGCTCCTCCAACCATGGTCAGTCAATTTGTTCTTTCTACATATGTTAATAATTTTATGTGTAATGTGTACGGTTAAATGTTAATTTTTTTTTACTCACACTGTGTTCCATCTTAAGAACACTATTCATCATATTTATTACTGGCATTTATATGTGGAGCCAAATCTTTATGGACTAAAGAAATAAGTCAGTGTAAAATGTAGATGAGGAATTAAGTGTTCGTAAACATTTTCGGAATGCCTGAGGTTAGATGAGAATATTGGAAAATCCATAAAGTGGATCCTGAATTACTCGCATGGGCATTCTCTTGTGTTGGAACTTATTTCAAGAAATGTGTGGCTTGTAATTAGAAGAATATAAATGCAGCTACTGTAGTTGGTATACTAATTGAAATGAATGGTTGAGACTCACTTTTTTAACTAGATTCAGACATGACCGTTAAGAACAGAGGGTCTTGTATAGTCTTGGTTAACAAAAGTTGCCAAATCTTCCACATCATAAAATCTGTCTTATACAGTCTTGCCACACATGTATAATGCATCTTCTGTGTGGTAATCACTCACAGTACACTGAAAACTTTGCATGGATGGATAATACTGCCCTCCATAGTCTGCATATATACCCTGATGAAAAGTATCCAATCATACCTGTGTAATGCAGGATTGATCACTAGATGTCACAGGAGGCAGGCCTGCCAATATACCAGGAATGGGGAGTATTGTATTGTCAGTAGAGAGGCAGTAACAGGAGACCAGATCGGATAGGAGGGCTCGAGACTTCGAACGTGGAATAGTCATTGGATGACACCAGAGTAACTAATTCTTCTACAGCTGCCCAAGTTGACTGTTGGTGATAGGAGTGTGCAGAGGAAACACGAAGGAACAATGACAAGTAAACCAAGACCGGACAGACCTCATGTCTCAGACCTGTTTAGCATCAACCAAAATGGCTTTGCTGTGCTGCAAAGCAGGAGGAAACTGCAGCCCTAATTATTCACAGGGGCATGCAGTTCTACTGTATGTTGAAAGGATGATGGTGTCCTCTTGGGTCCCTCTCTCAGGTCTCCACGTGAGACTACTCAGGAAGGTGTCATCATCATTAGAAACAAAACTGGCAGTCTACAGATCAAAGTATGGGATGTTAGATCCCACTTTGGAGGATGTCATCATCAGGAGAAACAAAATCTGCCATTCTATGGTTCGGAGTGTGGAATGTTAGATCCCCAAATCGGGTAGGTGGGCTAGAAAAATTAAAAAGGAAAATGGATCGGATGAAGTTAGGTATAGTGAGAATTAGTGAAGTTTGGTGGCAGGAGGAACAGGACTTCTGGTCAGTTGAATACAGGGTTATAAATACAAAATCAAATAGGGGTAATGCAAGAGTAGGTTTAACAATGAATGAGAAAACACAAATGCAGCTAAGCTATTATGAACTGCATAGTGAATGCATTATTGTAGCCAAGATAGTTGAGATAAAAGAAATGATTCAGACAATTCAGGAAGACGAAAATTTATCAGTCATTGGGGGCTGGAATTCGATTGTAGGGAAAGGAAGAGAAGGAGAAAAATAGTAGGTGAATATGGACTGGGAGAAAGGAATGAAAGAGGAAGCCATGTGATAGAGTTTTGCGCAGAGCATAATTTAATCATTGCTAATGCATTTTAAGAATCATAGGAAGAGGTTATTGTGGAAGAGATCTTGAGACACCTGAAGGTTTCAGATTGATTATATAATTGTAAGACACAGATGTAGGAACCTGGTTTTAAATTGCAAAACATTTCCAGGGGCAGATGTGGTCTCTGGCCATAGTTTATTGGTTATGAACTGTAGATTAAAACTGAAGAAACTGGAAAAAGGTAGGAAATTAAGGAAATGGTGCCTGGGTAAGACGAAAAAACCAGAGGTTAGTGAGAGTTTCAGAGGGAGCATTAGACAAAGATAAGACTAGAACAAGGGAAAGAAATACAGTAGATGATGAATGGTTAGATTTAAGAAATGTAATAATGAAGGTAGTGGAGGTTCAAATAGGTAAAAAGACAAGACCTAGTAGAAATCTTTGGATAACACAAGAGTTATTGAATTAAATTGTTGAAAAGAGAAAACACATAAATACATCAAATTAAGCAGGTGAAATGGAACACAAATGCTTAAAAAATCAGATTGACAGAAAGTGAAAAATTGCTAAGCAGGGATGGCTAGAAGACAGATGTAAGGATTTAGGAACATATTTCATTAGGGGATAGACAGATACTTTCTACAGGAGAATTAAAGAGGCCTTTGGTAAAACGTGAAGCAGCTGTATGAACGTAAAGAATTCATTTGGGAAACCAGTCCTAAGCAAAGAAGGAAAAACTGAAACGTGGAAGGAGTGTGTTGAGGCTATGTACAAGGGAGTTAAACTTGAAGGAAAGTGGACGTAGATGAAGATGAGATGGTGGATACATTTCTGCCGAGAATAATTTAATAGTGTCTACAGATCTAAGTCGAAACAAGGCTCCCCGAGTAGACAATATTCTGTCAGAACTACTGATAACCTTGGGAGAGCCAACCATAACAAAATTCTTCCAAGATGTATGAGTCAGGTGAAATACTCTCACTTCAAGAAGGCTGTAATAATCTCAATTCCAAAGAAACCAGATACTGACAGGTGCAACAATTGTCAAACTACCTGTTAAATAGTCATGATTGCAAAATACTAATATGAATTCTTTACAGGAGAATGGAAAAACTGATAGAAGCCAACCTCATGGAAGATTAGTTTGGATTCTAGAGAAATATAGGAACACATGAGGCAGTACTGACCTTATGTCGTATCGTAGAAGATAGGTTAAGGAAAGGCAAACCTGCATTTATAGCATTTTTAGACTTAGAGAAAGCTTTTGACAACGTTGACTGGAATACTTTCTTTCAAATTCTGAAGGCAGCGACGGTAAAATACAGGGAGCAGAAGGCTGTTTACAATTTGTACACAGAAACAAGACGGCAGTAATGGAAATGGAAGTGCCGTGTGGCAGGCCCCCCCCCCCCCCCCCCCCCCCCCCCCCCCGGTCGGGTAGACCATTCGTCTGGTGCAAGTCTTTCTATTTCGAGTTGATGCCAGTTTGTGTGTCGATGGGGATGAAAGGAGGATGATGATAAGGACAACATAATACCCAGTCCCTGAGTGGAGAAAATCTCCGACTCAGCCGGGAATCGAACCCAGGCTGTTAGGTATGACATTCCGTCGTGCTGGCCACTCAGCTCTCAGGGGCGGACACGGCAGTAATAAGAGTTGAGGTGTATGAAAGGGAAGCAATGTTTGAGAATGGAGTGAGACAGGGCTGTAGTCTGTCCCTGATGTTAGTCAACCTGTTCATTGAACAGGCAGTAAAAGAAACTGAAGAAGAATTTTGATTAGAAATTTAAGTTCAAGGAAAAGAAATATAAACTTTGAGGTTTGCCAATGACGAGGGACTGGACAGTGTCTTGAAAAGTGATATGAAATGAACATCAAGAAAAGTAAACCAAGGATAATGGAATGTAGCCTAATTAAAGGTGATGTTGAGTGAGTTAGATTGGGAAATGAGAAACTTAAAATAGTAGACAAGTTCTGCTATTTGGGCAACAAAATAACTGATGATTGTCGAAGTAGAGAGAATATAAAATGTAGACTGGCAATAGCAAGGAAAGCATTTCTGAAGAAGAGAAATTTGTTAACATCAAATATAGGTTTAAGTCTTGGAAAGTCTTTTCTAAAACTATTTGTGTGGAGTGTCGCCATGTATGGAAGTGAAGCATTTACGATATACAGTATAGACAAAAAGAGAATAGAAATTTTCAATATGTGGTGCTACAAAAGAACATTGAAAATTTGACAGGTAGATCCTGTAATGAATGAGAAGGTATTAAATAGAAATTGGGAGACAAGAAATTTATGGCACAACATGAAGGGATCACCAACATTCTGAGACATCGAGGGATCACCAACTTAGTACTTTAGGGAACTGTAGGAGGCAAAATTCATAGAGAGAGAAAAGGGACAAATGCAGTAAGCAGATTTAGAAGGATATGCTCTTGTTACAACATACTGCCCCAGTCGAAGTCAATACACGCATCCTAATTTTAGGCAAGTCTTACTGAAACTACTACGCACTTTTGGGTACACTAACCAGCTGTTTGCTGGTATGAATGGCCACCTCCGAACAGTGGCAGAGCACAAATTCAGCCAGTCAGCAGCAGATCTTCTGCTCAGCAAAGTGTGGTTGACTTTGGTACTAAATTAAAAGGAGTGCCATCTGGATCTTCCCTCTTTCACAGGGTAAAAATACTCCTGCAATACATTCTTCAGTCGTTCAATCTTCTTAGCCTCTTATTTCAACAGTTATTGTCTGATAGCTTTCTGTACCCTTATTCCCACCTGTTTACTAATCTGTCATCCACACTACAGTCATGTTGGTAGTTGTGGTCTATTGTTCAAAATGTTTTCCAGAATACAGCATGGAGCAACTCCTGGATGAAGTTAAATGTATAGATAACTTGTTTGTAGCAAACACACCATGATTTCACACCATTCAACGTGTTTGCATTTTTAAACCACAAGCTTAATCAGTAGGTTCCAAAAATAAGGAGAAATCGTCCAGCCAACATTTTACAAGACATATAATCAAAGAGTTCTGTACAAAGTTAATTATGTGCATAGATGACGGTGGTGGTGGTGGTGGTGGTGGTGGTGGCGGTGGTGGTGGCGGTGGTGGTGGCGGTGACAACGGCTATTATTATTATTATTATTATTACTATTATTATTATTGGCAGAAAATCCTGAGAAATTTTTGTCTTATGTAAAAGTGGTAGTTGGATCAAATCAAAATGTCCAGACACTCTGTGACCAAAATGGTACTGAAACAGAGGATGACAGACTAAAGGCCGAAATACTAAATGTCTTTTTCCAAAGCTGTTTCACAGAGGAAGACTGCATTGTAGTTCCCTCTCTAGATTGTCGCACAGATGACAAAATGGTAGATATCGAAATACACGACAGAGGGATAGAGAAACAATTAAAATCGCTCAAAAGAGGAAAGGCCACTGGATCTGATGGGATACCAGTTCGATTTTACACAGAGTAGGCGAAGGAACTTGCCCTTCTTCTTGCAGCAGTGTACCGTAGGTCTGTAGAAGAGAGTAGCTTTCCAAAGGATTGGAAAAGGGCACAGGTCATCCCCATTTTCAAGAACGGACGTCGAACAGTTGTGCAGAACTATAGACCTATATCTTTAACGTCGATCAGTTGTAGAAGTTTGGAACACGTATTATGTTCAAGTATAATGACTTTTTTGGAGACTAGAAATTTACTCTATGGGAATCAGCATGGGTTTCGAAAAAGACGATCGTGTGAAACCCAGCTCACGCTATTCGTCCACAAGACTCAGGGGCCATAGACACGGGTTCCCAGGTAGATGCCGTGTTTCTTGACATCCGCTAGGCGTTCGATACAGTTCCCCACAGTCGTTTAATGAACAAAGTAAGAGCACGTGGACTATCAGAGCAATGTGATGTTTAATATCGTGGCAGAACGTTACTGATATCCGGCAGTTCTCCCGTGTTTTTATGGAACTATCAGAGCAATGGTGTGATTGGATTGAAGAGTTCCTAGATAACAGAACGTAGCATGTCATTCTCAATGGAAGTGAGTGATTTCGGGTGTGCCACAGGGGAGTGTCGTAGGACCGTTGCTATTCACAATATACATAAATGACCTTGTGGATAACATCAGAAGTTCACTGAGGCTTTTTGCAGATGATACTGTAGTATATCGAGAGGTTGTAACAATGGAAAATTGTACTGAAATGCAGGAGGATCTGCAACGAATTGATCCATGGTGCATGGAATGGCAATTGAATCTCAATGTAGACAAGTGTAATGTGCTGCGAATACATAGAAAGAAAGATCCTTCATCATTTAGCTACAATATAGTTGGTCAGCAACTGGAAGCAGCTAATTCCATAAATTATCTGGGAGTAGGCATTAGGAGTGATTTAAAATGAAATGATCATTTAAATTTTATTGTCGGTAAAGCGGATGCCAGACTGAGATTCGTTGGAAGAATCGTAAGGAAATGCAATCCGAAAACAAAGGAAGTAGGTTACAGTACACTTGTTCACCCACTGCTTGAATATTGCTGAGCAGTGTGGGATCTGTACCAGATAGGGTTGATAGAAGAGATAGAGAAGATCCAACGGAGAGCAGCGCGCCTCGTTACAGGATCATTTAGTAATCACGGAAGTGTTTCGGAGATGATAGATAAACTCCAGTGGAAGACTTTGCAGGAGAGATGCTCAGTAGCTCGGTACGGGCTTTTGTTGAAGTTTCAAGAATACATCTTCACTGAGGAGCCAAGCAGTATATTGCTCCCTCCTATGTATATCTCGCAAAGAGACCATGAGGATAAAATCAGAGAGATTAGAGCCCACACAGAGGCATACCGACAGTTTTTCTTTCCATGAACAGTAAGAGACTGGAATAGAAGGGAGAACCGATAGAGGTACTCAAAGTACTCTCTGCCACACACCGTCAGGTGGCTTGCGGAGTATGGATGTAGATGCAGATGTAGATTATGTGTGACGATAATGATGGTAGTAGTGATAATTTCTTGTGGTTCAATGGACTACTGCACCATTTCCCCTGATATCAAACAGGACAAAGGGGAATCACAGTTTAACATGGAGTTCGAACACTGTTGTTTCTAGTGACTCTTCACATCATTGACGGGTGAAGGCTAGGTTAAAACAAAGAGTGAAAATTCTGTGGTCTGGCCTCTTGGTTCCCAGGCATGCACTTTACCACGAAGACCGAAATATATATATAAAGTTCATTTATAGGTTTTAACGAGTGAGTCAAGTTAGCAGCATAACAGGTTAACACACGAAGAACGAAAAGCACGAAGCCTGGAGCGTGAACCAATCCCAGCACAGCAGTCGCTGTCATTCATGATGTCAAATCTGCCGTGTTACCGGTTTTGTTCGGAGTGAACATAAACAACGTACATCGTGTGTTGTTTCTGCAATGTGCTTGTGTTGAACTGTGCTTGATGTTGCTGTGGTTTAGTGTGGTGTGCGTACTGTAAGACTGTCAGTACACACACCATCAGATTATTTGTCTTGTCGCTCTAACGAAGTAGGCGAGTGTCAACAATATGTCTCGTGGTCTTATCGTGGCGTGTTTATCTTCTGCCATTAGGTCAGACGATAGAAATGCCACTTGCACACTTACGAGTAGCAGATTGACGGTGACCAACTTTAAACAGAACTTGATTAATTTTCACACACATTTATTAAAATAATAACAAGCATAAAAATTACTTAACTTGGTTCTGGATGATATTTACAATTGAAAATCTGAAGTTCCTTTCGTATTGGTATGTTAATCTTATTCTCACATATCTCTCTGATACTTGACAAAAGTGTCTATACATTTATCTTCATGGCTATGTACAGGAATATGGTAATCTTATTAGGCGCAGACTGAAACTTGACTATAGACTGGTACAGACAAATGTAGTACTCGTACAGACTAATGCAGACTGGTACAGACTAGTGCAGACAAATGCAGACTGGCCAATCGGAGGTCTGTACACTCGTTACAATACCTCACGCGTTCATGTATCACTGCGCGAGTGTGATCCGTGAGGAGAAAAGGTTCTATGTTAGCAGCAATCTGATTGGCTGTGTTACATATTAATACGCGGATCAGCGGAAGCAGAATTTGGTTCATCTCTATGGCAGCGCCATCTCGTAGTGCGGAGACAGACGAGTGCTGCGCCTGCGCTGTTGTGCTTAGCGGGGCGCGCTCTAGTGGGAAAGTCGTGTACGCGCTGACTACGCAGAACTATGTGCACAACATTTGGAAAATTCTGATACTCGAAAAAAAAGAAACTTTGTTCACGTAATGACAGTCCTTTGCCTCAAGGCATGCTGTTAGACAGTGAGGCACAGAAGTTACTACAGAGAACTCTTGAGTTTTACAAGCAAGAGAGAGAATGCGCAACTATTCATGGACAGCCATCAGTTTTCACCCATAAAGTTGTGGAACAATCATCAAAAGCTTTTGGAATTAGTGCAGTTGTAAGAAAGGGAATGTTATTGCAAAAATTAGAAGATATAGACTTGAGCCACAATGATTCCGAGCCATCTGGATCATATAATATACTTTTAGCACCTCCTGGAAAGAAGGAAAAGCGTCGTCACCATGTCACCAACTTAGATTCTTTAAAGATGGTGCAATTTGCAGGCGTATTATACTTACTATAGCAGGAATGATTATTCTAGGTAGCAAAGTTTGTAGTGTTGTTAAAAGAAAGTGAACTTGTCAGGAGTGTTGAAATGTCACTAAAAATTGTGCCGAAAAGTACGGATTTCTGTTACAGTGTACTAGAAAAACACAAAGTCCTGTTAGAAAAGTTGCATATTGTTACAGCTCGAAGCATATTCTTGCACAAGCTTGTGGATAAAGGCATTCATTCAATTTGTATTTGTGAGATGACCATGAAGGCGGTTTTTGTGCTGATTCCGATTACAGTGACAGTGAGGAGCTAGATGGAATTGTGCCATTGTCGCCATAAAATGATTAGTCAAGAGCTAGGAATATTGGTTGTTTATTGCATTATTGTCATTGTAGGACGTAGAGTGAGAAGTTACAATCTTGATTATTACTTACTTTATAAACTATGTACCATACTGTTTTCGAGTTATCAGTCCTCATCAAATGCTTATTTTCTGTATTTCTTTACTCTCTTATCAAAAGTGTCTGCTTCATTAGGATTATATGTATTATTATGCAGTTGTTTATTTGCTTTCATTGTGGTAGCAAGTCAAAAGCGATTTCTTATGTATACTGTCATTGCTCAATAGCTTACATTTACGAGATGTAACAGAAAACAATCATCTGCTATGTGTATAGAGGCTGCTGTTGCAACATCGCTATTGCAGTGTACCTTGCAGTGTAACTTGACATATTGTGAATTGTCAAGTGCAATGTCTTGCTGGTGCAGGTATATACGTGTACCTATTCCTAAGAAAAAAGAAGTCTTAACAGAGAAACAGCCTGGTGGGCAACAAATGGCTGAAAAATATTTTTTGTTTGTGATATAATTACAAATTGATAATCTTTAGATTTTTTTTTTCCTTCACTGGTACTTTGAATTCTTACTTTTTGTCAAGTTTCATGATTCCTTCCTATAGGTTTTGATGACTGCTACTAAATGACCAAATGAAGATACCTATCCACTCCCTGCACTGATGAAGCATGTAGCATACAATAGAACTGAGAAATTTAGCAGCACGTTGTAAAATGAATAACACTCTTAAGATGCACACAAAAAGTCAGCTACAGTGCTTTATTTCGAAAAAAGAGTGATCAAAAGAAAAACTTAAAGTTTCCAGTCAGGTTCCCCTTGAGAGAAAGCTGTTTGGCTTACAGACACTGAATTAGATGCTGATCTGTATGTGCCTTTTCATTTTATTGTAAAAACTTCCACGATATGTGTAAACGAGAAAATCGTGCAATATTTCAGGACACTCGCTGAAGATGTCTTGTAACTAAGGCAAAACGCATCAGGATGCACAAGTAAAATAAAAAATGAATCTGTAGCATGCAAATGACATTTTTCTTCTAAGCTACACCATTTATATACAGCTGTTTCAAAAATGGCCATCAAAAGAAACTTGTTTGACAAGTGTGTTTGTGAGTGTTGAAATATGATACAAATCGCCATATCTTTTGATGACATCAACTTAAAAGCTTAAATTTTTCATACCACCAAAATACCATAGACCTTAATATGTTAAAAAAAAATTTCAACTTGATACCTCTACCTGTTGCTTAGAAAAAGGAGTCTTGACAGACAGACAGACAGATGGACAATGAATCCTATAAAGGTTCCATTTTTACAGATTGTGGTACAGAACCCTAAAAATTTATGTTGTTCTACTAATGCACAGGATGAACATAAGCATGAGAAAAGTTAATAAAAATCCTCTGATACTAAGTACTGAGCATACTGGCACTGGGCTTTCTTCCAAATAGTTTTTGTGCAGGCAGTTGTTTACTCTGGTTTTGCAAAGTAAAATAGTTGAAAGAAGTACCATCCTGCTGTTTGTTGCTGGCAAGAACTCAACTGACATGGAAGGAGGAAAAATACGAGGGTCATTCTGAAACTAATCCTCAAGAGTTTTTTGTGCTGACTTTGCGTGGCCCACCGTTGAGTCCATGCTTTTGCACAAATTGTTCTAATAGAGACCAATCAATGCTTGCTAAAGATGAATGGAGATTTTACAGTAGACCTGAGTAATTTGAGGTAGTAAACAGTGTGTTCCAGTAGTGGTGCCCAGTCACAGCTTGTGTAGGTTTTTATGAGCAAGACATGAAGCTGTTGTTCATCTCTGGCAAAAGTGCATTGGCAATGATGTGACTATGGGGGAAATGGCAATATGTAGCTGATATCTTACTCTGTTTAACCATGTTGCTGTGACATCTGTTTCTGTTGTCTCCATGGAAATTAAGAGAAAGAGTTTCAGAATAACTGTTGAACTCCTGTAGCTGAAATAAAGTTGTTGTTGACAGATGGTAGTGACTATGGGCAGTGTTGCCATCATGGGGCCAATCAGTTGACAAGGCTCCATTTGTGACGGGATGGAGGAGTTGCTGATAGGCAGGATGCAACAAGTTTTCTTTAATGGAGAGTTAGATGTAGAAGTAACTGTGGATGTACCTCATGGAAATGTGTTGGGAACCTTGCTGTTCGTGTTGTATAGTAATGACATTATTAATAGTAACCTCAGACTTTTTGCCGATGATGCAGTTATCTATAATGAAAGAAACTGCACAAATATTTAGTCAGATCTTGATCAGGTTTCAAAGTTGTGCAGAGAGAAGCAACTTGCTTTAAATGTTTAAAAATGTAAAATTGTGCATGTCATAAAACAATAATATCACTGAGTCATAATTGGAATCGATTAATTAATACCTCGGTGTAACACCTGTAGATTTTAAATGGAGTGAGCACATAGTCTCAGTCAAAGGTAAAGTAGGTGGTAGACTTCAGTTTATTGGTAGCATACTGGGGAAATGCAGTCAGTCTACAAAGAAGACTGCTTACGAAACACTCGTCCAACCCAGCCTAGAATATTGCTCAAGTTTGTGGGACTTGTACCAGGTAGGACTAATGGGTTTGCTTGATCTGTGGGAGAGTGTTACATGGATCCTGAAGGAATTGAGCTGTCAGACTTTTGAAGATAGCCAGAAGCCATCCCAAGAAAGTGTACTTATGAAGTTTGGAGAACTGCCTTTAAATGATGAACTAGGGATATTCTACAACCCCCCACATATCGCTCCCATAGGGATCGTGAGGACAAGATTAATTACAGGACATACAGAGGCATCTTAAACTGTTAACACAGCAAACATGTAGTGTATGAGAAAGAACTACAATTGGGTAGCAGCTGACCACTTGAGTGCTGAAATGTCGACCATAACATTATTTTTAGTATCACACAAACATGTACTTCCACACCTGCAGCTGCAAGCGAATCATTCTCCTCTTCGTCGTCTTCACCACCGCCACCACCACCACAGTGTCATTTTATTTTGTCACAACAGCCTTATGCGACTGGCATCAATTTTAGGAGCAGATGTCACGAAAAACAAAGTTCTGAAACGTGATGATCAATGGAACATCTCTGATGGTATTGCATGCTGTTTGGGAATCTTAAGTGGTGCATCTTAGCTGTCAGAAAAGTGCTTCGACAGTTTGCAGGGCATTAAAACAGTCATTTTAATTACTTTACTTTTCTCGACAAATGAAATGTACGTTTCCAAAACAGCCACACCCTATTTTGCTTACATAGAATGAATCATGACTGCATCCACAGGCTGCAGCTAATTTTTTAAATAGTTGGTTCTGAGAAATAGAATATTCTTTCTGCATTGACAGTATAAGTGATAAAATAATCTTTCTTCTCTTCCATCCATCTTGGCATCATAACTTCTGAGATACCTTGTGAAAATGTTTGCAGTAATTTGGGTTTAGCTTTTGAAGACATAAGGACAACTTACAGTTTTTTTATATTCTTAAAACACTGCATGTTTTAAACTGTCTATTAACAACTGACATCTTTTCCATTACTAGTAAGTCGTGTAAGTGGCGTCATTCTTTCCTTGGTTTTTTCCGTACGTATTTTACCCAGGCATAGTACATTTTGAGGAAAGTATATTATGGAAAGCCTTTATTCCGTTGAAATTGAGAACGTTTGTCCTTTCACCAGCTACATCAAAGTATCGTTCGTTGAATTGTCCAGACTTTTCATGTTCTCAGTGTTTTACACTTAGCATTTGATATTATTATTATTATTATTATTATTATTATTATTATTATTATTATTCTGAGCCAACCAGCTGTTCATGCACTGAATCTCCATCCCCAATATTTAGAAAGATCTCTTAGGTCCTTTTTTTCCCAATACATTGGACATGTAGAAATATCTTTTTTTCTCCTTAGAACCATCTTAAAAGGATGTGTTGAAAGTTTATGAATGATAGTGCAGAGATTATTTTGCTAGCTATTACAGAACAACATTTTAATTCCAAATTAATAGAGTTCTTCATGTTGTAATAAACAGCGTAAGATGATTGTAAATAAATAAAATAATACTCGGATCCTTTTATCCACCTCGTAATTCAGATGATAAAATTGCTGAAAGATTTGAAGAAAACTTGAGTTGAATTTCAAACATGTACCCGACTCATACAGTTATAGCTGGTGTTGACTTTAATTTACCATCGGTATGTTGGCGAAAATACGTGTTTAAATGTAGAGGTACACATAAAACATCATCCAAAATTGTTCCAAATGCATTCTCTGAAAACTATTTCAGCAGTTAGTTCCTGAGCCCAAGTGAATAGTAAAGAGTTGTGAAAACACACTTGACCTCTTAGCAACAAATAATCCTGAGCTAATAACAAGCATCAAAATAGATTCAGGGATTAGTGGACACAGGGTTGTCGTAGCAAGATTGAGTATTGTAACCCCCAAATCCCCAAAAATAAATGAAAAATATACCTAGTCAGAAAAGTAGATAAAAATTCACTTGACGACTTCTTGAGAGACAATCTCCACTCTTTTCAAATTAACAATGTAAGTGTAGAGCAAATGTGGCTTTGATTCAAAGAAATATCGGCAGCTGTTGAGAGATTTAGATCAAGTAAATTAACAAACAACAGAGCTGATCCTCCTTGGTACACAAAACAGGTTAGAAAGAAAGAAAAAAACCATGCCAAATTTAAACAGATGCAAAATCTCAAAAATTTGGCGATCTTTTACAGACGCTCGAAATTTAGCACTGACTGCAATGCAAGATGCTTATAGTGCATTTTTCCATTTTTAAAACATCATAACAAATACCCTTCTGTGTTTATGGGCCTTTTTCTATTTGTCTTTCACATTATAAAGTATTGTACTATACATTTATATGGTCAGAATTTTAAAATTTGCAAATAAAAAATAACAATATAGCAGAGATGTGACTCAGCATCTCAAATGTGAGTTTTACAGTGCCTTGTTGAGAGTCTAATTGTTGAGTTTCATTTTCTAACCATTATTATTAGCAGTTTGTCACAGTAGAGCAAATGCCTTTCTTCTAAAGTAGATTTTCTAGAATGGGTTACATAGGCTTGAACAACACAGAAATTCGTAGGCGACAAATTATCAAATTTCAGTGATTTTGAGTCAGATCACACAGAAGTAGAAGGGAGTAGAAGGGAGTTCAAATGAAGAAGCAGAGGATAATGAATAGACAAACCATGCAGTTAATGCTCCAAACAAATATATTAGAAGTTCTGGTAGAGTGTATGTTGCAGAAGCTCCTATGCATTGTAAAAGGGATTTTCCCAACATAGTCCATGAACATCAGGAAATATCTACTGCTGGTAAAGAAACAAGTATATGTGAATCGTTCAAGAAATTTTTCACTCATTAAATAGTACAGAAAATTGTTGACCATACAAATGAAGAAGCTTGTATCTCCTGTTAGCGTTTCTGAAATATGTGCTTTGATGGGAATTTTAATTGTAATGGGAATTTGCCTGTACACCAATATTTCTTTATCTGATTTATGTTCAGATTTGTTAGGAAGAGCCATATATAGAGGAACTATGAGTAAGTCAGGAACAAATCAGTTATTGAAAGTTCTTCGCTTGATGATAAAGGCACCAGGGCAAAAAGACGTGTAAGTAACAAATTTGCTCTGCTGCGTGAAGTATTTGAAGAATTGGATGCAATATTCTCAAGATACTTGAGAAGCGGAACTCACAATACAATTGATGAAATGCTATGTCTTTTCAGATGTTGTTGTCGTTTCAAAGTTTTTCTCAAAGACAAACGTGGAAAATATGGTATACTTGTTAGAATTCTTAGTAGTGTAACTGAAAGATATGTAATAATAAAGTAAGTGTATGCTGGTAAAGACAGTAGACCTGCCTGTGAATGAGGTTCTCTTGGGATTGTAAAGAGAATGATGGAGCCAATAAAGAATACGTGCTACAACATCATAACTGACAATTTGTACACTTCTGTGGAAGTGGTGGTAATTCTGTATGATGATTACAATCTTACATTGGTTGTGACACTCAAATCCATCAGAAAACAGATACTGCAAGAACTTAAAATGACAGCAGGCAGAGAGCTGTATTCTTCCAAATTTGCTGTCAAGATCCATCTATAAGAAGCCTCCAGTAACAGTTGTCTCTTACATCGCAAAGGAAAAACAAAAAAAGAAAGTAAAATCTGTTGATGTTGTGATCACATCACAATGCAGGAGTAGAAGTTGATACCACAGAAAAGTAAACCCATGTAAACCTATACTATAATTCCACAAATGGAGTAGTGGATGCCATAGATCAAATGGCTAGGACATACATCCACAGACTTGAAAGGACTCTAGTTGCATGCTGTTTGATGGGGAAGATCCTTGGAAAGAAACTAGAAGCAACCAAAATTGCTGCAAATGAGGAACCAACTAGGAAAGCAAGATGCTACATATGTTTGAAGAATGCAAGTAACCAGAGAGCCAGAGACAGCATCACAACAACCAAGTTAATATGTAGAAGCTGTGGTCTTCATCTGTGTAAGAGTCATTCAGAATAAACCATTTTGTGTGCAGGAGGTAAATATCATCTGTAAATGACAGTATTCTCCACAAGTGAAAAGAGTTTTTTTGAAAGTTTTCAATGTATTATAACCTATATTTGTGCAAGTGCTTTTATTTCTATTTTTGAAACTTTCTGTCAAGGAGAAAACTGTAGTATTCAGTTATTAGATCCAAGATTGCATAGAAACTTAGAACAGTCTGTGTGAAGTATAGACTTTTGTATTGGTTATACAAACTTTCGTTGTCCAAAAATTGGTAAATGTTATTGTTACATTCACACTACATGTTTAAAAATTACATTTTTAGTTATGTTGTCCCTATTTCATGTTAAACTAATTTTACATTGGAAACACAGTTATTTAAAATAAATACATGTTACAGATTTACAGCTTACTGTAACATGGGTAAAATTTGCCCTTGGTTCATGCTCCTAGGGTTAAATACAGAAAATTACAATGATTTAGTAAGAGAGAACAGAAGTTGTTTTATACTTGATTTTGAAAGCCCACAGGTTGTGTATTAAAAAATATCAGTGCTATTAGGATCAAGACATTACAAAGGACAAGTGAGCATGTAATTACAAATTACATTAGCATGTTGTCAAACTCTGTTACGTGTGATATGTGAATATTTGGTAGCCTCTGAGGATCCATCTTCCATGTGATATCATTGTTTAAATGGTCGTCATAGAACTTCTTTCAACCGTCTTTTTCTTTTACCTGTTGCAGAGAGGGTGAGGATGATAAGTTATAGCAATAATAAGTTAATGTTGTGTGTATACCTGCAGAAAGTTGTTTCTCTTTCAGGTGGGGCCCAGTATCCAGGTGGTGGGGGCGGGGGTCAACAGTGGCCTGGTGGGCCACAGCAACAATTGGGAAGTTCACCTACTCCATCTCCTGCCCACACTCCCCCAGCTGCTACCGCACAGTACCACCATCACCACCGACAATGGCCAGCCCAAGGTAGTTTAGGTTTTATGCTCTTACAGTTAGTTGTAATGCACTCTTCAGACTGTTACTTTGCTTGATAATTCGTTCAAGAACTGTCAAAATAGTAACAAAAATTGTTGTAACAATAATAAATTTACCATTTATAACAATGATGAAAATTTCTGGATGGAGCTATATGTAAAAAGGAGGTAAAGGCAATCACTCACTCACCTTCAGTAGATTGATGAAATTGAGCATAGTAACAATAACAGAAAACAGCATTCACAATAGATATCAAGCAGAAACTTTTTTTTCCAGCAATAGTACACACATTCACACACACACAACCACCCAAACACACATTATTTTCATGACAGCAATGGCTCAACCGCTGTTTTCTGTTGTGTGTTATTGTGCTCCATGCATCAATCTACTGTTGTGAGTGGTTGCTTTCCCCTTATGTTACGTATTACTTTTGTCAATTATTTATTCCAAATCAGTCTTAATAAGTGCATTTACACCAGATCACTAGTTTCACAATATTCAGTTATTGTTACAGATTTCTATCTTTGTTACAGTTTTCCATCTTATTATTTTGTGATTGTTTTTGCATGTTTGAAACTTATTCTTCCATGTAAATGAAAACTGGAACAAGTTCAGTATAAGTGCATGTAGTAAGCAACAATTTGTAGGTATCTCTTCTGTATTTACTTCTATACTCTCCTTATGAGGTATTGTTGCGGATGCTAGGGGAAAAGTGATTTTTCTCCCACTCTCCATATTCTCTTGACTTGGCTCTTTTAACTTCTGTCACCCCCTCAGACCACTTTCCTGTAGTCTGTTGCACTCACCACAGGTCAGTTGCTCACAGTCTGTTGCACTCACCACAGGTCAGTTGCTCACAGTTCCTGGAAGTCTGCAAAATGATATTTGCACAGAGGTTTCTTCATAGCCCCATATAGGTGGTAATCAGAAGGGGCGAAGTTAGAGGTGTGGCAGTACCTGGAGCCCCATTTCAGCAATGACAAGCCTCTTTTCTGACTCACATGGAGACGAGTGTTGTCATGATGGTGCACTCTCTCCAAAGAATGACACACATCGCCTGTGAATTTCAAGTGTTCACACCCTCTTTAACACAGGAACAACATTGTCTAGTGCTATCCTTGATGATCACGCTCCACTTCATCCACTCACGTAATAACAACAATATAGAAAATAGTTTGTACTGTGGTGTGATTACACTTCCAGTGATTGTCCTGACACACAGAGTTAGACCAAAGTACTATATACTTGTAACCATAATTATGAGTCAAATGGTGCACCATCAATGATTGGAAGAAATAAAGTTTAAATCAATATGGAATGCCTCTCATAAGATACCAAGTGATTTTTATGGTTAAGTCAGGAATGTGTGAAATTTTACACACACGGCATCACAGTTTATGAAATATTGTTTGTGCTGAAATTAGAATGCTTTCCAAATGTATTTATTTGTTGAAGCAAACACACACAAAAAGTTTGCATTGACATCAAGATGAAGGTCCCAATGAAACAGCTGTAAAAACAGTATTCCTAGAACTTGTTTTCAACTAACCTTGCTCTAAGAAAAAGTTTGCATTTAAGGAGTAAGAAATAAAAAATGCAAATTAAGTCCCACTTTTGATTGTTCGTAATATGCCTTGGAGGTTTCTTTTTGCTTTGATCAGGTAATGCTAAAAACTAACAGAATAACAACAGTATTTAGCAGTCAGTCCTTTTAGTTGATAAGTGCTATCCCTGCACAAAGAGAAGCTTGTAGGCATGTCAACTGATGCAGACATTATTTTCTGAACTGCCAATATCTGCCCGTGTATGTGCCAGCAATCAAACGAACTCAGTGGAGTTTGCAAAATGCTACAAGAAATGTATCTAGATAAGAATGATCTAATTAGGTTTGATGTTATGTTTCTCCACACACCGGTGCTGCTGGAAGACACAGTCAA
Source organism: Schistocerca serialis cubense (assembly GCF_023864345.2). Taxonomy (NCBI): domain Eukaryota; kingdom Metazoa; phylum Arthropoda; class Insecta; order Orthoptera; family Acrididae; genus Schistocerca; species Schistocerca serialis. The sequence goes on from NC_064639.1 coordinate 507,280,376, forward strand.
ACTATTTCAACATGCACTCACCACCACATAAATTCAAAGTTCTATAAACAAATAGACTAATGTACTGTGAGACCTACTCTAGCTTCAGGATTTACTAATCTCCATATGGAGTGCTTTGAGAAAACGATTCTCGAATTTGTGTGTCTGAAAGCAGACTTATTCTACATACATGTAGATGATAATTCCATAGTTTTGTTACATGTGGTAGAAACCTATAAGAATTGATGCGTCACCCCAACAGTGTACACAGCAACTTCAAGTTCACTGTGGAGGACAAAAGTAGATGTTTATTGTTTCTGGACAAACTGATATGGTATACAAATTCATATATTCATGTAATAATTTGTGTGAGGAGTTACATGCATTGTGTAACAAGGGTCACGTGAGGTGGAGTTGTATAATTAAAACAGAGAACGTACTCTATTCTCGGAATTTTGGAGAACATTTTTCAGTTTCACATGAATAAAGGGAGTAGGAGAGTATACCTCACCTGAGAATGTTCGGAGCTTGGATAAAACGGCAGGCAAAGTTCCTCAATGCGAATAACGTTCTCCAATTTCATATGAATAAAACTATAGGAGTTTCTCACAAGCAGAACATGTTCTCTGTGTTTTTTTAAGTGAGCTCTGTAGCATGCTTGAAACTGAATAAGTGCTGTTGAGGTTAAGTTTTACAAAGATTTTTTTTAGTAAAAATGACAATTTATATTGATCAGAAGACAAAAAAGATATACGTAGCCCAGAGAAAGACTAGAGAGGGAAACTGAAGAAGTTTATGCAGGTTTAACAAGAATAACATTATTTGGCCACTGAACTTATTTCCCAAAAATCTTTGGAGAAGATTTTCAAACAATTCCAAAATGAAAACTTTTTATGCTATTTAAGAGACCAAGTTTTCAGGCTGGTGTAGGAGAGAGCTTAGTAGGTATACACCAGACAACTGTGTTACTGACAGTTGCAGATGTTCGTGTTTTCTCATAGCATAAATCTTATGTTTTGTTACTGTATGTTAGAAATAAGTAGACGTATCAAAAAACGATAATGAAACTGCACTGGCCACCGCTGAAGTACACTTCATGTGTTAGCAGACCATTTTGCGTCATATTTAACCAAAACTATTTTGTGTTGGAAAACTCTGACAGGATTCCTGTTTGGAGTAGATGAAAATTTGATATATTCATAAGATTTTATTCTCCTAATGTAAACACTTAATTCAGCAACAAAAAAGTTTGCCGCAAGTCGAAACTTCGATAATGTAGTCAGAAAATGCATTTTCACAAACTGTCCATAATTGTCTTAATAATTCATTGATGCACATAAAACTAAAATTGAGGTGTAGTGCAACTCTTCCAATGCCATTTCCATGTTTATACATTGTATAGTTTGTCTCTTGGACGAATTGAATAAAATGTAAAGTCACGCTTGGTTTTTTATGCTTGATGTGGCACATGGCACACCAAGAATGTGCTTCGAATTTTTCATGCAAATGAAATTGAGAATTTTCTCAGATAATGATGGTTTGCTCTGATAATCTTATCTGCAGACTGTTCTCTTTTTTTATTTATGTGACCCATGATGTCAGAAATTGCCTTCAAAACGAAGCGCATGACCACAACATATTTTGTGACTAAAAGCAATGCCTCATTTTTTAATGTCAAAAATCTTCCTGCTACCATTCACAATTTTTATCTACCATACCTTGCACCCAGATAATTTCGGGATATAATCCTCATTTTCAGTTGCATTTCTTATAAAATTGTAACAGCAAGTGAAATTTAATGTGTACTGTATGTGAACTGCTGCACCTTTAACTTCTCAGTAATGCAAACAAGTGACTATATATCATTAACTTATGCCCCTGATTCCACAGGTGTTGTGAAGTAAAATTTCTTTCATATTTATAGGCTTGCATGCTTTAAAGGCTGGGGTTTATGTCATTGCTGATAATTGTGTTATGCACATTAGGCTGTGGTTCAAGGCATAAGTCTCTGCCTACCGTTTTGTCTTCCATTGCTAGAGACATCATCTGAGGCTTTAATGACTCAATAAGCAATTGCAGTCTCAAACAAGCTCAGCAGACTGAACTGTTTATATGTATCCACACAGCAATTGGTTTTGGATGCCATCAGCCAGCTGCCATGATAATGGAGTAGTGCCGATTATGTTATGGAGCTCCTACTGGGGAAGTGTTGGTGCTGTCTGTTTTGTTTAGCAGTAAAGTCCATTCTAATTTCACTCTTCTTCCTTTCTGTTAATGTTGTTTTTTGTGTTTTTGAATTTCTGTTTCTTGTTTTTTGAGTTTTTGAATTTCTGTTTCTCTGTACATCTTAGCACAGTAATGGTTAGTATGTGCTGGACCACAATGTCAGAGAAACAAATTTGGTGGTTCCCTGGTCCCATTACACGATGTGAAACTGCTGATTTATCGCCATGCCCTGGTGGCAGTTGTCTTGTATTCCCTAGGGCAGGTGATAATGCTTCTTCTTCTTCTTCTTCTTCTTCTTCTTCTTCTTCTTCCTCCCCCCCCCCTTATTCTCTTCTTCTTCTCCCCCCCCCCCCTTTCCACATATCTGTAGGATAAGAGGTGTCTGTAACAATAAATTTTCCCATTCTTACATTACAGTGAAGCTTCCGGAATAACGCAGAATCTCAGACAATAAGCATGTCACTTGGCAATGTCCTCTTTGCAGGCTGTGTTGATAAGTATTCAGAAAAATACTGAACCTACTGTGTGTGTGTGTGTGGGGGGGGGGGCTATAGATTGAGAGCCATACTCATAAAATGATTCCATGAAGAAAGGAGGGAAAATGTGTTGCAAGAGAGAGGACAAGAAATCATGCTGTAGGTTAGAAATGAAGATTGAATGCATTGAATGTCTGACTAGCGTGGGGTGGGGTGGGGGGGGGGGGGGTGGGGCAGAAGTAAGACTACAGAATGTTGGAAGAACTGTACTTTGCTGTAGATACAATGACATGTGTCTTTTAGAAACATTTTCAATTTTGGCGAGCTTATGGCCTTTTGCAATTTAGATTCTCAGAAAAATTTTCCTATTGGGGATTTTTTTAGGTGAACTGTTTTCAGTAAACAGGCACATACACAAGGTCTTCCACATAACACCGCAAGATGAAATCCATTCTTTCTCTTTGTTATAGGCATTTTATTGCATTTATCCACATTCACTTAAGGAGAGCTGCCATTCATTACACGAAGTCTCTAAAATTCTTTACAATTGTCCTGCGATGAAACTTTCCTATAAACAACAACATTGTCAGTGAACAGTCTTACAGTGTTGGTGATCGTATCTGACAGATTGTTGATATAGATTGAAAGCATAGAAGTTCATAAATTGAATCACCAGGCTTTGTGGTGCAATGGTCAAAATACTGATTTCATATTTGGGAGAAGTATTGTAGTAGTTCAGATCGAGTGAAGTGGTGCAGTAGGAAGATACTGGAATCTTATTCCGGAAGACAGCAGCTCAGATTCCCAACAGGCCATTCAGCTTTAGCTAGCTTCCCCATGTTCTCCCTAAAAATCTTCCGGCAAACACTCATATGATTCCCCCCCAGTGGCCTCACAACTCTTTTATAGTACATGCGGCCAACACAGGCCCCCACCCTTGCAGCTCACGCCCTTGCAGCTCACGCGCTTGCAGCATTCCTCTTTCTGTGATGCATTTCCACCCTTCTACTACTCTTTCCCCTCTGATTTTCCATTGTACAGTCTTTTTTGTGCAAACCACACTTGGATTTGTTTTATGACTTTGGACACTCATTTTCTTCCCTTCTGGCATTCCATAACTTTCATTCTTAATTACATGATCCCCATTGTTCAGTTACACCTGCTATTTCCCTTCCAAATTGTACAGTGGTACAGATCGTGCAGGAAGGTCACCCAATGTGGTGTAAATTCCACCTTTCGTGCCTTTCTGTGTTTGCACCTTTCCTTTATGGCGAAGATGGTATGCCAGAAACCCAGCATGGTAGCTCTCCCGTGGGGGGAAGGGGGGTGGGAGAGAGAGAGGTACCTTCTTGATGATAGCTTCCAGACGATGCAGAGATGGCACATTGGATGCCTGAGCTGGGAACTCCCCACACATGCCAAGGAGTATGGGCCTGGTGCATGGGTTCTCCAGACAATAGTGTAGTGGCTGGGTAGCCATTGGTGTGGTTGGGTGGTGCCCTTGGGGAGAGTCCTCTTTTGGAATGGATGGTACCATGGCAAATGAGCTGCAACTTTTCTTCTCCTGGCCCCAGCAGTTTCTGCTGAAGGAAAGACTTATTACAATGTGGAGATATATGACCCCAAACTCTTACCCTCCCAGGCTATGCCATGGAAGGAACATAACAGCTAAGAGACGAGGGGAGAAATACTCACCCCACTACTTAGTTTGTTGTAGTACTGATGGTGATTCCTTTTTGGCTGCAGATCCATTATTCTTCATTGAACACCTTGGGGATAGCTTTGTAGAAATAGCAGCTATTACAAAAATGAAAAGTGATTCAGTTCTGATTTAAACTGCATTCCCTGCTCACTCGTGGATGCTGCTAGACTGTGACAAGCAGTGTGACGTTCTTGTAACTATAATCCCCATATAACAGTTGCAATATGGAACAGGGTATCATCTTCCATTGGGTTGCACTGTTTTTCAAAGAGAAAAGAAAATCCAAGACTCTTGACTGAATTATTTATCAAGAGGCCAAGAAAAAATTGCTATTTTTTTCATCCTGTACACTGACTATTACATATAATACAGCTTATTACATCATCCTCTCATAGCAACTCTACCCTTTGTGTTTCCTGCGTCTGGTCGTTGGGGCTGCTCGAGTAAATTCGCTCCAGTGGTGGTTGGGGTCCTCCTCCTACTACTTCCCCCACACCCTCCTTTGGGACCATTGACTCCCCACATGTCGGAGCATCCACTCCCAACCACTGGCTGGAGAAACAATGTCCTCTTCCAGCATCTCTTACCAGGAGGGTGTGCCCTGGGAACATTCCCTTCCCAGGAATCTGCTGACATGCAACTGGATACCACCCAGTGGCTGAAAGAGCCACAGGTTGCAGATTGTAGGACTTTGTGTTCCTCCTCCTTTCCCGGAATCTGGGGCAGACGAGCCTTTGCAGGCGTCAAAATCACCTGAGGATGAGGACAAGAACAAATCGTCCAAGGAGGAGGACATTCTGGTTGTCACCACCTCCCGCCCCCCTCCATGCCACTGGACCACATATGTTCTGTCTCACTATTTGGGGCACTGTTCCTGGTGGCCCCTGTGACCCAGAATCCCCCCCACACACACACACCTCGATTTCAAACCAGTGTGTATTAATGTATCCTCGCAGCTGGTGGCAGCAAGTGGCCTGCTTGGTCTTTTCATGTCCATACAGGATGACCTCTCAACAAACCTGACTGGAATGACTTCAGTTTTGCTGTTGCCCTTAGCGGGTAAGTTGTTACCATTGGACCACTTACCCTTCCTTTGCAAGATGATCAAAGATTCTAAACCTCTGTAGACACAATTCCCCAGCCTGCACTTCATGTACTTGATCAGTGGGCGAAGTGAATTCACTTACTTCTACTACACACCAGCTGGGGCCATATAAAGCTCTGTTCAGTGATTGGGAATTCATCAGTGGCCTAGCCCTTTGCCCTGGCATGGCTCCTGAGCCAGACCATATCCACAGCAAAATACTCAAACACTTATCAGTAGATTGCCAACGCCACATTTTTGCTGTTTTCGGCTGTATCTGGAATGAGTGATTTCGCATCTCAGTGGCGAGGAAGCTTGATCATCATGGTACTGAAACCAGGTGAATGCCCCCTTGCAATGGACAGCTGTCCTCCAGTTAAGTATCACTAATATTCCCTGCAAGTTGTTCGAACGTGTGGTGAGCTGATGGTTGTGTTGATACCTTGAGTCTGAGGGGCTTTTCACTTCATCCCAGGGCATAGTCGTGACAATTTGGTATGCTTGGAATCGGCTATTAGGCAGCTTTTTCCCAGTGTCAGTGCCTTATCACTATTGTCTTTGACTTGCAGAAAGCTTTTCACACCACATGGCATCACCACATCCTCATATTCTACCTGAGTCGGGTCTCTAGGACCCGTTTCCAACTTTTGTGTGGACTTCTTGCCACACCGTACTTTCTGTGTTCAAGTTCATGCTTCCCACAGAACAACCCCCCCCCCCCCCTCCCCATGGCTTATTATTGTCAGCTGAAGATGTCATGCATTGTGCACCTGTCACCATCATACTATCCATCCACTACCAGAACTGTAGCTTAACGACCAATTGCTCAGTGTTGTGGAATCTTATCGCTTTTTTGGAGTGGTCTTCTTCAATGCATAGTTGACATGGTTTATCCATCTTCACCAGCTTAAGCAAACTTGCTGGTCACTACTCATTGCATCAGTAATGTCAGCTGGGGCGCAAACCGATCTGCACTTTCACAGCACTACAAAGGTCTGATCCTGTCCTGCCTTGATTATGGGAGTCCGATATATGGCTCGCCATTGCCTTCAGCATATGTAGGTGCTGGATCCAATACATGATTGTGGGGTCCAATTTTCAATAGGTGCATTTTGGACTAGCCCTGTGAACAGCCTACTGGCAAAGGCTCGTGTTCCTCCCCAATAGATCAGGTGCCAACAACTGCTGCTCATCTATGTAGTACACTTTCTCTGCTCTCCTGAGCATGTGAACTACCACATCCTTTTTCCTGGTAGACAGATTCACCTCCCACAACAGGGGCTGAAGACTGGAATCGCACGCAGTTTGCATACAGAGTCTCAGAGTCTCTGCTCTGAGCTCCGCTCCCGCTTCTTATCGGGGAGCAATCAAATACACTCCCATGGTGTGCATCCCATCCATGATCTGTCTTGACCTATCCATTGGACTGAAAGACTGTATTTCTTTGCTCCCATTTCCTGGCCATTTTCAATGCATTTTGCAGAGTTGGTACCTGCTGCTCAAACCCTCACTCGTGTTCATCCTTGCACCAGCTAGACATTCCTAAAAAGGCAATGATTCCTTGAGTAGTCTTCAGGTTATTGACCACACTACCCTTGACACCCATTGGTTGTTACTATTCAGGACCTCCTTTCTGGATTCCATCAAGCTGGATGGCCGGTCTTCATCTGGACCCCAGCTCTTATTGGCATCCAACGGAACGGACATGCAGACCAGTTGTTCAAGTTGGCTACCAGGATGTCGACTTTGGAAATAGAGGATTGTAACAAGACCTTTAGTCAACTGTACATCATCAGTTGTTGGATGCTTGGAACACAGATTACTGTGTCGTGCTTCCTCCGAACAAACCCCAAACAGTAAAGGGGTGCATGGCCATGTAGTGGTCTTCCCTTCATGCTTTTCTGTTGGCTTCACATTAACCACAGTTAGCTGAACCATGGCCACATCTGACGACATGAGGATCGATCCCCCTGTCTGTGTTGTGCCTGTTTGGCAGTGGCCCACATCCTTCTGGACTGCTGCAATTTGGCCATCTTACCATGAAACCTTTACCTTGCTGACACACTGCCTCTGGTACTAGCAGACAATGCCAAACCAGCATGTGTGGTGTTACATTTTCCTGCTTGTGAGGTAGGGCTAATTGGTCTCATCAGCCACTTGAGGGACTGGAGGGGTGCCTCATCACCTGCTTTGACCCATTGGGCCAATGGCTGCATTTGCTCAGTGTTCTGGGATAGCTCCTGCTCTTCCAACCTTTTAAATCTGCTTTGCTAGTTTGAGTGGGTTAATGGCAGGTGAGAAAACACCGGTTGAATGCAAAAGGTGCATATCCAATCACGTAATACATCCCGGCAGCTTCCAACTGTTGTCTGAGCAGAGCAACTTGTGCATACTTCAGCCTTTCATCCCTATCTCACTTTTACTTGCTTCTGTCTCTTGGTTTTTCTGATTCTCGGATAGAAGCAGTTTCATTGCCCTTCCCCTCCAGGGGCTTTTCCTGGCTTGACATCTGTAGGATGGGCAAACCGATTACCTCATAATTTGTTCCCTTTAACCCCATCAGTCCGTCTACCCATGATTCCGGTATGACATGTTTCCTTCATCATCCATCCCAAATTCAAACTTACTTAAGCTTTTAACTAAATTTGGTCTGAGGAGAAAATAGTGCTCTAGGCACAATCATCTTCTCTGACATTCGAGCCCATAATGATTTTTATCTTTGAAGTTGTAACTGGCAGACCGAGGTTCAGAGAATCGGGAAGATTCCTTGGCTATGTATTCGATGAGAAATTTATCCTCACTTAAGAAACCTGAAATTATGAGCATAAACGGCTCTGAAGAATGCAATAGGGCTTGGTATACAAGCAGGTTTGTGGACTTTTGTTTGATCATAGTTGGGCTGGTGTTGTACAATCGATGTATCAATGTGGCCTTCGTATCTAAGAATTTAAGGCAGTGACAACTGTCACATCAGATTACCAGCAGGCATCTTTAGAGCAAGCACCAAATCCATTGCTGAAACTGGTGATTCACTACGGTCTCCTGCAAAATTTCCTTGTTATGTGACACACTTACTTAAAGGGTGCATCCAACAGCTCCCAGGTTTTGTGTTGCTCATGCACCAATTGAACATATTTTATTTTAGTATAGAATAGCAACAAGACCTTTCCTAATTTCATGTCTGAGCAGAGTAGCAGCTCTTAAAGTCTGTGAGTGAGTGGCATAAATTTTTTAATCCAGAGCTGGAATAAATATTTATACTACATTTTAATCATCTCAGAATGAGAAGAAACAGGTGCAAAACGACTCGGCTGTCATCAGACCTAATTGCATAAAATTTATCATTTTTAAGTGCATCCAGCACTTGGCGCAGAAATAAAGTTGCAATCATTGTACTCAGTGGAATTCAGTGGCCTGAGAAATCTGACGGGAAAGCACATGGTTAATGTTTACTTGGATGCACGAGAGATTCTTCTCATTGATTACTGAGTAAAGACTAAAATGAAACTGTTGGCTTAATTTCATTAATCATATTAGATGATTCAGGAAAGCCTGCAACTTAAGTTTGCTAGTGCCTAGACAGGCAATGAAAGTGATGTACAATTTCAAACAAACAAATGCAAAAATGCACTTGAAAATGAGAATAAATCCTTGAAACACACTGTGCAAAGCATTTAAAAAAAAATAAATAACTGGTGCAATTTTCATTATTTAAATTATGGAACTCTTGACTACTATAAAAGTCTTCTGGATTAACGGGATGAAAAAATTTGCAAGTAGAGGCCTTGATTGCAAAATAACAACAAAGCAGTTCGCACTTGCCCAAAAAGAAAGGGTCGTTCGAAGTAGGAATTGTGGTACCATTTACCCCGCTTACTTGATTTGGTACCGTAAAGAGTTTAACCTATATTCCTTACATCTAAAGAATTTGTTTTGCTGGAAATGTTTATTAATGTACAGTGAAGAGTTATTATTGCTGTAGAAACCTTAACAGATGCTCAAGTATGATCTTTAAAAGATGCAGTCTACTCCATCAAAAACATTGGGCAAAGTAAATTGACCTAAAAGAGAAATGTGACTAGGATGAATTAATGTTTGTCGTTGCAAAATACTGAGGTCCGTTCTATCCAATATTTTGCCCACCACACCTGGAACAGCTTTTTGTTGCCCTCCCAGTCTCTGTAATATCATTGTCAGACCCTATGCTCCCTCTGCACCCATTTCCCTACCATATGGCTCCTACGCTTGTGACTGTCCCCCTCCCCCCCTGCCCATAAGACTTGTCCTATGCATCCTTCTATCACCACGTACACTAGTCTTATAACTAGCCTAGTTTGGGGAGCCCTCTGTGAAACAATATATGAGGGGTATTGGCTGTTATGTAAACTCTAATTGGCCTTTTACATTGGGGTGTCTATCACCATGTTATCAGTTAGAATGAATGGGCAAAGACAGTGAGTGTATACTGGCAACAGAAAATATCCTTTTGCAGAACATGCTCTACCACATGACAGTCATGACCTCGGTGCCTGTTTCACCACACGTGCCATCTGGATTCTTTCCCCAGACACCAGTTTCTCAAATCTCTGCAGGTGGGAACTGGTGTTGCAACATGTCCTTGGTTCTTGCCACCCATCTGCCGTAATATATTTTAATTTCTTCAGTCTTAGCATTTCTTCTCAGTAATTATTCCTTTCTTCACTCTCTTTTAGTTTTCTATATATTTTTATTTTCTGAATGTCCATCTTCTCTTGCGCTGCCTCCTGCCCCCCTCCACTCTCTTCCCAACTCTACCATATACAGTGCACTTAGTTTTCTGCTCTTATTAACTCGTGCATGATGTATTGTCAGTAATCTCTATCTTGCAAATTAGCCTGCCTTCCAACTGTAAGCTCTCAGGTTTTTAAATCTTGTCCAGAGCAGTCCCCAACAATAAGTCTTTATCTCCTCATGCCATCCTTCCCCTTCAATCTTTCTGCTAGAAGTAGCAACCATTGGCTCAAAACAAGCTTGCAAATTTAAGTACCTTCATATGTGTGTTCCTGTTCGGTCAGTAGATTTTGTTATCTGTCCAGTTACCTACTTTCTTGTATATCAACCAGATCGAGAGCACAGCAAAACGGGACAGTAGGGAAGACAATAAAAGAAGTAATGGAAAACATTCCTGTGATTCTGGATGCAGTGAAACCCCACTTTTACAATTTTCAAGGGACTTCAAAAAAATAGTATAAAATGTGGGAAATAACATTTTAAGCTGTAAAAGTTACGTATTGGATACCCCTTGCATTTTCGCACTTCCTGTATGAAATATTTACATAATATGCATCAAAATACTTGTCAGAGACTTATTTATTATCTAATAAAGATTCATTATCCAATAAAAACTACTGATGTAACTGGAGCTGATATCTGGGAAGTGGAAATGTTTGACTCGATCTCGTACATCATAATCAATGTTTTTGGAAAGTCTGCAGATGTCATTCATTATTTAAATAATGAAACCCTGCACCAGTTACGTATTTTTTCATGTCTTGCACAACGCATTTTGAGAATTTTCTTTAGGTACTTTGCCTCCTCAGTTACACACACACACACACACACACACACACACACACACACACACACACACACACGCGCACGCAATCACTCACATCACAAAAAATACATACATAAATAATGTACTTGACAGTGAAAGTAAATTCTCGAAACATTTATTGCTCGACATGAAAAAATACGTGATTGGTGCTGCGTTTAAACTAAAAACATGTGAGTTATGCAAAGTGAATGATAGTGCCAACTAGTGGAAATGTTAACAAAAGACACCCCCCCCCCTCCGCAACTAGTGCTACAAGTGATCAAACGCCAAAACACACTAAATATGGTTTGATAGAGGTGTCACAACGAACACAACAATCACGAAACTGTGATGCACACCAGAGTGAGTTTGGAAATGGTTGTGATTGGTCATGATATCTTGAATTCGGACGAACCTAGTTGCTCTCATCAGCCACCATGCTGAGTTGAGCATGGCAGCGGCAGGAGATATATGGCATGAATTATTCCAACTTTTCCATGTTTACCTGCCACTGAGGATAGTGCCCTGGCGTCAAAAAGTTAACTACGTAATGTTTGTAAACACTGCTTGATGGCCAACATATGGCCAGCATAATTTTCTGTCATTTTTTCGCAATGTGTAAATTGTGGGAAAATTATAAATCTGTTAATGCAAAATTGGGTGTGAATTTACATTGCGGACATAAGAAATTTCACAGGAGCAACAAAAAATGTTGTAAACAGCGGCATAACATTAATTTCGGGAACGTAAAAGTGGGATTGTACTGTATCACCTTTCAAGAGTAGTTCAGCTAACTTACATATGCCATTTAATTTTAGATGCTTACTGGTGTATAGTGTTCAAACTGAAATTTCTTACAGTACTTTATTGTGTTGTATCTTCCCAATGTAGGTTCCATGATTATATCATAAACTCACTTCTACGTCTTGATTTGAAAACAAGACTTTTTTTATTTTGTGTTTGCATGTAACCCTTTTACATTGACAAGTAGAAATTTTCTCTTTGTTCACTTAATTGTGGATTTATTTGGAAAATCATTTTCTTTATGCATAATAGTCGTGATACCACAGTTCTTTACTTTTGCAGGACCAGCGACTGGAGCCCAAGGCCCTCCTGGGTACTATCCTCGAGGGGCTGGTCCAGGCCCTATGCCACAACATGCACATGTTGGTGGTGCTTGGGCTAAATCAGGTCATGGTCATGGCCAGCCTGGTGTGGGTGTAGGTGTAGGTGCTGCAGGTGCTACTGGACCCCTCTTCAGTTTACAGCTATTGGTGAACCAAGAAATGAACCGTGCTGCATTAGCTTCAGCAGCTGCAGCTGGGGTTGGTGTTCCGGTCGCAGGATCTCCAGGAGCTGGCGTTCCCCCATCGCACCAGCACCAACAGCCAGTGCCCAGTGTTGTAGCAGAGGGAAGTGTTGATTTAAGTGCTGACAGTTACCGCCGCCCTCTTCCTCTTACTCACAGACCACAGCAGTCACAATTACAGCAGCAGCCCTTGCCACTTAACGGGGAGGTTAGCAAAGATACGGTTAGTAATTTTTGTTTTAAGAATTGAGACATACATTAATTTTTGTGTTAATGCTTGAGACATGCATAAATGTTACTTGAATCGGGTGTGTAATTTTATAACCGAAGATATGTTGTAATGTGCCATTGGCAGAATGCCATAGAAACAGTTTCATTGCATTTTCATTATTACTGTGGTTATTTTTATCAGGATGAAAATTCACTGTGAAAATTCTAAAACTACAAGGAGACAAAACGGCTCTTCAGCACTTAACTTCAGGAGGCAAAATTGAAGAACTGCTGAAAGGTGCACTTGAAAACACAAAACAGTATCCTTAGAGGTTAGAAATGAGGGGCAAGTCAGCACACCCCAGGATGAGAGGGATTTGGTTGTTAAGGACAAAGGGAGGTGAAGTGAAGAGGCTTCCGAGTATTGGAGGTTCATTGATAAGGACTGTAGCGGCTTAATTCCAGAAATAATAGGACAGAACGAGAAGTACGAAGATAAAGGAGGTGGAATGGGTAGTGGAGTTAGAACTAAGAGGATAGTGAGGAAAAAACAGGAGGAGACGAAAAAATCCCTGGATTCTGTCCCCAGTAAGTCCTATGACTTTTATTTGTCACTTACCACTTCTTTCACCCTGGTGATGGGTGCTGATGTGACAAATGTGGAGCATCACCGTGGTTCAGAATCCACGTTAAACTGTTGGCTGCCCCCGCTCCATACCCCACCCCACTCCCACCCATCTCCACAATAATTACCTGGGTAAATTAGCTCAAAGTTCAGACGAATGCAACAGCTTACCACATACAACAGGAGCACTATTAGTAAAGCATTGTGATGTTCAAAACAATCTTGTGATTGATGACTGGTTTAATTTAACCCTCCGCTGGGTGCGCCTTCCATACTTCCATGAGTGGGCGTGTTGCGGCTGTTACGCCGCAGTTATTATTACATTTTTAACCTAAAAAAAAATAATCTGTATATAATTGCCAGTTACATGTTGTTGGAGAAAACATAACATAACATTACATGGCTCTACAAAAGTAATCTTCTATTTATTTGTTGCTGTCACAATTGTCTTTTATTGTCATTGTAATTTATTGCCTTCATGGTTCTTTTAATTATATCACTTAATTGCACTGATTCACATGAAAAGAAAGTAACAAGGGGACACATTATGAAATGGAGCATTCATAAATTCCCACTCCTGTTTATGATTGTGAATAAACTGGTCACCTTCCGTCTGCAGCTCACTTTCACATTGCTCACATTTTTTATCTATGACACTGTTTCTTGCATACGTTTTTCTTGCATTTTATACACACTGCTTTGGTTCTGTTGTTTTTATGCCTGCCACATATGTAGCAAAGTCCAGTTTTTGTTGGCTTCTTGGTCTTCTCTTCTTCATGCCTATACTTGGTCAAGAGGGCCTGAATATCCTTGGGAAGTGTCTCCAGTAACGCTCGTTGATTCAAATGTTCTTCCATTAGGTCCAGAGCAAGATCTTTAAAAAAAATTTGTCTTCTTTCATTGTTATGAGGATTGTTGAATTTGAAAACAATGTTTGCATTTATCCCAGCAATATCTAGATGTCTGTAGAAAAGTGCAACTGGCCATCATGGCGTTATTCTGGAAGTACTGTAGGATGAGCACATGTTATCTACAGTGTCTAGTCCTCCTCTGGTAGGATTGTAGTCCAAATTCACTCTCGATTTCTTAGTCTCTTGATCTATTTCATTTGTGCTATGCATTGTTGATAAAAAAAAATCACAGCTTTCTTCTTTTTAGGAACAGTAGAGACCATACAAAAATTGTCTTGAAAACCGAAGGGATATGACTGGACTTCTCGGCTTTTATTTGCTTGGAATTCTTGAGGTATTTTCTTCTTATATTTATTCATGGTTCTCAAGAGAGTCAAACCTTTGAGATTTTCAGCGAGCGGGAAGTTACTGTAGTAATTGTCAGTCATAAGATTTCTGTTTGTTTTTTCAGTTGGTGGTACTATCTTTGCACAATGTCATCAGGCTTGTTAGACTTCAGCTAGGGTCCTGGCATCTGCTTCCCACAGTAAATTTCAAAATTCAGGGTGTAAAATGTTTTGGCATCACACAAGGCATAAATCTTGGTCCCATATTTTGCAGGCTTATTAGGGATGTTCTGTACAAATCCACAGCGTCCTCTGAAAGGATGCAACATCTCGTCAATAGTGAAAAGCTCGCTGACATTTTAGTGAACAAGGCAGTTGTTGACAAACTCTTGATGGAAGTCCTGAATAGGTGCTAGTTTGTCACTTGCTTTCTTTCATTCCGGGTACTCAGGTCGTCAAACCTAAGAGATCGAAGCAGAAAGCGAAAGTGCTTATAGTTGAAGAGAGCTTGTAAAATAATTATTCCTGTATCATCTCCATCCCGCAGTTAACAGCAATTCATGTGTCTTCTTTTCTTTATACCTGTTAGATATAATGCACCTAAAAGAGCCTTTATCTATCGTTTTGTGGTGTGTCAACAGTCTCATTCTCTTGAATATTGAACTTCAGCTCTTTTACTATTCTGGATGTATCGGTTTGTATTTTCCACAATGTTGTCAATCATCCCATCAATAATAAATAGGTAAAATGCATCAATTTCTTTTTCCATAATTTCAGCACTTGCT
Source organism: Schistocerca serialis cubense (assembly GCF_023864345.2). Lineage (NCBI taxonomy): Eukaryota > Metazoa > Arthropoda > Insecta > Orthoptera > Acrididae > Schistocerca > Schistocerca serialis. Next base: position 507,295,584 of record NC_064639.1, read on the forward strand.
TTTGAACCTGGCTAAACTATTAGGATGATCTTGGCCTTGGTTTTAGAAGAAGAAGGAAGCGGTTCACTTTTCCAAATAGTTTCTTTATACTACATAAAATCAGTAATCATCTGTTTGTTGTCTCCCCTCTTCAATCAACTGGTCATCTCTTTCCTCTGTTTATTGTTCGGAGTCACTACTGTGGTTTTCTTCTTCAATAACTACTTCTTCCATCTCAGATTCACATGAATCTGACAATCCTTGTAATTCTTCTTCTGACAATTCTTGCAGTACTTTCTCTTCAGGACATACAGTTGGATGCTGCTTATCAAATGCCAACTTTTTCTCGATTTTCATGCTTTTATGAGACATTACGAAACACATGTTTTTATAAAAGTAATATATTACAGCAAATCAATATCCAATATGGTAAAAAGTAATGAAAATTGCATATGGGAACTTCGATTCGATTCGAATATTCATTATATACTAATATAAAAGAAAGGTTGCCTTGAGGCGAAAGAAAAACACAAATATAGAAAATACTTACATCACACGGCGCATAGCGGCAAACACGTTGCAAACGCAACACTCACGTTTCAAACAATAATAGCAGTCAAACTGCTGAAAGCATGAATTGCGCAGATGTACTAAGTGGTGACATCTGTTGAGAATAACAAATACTTATCTGGACGTGGACGCAACTGTAACACTAATTGTAATACTAACAGAAAACTAAATCTTGCAGCTAACTGCCACAGGCGCGTCCACCGATGGGTTAATATTGGATGGGAGAACCCAAGTAGCCTAAGTTGTGAAGCAGGCAGTCAGGTCCCTCACCAAAAAAACCCTGAAAATTGTTTGGGCATGTTCAGCAAATAGGGTATTTGACTGTATTCTGGAAATTGTCTTAAATCATTAATTATGTCATTTTATGCTCCTAACAAGCTTTTCTTCCTCTCGAGTTTCAGTACTCTTTTCTAATAACGGAAATGAAATTCAAGTAATTTGAAAGCCCGTAAAAATGCCCCTTCCAAGTAAGTGAGTGACATCCTGGCTATCTCGTTGCTCCTACGGTTATAATGCTAATTCACAGTGATGTGTTTTCTAATTTACATTTCAGAAAATTGGTTACAATTGGTGTGTAGTACCATACTGTATAAATACATCTATAAGAACTCCTGAAAAGTTGTTTTTGAGTGTTCCAGCATCATTCAACAAAAATAAACTCCTAGTGAAAATTGTTGTTTTACCAAATTATACCTCAATTATTTGGTAACCCAGTGTTGTCTGATTTTATAAGATGATGTCCATAGATCGATAGTTCAAAACTAATCTGAAATAAAAATTTAACTTATTTGAAAAACGACTCGACAGTCCTCCCATATGAAAACCAAATCGCAATTACAAAACTTCAGCATACTGATCAGAAAGAGATTGTTATTGTGTTTTCCTTGCTGTTTACATGTGCTTACATTTGCACACAAGCCACGTTCAGAAAGATATTTTCTAGTTAATATGACCACAGACCTTTTACTTCACTAGAAACAATGTTTTTATCTTTGTACTGCCCACCAAGTATCCTTATTGTTTAAACTTTTGCAGTCGGCTTTAGTCGTTAATGTTAGTTTACTATCACAAACATCTCAGTTCTTATGTTTGTGTCACCTGCATGTTGTACATGCTTTATATCTTTCCATATAACCTCATCATCCTACACCTCGTTGTACTGGGACATATGGTGATATCGTCAGTACTAGCAATGTTTTCCAAAAGTGAATTGTTTGTTTGCGAAGTAAATGCATTTATACTCTGTTGTCCATTTCTCAAACTAAGACTATGTGAAGCTGTACAAGCTGGTCCATTAGTAGTGACCGGGCCAAATAGCTCATGAAATAAGCATCAAACAAAAAAACTACAAAGAACAAAACTCGTCTAGCTAGAAAGGGGAAACCAGATGGCGCTATGGTTGGCCTGCTAGATGGTGCTGCCATAGGTCAAATGGATACCAACTGCATTTTTTTAAAAAAGGAACCCCCATTTTTATTACATATTCTTGTAGTACGTAAACAAATTTGAATGTTTTAGTTGGACCACTTTTTTCGCTTTGTGATAGATGGCGCTGTAATAGTCACAAACGTATAAGTATGTGGTATCGCGTAACATTCCACCAGGGCGGACGGTATTTGCTTCGTGATACATTACCCATGTTAAAATGGACTGTTTACCAACTGCGGAGAAGGTCGATATTGTGTTGATGTATGGCTATTGTGATCAAAATGCCCAACGAGCATGTGCTATGTATGCTGCTCGGTATCCTGGATGACATCATCCAAGTGTCCGGGCCATTCGCCGTATAGTTACGTTATTTAAGGAAACAGGAAGTGTTCAGCCACACGTGAAACGTCAACCGCGACTTGCAATAAATGATGATACCCAAGTAGGTGTTTTAGCTGCTGTCACGGCATTATGGGAGGAAGGATAATTGGCCCCCATTTTATCGATGGCAATCTAAATGGTGCAATAATGCTGATTTCCTACATAATGTTCTACCGATGTTACTACAAGATGTTTCACTGCATGACAGAATGGCGATGTACATCCAACATGATGGATGTCTGGCGTGCGGTTGAAGCAGTATTGAATAGCATATTTCATGACAGGTGGATTGGTCATCGAAGCACCATACCATGGCCCGCATGTTCACCGGATATGACATCCCTGGATTTTCTTTCTGTGGGGAAAGTTGAAGGATATTTGCTATCGTGATCCACCGACTATGCTTGACAACATGCGTCGGTGCATTGTCAATACATGCGTGAACATTACAGAAGGCTAACTACTCGCTGTTGAGAGGAATGTTATTACACGTATTACCAAATGCATTGAGGGTGACGGACATCATTTTGAGCATTTATTGCATTAATGTGGTATTTACAGGAAATCACACTGTAACAGCATGTGTTCTCAGAAATGATAAGTTAACAAAGGTACACGTATCACATTGAAAAACCGAAATAAAATAGTCAAACACACCTACATTCTGCATTTTAATTTAAAAATCCTACCTGTTACCAACTATTCGTCTAAAATTGTGAGCTATATGTTTGCAACGATTACAGCGCCATCTATCACAAAGCGAAAAAAGTGGTCCAGTTAAAAAATTCCTATTTCTTTATGTACTACACGAATATGTAATAAAAAAAATGGGGGTTCCTATTTGAAAAAACGCAGTTGATATCCATTTGACCTATGGCAGTGCCATCTAGCGGGCCAACCAAAGCGACATCTGGTTTCCCCTTTCAAGCTAGACAAATTTCGTTCCTTGTAGTTTTTTCGTTTGACGCTTATTTCGTGAGATATTTGGCCCAGTCACGATCAATGGACCACCCTCTCTATAAAGCATCCCACAATCGAAATGATGACTACAGTCAGTTCTTGCTAATGCTGTTTTCGTATTTCATGTAAAACTTTCAAAAATGTATTTGATCCTTCCAGGATTCAAACATGGGACCACCTTATCATCATTCAGGTGTTCTACCGAACTACTCCTGTGTGCAGTATCTCTGCTGAGTGTCTTGTACAGAAGAAATCGGCACAAAGTTTTGCCAAGAATATTTTTCTTGTGTCTTGGGTTGTAGCTCTTGACTGATAGTTATAATATACGGACCCATTTGCGAAAGTTGTACAATTCCTTAGTTTTGAGCAAGTTTAATGATGTTGCAGGAAGCAGGGAAAAGAAAGTCCGTCATTGCATATATTGCCTCTCTAAATTGGCATAGTATAAACACATCAACTGTTGCAATGTTTCCACTACATGTGTTCACAAAACTTCTTTCTGTTGTTATTTAAAAGTTGTAACCTGTGTGTTCCATCACTAAATAGCTAAACTGTTTGTAGAAAAAGTACATAAAAGTGTCGTAACTCTAACACTCCTATAACACATGTATAGCTTTTTCTTACTCCTAGTCTCTGATGTCACAAAGCATCAGCCAGCAACAGAGCATTTTCAATTAGTGACCAGACCTTGATGTTTAATGATTTTTAAGCTTCAATTACATTGAAAAAGAAACCAGATATTTTGTGAGAATATTGATTTTAAGTGCTATTTAAATGTTATAATCAACCAGAATAACAACCGCCCTAATCATATTTTTAATGTAGGAAAATAGTGTGTTGTACTACTGACATTCAATGAGGCTGAACAGTAAACTGTTTTGTGTCATCCCAGTAACTCCACCCAACATGTTTGTAGTACCACTTGGAAACAGCACCATAAGCACAGTTCTGCTACATAATAAGGTAATTTGAAAGCCCGTAAAAATGCCCCTTCCAAGTAAGTGAGTGACATCCTGGCTATCCCGTTGCTCCTTTGGTTATACTTACTTCAGCAACATTTGGCAGAGTATCTCTCTAATCAAAGAAATGTATAATCACTTCCATGAAAATATTCAATAAGATAAAGTAGTTGAAAAATATTGATTTTTAGATTTCATATCCATCTGTCGAAGGGAACATAGAATTGTATAATGGAAGCAATTACAGAATTTGTGACATGCAAAAGTCTTCAAAAAGTATTTCTAAGTTGCTTTACCATATTTAATTTGATGCAGAGTTTGAATGTTCTGGTTGGAATAAAAATAATTAGAGTAAAAGTAACCATTCATTATATGGGTGAAGTGGTGTGTCCTCCACAGGTACGTAAACATTTTAATTGATATTAAACTTTTGGACGTTGTTTATATTCGTTTGTAACAGATTAACAAAAACAAACATGTGTGGCTAAATTGTCCTTTTGTGGCTACTAGGACAATTCAGCTATACCATGACTAGTTACCTTTATTTCTTCTGTTAACTATTGAATTTGATTTTACCATAATTGATAGAAACAGACAAAATTTCAAAAATGTACATAAAGCAGATATGTACATGAAAGTTGGTTTTAAAGCCAGATGCTTCTAGTTTTCACACAATTGCTTCTCGTATCAAGTACTGTGAACATAAGCAACAAAGAGAAAATGTGGATTTCCAACTTACATGGTTTGTTGAGATAAAAAATAAATTGCAATTTTGATTATATGTGATGAAGTTGTAAAATAACTTCGACTTCTTTTTCGTGGTGGCAAACAAAGGTAATCTAAAACAAGAATAATTATCTTCTGTTATAGGTAAGTGTCATTGCCCAGACGCCACGAAAGCTGACAATGCCCTCTCAACTTACCCCAATGTCACCCGCAACACTGGAACCAAGTCGGCCATCACCAGAAATTACTTCGGATAGAGGAGGTGGTGCAGCTATCAGTGGAGACAAACACGAACCTGCAGTAGCACCTGCGACGTCAAGTCCGTCAGTTCCCAGCGTTGTTAGTGGTTCTGCTGTAATGGCGCCTGTTGCAGCACCAGCACCAGCACCTGCTCCAGCACACACACCAACGCCACCACCTCCTCCAGAATCCCCTGCCAGTCGTCACTCAGATGATGGCCACCAATTGCCACCACCAGGAGTGCAGCAGCAACCACAACCGAGACCATCACCTTCACCGTCACCAGCCCCTACATCTTCCAAAGATCTTGGGCCAGTCTCACCTGTGCGATCTCCGAAGAGTGGCACAATAAAACGCACGAAGAAAGTTGATTCAATCCTGGAAAACCTTGTTGAGAGTGGTACCAAGAAGGGGAGTGCTCAGAGCACTAGCTCAGGTTCCGAACATTCTCCACAAACTCCTGTCAGCACGGTGAGTGTACATAACAGATTTTAAGTCATATACATCTAGGTTAGATTAGTAATGCCTTTTCGACTATGAGGAAGCAATGTAGGATTGCACACATTCTTCAAAAGTACAGTGGAATTTTGTTAGCACATTTTTGAAAGGACCACTGACTTTGAACGTCATAAGCAGGGAAACATACTACAGAAAAATGCCAAATTTGGTCATGATTTGATTTTTATTCTCTATGAAAATGCACAATTACAGGTACCATATTTGGGGTAATATGGGCTCTCATAATGCCACATTTCCTGGCATGTTATGGCAATGTGTAAAGTATCATTCAAAATGTGCATTTTCGAGGTCATGTTCAGAATATCAGACCTAGAAACTCCCAAAATTGTGTGTTAGCATGCAATAAGCAAAAGTGTGTTAAATATGGCAACATTTGGTAAATCAAATGTGTACACTTCTGCCATCAGCCAAATGGAATGCAGGAAAGCCAAGTGACATGAAGGCGCACTCTCTAGTGTCCAAAGTATGTACCTAGTATGTGATGATGATGAAAAATAAACTAAAATCGAAATTTTTATTACTCTTCTCAAAACTAAACGCCCATCATCCGTTTAATGTCTCTTCTTAGTGAATCGCTACTGCTAACTGAATAGCGGTTTTTATTTCAACAAACTGTCTGTATATTTTACCATATTTACCCGATTATAAAAGGAGGCTTTTTCCCAAATTCATCATCAGAAAAATATGGGGTTGTCTCATATTCACAGATTAAACTATAGCCGCTCAGATCAACTTTGTTACATAGTTTAATAGAGTAAATATGGGTCGTCTTACATTTATAGAGTTTTTGTACAAATCTGTTTTGATGAACTCTGAAGGGTAGGGCTTAGTAAACAATGATTTCGTTTGAATAGTCATGGTTTGCCGATAAACTGAAGTGCTTGATACAGTATCGACCTTGCTTGCACAATCATGGCATTTGACTTGCGGTGCAAGTGCAATGTGCAATGGATATGTGAGTAACTATGAACTAGCCGCCACAATAATCTAATGCTCAGCTTAAAAATTGACGATTTTGTGAAGCACTGGAGAAAATACCAGTGAATTCTATCTAGTTATAAACTGAACAGGTTTGCAATAAAAGTTCTTGTACATATATAGACACCACATACATACAGTACATTTATGCTGCTTTTTGAGTAAAAGTAACATTCGAAGGTGAATATCTTGTCCTCCAAATACCTTTCCTTGATTCTGAACCCAAGTCAGTATTCTATTTGGTTGTGAGAAACTGTAATGATGTACCAAGTGAGTTGAAAATGAGAAATTTGGTCGCTGATCGTGTATTAGAATACCAGGGAAAAACATCACCAGCTTTTAATCAGTTTAAGAGCAAGAGGGTGAAATTAAGATGAAACAAGAAAGAAAATAACCCAGAATTAAACATCTAACAGGCAAAATAAATCACATTGACATGGCTTCAATTGTTATCGCTAGAATAAATTACCTTGGGATGACCCGTTGTGGAGATCGTGGTACGAGTGAAAGTTCAAGAAATCCACTGAATTGTGATTGCGATCTTTCATTTATCTATTACTTGCTGTTGTTGCATATGACCTGTACTGTTAAGGATATTACCGTCTGTGTTTTACTATTGCTCAAGCACAGCACTACAGAAGGGTTGAAGGGGGAACAGTGATGCCAGTCTGGCTTAGAACTATTGTGACTGCAGGATGGGGAATGGTGAGCGGGCAGCAAAGTTCATTATGTTGCTAACCATGGGAGTCTATTCTGTGTTCTTTGGATTTTTATGAGTGTCTACCATGTTTAAGCTCCAGTTTGCCTCAGTCTATTTGTACTCTGAATTGAATTGACTTTAAAATCGAACAAATACTCAACGTAACATAAAATTCTGCAGAAGGTGCTGAAAGTCTAGTTTGGGGCCAGTGGCATATTTACATATTTCATGCAGCACTATTGTCGATGCTAACCATGAGGTGTGATGGGAACGATAGAGGGGTATGTCAGCTGCTGGTTCTACAAAGCCACTGAGACAACAGCGGGCAGACGATATGTTTGGAAGCAACAGACATTGTAAGATTCTCATGTCAGTGTAGAAACAAATTCCGCTTTGTGTTATATCAACCACAACCTCAAAAATCACAACATATTCAGAAGAAATAGCCAAATATTTGTGACAACCAGGATAGAAGTTTCACAGCTGTCCTGTTAGGATGATGATGATGATGATGATGATGATGATTATGATTATGATTATGATTAAAAATAATGATACCACAGATGAAAGGCTAAATAAACAGAAAAGATATTAGGATAAAAAATAACATAAACAATTTCTTTCATTTTGTTACTCCTTGTATTATCAAAATGTAGACAGTGAATAAATGGCCTAAGTATGTGAAATTGTAATGTTACTTTTTAAGCAGATGCATTATGTCATTATAAGTTTATAGTTTTGAATAGACAGAATAAGTTTAAAAAATTTATTTTCTCAAGGAACATCTTATAAAAAGGAGGGGTCGTCTTATATTCAGGATTGTCTTGTACTCGGGTAAATATGGTGTATCTTGTTAGCCCAATTGTACTATAACACAATAACATACTGTGCATTGTCCTGTCTTCACAAAAGTTTAAAAAAAAAAACATGTTAATAGTTGAATGTTTCTTTTGTCCTAATTTTAATATCGAATGACCATCTTGCTCAATGTGATTATCACTTCTCCGTTGACTTCAAAACTCAGAACATAGTGCTTAACTGTGTCCATTGCTCCAGTAGCTTTTGACATTGTAGGAACTGATAAAAGGTCTGGTTCATTCTCGTCTTCACTTTCCTCTTAATTCTCTGCCAGCTGTTCCTGCAGCGCTTCATGAATTGTCATGGACTGACGGACAACAACATATTTGTCACAATCAACACATTCATCGAAGCGAAGATAGTCAGTATTTTCGTCTTCCCCATTATTTGCTGCTGATGTTCAGCTACAATTATTTTTTTCTGGCATGATGTTTTCTGTAAGTACTGGTGTCTGGTGAAAGCCAGCCTTATTGAAGCAGTTTGAGATAGTGCTTTCTTGCATAGAATACCAGGCACTTTTTAAAATGCAGACTTTGTAATCAGGGTTGTTAGTCAGAGTAGTCACAGTCTGGATATATTATTTTGAAAAGATAAGACAATTTCAGCTATGGGTACTTTATTTACAGGCATGACAGGTTTTGCAATGTTTTAGCTCCATCAAGAGGTGCAATAAAATTGAGACATGTTCTGCTACTTAGCAAAAAATTGCTGACTATGAATGCTGGATCATGCTATTCTCTTTTCTCAACTGGATCATGATTTTATTGCACCGTAACAAAACTAAAAGACTGTGAAACTGGTCACACCTATCGGTAAAGGACTTACAGCTGAAGCGGCCTTATCTTCTCGAAACTTCTTAACAAAATGTGTAGCTTCCTAAATCGCAACTTTTCTCGTCATAGTATGAAGACCAGCTAGTAGCTTCTGTACATCAATCTTCCTGTAATTTTTGTTTCCAGTATTTGGTAATGTCTTGGTCAAGTGACTGAAGGTGGTTTGTACAATTGGGAGGGAAACACACTACATTTATATTGCATAGATACAATGTATCTGGGGGATTTGCTGCACAGTGGTCAGCAAAGAGGATGATCTTCCTGTTTCTGAATCCCAATTTTGTATCCCAGACATGCAAGAATTGTTTGAAAATAGTTGTTGTTACTGATTTTTAAACACACACATGGAAATGTCTGCACATTTTTGAAGTATTGTGGCGTCCTCCTCTTTCCTACTATTGGAAACAACTTTTCAGGTCCACTTTCGTTATAACATGATACAACAGCCTCTCTTTACTAAATTTTCCACTGTGGCATATTTCTCCTCTGATCTCCAGAGTTTAGTCAGGCAAAAGCTGCAAAAATAAGCCCGTTTCATCTGTATTAGGACATCATTGGGACTGCAGTTTTCTATGATTAGTGGAAGAGTATTTTTCTGTGACTAAACAGTGTCAATGTTCACATGCTTCCAGCCTACCTTGAGCACATCTATGTACTAAATTATGCTTGTTCTTGAACCTTTCAATCCAACTATTGGATGCTTTGAAATCTGCAAGACTCATGTGTCAAATACTTTGCTTTAGCATGAACCACTGTACCATCAATTGGAATGTTCGAAACACGAGATTGTGTTATCCAGTTTAGTAGCACATTTTTCAGTGCTGGAAACTGACTGTCATGCACTCATTTTTGTGTTTCATTTCCTCCTTCCAAATGTGATGCTTCAGTTATTTTTTGTTTGCTCACTATTGTATTTAATGATGATGGAAGAATGTTCAGTTTTTGTGCAATGTCAACAAGCTTTGTTTATGAATTTTTATACGCTTCCTGAATAATGTTACACTTATCTTTATTTGTAAACTTGTCTCACTGTCTTTTTGCCCATTATGAAGTGGTACACCGTTTAACACACACAAATAAATAAATGTGGACTAAAGAAAATCACAGACTGAGTTAGTCAAACAGTAAATGCGAACAAAGGAGACCAGCAACACTTTGTGTGGTTGCTACAGAAGTCTGAAGTCGTTGAAGCTACTACCAACCTGTTTGAACTACTTTCAAGTGCCATTCCTACCATAGCAAATGGTCTGTATGATTTGCAAAGTGGCTGGCACTGTATAGCATTGTCTCCCTGCATATTTCCACACCACATAGCTGCAAACTTCCTACTCTCTCTCTCTCTCTCTCTCTCTCTCTCTCTCTCTCTCTCTCTCTCTCTCCAACCTGTTTTCTAAGATGACACTTGGGGTCAGTATTGCCTCATATGTTCTTACATTTTAGTTGAACCCAAACTGATTTTCCCCAAGGTCAACTTGTGCCACTTTTTATTATTGTTTTGCAGCCATTACTGATTTAAGTGATGGTTCTGTAATATTCACATCTGTCAGCACCTGTTTTACTTGGAATAGGAATGAATCCGTTCCTCTTAAAGTGTGGGGGTATTGTGCCTGTCTAATACACTAAGCCTAAGAGATGGAACAGTTTTGTCATGGCTGTCACTCACAGGGATCCTAATAACTCTGAAGGAATTCATCTACCTCAGGGCCCTCGTTTCGACTTAGATATTAAAATTTACTGTCAGATTGTTGCAGTATTGTAGCGCCCATCTCATTGTCGTGTACTTCCTCTTTCCTTTCTACAATATTATCTTCAAGTTTTGTTCCTTATATAGACTGATATTCCTTCCATCTTGCAGCTTTACCTTTGTCACACCAGGCTTGCCATCTGAGGTTTTAATATTCATTATTGTCTTCTCTTTTCTCCAGATATTACTTTGTTCCTGTATATGGCATGTATCTTCCCAGAATGAAATTTTTACTCTGCAGCAGAGTGTGCGCTGATCCGAAACTTCCTGGCAGATTGAAGCTGTGTGCCAGATTGAGACTTCAACTCTCTACCTCGGCCTTTCACGGGCAAGTGCCCTACCGACAGCTACCCAACCACAACCCATGACCCATCCTCACAGCTTTATTTTCAGCAGTATTTCATCTCCTACTTTGCAAACTTCAGACACTCTCCTGTGACATAAAGTTTTAACCCATCAGGAAGTTTCATATCAGCACACACTCCACTGCAGAGGGAAAGTAACATTCTGGAAACATCCCTCAGGCTGTGGCTTAGCCATGTCTCAGCAACATCGTTTCTTCCAGGAGTGCCAGTCTTGCAAGTTTTGCAGGAGAGCTTATGTGAACTTTGGAAGGTTGGAGATAGGATACTGGTGGAAGTAAAGCTGTGAGGATGGGTCGTGAGCCATGCTTGGGTTTGGGTAGCTCAGGTGGCACAGCAATTGCACACAAAAAGCAAAGGTCCAGAATTCGAGTCTTGGTCCAGCATGCAGTTCTAATCTGACAGGAAGTTTAGGCATCCATCTGTCCCCTAATCACATTTCTACAGCCTTTCATTTCTCTGCGTGTGAAGTTAAGGGATCTAATATTGTTGTTGTTGTTGTTGTTGTTGTGGTCTTCAGTCCTGAGACTGGTTTGATGCAGCTCTCCATGCTAATCTATCCTGTGCAAGCTCCTTCATCTCCCAGTACCTACTGCAACATACATCCTTTTGAATCTGTTTAGTGTATTCATCTCTTGGTCTCCCTCTACAATTTTTACCCTCCACGCTGCCCTCCAATGCTAAATTTGTGATCCCTTGATGCCTCAGGACATGTCCTACCAACCGATCCCTTCTTCTAGTCAAGTTGATCCACAAACTTCTCTTCTCCCCAATCCTATTCAACACCTCATTAGTTACGTGATCTACCCACCTAATCTTCAACATTCTTCTGTAGCACCACATTTTGAAAGCTTCTATTCTCTTCTTGTCTAAACTATTTATTGTCGATGTTTCACTACCATACATGGCTACACTCCATGCAAATACTTTCAGAAACGACTTCCTGACAATTAAATGTACTCAATGCTAACAAATTTCTCTTCTTCAGAAACACTTTCCTTGCCATTGCCAGTCTACATTTTATTTCCTCTCTACTTCAACCATCATCAGTTATTTTGCTTCCCAAATAGGAAAACTCCTTTACTACTTTAAGCGTCTCATTTCCTAATCTAATTCCCGCAGCATCACCCGACTTAATTCGACTACATTCCATTATCCTCGTTTTACTTTTGTTGATGTTCATCTTATATCCTCCTTTCAAGACACTGTCCATTCCGTTCAACTGCTCTTCCAAGTCTTTGCTGTCTCTGACAGAATTACAATATCATCGGCGAATCTCAACGTTTTTATTTCTTCTCCCTGGATTTTAATACCTACTCCAAATTTTTCTTTTGTTTCCTTTACTGCTTGCTCAATATACAGATTGAATAACATTGGAGAGAGGCTACAACCCTGTCTCACTCCTTTCCCAACCACTGCTTCCCTTTCATGCCCCTCGACTCTTATAACTGCCATCTGGTTTCTGTACAATTGTAAATAGCCTTTCGCTCCCTGTATTTTACCCCTGCCACCTTTAGAATTTGAAAGAGAGTATTCCAGTCAACATTGTCAAAAGCTTTCTCTAAGTCTACAAATGCTAGAATCGTAGATTTGTCTTTCCTTAATCTTTCTTCTAAGATAAGTCGTAAAGTCAGTATTGCCTCACGTGTTCCAACATTTCTACGGAATCCAAACTGATCTTCCCCGAGGTCGGCTTCTACCAGTTTTTCCATTCGTCTGTAAATAATTCGCGTTAGTATTTTGCAGCTGTGGCTTATTAAACTGATAGTTCGGTAATTTTCACATCTGTCAACACCTGCTTTCTTTGGGATTGGAATTATTATATTCTTCTTGAAGTCTGTGGGTATTTCGCCTGTCTCATACATCTTGCTCACCAGATGGTAGAGTTTTGTCAGAACTGGCTCTCCCAAGGCCGTCAGTAGGTCCAATGGAATGTTGTCTACTCCCGGGGCCTTGTTTCGACTCTGGTCTTTCAGTGCTCTGTCAAACTCTTCACGCAGTATCGTATTTCCCAATTCATCTTCATCTACATCCTCTTCCATTTTCATAATATTGTCCTGAAGTACATACACTATATACTCCTTCCACCTTTCTGCTTTCCCCTCTTTGCTTAGAACTGGGTTTCCATCGGAGCTCTTAATATTCATACAAGTGATTCTCTTTTCTCCAAACGTCTCTTTAATTTTCCTGTAGGCTGTATCTATCTTACCCCTAGTGAGATAGGTCTCTACATCCTTACATTTGTCCTCTAGCCATGCCTGCTTAGCCATTTTGCACTTCCTGTCGATCTCATTTTTGAGACGTTTGTATTCCTTTTTGCCTGCTTCATTTACTGCATTTTTATATTTTCTCCTTTCATCAATTAAATTCAATATTTCTTCTGTTACGCAAGGATTTCTACTAACCCTCGTCTTTTTACCTACTTGATCCTCTGCTGCCTTCACTACTTCATCCCTCAGAGCTACCCATTCTTCTTCTACTGTATTTATTTCCCCCATTCCTGTCAATTGTTCCCTTATGCTCTCCCTGAAACTCTGTACAACCTCTGATTTAGTCAGTTTATCCAGGTCCCATCTCCTTAAATTCCCACCTTTTTGCAATTTCTTCAGTTTTAATCTACAGTTCATAACTAATAGATTGTGGTCAGAGTCCACATCTGCCCCTGGAAATGTCCTACAATTTAAAACCTGGTTCCTAAATCTCTGTCTTACCATTATATAATCTATCTGATACCTTTTAGTGTCTCCAGGATTCTTCCATGTATACAACCTTCTTTTATGATTCTTGAACCAAGTGTTAGCTATGATTAAGTTATGCTCTGTGCAAAATTCTACCAGACGGCTTCCTCTTTAATTTCTTAGCCCCAAGCCATATTCACCTACTATGTTTCCTTCTCTCCCTTTTCCTACTGTCGAATTCCAGTCACCCATGACTATTAAATTTTCGTCTCCGTTCACTACCTGGACAATTTCTTTTATCTCATCATACATTTCTTCAATTTCTTCATCATCTGCAGAGCTAGTTGGCATATAAACTTGTACTACTGTAGTAGGCATGGGCTTTGTGTCTATCTTGGCCACTATAATGCGTTCACTATGCTGTTTGTAGTAGCTTACTCGCACTTCTATTTTTTTATTCATTATTAAACCAACTCCTGCATTACCCCTATTTGATTTTGTATTTATAACCCTGCAATCTAACATTGCATGTTATGAACTGTAGAGAGCCATGTTTGTTTCTCCTGAGAACATCATCTCGAGTAGTCTCTGTCTGGAGATCTCAATGGAACTATTTTCCTTCTAGAATATTTTACTTAAGAGGCTGCCATCATCATTAAGCCATGCTATAGATCTGCATGTCTTCTGAAAATGTAACAGCTGTAGTTTTTCCTTGTTTTCAGCTATATACCAACAGAGCAATGCCATGTTGACTAAGATTACAAGGCCAGAACAATCATCAGACCATTGTCACTGCACCTACGGAGAAGGCTCCTGCCCTCTTCAGGAACCATGTGTTTGTTGTACCTCTCCACAGATATCCCTCTAATGTGGTTGACTTTCTTCGTCACACCTATCGGTATTGTAGAGGCAGGCAAGCCACCCCTCCTGGGCAGGCTCCTTGGTTCTTGAGGAGCCTTTGTAGCATATGTGAATGGAATGATAGTGGAATTGGTGATGGGAAGAGAAAATGGATTAAAAATCACCTCCATGACACTTCAATAGTACGTGTATAATTTATATAGATAGAGCTTGTTTATACTGATTTACAAATAGCAGTTTTCCTGTTGTTGGAAATGAAGGTGTCAGTCTATTCTCGGAAGTGGTTTCTGCAGCAATCATATACATATTCCATCCTTAGTTTCCATCTATGCAAAAATAAGTGGAGACATAGAATTTTTCTACTGCTTGCTATGCTCTTAATAGTCCTTTGTGTGTGTGTGTGTGTGTGTGTGTGTGTGTGTGTGTGTGTGTGTGTGTGTGTGTATATGAAAGAGAGAGGAGATGATGATGATGCACATTGTTGACTGGCAAATTATTATTTCTTTTGTCTTCATTTTTCAGTGTGTAAACATTTTTTTCCCCTCTGAAAATGATTTTGGCCAGAATCGCATACTTGCTATTAAAATTGTTAATTCAGTCATTGAGTTCAGTTTTTATTCATGTGGATGGTTTTATTGTATTTGACATGTGAATTATTATATGTTGGCTGCCAATGGTTACCATTCATTTACTTTTATATTTTGTGTGGCTTGTTTTAATGAAACAACGGCTGCTGATTTCAGAATTTTGAATAATTGTGACCTTTTTTATCTCCATAGGTTGTTGTGGCTCCTGCATCCGTAATTGTCTCTCCAGCAGTCACAAGTGAAGATAGTGGTGGTGGTCGTGATGCTCAGTCCCCGTCACCCGGTGATTCTGCTGTTCCACAGAGGCCTGCTAGTAGAGCACATGAAGATGGCACTACATCACCTACATTCAATGGGAGCACAGATGAAGACAATGGCAAGCCAAGACGGAAACGGAAACTTGACAAACCTGTCAGAGTTGCAAAGACATCCAGTGATACAGAGAGTAATAGTAACAGCTCAAAAGCACCAGGATCAGAAGATACTGTGACAGCTCCAGTTGACATGCCTGATAGTTCAGAGAAACTGAAAGAAGCTGTGAAAGTGGAGCCCGTGGTCACTGAAAGTGAAACTGTAACCAAATTGACTGGGCTACTGTCTGATAATTCTGAAAGTGATATAAAGAGGGAAGAGGACAGTAAACCTGCAGAAAAAGAAGTGACAAAAGAAGCTGTTAACAATATTGTAGCTGCACCCTTGGAGAATAATGACTCTGTAGAATCATCTGTGAAAAGTGAAAGTGTTCCACAAAAGAATGATAATGCAGATGACCTCCTTTCCGTTCTCAACTCTGATAGTGTGAAATCTGAGCCAAAATTAGAACCAAAAAGTACTATAATTGATGTTGAAACTGAACTTGAGAAAATGTTTGCAGGAATTGTAGAGGAAGATAATATTTCTTCAGATACTGTGAAGGCGGAAGTTCCATCATCATCTGTTACAGATTCTTCCACAATGGCAGCAAAGGCATTAGAATGTTTAAGTGGTTCTGAAAACACTTCTCCTTCTGTGACTGCAACTCCAGCTCCACCACCACCGCCACAAGATACAAAACCACGAGTTTCAAAACGAGGCCGACCCAAGGGTTCACGAAATAGTTCACATCGTTCTTCCGATAATGTCCTAGGCCTCTCTTCATCAGAGAATACACCCAAGAAAAAGAAAAGGAAACAGGCAGGACGGGTTAGTGGGATAAGTGATGAAGGGCTGTCATCACACAAGAAAAAGGTGAAGCGACCAAAACTTGAAGCGGGTGCAACTTGTGACAGCCCCATACCTTTGGCAGCCGGAAGAAGACGGGGCCGTGATGCAAGTGGTGTTGCAACTGACAGTGGTAGTAATGCCAGCAGTGGGAGGTCACGAGGCCCTGTGGTTCATCTAGAAGGACCCCGTGACAGTCCCTACAGTGTTACTGTAGTTAATGGCCCAGCTCGTTTGGATGATGATGAAGGCAATGACAGGAAAACATCAATAGGTTCCAGTCGTCGCAAGAATTCATCCTACCATAATGATCTTGAGTACAGGGGTGAGTGAAATACCATTTATTTATTGTTTGTTTAGCCTGTCCAGATGTAATTGTTTAACCGTTCAGTGACTGAATGAATTAAAATTTCACATATTACAGTAAAAAATGGTTTCTTGTTTTTGTAAAGGATAGCGAGTCAGGCCGTGTTTCCAAAATTCAGCTGTTTTTAGTTTTATAATCGTTTTAAATAAAGTGGAATTAGGCATCACGGATGATAGAGGTGATACGACCTCAGTTATGGCCTGCCCTGCATCCATTGTAACCCTTTCATGACAAACGGAATATATGTGTCCCATGTACAAGTTTGTTTCCCGGAGTTCACAGGGATATGAAAGTCCCACATCTGTGTGGTGCTGCCATCTAGCATTGAATTTAATAACTGTTTGGAGCCAGGAGGCTCATTGTTTGGCACCTAATGTGTGAGATATCACTTAATTGTTTCAGTTGTGCATTGTGTGGCTTGTGTTACAGTGATTTTATGAAATTTTTTTCCTGTCTGCAATTGATAGCCGAAGTGAAAGTGCATTATTTAATGTAACTTCATATTTTTAGCATTTTTTATGTTCTATATCTTTTTGCTGACAATTTTTTTAATTACTTACGGTATTTGTTGTTTGGTTTTTTTATATTTCTGTTTAGGCTCTTTTGATTCTGATACTCAATACCTAATTTCAAAGCACTACTTCAAAACGACATGTATAAGTTGGCAGTACGTTATCTCCAGTATTTTTATTACCATTACCTGCACTATAAAAATTTATTCTTTATTATCTTTTGTCATTTTTATTTTCAGAAGTAGCTGCCTGTGCATAATTTGTGTGTTTTTGATAGAATTATCCAATTTGTTTCGTTGCCACCAATGAGAATTGTGGATGGTACAAAACATAGTCAATTTGTCAGCATTGTATCCTCAAAACTGATTCATATGCCAGTTATAGTTTTCATTTCATTGTATTAAATTAGATGAATTTCTGCACTTAAATTTTTGGTATCCAGATTTTAAGAAAATTTGTGTGAAAGTCTAGAATGAGACATACACCAACTAAATACGTTGGCATTTAGAACTAAACCATTTAAATCGGTCCGCTTTATAGCTCTCGCTGCCATAATTACAAACTATTTTTCTCAAAGCTCACTAATATAACAAAAAACAGCAAACAAGACAATGGTTTCAATTTTGGTTCTAGAAATACATTGCTTCTGTTCTTGCCTCCCATTTGTTATGTATAAGAATCATCCTATTGACTCAGTGAAACTGACAGTTGTCAAACTATGAGCAGTAGATGAGTACCGCAATGATTGCTGCTGGCCTTGATCTAGACTTGAGCCATAAAACAACATACATAGCTTGTTGAACAAAATGTTCTTTTGTAAATGATCAAAATTAATTTGTACATACGAAACTCTGTGTTTCACTATAACCATAAGATTAGCGCAGTATTCAAATTTTGTGCAGAAGAGAATATCACATTTATTGTCTTACATGGGAAGAATGCTTATAACATATTAAAGCCTCATTTTTAGAGAGATTGCTAAAATAAATGCTGAGGTGAAAGTTTAGGGCCCTAACACAGCAGTTTTTTAATCTGTGACCATCTTAGCGCACACTGTACTAGGGTATGAGGGATTTTTTGGGGGGGGGGGGGCAGATATAGCTATGGAATGAGACATGTAATTCAGCTTAAATATGTTCCAGTAGATTTAGGAGTTGAGCACAAGCTTCATATAGTCATTTACCTGACCGTAATAGCAGATATGAAAGTATTGCTTCTCTTTTACTACAGGTAAAGGTGGTGGTGGGCTATTCAGCAGCACATTGTCGGCACGATATGATGCGCACACATCAGATCCAACGTGGATTTGTGTTTTTTGTAAGAGCGGCCCACATTCGGCACTTGGTAGTGGTGATCTCTTTGGTCCTTATCTCGTATCTCGACCAGAACGAGAGTTGCCTGCATCAGCAGATGAGAAAGATATAGTTGAGGAGCAGTCACGCGGTGGCAGTGGTACACGTGGCAAACGAAGTCTTCGCACTGCACACATGGTTGAACATTTCCATCAAAAAATGTCAAAGAAGGTAAATTTAATTTCATTAATGTATTTTGAAAACTATGTAAGTTAACATTATTGTACATTCATCAAGAGACCATATATCATATTTCTCTTACAAGGTATGCTTGTACCTCTTATTTATTTGTATTTTCATAATTTCATTGACTAATTTATTTTTTATGTTGTAATTTGTGCCTTGGAAAGTAGGTACAGATACTTTAATGTTCAAGTCCAATATCTGCAATATTTTTTGTACAAGTAGCACACTTACACTGCATAGGTAGTATCATCTCAGATAGAGAGAGTCCAATTTTCCTCTGTAGGCATTATCAGTTTCAGTTCATCATGAACTAAAATTTACAGGGTGAGAAAATTTGAATGCCTTGTGGTTAAGTAATATGTTTAGGTAAACTAAACTAATTTCTGCGTAGATTTGATAGGGGACCACCTGAAGCATCAAGGAACTGTTAGTTTGGAAATGGAAGTAAGTGTGGGGGTTGGAAGTAGTAGAGGAAGACCAAGGCTTTGCATACAGTAAGCAAGTTCAAACCAGT
Source organism: Schistocerca serialis cubense (assembly GCF_023864345.2). Classification (NCBI taxonomy): domain Eukaryota; kingdom Metazoa; phylum Arthropoda; class Insecta; order Orthoptera; family Acrididae; genus Schistocerca; species Schistocerca serialis. The sequence goes on from NC_064639.1 coordinate 507,315,078, forward strand.
GTAGATTGTGGTAGTTACAGAGAGATGAAGAGGCTTGCACAGAATAGGCTGGCGTAGAGAGTGACATCAAAGTAGTCTGTGGATAGAAGACAGTAACAACAGTGTTGAACCAGTTGTTCCCATTGATAACTGTAAACACTGAACACTTAATTCCATTTTGACTGACTTGTCAGCAAATTATTTGTGTGAACTAAGTCAGAAATTATATGTTCTTATAGTGGCCAGCACGAAAGTAGAGTTCTCAAGGTCACGGCTGCTGCCTGCCGCCAGCAGGGGTTGTGGCTGTGATTTGCCCGCCTCTCGGCTTTGTTGCCATGTAGGTACCGTTAGCGGTGCAGTAGGTCAGAGCAGCCGAAAGTTCAGTGTTACCGTGCTATATCAAGTGTTCACATTTGATCTCAGTGTCTTACTGTCTTTATGAAGGTGCTTTGCCATCTGTTCGGTGGTGAACAACAATGCAGGAGCAACGGCCTGCATGTAATACTCTGGTTCGTGTGCGTAAAGGGTGGAAAGACATTCGTAAGCAATTGATAATTATCATATCTAATGTACTCAAGTGTTTTACTGATCTGGTCGACAACGAAGAAGGGAGAAATAACTTAATTTTTGCGCAAATTCATAAACTTACTGCTGAAGTGTGTGGTGTCTCAAAGTCAACTGTAGGCCGTATTACCAAATCTGTGTCATTGGCAGAATTTCCAGACATGAATGAGTGTTTCGATTCTCCAAGAAAGGGATACGAACGTGAACGGAAATCAACTGATGTTGATGATTTTAACGAAGAGCTCATGCTTAGAACTGTACTTGGATATTATGACAGAAGAGAGTATCCAATGGCTAAAAAAATGCAGGCTGCCCTCCGTGAAAAAATGAATTACTTGGGCTCAGAGATCTTCATTCTTCGTCTTCTCTACTCCCTTGCAGCAGCAAGAGTGAAGTTTTTGCATACAATGCACTTCTTTGCTTGCTGAAGACAACCAGGCCTTTAGTGTACTTGGGTTTCACAGAACCACTCCAATAAGTATATACAGCAAGACTCCAAAGGAAGCAGCGGTTTGAAAGTGCCCACTGGTAGAGGTGGCCGATTAATCATCGCCCACGCTGGTTCATTAACCACAGGCTTCATACCAGTGGCCAAACTTGTTTTTCATGGTAGGAAAAGTTCTTGCCAATCCGAATAACATTCAGAAATGAATGGAGAAGTTTTTAAGGATTGGTTTATTTTACTGTTGTCTGCACTGGAAGAAGGGTCAGTTACTGCCAGCTACCACTCCATTCAGATAGAAAAGCTGCCACATTCAAATTAGCGCAAGGCAGATATTTTCGAGTGGTTAAAGAGAAAGAATATTTCATTTTCAGTCGATGAAACGAAGGCTGAACTCCTGTCTAAGGAAGAAATCGTAGGTGCCAAAAAGACTTAAGAATTAGATCAACTGGCAAATGAAACGGGACACCAAGTGGTACATCTACCACCGTATCACTGCCAGTATAATCCCATTGAATTGATTTGGGTCCAAGTAAAGTGAGAAGTAGTGGAAAATAAATACTACTTTCAAACTTGCTGATGTCAAGATGCTAACGCTCGAAGCTCTTGACAATGTTACTCAGCGGGACTGGTAGAGGTGCGTAAAACACTCAGAAGCATTACAAGAAACTGATTTCTTGAAGCTCGGTTTAAGAAACACCCTAGTGGAATCTGTGATGAAAAATCTGGCTGAAACAAGTGACAGTGAATCTGAAGACATGGAGCCAGAAGATCCTTCAGTTTAGGTAAATGCCATCTATGCAAAAAGCTGACTTGATTTAAATGTTTGTCTATTCAGTTTAGTTGTAGAGGACATACTGTGAATGTTTTCTCCTTACAGTAGATGTCTGATAAATTTATCACAAGTGTGGGGATTAGTTTACTTGACAGTAACTGCCAATTAAAATAAGATTGTCAACTCTGCATTAATTAACAACAGTTTTTCTTAAAAACCTGTATCAAATGTCTTTACTTTTGGATGTAATCTTACTGCATTCGGTTTATTTGTACATTCAAAATTTAACACTCTTTCTTTCATAGAAGGATGTACTGGCTGTTTCGTAATAAGGGTAATGCAGTTATAAAATGACAAAATGTTGTGGTGCTTCTGTATATATAAATAGTGCAGTAACATCAGAACATTCCCAGCACCTATTCTGATTCTCCAAGAAGAGCATAGAAATCAATGATATTTGATGACTTTTACAAAAAGCTAGAACGTAGAATTGTATTGCTTTAATATGACAGGGTGGTATCCGATGTCTAGAGAAATACAGGGAAATGTCTGTGATAAAATTGATTATACTGGCCAATCACTTCAGTGCACTGTCTTCTCTGCCCACTTGGTTTTTAATTCAGAAACTTTAATGATGGACGAAGTTTATAACACAAGACAGGGACATTGCAGTAATAAGAACGAGGTTTTTGTGCACCAAACATGTATTGTGTGCTGAGAATAATAGGCTTACGGCAAATTTAGATAAAACTTGGGTTTCACAAAACCTTTCGAACAAATATTTCGCTCAACTTCAGTGAAAATCTTGGCTTCAAAATAACCAGAATTACTTTTGCGTAGCATGTATTGGCATTTTGAGTGATGGACGCAATGACAAAGGATATGTATTTGCAGCCAGTAAAATATTTTGAAGTGGGGAATATTATCAGTCACATTAAAGCGAGCCGTCCGAACTAAACTCTTGGCGACGGCCTATGACGACTCGCGTACTGCTGCGCACAGAATATCGCAGAAGTAATTTGCCTTTGTACGTGATACGATACAATAATGATGTCTGAAACGTTACCAAAATGATTTTGTAGTTTTCTTAACAACTTTCTCGTGGGAAGTTTCATTGCAGTCCTACAGAACAAAAATTCATCAGTGACTACATTTTTCGCTATGCTGTCGGCACAGTTTCACACCTCTTATAATATTTTATTTTTTACCTCAGAATATTTCAATGTTTCCAAAAAAAAGATGTAGCATATGCATCTGTAAACTTTGAGGATGTTCATATATATATATATATATATATATATATATATATATATATATATATATATATATATATATATATATATATATATATATCTAAAAACAAAGATGATGTGACTTACCAAATGAAAGTGCTGGCAGGTCGACAGACACACAAACAAACACAAACATACACACAAAATTCAAGCTTTCGCAACAAACTGTTGCCTCATCAGGAAAGAGGGAAGGAGAGGGAAAGACGAAAGGATGTGGGTTTTAAGGGAGAGGGTAAGGAGTCATTCCAATCCCGGGAGTGGAAAGACTTACCTTAGGGGGAAAAAAGGACGGGTATACACTCGCACACACACACATATCCATCCACACATATACAGACACAAGCAGACATATTTAAAGACAAAGAGTTTGGGCAGAGATGCCAGTCGAGGCAGAAGTGCAGAGGCAAAGATGTTGTTGAATGACAGGTGAGGTATGAGTGGCGGCAACTTGAAATTAGCGGAGATTGAGGCCTGGTGGATAACGGGAAGAGAGGATATATTGAAGAGCAAGTTCCCATCTCCGGAGTTCGGATAGGTTGGTGTTAGTGGGAAGTATCCAGATAACCCGGACGGTGTAACACTGTGCCAAGATGTGCTGGCCGTGCACCAAGGCATGTTTAGCCACAGGGTGATCCTCATTACCAACAAACACTGTCTGCCTGTGTCCATTCATGCGAATGGACAGTTTGTTGCTGGTCATTCCCACATAGAATGCGTCACAGTGTAGGCAGGTCAGTTGGTAGATCACGTGGGTGCTTTCACACGTGGCTCTGCCTTTGATCGTGTACACCTTCCGGGTTACAGGACTGGAGTAGGTGGTGGTGGGAGGGTGCATGGGACAGGTTTTACACCGGGGGCGGTTACAAGGGTAGGAGCCAGAGGGTAGGGAAGGTGGTTTGGGGATTTCATAGGGATGAACTAAGAGGTTACGAAGGTTAGGTGGACGGCGGAAAGACACTCTTGGTGGAGTGGGGAGGATTTCATGAAGGATGGATCTCATTTCTGGGCAGGATTTTAGGAAGTCGTGTCCCTGCTGGAGAGCCACATTCAGAATCTGATCCAGTCCCGGAAAGTATCCTGTCACAAGTGGGGCACTTTTGTGGTTCTTCTGTGGGAGGTTCTGGGTTTGAGAGGATGAGGAAGTTGCTCTGGTTATTTGCTTCTGTACCAGGTCGGGAGGGTAGTTGCGGGATGCGAAAGCTGTTGTCAGGTTGTTGGTGTAATGCTTAAGGGATTCCGGGCTGGAGCAGATTCGTTTGCCACGAAGACCTAGGCTGTAGGGAAGGGACCGTTTGATGTGGAATGGGTGGCAGCTGTCGTAATGGAGGTACTGTTGCTTGTTGGTGGGTTTGATGTGGACGGACGTGTGAAGTTGGCCATTGGACAGGTGGAGGTCAACATCAAGGAAAGTGGCATGGGATTTGGAGTAGGACCAGGTGAATCTGATGGAACCAAAGGAGTTGAGGTTGGAGAGGAAATTCTGGAGTTCTTCTTCACTGTGAGTCCAGATCATGAAGATGTCATCAATAAATCTGTACCAAACTTTGGGTTGGCAGACCTGGGTAACCAAGAAGGCTTCCTCTAAGCGACCCATGAATAGGTTGGCGTACGAAGGGGCCATCCTGGTACCCATGGCTGTTCCCTTTAATTGCTGGTATGTCTGGCCTTCAAAAGTGAAGAAGTTGTGGGTCAGGATGAAGCTGGCTAAGGTAATGAGGAAAGAGGTTTTAGGTAGGGTGGCAGGTGATCGGCGTGAAAGGAAGTCTAGGTCTTCGTGGCAAACGAATCTGCTCCAGCCCGGAATCCCTTAAGCATTACACCAACAACCTGACAACAGCTTTCGCATCCCGCAACTACCCTCCCGACCTGGTACAGAAGCAAATAACCAGAGCAACTTCCTCATCCTCTCAAACCCAGAACCTCCCACAGAAGAACCACAAAAGTGCCCCACTTGTGACAGGATACTTTCCGGGACTGGATCAGATTCTGAATGTGGCTCTCCAGCAGGGATACGACTTCCTAAAATCCTGCCCAGAAATGAGATCCATCCTTCATGAAATCCTCCCCACTCCACCAAGAGTGTCTTTCCGCCGTCCACCTAACCTTCGTAACCTCTTAGTTCATCCCTATGAAATCCCCAAACCACCTTCCCTACCCTCTGGCTCCTACCCTTGTAACCGCCCCCGGTGTAAAACCTGTCCCATGCACCCTCCCACCACCACCTACTCCAGTCCTGTAACCCGGAAGGTGTACACGATCAAAGGCAGAGCCACGTGTGAAAGCACCCACGTGATCTACCAACTGACCTGCCTACACTGTGACGCATTCTATGTGGGAATGACCAGCAACAAACTGTCCATTCGCATGAATGGACACAGGCAGACAGTGTTTGTTGGTAATGAGGATCACCCTGTGGCTAAACATGCCTTGGTGCACGGCCAGCACATCTTGGCACAGTGTTACACCGTCCGGGTTATCTGGATACTTCCCACTAACACCAACCTATCCGAACTCCGGAGATGGGAACTTGCTCTTCAATATATCCTCTCTTCCCGTTATCCACCAGGCCTCAATCTCCGCTAATTTCAAGTTGCCGCCACTCATACCTCACCTGTCATTCAACAACATCTTTGCCTCTGCACTTCTGCCTCGACTGGCATCTCTGCCCAAACTCTTTGTCCTTAAATATGTCTGCTTGTGTCTGTATATGTGTGGATGGATATGTGTGTGTGTGCGAGTGTATACCCGTCCTTTTTTCCCCCTAAGGTAAGTCTTTCCGCTCCCGGGATTGGAATGACTCCTTACCCTCTCCCTTAAAACCCACATCCTTTCGTCTTTCCCTCTCCTTCCCTCTTTCCTGATGAGGCAACAGTTTGTTGCGAAAGCTTGAATTTTGTGTGTATGTTTGTGTTTGTTTGTGTGTCTGTCGACCTGCCAGCACTTTCATTTGGTAAGTCACATCATCTTTGTTTTTAGATATATATTTCCTACGTGGAATGTTTCCCTCTATTATAACCATATCATTAATTTGAACCCAACAATTACGTTTGTTATTGTCGCTGTTGCATCTCGAAATCTTTCCTGTCGTCTTATTTTCTCTTTCTGCGTTTACCAGTAGTCTCACTTTCTATTCACCTTCCCTTTTTACCGTAATACAATTTTATCCCGCCTATATATACTCTATAATACGTAACCCACTTCCAAACCATAACCAAAAAATTTTTATTTTGCGCTTTCAACAATACCGCTAACCGTTTCTAGTTCAATAACAGCTGCCTTCACGTATTAAACAACCATTTCGGCTAGTTCTAATAACTTTTACTTTATTTCCACTTCCGTTTTTCGTACATCACTGATCATTTTTAGTCGCTCTCCACCGGTTTTAACGTCTTTATTTACAATTGTTAGCCCCATTTTCGTAATCTTTCACCACAACACCACGCCTTTTAATACATTTACACGTTTTTTCGAAATTTTCCCGAATTTCTCCGTCCTTTAACGTGTTTTAGCGGCAACACAACCACCTAACCTTCATGCACATCGCTTTCTACCAACCCAAGTTCACCACAGGATCAACTTAACCAACACTTTTTCGCATTTTTTCATACCAGATCTCCAGTTATTTTCTAGTTCACCCTTATCTCTCCCCATATATTTTTATCTTTCATTTTCATTTCAACCTCATGTTACACTTTCCACCTTCTAATACCATGTCACCCTCACAACACCCCCACAACGACCCCATTAAGTTTTATTTACATTCCCTCCGCAAACATGCCTTCACCCTAGCCAGGTTACGCTCACATATTTTATTTTCTCAGGCTTGTCTGACATTTGGCATAACCCCCAAAGGCCTCACACTTAAAGTTCCCATCTCTGGCTGCAACCCTTCTTTCCATCAGTCCCTATACCAGTTCCAAACCGAACAATCCATTGCCCTCACCCACCTAATCCTTCACCTACACATCAACTCAGCCAATGAACACACCCGTCAACTCCTATCCTTAATAAAAGTCCTCAATCTTTCCTCTCCCACATCCACACCGGCTATTCAGAGCATCCTCCTCCAGGCCAACCGCAAATTAGAGCAGCATGCCACCCTTCACCTAAAAAAACTATCCAATCTCCTGGTTTCCCACCTCCGGAAAGGCAACTCACTCACCCTTCACAACCTTTCCAGCAAACCTCAACCACCTCTCATTGCACACAAACCCAGTCTCTCCCATCTACTCAGTCTCCCACTTCCAGCTCCACTCCCTCCAAAACCTCAAAATTCCAAGCAACACAATCTGGCACCATAACACCCTAACTCAGTAGTTAACCTTTCCTCCAAACCTCTCTCCCAATCTGAAACCTCTGTCCTATCCAAAGGCCTCACCTTCAGCCCCACTCCCAGATTCAACCAAACAGCCCTCGTCAAAGATTTACTGTCCTACACTCGTACTCTCTGCTGGAAGTATCACTTTGCCACGAAGAAAAATGATCCTAATCCTACCCCTAATGATCCAACTCCCCAAGACACTATCCAAATTGAACCCTGCCTGGAACAGTTCCGTCCTCCGTCACAGCGGGACCCACCTCCTCTTCCTCAAAATCACCCTCTCCAAACCTTCCAGGAATTTCTGACTTCCAGCCTTGCCTCTCAATCCTTCTTAAAAAACCTTAATCCTACTCCCAACATCACCACTGCTGAAGCCCAGGCTATCCGTGATCTGAAGGCTGACCGGTCCATCATCATTCTTCCGGCGGACAAGGGTTCCACAACCGTGGTACTTGATCGTCGGGAGTATGTGGCTGAGGGACTGCGTCAGCTTTCAGACAACACCACATACAAAGTTTGCCAAGGTAATCCCATTCCTGATGTCCAGGCGGAGCTTCAGGGAATCCTCAGAACCTTAGGCCCCCTACAAAACCTTTCACCTGACTCCATCAACCTCCTGACCCCACCGACACCCCGCACCCCTACCTTCTACCTTCTTCCTAAAATTCACAAACCCAATCATCCTGGCCGTCCCATTGTAGCTGGTTACCAAGCCCCCACAGAACGTATCTCTGCCTACGTAGATCAACACCTTCAACCCATTACGTGCAGTCTCCCATCCTTCATCAAAGACACCAACCACTTTCTCGAACGCCTGGAATCCTTACCCAATCCGTTACCCCCAGAAACCATCCTTGTAACCATTGATGCCACTTCCTTATACACAAATATCCCGCACGTCCAGGGCCTTGCTGCGATGGAGCACTTCCTTTCACGCCGATCACCTGCCACCCTACCTAAAACCTCTTTCCTCATTACCTTAGCCAGCTTCATCCTGACCCACAACTTCTTCACTTTTGAAGGCCAGACATACCAGCAATTAAAGGGAACAGCCATGGGTACCAGGATGGCCCCTTCGTACGCCAACCTATTCATGGGTCGCTTAGAGGAAGCCTTCTTGGTTACCCAGGTCTGCCAACCCAAAGTTTGGTACAGATTTATTGATGACATCTTCATGATCTGGACTCACAGTGAAGAAGAACTCCAGAATTTCCTCTCCAACCTCAACTCCTTTGGTTCCATCAGATTCACCTGGTCCTACTCCAAATCCCATGCCACTTTCCTTGATGTTGACCTCCACCTGTCCAATGGCCAACTTCACACGTCCGTCCACATCAAACCCACCAACAAGCAACAGTACCTCCATTACGACAGCTGCCACCCATTCCACATCAAACGGTCCCTTCCCTACAGCCTAGGTCTTCGTGGCAAACGAATCTGCTCCAGCCCGGAATCCCTTAAGCATTACACCAACAACCTGACAACAGCTTTCGCATCCCGCAACTACCCTCCCGACCTGGTACAGAAGCAAATAACCAGAGCAACTTCCTCATCCTCTCAAACCCAGAACCTCCCACAGAAGAACCACAAAAGTGCCCCACTTGTGACAGGATACTTTCCGGGACTGGATCAGATTCTGAATGTGGCTCTCCAGCAGGGATACGACTTCCTAAAATCCTGCCCAGAAATGAGATCCATCCTTCATGAAATCCTCCCCACTCCACCAAGAGTGTCTTTCCGCCGTCCACCTAACCTTCGTAACCTCTTAGTTCATCCCTATGAAATCCCCAAACCACCTTCCCTACCCTCTGGCTCCTACCCTTGTAACCGCCCCCGGTGTAAAACCTGTCCCATGCACCCTCCCACCACCACCTACTCCAGTCCTGTAACCCGGAAGGTGTACACGATCAAAGGCAGAGCCACGTGTGAAAGCACCCACGTGATCTACCAACTGACCTGCCTACACTGTGACGCATTCTATGTGGGAATGACCAGCAACAAACTGTCCATTCGCATGAATGGACACAGGCAGACAGTGTTTGTTGGTAATGAGGATCACCCTGTGGCTAAACATGCCTTGGTGCACGGCCAGCACATCTTGGCACAGTGTTACACCGTCCGGGTTATCTGGATACTTCCCACTAACACCAACCTATCCGAACTCCGGAGATGGGAACTTGCTCTTCAATATATCCTCTCTTCCCGTTATCCACCAGGCCTCAATCTCCGCTAATTTCAAGTTGCCGCCACTCATACCTCACCTGTCATTCAACAACATCTTTGCCTCTGCACTTCTGCCTCGACTGGCATCTCTGCCCAAACTCTTTGTCTTTAAATATGTCTGCTTGTGTCTGTATATGTGTGGATGGATATGTGTGTGTGTGCGAGTGTATACCCGTCCTTTTTTCCCCCTAAGGTAAGTCTTTCCGCTCCCGGGATTGGAATGACTCCTTACCCTCTCCCTTAAAACCCACATCCTTTCGTCTTTCCCTCTCCTTCCCTCTTTCCTGATGAGGCAACAGTTTGTTGCGAAAGCTTGAATTTTGTGTGTATGTTTGTGTTTGTTTGTGTGTCTGTCGACCTGCCAGCACTTTCATTTGGTAAGTCACATCATCTTTGTTTTTAGATATATATTTCCTACGTGGAATGTTTCCCTCTATTATAACTATATATATATATATATATATATATATATATATATATATATATATATATATATATATATATATATATATATATATTTTCATTCCAATCACATTAGTGATTCAGTTACTACCACAGGTTGAAGTAAAACATTATTTTCCTCCAAAATTTCTTGTAATGTTAGTTTTTTTTTTTTCCTAGTAGCTAGTGACAATTTTCTTTTGGAAAGTACTCCATCATATTCTAGACTAAAAATAGAGTTGCCTGGTATTTCTTTTTTATAATTTTTATGAACATTTGAAATTATCACTATAAAATGCTGTAAGACGGCGAGATGACCTTGAAGCCCTGTTTTCATGCCAGTCACTATAGTTATCCTGTTGTTTAATTTGATTTTGGAGACTGGTTTTCGTTTGTTGATAGCTGATATCTAGCAGTATCCTTGTTTTGCATAATACAAATACCATATAGTTGGTAACACTCTACATAGTGACATGCATTCAACCTACTTTTTGACACAGCAACAGTGTATCAGTTACTTGTGACATTGTAAATGTGTGCCATATTGTGACACACACCATGACATCTGCCTTCCACAGCCGGTGTGCCAGCTTAACATACATTTATGAGGTATGCTTACAGTTAATTTCTCAACTGAACACATCTGTGCGAGGTGCCTAGAGGCATGATGAGATAGTGCCTATTATAGACAGATATCAGAGTCAGAGTCCCAATCTGGTGACCAGTTCTAACTTGTCACATTTAAGCACTTTGCATAGTGTTACTATATCAATTATGAAAGTTTACAACAGTTTAAAAAGTTTCATTTTATCATCAAAACATTTGCGGCAGACCATCACGAATTTTGTATATATTTCTATATAAACAGAATCAGAATAACAAAGAGACTGACAGTGGAGCACAGTTGAGTGTGGAAGGGGCAGGAGGGCGATGTTGGTTAACTGGTGCGTGTGCACACAGTATGGCTGTAGTAGCAGCAGCTGTGTATCTCCTCATGCTGCCTTGTAATGTGCATTATTGAGTTTGCTTTACAGGATTGTAATATACTGGTAGCTTAACAAAAGCACTCCTTTGTATAAAATGATACTGCGGTCCTATTATTTGTATATCTCAATAAAAACTGGGTTTTACGATAATGAGAATGAGTCGTGATCAGCTGACGTAATCGAAATGAAAGGGGTGCTAAAATGGGTTTGAATTGTTCGTGTAACTCAAATGACTAACAACATTAAAATAATACAAACTGCGTAAGTAGTTATCTAAAACTTTAATATTTGTGTAGTCCATTATACTCGTGCAAGGAGGTATTCCTTAATCTGAAAATGTGATTAATAGTGGAAAAGGGTTAGACACTCAAAAAAAATCATGCAAAAAGAAAGGTGAGTTATGGCAAAGGGTAAATGCCATTTAGTTTAGAGTCACTTTCTTCCTTGACACTGTCGTTATCTGTGTTCTGTTCAATGGATGAGTCACTGCAATTGTACAAAGGGTATAAATATATTTTCAATATTATCTCTCCACTCATTTCACATTTCCATACTTGTTTAACAACTGTTTCTGTGTGGTGTGCTACATTACTCAACTTCTCTGGATTTATTTGTGGTAGTACTTCCTCTATCAGTTTTTGAATTTCTGCCATATAGCTTAAGAATTCTGTGACCTTGTTCTTTAGCCACTTCGTCAACAACACACTGTTGAAACTCGGGTTTATTTTTGCACAAATTGTCCTGAACTTTGACATTATAGCATTTCAGCCATTCAACAATGTTGGCTTTTTTGTTACTATCATCACTGCTTTATCTCTAACAGCTGAATGGTATGGGGGATTGTCCATTATAATGACAGATGGCTGAAGTTTTCCAATATCTCCCCTTGAACCACATGAAATTATCATGGTTCGTCTCCTCATTGTAGTCATTTGTTTTGCTTGATTTGAAAAAAGTAGGCAGTTCGGTACGAAACTAGATGAAAATCCAGCACACAAGACAATAATCATTGCACCCTTTCCGACAGTAACAGCAAAACTTCCACATAGGCTATTATCTGTCCAGTCTCTCCTGACAAAATGACTGGCATGTATCCATATTTAGTCAAGCCGCACAATGTCGTCAAATGGCACTTTAACAATGTGTGTGTGTGTGTGTGTGTGTGTGTGTGTGTGTGTGTGTGTGTGTGTGTGCGTGCGTGCGTGCGTGCGTGCGTCCATGCATGCATGCATGCATGCGCACGTGCAGGAGAGGGGGAGGGGGGTGGCACTTACCACAAAGCAAGAGCTCTGACAAGCATTAACCCCTTAATGATTTTGTGGAGGAAAGAAATTGAAAATTATTTCATTCTAGAAGTACCCGAAACTCTCAAGAGGAGAAGATGGCCCATATGAGAAGCGTTTGTTGTCTTGTGTAGAGTCTGTACCTATCGGCACTGGCACTCGAAAACAGTTACCCTTTCACTTATTAGAGTCGCAATGGTATGCGAATTCGCAATGCCTGGCATTAAGGGATTAACAAAGGAATCTTGATGATGCTGAATAATCTTACCTCATGAAGAGTAACAGACAATCTTTTAATAGTTGGATGTTCAGTCTCTTGTAATACCCAGGTATGTGGCTGAGAACAGCAACTTGTTGAAGAGAGTCTAAGTTTGTTACTTGTTCTGTTGTGCTCTTTTTACTAGGTGTCCATAACCAGCCTCTTCCTTTTCTGCAGAGTATTTTTTCTCACAAATTTTGATGTCAGGGTTTTTATGTATCTTCAAAGCATCTGCAGTCCTTTTGATGACATTTGTTAGAGGCAATATTCCCTCCTTCTCAAAATACTCTGTACCAAGCACACACACTCCCATATCTGACCATGCAAAACATGAGCAGATCTCTGAATTTTCCATTCAACAATCTCACTTTTTTGCACATTTCTGCTGCAAGCTTCAGACGTTTTGCAGTGCAAAATGAATTTTCTGCACAGAGAAACAGAGCACACAACAAAATGGATCATAACTTTTTAGGCCATCAGCCACAAGTGTCATCTGCAATTGGATATTAGCGATAGCAGAGATATTTAACAATGATAAAAGGAACAACCAAGCACATTCTCTTATTAGCTGTTGCTATGGTTGTGGCAAACAGCTAACCGTCAATCACTTTGTTATTCTGATCCATATATAACAGTTTTTTTAATTAAAATTGCTATTTAAATCTGCTGTTTGTATCATGAACTTTGTATCTGTACAGGCAAAACGATCACATTCAGTTGATGGAAGTGTTGCTGTAGCTGGAATGACACCAGTTGGTAAGGACGATAGTTGCTACGAGGTGTGGACACATGAAGAATGTGCGGTATGGGCAGCTGGTGTACATTTAGTGGGTACACGTATTGTTGGACTGCAGGAAGCTGTTTGGGGTGCTGTACGCACTGTAAGTATTGACATGGCTAGTGAAATCTTGTGTGTTTTGTTTTGCTAGTAACAAGATTGTTAAATGTTCCGAGAAGTAGCTACTTATAATTTTTCAGTTTAACCAAATCCTTTTAATTGCAGTGCAAAAAGAATTTTTATTCACACAATCATATTCTATAAATTAATAAAATTGTTTCAAAAGTAGACGTGAAGGACAGGGCAAGTTGTTGAGACATGTCTTAGTGAATTAACACCACGAGCAATATGGGAGGGAGGTGTGGTACGTTTAGTGTGACTTTCAATGTGTGTTAACCCTTTTAATGGCAAATACAGAACGAGTTAAACAGGGCTTTACAACTTCGGAATAATTTGGAAATTTATTGCGATGACGTACCAAATCGGTAAATGCATCATTTTGGTTCAGCTGTCCCCGTTGTTATTCAATCTGTATATTGAGCAAGCAGTAAAGGAAACAAAAGAAAAATTCGGAGTAGGTATTAAAATTCATGGAGAAGAAGTAAAAACTTTGAGGTTCGCCGATGACATTATAATTCTGTCAGAGACAGCAAAGGACTTGGAAGAGCAGTTGAACGGAATGGACAGTGTCTTGAAAGGAGGATATAAGATGAACATCAACGAAAGCAAAATGAGGATAATGGAATGTAGTCAAATTAAATCTGGTGATGCTGAGGGAATTAGATTAGGAAATGAGACACTTAAAATAGTAAAGGAGTTTTGCTATTTAGGGAGTAAAATAACTGATGATGGTCGAAGTAGAGAGGATATAAAATGTAGACTGGCAATGGCAAGGAAATCGTTTCTGAAGAAGAGAAATTTGTTAACATCGAGTATCGATTTAAGTGTCAGGAAGTCGTTTCTGAAAGTATTTGTATGGAGTGTAGCCATGTATGGAAGTGAAACATGGATGATAACTAGTTTGGACAAGAAGAGAATAGAAGCTTTCGAAATGTGGTGCTACAGAAGAATGCTGAAGATAAGGTGGGTAGATCACGTAACTAATGAGGAGGTATTGAATAGGATTAGGGAGAAGAGAAGTTTGTGGCACAACTTGACTAGAAGAAGGGATTGGTTGGTAGGACATGTTTTGAGGCATCACGGGATCACAAATTTAGCATTGGAGGGCAGCGTGGAGGGTAAAAATCGTAGAGGGAGACCAAGAGATGAATACACTAAGCAGATTCAGAAGGATGTAGGTTGCAGTAGGTACTGGGAGATGAAGAAGCTTGCACAGGATAGAGTAGCATGGAGAGCTGCATCAAACCAGTCTCAGGACTGAAGACCACAACAACAAATGACTGCCATTTCTGACGTGGCGCACACCCCACTGGTAATCAGTTTCTTCCTGCACTCATTGCAGCAAATTGGGTATAAGTTCTGCATTGGCAGCGGGGATTTGATTTTTCAGGTGGGCGCAGGGGGTCGGAACATACACACAGTCTTTAAAGAGACCCGAAAGAAAAAAATACAATTGCATCAAGTCTGGGGAGAGAGGTGGCCATGCGATTGGCCCTTCACGGCCAGTCAACCAACCTGGGAAGCAATTATTCAGGAAACCTCTAACTTCCATGAGGAAATGAGGTGGTGCACTATCTCACTAATGGTAAATCATCCCATCTCGGTCATATTCATTGATCTATGGAATTAAGAAGGTTTCAGGCATATTGTCAACTCGAGGGAAACATGGTGATTTATCATGTTTGCTGTGAACAACACTTCGGAACAAATTTCTTGTGCCAGGAGTAAATTGTAGGCTTGCTTTGGAGGTTCTTCAGCATATTCAGTGTGAAATTTACACTGAACAGTGTTGCAGAGTTCGTTTCATGAAACCAAGACACACAGCAAGCATGCTCCATACCAGTGTAAGTAGCCATTTTTAACTGTGCACTATGCTGGTGGACCTGTTGATGGAATGGGATACGATGCGATACGTGAATCAAACCTGAGTGATACATCTACTTATTCTGTAAGTTATCTCAAAGAATTTCTATGTTATTCCAAGGTTGTAAAGTCCATTTTGACTCACTCTGTATCAGCTAATCATGGCATTCGTAAAAGGTCAATTGCAGTCTAATTCTGACATTATAGTCACACCATTACCCTGCACCATCTCTCTGCATATTGAGCAAAAATTTAGTGTCATTGTGTGCTGAACATAATTGTAGGTTAAAGTAATGTGTATTTTCTTGTTGTCATTGTCAATGCAAAATATTAATCTTTATAATTTTAATACATCTCTTGGTATGTTTGTGACTGAACAGTATTATGGTTATGTCAAGCAGGTTTGTGTCTTCAGAACTGATAATAATGTGAAAAATGATTTGACTGAAAGTGATGCAGATTTTAAGTGTTGGGAATAAAATTAACAAAATGAAAGTAGGCAGTGTGAGGGCAGGAGCTCAGTGACAAAGCCCATATGGGAAATATGTGAACTGTACTAAGCTAAAGTCAGTGCTGATGAACAACAGCTAGACATTGATAATTACTAATTTGAAGCTACCAGGTGGTATGCGGTATGAGTGAGGAGCACAGTGACCCGTTGGCTCAAAGAGGTAGATAAAGAAGTGAAGGCTAATTGGCTGGAATTTTTATAGAGATAAAAATATTGTGGCTATGAAACTTTAATAGAACGATGAAGATAACTTTTCAGCTCTGCTGTACTAATAACACAATGTCAAAAAATGTCCCAAGTCAGAAAGGTGTCTGACCAGCTATGCCAAGAACCTCTACTAGATGACTATAAATGCATCGCATTCTAAGTCCTGCAGGAGAGGAGTCAATATGCAAGAGCAACACACTCAGCATCCAAGGCAGAGTCAAGAGCACCTCCCTGTATTTGCAGTCAGTATGTTGTAACTGAAGCTACATATGACATGTGTCCAACATCTTGCCATGAATCCACTTGTTTGTGACACATACTGTAACCATTCTTACTATGACACCTGTCACCTGCACTACTGGACGAGGGACGACTGCCTCCCTTCCTCGTCTTCTAAGTTGGTTATCTTTCTCTTAGTGCAAGTAGACTTGACATGCTCCTCACTCACTTGATCTTATGTGCCCTTGGGCAGCTCCAAATTTATCATTATAATGAGTGTCTAGCAAACTTTGTCGACTATCATTGACTTCAACTAAGCACTGTTCATATATTACGCAAATGGGCTCTATCTGCTCTGCACCTTCCGTATCCAACACCAGACCAGGTCCCTTTGTGACATCAACATTTATTTCACTAACACTTAAAAATCATTATTACATTCAAAAGCTCTATTTTCCATATTCTCAATTTTGAATGTGCCAAAAAAATACTGCAGTACCGTCACATAAGAGCACAGTCGAGAAATATGAAAATTATAATTATTTACATTTTTGGTGGTGGTGGTGACAGTGACGGTGACATTGGTCTCTAGTTTCTAGTGCAGAAAAACTTGGCTGCTCACTGAATGCTATTGCACAGCCCACAAACAGCACACATATTATGAAAACTCGTTAGAACAGCTTGTCCAGCAGTTGAGTGGGATAGAATTCAAAACAAATTTCACTGCATAATGGAGCATTTAAATGCCGTAAATGTGTCGTATCTTAAAGTATTATATACAAGTTGTCGGGAGACATGCTTGCAGCTTGTGTCTACTTGGAAGTTTCCTTTCAGTGGAATTTAATTTCCGCATCCTCTTTAACTTCCACAAGGAACTCTGATATAGCAAGTGAATTAGATTGCGAACGAGTGCCGCCAATCAGTTAAGCTCCAAAGTTTTAGGTGCCAGAATGCACCCCTTCAGCCATACAAACGCCCCAGCCACCACCCATCTGCCCTCCCTCCCCAGCCATAAAAATCACAAGTAACAATTTTTGAAAACTTGGTTTACAACTTACAATGAGAAGTCAGTTCTTATGAAATACTGTTCTGAAATTCAGGTTTGTAAAACATCATTTCTAATAATCAAATCAATAAAACCACAAGATTTAATGTAAACAACAGATGCTACTGTCTGTCCCCATATCAATGTAGCTTTGCTCCCTAGTTCTGCTCTATACACGTGGGTAGTCTTCATGACTATGACGTCATGTTTTCAACTGCCTCCAGCTGCAGTGTTCAAACAGTTGATTCATAGCTGTTCGGTGAATGCGTGTCCAGGATTAAGTAATAAAGCATTAAGCAGTGAATAATGAAGAAGATATTTCTGTCCTATGGGGATTACATACAATTTAGACATCCCAAAGAGATAGGAAAAACAAAACACGATTTAACATTAGACATGGAGTTAGACCATTAGTAAATGCTTTAAATGGCAGTTGTCTTCTACTCATTGAGATGTATTACAATATATTCATTATTACAAATAACCAATCCCTTGGAGTGCTGAAATTAACCCCTGGTGCTGATGTTAATTAGTGTGGTTGAATTTCTGGTATCGTCTAAGAAACATGTAAAGTGTAAGCCTGAGATTGGATTGAAAATAATCATAGTGGAGCTCTGTGTACTGATTAATGTAATCTATGCATCCATACTTTCTCTAAGTTCGTGGTCAGTTGCAAAGAATGGAAACAACTGCATTGACAAACAACGATTTGCCCATTTTGTCCATATGGTGCACATTTTTCATGATGGTTGGGGCAACTGAATGTGTGATTCAGTTCAAAACATAATGGAAACAAATAGGGAGGATGGCATTGTGGGGAGGCAGTATAACTGCCATTGTTACAATTTGACATGAGCTACTTATGTGGAATCTCACTTATGGAGGCATACAGCTTGCGAGATTTCAAATAATTGTACTATATGTAACACCTCCCGTGTAAGTTGCTGAACTTTTAATGCCCCACTACACGCCTGATGAAGTGTCCAGCAATAAATCATTACATATCAAATGAATGATTTAGCAGTTATTTTTGACATGTTGTGTTATTAAAATTTAATTTAAGTATGACAATGGAAAGTCCTGATGGAATGTAAATAATTGAGGGTAAAGGTAACAATTCATTGAGCTGTTATGTTATCGAAAGGGCACATAAACAAGACAGAACGTTGTTAGGTTTCTAATGAATCCTTGTTCTTCCTCCAGGAGACAGGGTTCAACTGAATTATGTGCCATGCAGTATCTACTGACAAGAACTCTGTTGCAGTTGAACACCTTAAAGACCAGTTAAAACTTTTATTGTGTCATTGTGGAGCTGTCCTCGCACAGTGGATGGCCTCAGAAGAGATGCCATCAAAGACCGAGACAGGCTTGAGCAGCATTGTGTCTACCAGCTTGTAGGCAGCATGCCAAGGAGGTTCCAAGAATACTAAAATTCAATGAATGAATGTTTGTTAGAAGCAGATTTTGCTTTCAAAGATTTGCACTTTCGAACAGAATGTGTTTATTTTGGTTATTGTTTTGTTTTTCTTTGACTGTGAAGTCATCTCTTCAGTTTCACAAGGCTTATTCTTTCATTCCCTGCCCACATTGAATCTAAGACCACACTCGGTTGAAGATATCAAGGTGGTTCAAATTTTGTGGTTTGATTTATTTTTCTTGTTTCGATTTCAGAAACATGTTAATGTTTATATGATAAAGTTCTAATTAATACACTTTAATATGTATTTTACATGTATTACATATTTGTTGGTAGGTACATGTACATGTGCAAGCTGTCCTACAGTGTATAGGTAGTAACATACATAACCCTAATGAGTGGATCTTTTATATCCTGGTTTCTTAGCACATGCCACTGACATTTGCTGATAACTTATATAAAGTTGGATAGTTATATGAGTGTGATAATCAGCATATACATTTGGATAACTTGTGAAACATATCACTGTTGGCAAATACACAATTCTCAAATTTATATGCTAACTACCACAACCGTGTAATTACACCATTACATATGTTATCAACAAATGTCATTGGCATTTGCTAAGAAACCAGTACATACGTTGATAGCCAAAACATTATGACCATTGCCCACTGTGATGTTTGATGTCACCTGGTGGCATTGCGGGCACGTGACACGGTAAGAAGTGTATGTAAGTGGAGCAGACACAGACAAGAGATCACCCTAGCGAAGATATGGACTGAAAATAGGAAAATCCATTGAGACAAGCAACTTCGACAAAAGGCAGATTATTCTTTCCCAAGCATGTGAATGAGTATCTCGAAAACAGTGAAGCTGTTCTAATGTTCACGTGCTACTGTCATGAGCATCTACAGACCGGTAGAAGGGTAGTGGAACTACTATTAGGCATTAAATGGTTGGATGTCCACGTCTCTTTACAGAATGTGCAATTCAGAGGCTTGTCTACCTAGTACGGTAGGGTAGACGGCAATATCTGCTGAAGGAACGCAATGCTGGTGCATGCACAAGTGTTTCAGAGCACACCGTCCATTGTACATTGTTTCTGCATTAGACCACCCCTACATGTTCACATGTTTACCCAATGACATCATCAGTACCCAACGACATCATCAGTTACAATTGTAGCGGCCGTAGGACCATCGGGATTCAACTGTCGGATCGATGGAAATGTGTCGACTCTTTGGGTGAATCAAATTTTTGCTACACTAGGTTGATAGTCTTCCCCACAAACATGGTCATCAAGGTGAACAGCGGCTTGAAACGTGCATCTCGCCATGGATGCAGGCTGATGGGACCAGTTTTATGCTATGGGAGACATTCTCTTGCACTTGCATGGGACCTGTGGTATTAATTGAAGACATGCTGACAGCTGCAAACCAACTGCATCCCTTCCCGATGGCAATGTATTCTTTCAGCAGCATAATTGTCCATGTCTTATTGCCAGAACTGTGCGACATTGTTTTTGAGGAGCATTAGAATGAACTCCCTTTGATGTCTCAGTGGCCAAATTTGCCTGATTAAAATCCTGTGGACTCCATCTGGGTCGCTATTGGGCGCCATCACCGCATAATCAAGTCAGTGGCTCATTATTCACACAAATTACACAGCCTGTGCACAGACATCTTAATGCTACATACCTCCACAAACCCACCAACCAACTGTCGAATCCCTGATGTATTTCGATCCAAAGATAGAGAAACAAGCTATTAAGAAAGTGATCGTAATGTTTTGGCTCATCAGGGTATATTATGCTGCTGCTGATGGTGTGCCATCATCTTTGGGATGTAAAAGTCATAGTACTTCAAATATAAACTGATGTATAAAAAATTATGACTACCAGTCAAAGAACGTGTTGGTCCATGTTCGGAAGTTGTGCTTCTGCATGGCATGGATTCAACAAGTCCTTAGTAGGTTTCCAGAGGTGTTTGGCATCAGATGTTGTTGCATAGGTTACACAATTTCTATATATTACCTGCCAGTGGTTTGTAGGCTCGGAGCTGGCACCTGTTAACTCCCAGATGTGTTCCAGCGGGTTTATATCAAGCGAATTAGGTGTTTCACACGTGCTTGGGAGAGATGATCTTTTTGTCAAAGTCGCTTAAGTCAGTGGATTCCCACACTTGAGCCCATATCATCCCTATAATATTTCATTCATCTGTGCTCCACTGACCTATTTCCCTTACTGCGTGTCATAACCCCACAATGCCACCAGATGGCATTTAGTCTTGTGGTGGGCACTGGTCTTAATATTTTGGCCCATCAGTGCACTTATCTGGCCAATAATATTTGTAGCCTGACATGTTAGTTATCAGTGGATATTATGAGCTTATATATTTGTATGTGTATGTATGCAGGACCTTTCATAAATAATAAAGGTTGATTGTGCTGAAAAGGATTCTTTAGAATGAATGTTGAATAAAAGTGAAGAACTGTGCATTATGATGGGTTTATTAAGGTTTGATTTATTTGACATTGAGTGTGACTCATGGACTGCCTCATTGATGAATGTGACTCATTAACTGCCTCGTTGATGTGTCAAGCTCATAAATACTTATACATGTTTGTATTGAGTCATATTGATATCTTCTGTTTCTGACTCCCAGTTTGTCATCCAGGTCAAATTCACATTTTGATGCTGCATGCAGTTGTTACATTCTCATACCAAAGTTCTCTGCTGATACAGTCTGTGCTGCACAAGTTTGAAATCACTTTACTCTTGTCTGTTGATATTAGAATGCTAGTGAAGTTTTATTTGGAGTTAAATAAATATTGACATATTTTATTTATATTTCATAAAGTTAAACGACAGTGATGGCTCTAGAATTATGTTAAAGAACTTATGTAATTATGCTGCCTAAGAAAATCTATGCTTAAAATTTTTATGTTTATGTACTTCTTATTTACATATTGTGGAATTCCCAGAGAACTATTTTCAGGATTGCCAATAACATGATCTCATTGGTAGTCTTGAGTTCTCAAGACTGGTTTCAACATAATGATGCCCCCTTAACCCTACAAGTGTGGGTAATTGTCTGATTTTTCTGTACAGAATTGCAGGACTTTTTGTTTGATAACTGGAACAGTCGTAAGAAAAGGATTAAAGAAATGTAACAAGAATACAAAAAAAATAACTTCTTGATAAGGTTTCTGAGTGTGGTATGTCTTCAAGCAAAGTTTCATATGGAGATAGCAGAAATGGTTACTAAGTTACTGGCATGAGAAGGTATATTTGTAAGTATATGGCTGAGATTTCAGAATGTGTAAAATGTGACTCGTGGTGTTCAAGAGCAAAGGGGAAAGATTCAATGGGAAAATAGCAACTTCCAGCATGCAAACAGCCCAAAAATTTCGTCCAATGTGGTAACAGCAGGCCCCATGAAATTGTCTGGAAAGGGCGGAATGCACATATTCATTTCGCCTGTGGCTGGAGGGTTAAGCCTGGCACTGAACAGTTAGAAGAGTGTTCTTGACTGGCTTAGTTTTTCTACCCTTACAATGACTCCACTGTTTGAGAGTTTCTGCCCTCCCTTGTGTGCCAACAAATCAGTTGTCTCAGGCTGAGGCTGAAGTTTTAATTTAATGAGGGTGGTGGTTTGGAAGAGGAGTAGGGGGTAAGATTCCTTCCACAACTAGTAGGGGGTAAGATTCCTTCCACAACCAACCAGTTTGTTTTCTGTCACTTCCGTACGTCAGTTCAGATGAATATGTGATTTCTTCAAAAATTTCACGGTATTTTTCGTGTCTCATTCGTCCCCAATCTTAACTTTTGTTCCATCTTCTGATGTAAACGCTGATCGCCTTCCATTGTCCTAAAGAACTGTGACTGATAGCCAGAAATAAATTTTTTTGTATATTGTTCCTACCCTGACATTTCTAATATTATCATTTCTTTTTTATGTTCTTTGTTATGTACCGTATTTACCTGACTCAACACGTTTTTTCCCCCAAATTCTTTTGAAAAATAAAGTAATCTTATGTTTGCAGATTAAAATATTGTTCCTGAGGTCAACATTTTTATGTTGTGTAATAGGTTAATATAGTTGTTGTCTCCAATGTGCAAATGAATCTTTGGCAATTGAGATAACGCTAAGATTTAATTTGAAGAATTCGAAAACTGGATTAGGTGGACCAGCTTGAGCAACCCCTAGGATGAACGTGAGGAGGGGACTGCAGCACAAGGGCAACAAATTTCGTCATGCTTGCAACCATGGGAATGTATACTTTGTACCTTGACTTTATATGAACATGTACCATGTTCACCTGAATCCAGTTGTAGTTCAAACTGAACTGACTTCAAGACTGAACAAACACTCAAAAGTAGTATAAGTTTCTACAGGAAAAAATTAATTCTAACAAAAATATTTTTGTACAGAACACTTGGAAGTGCAGCACAACAGAAGAAACATGAGCTTCCACAATGGCACTTACATAGCTACTGCTTTACAGCACTGTTGATTTTTAGGTTGGCAACGGTGTTAACCCAAGGGGTATAGTTTCTACCAATTTAACTGTTAAGGAGCCAGGGAACAATGTATTGTTGTCATTAAATTTGATGATAGTGCTGTACGAACTGTAAATTTTAACACTCAATAATGGATGTAAATCACAGCCCTTACTCTTTAAAGGAATGTTGATCTAAAAATTCGCAATTGGTTCACACAGACAGCATGGTTCACACAGACAGCACGATGTTGATCATAGATTAAAAGTCATTCATGAAGTGGAGACCATAAACATTTGTGCAGCAGGAAACAAATTTGACGTTACAGAAGTGAATATTCGTAGGTGGTATCAGATGAAGAATAAATTAAAAAACACCTTTTCTATATGCAAAGTGTTCAGGGAACTGAACAAGAAACACAATGAAAGCTTCCTGATTGGTTGAGAAATTATTCGAATGAAGCCTCTAGAGCTACAGAAGAATTTTCCAACTGCATACGCCATGGAATCCAAAGCAAATACTGGTTAGCATCTGAGGATGAAGAAGATGGTGGAGCTTATGTTACATTGCAGAATACTACAGCAATATTAGAGAACGAAAGTTGCTATTCACCATATAGCAGATATGCTGGGTCAAAGATAGGCACAACAAAAAGATTCTCATAATTATAGCTTTTGGCTATTGAGGTCTTTGTCAGTACACACACACACACACACACACACACACACACACACACATCCGCGCGCGCGCGCAACTTGCGCACACACACAAGACTGCAGTCTCAGGCGAGTGTGTGTAGTTCCAGTCACCTGAGACTGCAGTCGTGAATGCGAGTTGCGTGTGTGTGTGTGTGTGTGTGTGTGTGTGTGTGTGTGTGTGTGTGTGTGTGTGTGTGTGTGTTTTATTGACAGAGACATTAATGGCCGAAAGCTATAAAAGTGACAATCTTTTTGTTGTGTCTCTCTGCGACTCAGCCTCTCAGCTTTATGGTGAGTAGCAACTTTCCTTCTATAGTATTGTTACAGTCCTCCTTGGTTTTTCCATTGCAGAATACTACTGCCTCAATGTCTTCCCACGGTATTTGATGAAAAGTACTTTGCATATTAGCATTGTATAATCAGTATAAGAAAACAACACGAGTATCTGCTAGGCTATATTGGCAATACCTATCAGACACCTGTTTACTTCGATTACCATCAGTTGTTACTATCGACATGAAGACTAGGACAACACTGGGGGTGCTAGCAGGTGGAAGTAAGTTCATTCCCTCTGCACCCATTTGTGACTCTTCATATGAAAAATCATACCAAAAGAAAAACTGCCTGTAGAGCTTATTTAAAGGTGCCAACAAAGGAAATGGATGATAGAATGACCCAATGCTAGATTGGTTGAAGGTTGTTTGGAACAGAATACCAGGCTCTTTGCTTAACAAAAGGAAAATGTTGGTGCTATTTTCGTTCAAGGGACACTACAACAATAAAGTTACATTTGTGGTATCAAACAAAATATACCTTGTAATTCCTGGTGGCATGCATGGTCTCGCAACTTCAGGTAGTGGATATTGTTGTGAATAGACCTTTTAAAGCTCACATGGCAACTTAACAGTAAGTGGATTCGTTGAGGAGACTATACCCTACTTCCGGGGGGGGGGGGGGGGGGGGGGGGAGGAGGTTGAAGAATCTCTTAATATCTATGGAGTGCCAGTCGATTCTTACTGCCTGCAGCAAAATCGCAACTGAATCTATAATAAAAGGATTCCAAAAGTGTCGCATATACAGTGCTATGCAAGGCTCAGAGGAGAACTTAACACGGGAGGAGATCCAGGAAGGAGGAAATTGCAGCAGGCTTATGAATCAAGGTGGTGGTGTAAATAGCAGTACCACAGTCTACATTCTTAGATAGTTAGTGAAAAAGGAAGTAAAGATAAAAATTAATGTAAACCAATTTTGATTTTATTTGTCCATGTATTACCAAATTGTAGACAGTCAGTATGTGAAGTGAGAGAGAGGCAACTACTCACCTGTAGTGGACTGATCTATGGAACATAGAAACACATATGGGAAACAGTAGTAACACCCGAGTCTAGACTAGCTCTAATGTTAACTTTTTAGGCAGATACTTTGTCAGTAAAACAGTTTGTTTAGTCAGAATGTGTTAAAGATAAAAATTTCTCATGGAGCATCTTCAAAAAAGGGATCGTCGTATATTAAGAGTCATCTTACATTCATCTTACAGTCAAGTTAATATGGTATGTATAACGCACCTTGTAGAGATGGGTTGTTCGCGAACTAACGGGTCCAAAGGAATGGTTCACCAAGATGAACAGAACGAGTGAGGAACGAATTCTAAGGAACGGTCTTTCATAATTCATTTCGATCGCAGCTTTCTATTTACAGTTCCCAGGAACGGGAAATGGTTGGTCTCGTTCTGGAACGGCACGTCGGCCGATCTCCTTCCAGCCTTGGTCCCGTTTCCGTCTGTCTCAGTCTTGGTCTCACTCGGCTGGACTCGTCCCTCTTCACGTGGCCACTCGTCACAGTTCCACTGCCGACTGCTCCTAGTTAGTTCAGTATCGAGTTGTTGTTCGTTTTGTTAACTTCGCACACCCAATCTAGATCTGTTTCAAACCTTTTTTGAACTCTGAACTTCTGGTTCTTTTCGTATCCTATTCAGCGTCCACGACCGGTAATTAAAATGTATTTTATAATTATGTAAACTACATAAAAATTTCATGGTATGTAATACATACATCTTTTCAGGTAACAAAATGGCGTATAAGCTGACTTCACTATTTCGATAAACAGCTGAAGAAATACTTTTAAAAAGGCAAGATTTTTTTGTTATTACACATGCAAAAAGACATTGGCACGGCACAAACGAGTGGCCATTTTCAGTCTTTTTTTTTATCCATGGTGAAAGAGCATGTTCATTGTTACGGAGGGCAGATCGACTTACAAGCGAATGAAACCAGCACTTCGTAATCAAGTGTATGGTGTCACATTTTGTAAAGAGAATGTGATGACTCCTACAATATTATTTCAGTGGTACAGGATGGCGCATGAAAAATCGGCCCCGAGTACTAGACTGCTCATTGTCGTTTACCAGCCGTCATCTATTGTTTCAAAGTTGTTTGTATTAGCTTGTTATTTCTTCACTGCCTAATTATTACATGTTTATCTCTTCTGCTCATAGCAGTCAACAAATCGCGCGTAATTGGCGAGCAGTCTGTACTAGGGGTCGGTTTTTCGTGTGCCACCTTATATTATTTCAGTGCGATCAACCACATAACACCACAGTTGGCTAAGTGAGATGTTTTACAGAATCATGAAAATTACAAGTGTGTGAGAATTCTGTTATGAATAAAAATTCTATACTCCAGATGGGAGGCAAGTGCCCCCTCCTAGCGCCTTCCACCCTTCAGTCACCTATGCTACTAATTTTCAATTTTTCATAAGAACCATATACCAAGCACGATGAACAGTGAGCAAGTAAAAATGAATGGTTCACAAAAAAGAACGATCTCCAGTGAACTAGTTCCCAAGGGTGAATGACTTTGCCCATCTTTAGCCCCTTGTGGTACATAACCTGCAGAGACTTGTCACCAGTTGTCTACATCTCATAGTCTTCTAGCTACTTTCATTCTTTGCAGCTTTCTTTTCCCCGCTCCATTGCAGGACCTTCAGATATGTTTACATTGTATACGCTTAACAGCTCTTTGTCGTGAATACTCTTTTTCCCTAGTGTTGAATTCTAGGAGCTACTTACATAATAAGTGTTTCTGAAGAGAGATATTGCATAGCTTGGTGAAGTTGTCATATTCATTCAGTTTCTGTTGCAATCCACTTTTGTCACTGCATATTGCGTCTTTGACATTTTTACAGACATGTACCAAATGTGGTGAGGGAGGTGCAAGCTTGGGTTGTGTACGTAGAGGCTGTGACCTGAGGGCTCATTATGGCTGTGCTCAGGACATGAGTTGGTTATTGGAAGAGGAAAATTACGTTGCCAAGTGCACACAGCACAAGGTGAGTCATAAAATCTTCATTATCTTTTTTAAATGTGGTACAGTACTTCATAAAAGTTTTTAGGAGAAACATCTTTTAGTGATAAGTTGGTGCCAAAAACTATAGTACTAGTGCATTTGGTGAATGGTTGTAGGTCTTATATCTTTGGGAAGTGGTGTTATTGAACTTCAACTATATCCCTGTACTGTCATTTTTAGTTGTCTTAGAGTCAAAATTTTGTTCTGGAATGCATGAGGAATTCTATAGTTAATACAAATTAAAGGCATACTCAGGTGAAGCCTGTTTGTGGGTTTGTCTCTCATCACATGTATTAAACAGTGCTTACCACTGCACACAATAAAATATGTATTTCAGCTGTGAAATTGCACTGTTTGATATCACTGTTTCACAGTTACCAGACAGTTTACTTTGACTGACTTCTCATTTATATTTAATACAGGATTGAGTGTCAAAGATAAAAACTAATGCAGTTCAATTCTGGATTTTCTTTATGAATTACTGAAACAGTAAGAGGTCTGGCAGCCCTGCACTATTTTTTTCTGTTTCAGGAATTAGTAAGCAACTGGTGCTCTTGTGTTGTGGTTCTTTTACTGACCTGTTTAAATACATTTAATATTCTCATGCTGTCTACTCTTATTGCTGCAATAATGCAGTCCATGCTCATTGCGTAGGATTGAATTTGATTGAATTGAAGGTATTCAGGGAGGGGGACAATGTTTTTCAGATCAATTTTTAAGTGTCGAGAAATGAGAGTTATCAACTTATTTTCACTTTTTTGGAAACTAAATTGTGACAGTGTGATCTCTCTCTGAAATTTATATTGTACCATGTGCCGTAGGGTTACAGACAAAGCATAAAAAGCTTTAAGGGGCTCCGGAACGCCCTATACTTGCTATGTTAAAATAACGCTTATAAATTACATCTTTCCTCACAAAGTATTTGAGGTAGGAAGTTGAACTTTTTACAGATTATTTATTGGAATATGGGCTACAACTTGTTGTTGTTGTTGTGGTCTTCAGTCCTGAGACTGGTTTGATGCAGCTCTCCATGCTACTCTATCCTGTGCAAGCTTCTTCATCTCCCAGTACCTACTGCAACCTACATCCTTCTGAATCTGCTTAGTTTATTGATCTCTTGGTCTCCCTCTACGATTTTTACCCTCCACGCTGCCCTCCAATGCTAAATTTGTGATCCCTTGGTGCCTCAAAACATGTCCTACCAACCGATCCCTTCTTCTAGTCAAGTTGTGCCACAAACTTCTCTTCTCCCTAATCCTATTCAATACCTCCTCATTAGTTACGTGATCTACCCACCTTATCTTCAGCATTCTTCTGTAGCACCACATTTCGAAAGCTTCTATTCTCTTCTTGTCCAAACTGGTTATCGTCCATGTTTCACTTCCATACATGGCTACACTCCATACAAATACTTTCAGAAGCGACTTCCTGACACTTAAATCTATACTCGATGTTAACAAATTTCTCTTCTTCAGAAACGATTTCCTTGCCATTGCCAGTCTACATTTTATATCCTCTCTACTTCGACCATCATCAGTTATCTTACTCCCTAAATAGCAAAACTCCTTTACTACTTTAAGTGTCTCATTTCCTAATCTAATCCCCTCAGCATCACCCGATTTAATTTGACTACATTCCATTATCCTTGTTTTGCTTTTGTTGATGTTCATCTTATATCCTCCTTTCACGACACTGTCCATTCCGTTCAACTGCTCTTCCAAGTCCTTTGCTGTCTCTGACAGAATTACAATGTCATCGGCGAACCTCAAAGTTTTTATTTCTTCTCCATGGATTTTAATACCTCCGAATTTTTCTTTTGTTTCCTTTACTGCTTGCTCAATATACAGATTGAATAACATCGGGGAGAGGCTACAACCCTGTCTCACTCCTTTCCCAACCACTGCTTCCCTTTCATGCCCCTCGACTCTTATAACTGCCATCTGGTTTCTGTACAAATTGTAAAGCCTTTCACTCCCTGTATTTTACCCCTGCCACCTTCAGAATTTGAAAGAGAGTATTCCAGTTAACGTTGTCAAAAGCATTTCTCTAAGTCTACAAATGCTAGAAACGTAGGTTTGCCTTTTCTTAATCTTTCTTCTAAGATAAGTCGTAAGGTTAGTATTGCCTCACGTGTTCCAACATTTCTACGGAATCCAAACTGATCTTCCCCGAGGTCCGCTTCTACCAGTTTTTCCATTCGTCTGTAAAGAATTCGCATTAGTATTTTGCAGCTGTGACTTATTAAACTGATAGTTCGGTAATTTTCACATCTGTCAACACCTGCTTTCTTTGGGATTGGAATTATTATTATATTCTTCTTGAAGTCTGTGGGTATTTCGCCTGTCTCATACATCTTGCTCACCAGATGGTAGATTTTTGTCAGGACTGGCTCTCCCAAGGCCATCAGTAGTTCTAATGGAATGTTGTCTACTCCCGGGGCCTTGTTTCGACTCAGGTCTTTCAGTGCTCTGTCAAACTCTTCACGCAGTGTCTTATCTCCCATTTCATCTTCATCTACATCCTCTTCCATTTCCATAATATTGTCCTCAAGTACATCACCCTTGTATAAACCCTCTATATACTCCTTCCACCTTTCTGCCTTCCCTTCTTTGCTTAGAACTGGGTTTCCATCTGAGCTCTTGATATTCATACAAGTGGTTCTCTTCTCTCCAAAGGTCTCTTTAATTTTCCTGTAGGCAGTAACTATCTTACCCCTAGTGAGACAAACCTCTACATCCTTACATTTGTCCTCTAGCCATCCCTGCTTAGCCATTTTGCACTTCCTGTCGATCTCATTTTTGAGACGTTTGTATTCCTTTTTGCCTGCTTCATTTTCTGCATTTTTATATTTTCTCCTTTCATCAATTAAATTCAATATTTCTTCTGTTACCCAAGGATTTCTATTAGCCCTCGTCTTTTTACCTACTTGATCCTCTGCTGCCTTCACTACTTCATCCCTCAGAGCTACCCATTCTTCTTCTACTGTATTTCTTTCCCCCATTCCTGTCGATTGTTCCCTTATGCTCTCCCTGAAACTCTGTACAACCTCTGGTTCTTTCAGTTTATCCAGGTCCCATCTCCTTAAATCCCCGCCTTTTTGCAGTTTCTTCAGTTTCAATCTGCAGTTCATAACCAATAGATTGTGGTCAGAGTCCACATCTGCCCCTGGAAATGTCTTACAATTTAAAACCTGGTTCCTAAATCTCTGTCTTACCATTATGTAATCTATCTGATACCTTTTAGTATCTTCAGGATTCTTCCAGGTGTACAACCTTCTTTCATGATTCTTGAACCAAGTGTTAGCTATGATTAAGTTATGCTCTGTGCAAAATTCTACAAGGCGGCTTCCTCTTTCATTTCTTCCCCCCAATCCATATTCACCTACTATGTTTCCTTCTCTCCCTTTTCCTACTGACGAATTCCAGTCACCCATGACTATTAAATTTTCGTCTCCCTTCACTACCTGCATAATTTCTTTTATTTCATCATACATTTCATCAATTTCTTCATCATCTGCAGAGCTAGTTGGCATATAAACTTGTACTACTGTAGTAGGTGTGGGCTTCGTATCTATCTTGGCCACAATAATGCGTTCACTATGCTGTTTGTAGTAGCTTACCCGCACTCCTATTTTTTTATTCATTATTAAACCTACTCCTGCATTACCCCTATTTGATTTTGTATTTATAACCCTGTAATCACCTGACCAAAAGTCTTGTTCCTCCTGCCACCGAACTTCACTAATTCCCACTATATCTAACTTTAACCTATCCATTTCCCTTTTTAAATTTTCTAACCTATCTGCCCGATTAAGGGATCTGACATTCCACGCTCCGATCCGTAGAATGCCAGTTTTCTTTCTCCTGATAACGACGTCCTCTTGAGTAGTCCCCGCCCGGAGATCCGAATGGGGGACTATTTTACCTCCGGAATATTTTACCCAAGAGGACGCCATCATCATTTAACCATACAGTAAAGCTGCATGTGCTCGGGAGAAATTACGACTGTAGTTTCCCCTTGCTTTCGGCCGTTAGCAGTACCAGCACAGCAAGGCCGTTTTGGTTAATGTTACAAGGCCAGATCAGTCAATCATCCAGACTGTTGCCCCTGCAACTACTGAAAAGGCTGCTGCCCCTCTTCAGGAACCACATGTTTGTCTGGCCTCTCGACAGATACCCCTCCGTTGTGGTTGCACCTACGGTACGGCCATCTGTATCGCTGAGGCACGCAAGCCTCCCCACCAACGGCAAAGTCCATGGTTCATGGGGGGGGGGGGGGCTACAACTTAACACAGGGATTTTACAAAATTTTAGTTTAGTTATTAAAGATGATTTTTTTTTTTTCAATTGTAATGAAAATTCACAACATTTTTTTGCAATTTTTTATTTATATATTCAAAAATATACAGTTCTTTGGAAAAAGGCTGTGTTAAATTATGCAGAAGGTACTGTGTAACATTTACTGAAAGTTTGAAACAAATATGTTTGGAAGATCCTTAGAAAACATGTAATTAGTATGAGAAAATAAAAGTTTTGGGAATCGAGCTACAAAGATGGATTATCTTCATCCTCTGCAAACTCCTCCTCCAGCTTTTTCTTGTTCCTCCTCCTGTTTACTCTTGCTTGTATTTCTAGACAGCCCTGTCTGCAGCCCGAAGGCGTTCCTTGTCTAAAGCAAGCATCGCTCGTTGTTGTGTTCGTAGATTTTGCTACCATTTTCTTCAGTTGCAGTTACTGCAACACTGTTCCAAAAGGTGGTCATGTATGAACACTTATCACATTTCAGTTGTATTTCACTAGCAAGTCCTACGTGCTTTATTATGGAGAGTTCCAGACCAACTTCACTACAATGAATACATCTTACACAGTTTGAAAAAATTCCTTTGAGAACCGACATATCAAATATTTCATTCACATCCGATTCGCCCATAAAACATTCATAGTTGTCTCTCATTGAACCAAGCTTCTTCTGTGAAGTATTTTCTTTTCCACTTTGACTGCTATGGGCAGGTGTACTTGAGAGGTTAGGTTCACTCACTTGGTTATCGTCTTTATTCTTTACAGTAATAACACATACCTTTGGCTTTCCAACATTTCTCCTTTTCTTAAAAGCCTTCAGAGGATTTCTAATAACTTTACTTTTATTCATTATTATACTTCAACAAAACAGAGACTAAAGAAACAGAATTAATTACGAATATTTTCGAGATAACGACAGAGTAAATAAACATGAAACAATCGACAATCACACCAGCGATATATATTGAACCATCACAGGTTAGCCACAACACATACTTTATCTCACATCACTAAAATGTACTTGATGAACACGGACGTTAATAATAACACCATTTGACAGCAGTTTAACAGCGCCACAGTGGGTCACGCCCATGTAGAACACATTTCAAAAAAAATTTAAAAATAGTTGTTGTCTTCGGAATTGAATAAATTATATATCTATTAAAAGGTAATAGTCTGCAGATTCAGAAAACGCAAAAAAGTAAAAATTGAACTTTTCATGATTTTGAGCCTTTCCGGAGCCCCTTAAAAAGATGCAGGCAGAAGCAGAAAGTAAATTAGACTGTTTGATAGTAAAGATAGCTGCTCTTACACGCCATACAAGTGGTAACAAGAAGAAGGTGACATTTAAGCATAACTCAGGAACACTTAGTACAGTTTCAACTAAAGCTGTTACATACATGTTTTACTATTTGTATAAAAATATGCTGTGGGAGTAAGCTTCTCCAATAGCACTAGGCATGGTTGTGTGGATACAGAGGGGTGATATAAAAATGTTCAAAAACAATTTGTTGGTATTTATTTCCTATGTTTAGTTGATTTGGAATACTTGTAAAAGTATTATGTGCAATTTGTCTCTTACTGGTGCTGTTCAGTGTGTCAACAATGTGGCGAGAATGAACACTGTAGCAATCCGCTAATTCTGTCGCTGTGTTTTGGAATCTAAGATAAAGCCACATGGGTGATTACCACAGATAAATATACCCAAGTTTTGTTTTCTGTCTGATGTACACAGATTTTGCATCTCTTAAGTGTATTTTTTTGCTCATTTCCATACTTTGACTGACAAATTGTGTGGAATCCACTTGGAACACATGTATAAGATGTTCATGCAAAACTGAATGTACTGCACACTCACCTGCGGATACCTCTACTTCACACTAAGCCACATGTTACTCTTCAACCATGCTGTACACAGCTTCAGTGTTTTCTAAGTTCAACCAGTTTTGGTCAAATACCACGAAATCACAGAAGGAAACACAACCATGACAAAATACTACAAACCAATTGCAAACTGTCTTTTCTGATGACTGATTATCGAAAGGTGTTAATAGCAATCTGAGGCAAAAATAATAAAACCGGATCCAATTAATATCTTCATTGAAATTTCTCTTTCTGCTCAACACTGTTTTTTTAGGTTTTCACTGTAACAAACTACTTGGGTAATTTCTATGCTGACACTGTTTTAATGACAAACTTCAAAACAGTAGTACTCTCACATCGCAACAGCACCTTCTAGAGACCATTTGTCAAAACTTAAAAAGTGTTCCTTGTATTCAGTATGCAACTGGAGAGAATTTATATCAACCAATGACCCGTTTCCACACCAGCCCCAAAGACGGTACACCCAGAAATCACCTCTAGATGCTCAATAACAGAAAACAAATTACATTCTAGGGGTAAAATACTGCAGAGCCTAAGCAAGGTACATACTCATTGCAGAATTTCACCCGAAACAATGTAGAAGAAACAATTACTGAAACACTGAACAATATAAGGTAAAGAACCATGTAGAAAAAACATTGCATCCCTTTTGAGTTCGTGTGTGTGTGTGTGTGTGTGTGTGTGTGTGTGTGTGTGTGTGTTGCACAAGTGATTTAACCATGCTTAAGAGTACTGGCATGTCTGTTCCACAATGCTGCAGACATGTTTTCTCGTGCCACCTAGTGTTCCTCTTAGTGCTATGTACTTGTTAAAGAGAGGAGATCCATTACTGTTTGATTTCACTATTGGCAAAAACAGCTAACTTCTCGTAACAAATGAGTTAATATGTTAAATATTTAACATTAAACGTGTAAGTAAATATTTGACACTGAACGTGTAAGCAAGGAAAATAAAATATTCACACTCCATGGCCATGTCAAGCCTCTTCTGTCTTGTCATGGCAACCGGAGTGTGTGTAGTGTGTGAATTGCTAAAAAAAAAAGGAGCTAGTGTAAATGCTATTTTCTGTTATGTGTTTCTGTGCGCCACACATCAGTCTGCTATAGGTGAGTGGTTGCCTTTCTCTTATTTTACATGACAAAAAGTTCAGAAATGGTTTGAAATTACATTCAAAGCTTGTGTGAAGTCACTAAGTGCTGCCAATAACTATCACTAAATGAATATAGTCTGGGTATTTTCGCATGGCGCATTATGCTTCTTTCTTCTCCCCACTGCTTTGAGAAGTAGGTGGGTCTTGCCCTAACCCTACAGTGCTTCTTTCCAGAAAGCAAGTGATATGTGTACAAAGTTTTTTTTGAAATGGATTTGGTAGTTAGGAGGAGATGTTGTGCATGCATACATACACCCAATTTATGATACAGGGTGTAACAAAAAGACATGTCCAAACTTTCAGGCAACATCCTTCACACATATAAGAGTAAAATGTGGTACATGGACATGCGTCCAGAAACTTTTTCATACATCAAATGTTGGTTAGAATATAAAGTAAGCTGTAATTCTTAGCTTCACAGTCAGTGTTTATTATTGCAGTTGAACATAGGAAATGTTGACATGTGACTAACTTCTTTGCTCTACTAGCATCAAGCACGTTGCATCGGTTGTTTCAGATTTCATCATGTACTTGGCTTCCAGTATGATGCAGTGGAAGTTACACCCTGCTTATAGAGATGTAAAGATGAATCTGGCCTTAGTGGGAAAGAGCTGTTGATCAACTGTTGTGTTTTGTCCTTGTCTATAAAACAAGGAACAACTTTCAGTGTAACTGTTTCAAATTTATGACATCAAAATTGACTTGACTATTCTGTGATTGTTGAGCAGTGTTAAAGATATCACAGAGCAGAAATTTCACAATGTCTATAAATCTGTCTTTTGTTATTTTACAAAATAACTGAAGTCACAAGTTTTTTGGCCACAAAGTATTTATTTCATTTCCCATGACACAAAAACCGCAATGGGTGTACAAAACTACAATGAATGCATCTAGCTCACAAAGGGAAAGATGCCAGCTATTATTTCCAAGTTACTTATAGGCTTCGGTTCCCGTGCACAGTATTACAGATGGAACTTGCATTCTACTTACAAAAATTCATATGTTCTTTGGGCACAAGTACCTTGGTATAATTATGATTTTGTTCAGTTTGTTACTCCAATCACCATTCTTTCTCCAAACAACAAGAAGATGCATACGGTTTTATCACATTGTGTTCAGTCTGTTCTACCTGTGTGGAGTACAGTACATAAATGTGCAACTGTTCCCTTAGAGATGACGTTCAAAATGTCAACCTCCATGATCAATACAACATGTACAATGACAAACCATCAACTATGTTCACACTGATATACTATGTTGTGTCTGCTGTCACTGCAGGAACAGCTTGGCATAGTGTGGCCACAGCTTCTCCGTTGTATTCAGTGGACCCATTCAAGGTGTCCATGTCAGCCAATATTTTGTCAGTTAACCTATCCATTCTACTGTGTACCAGTGTCAACGTGCAACTGACATTGCTGGGAAAACAAACTCGAGACAGAACTGAGCAGCACTAAATGCAAGGTTGAGGACAAAACGTAAGAGGTCGTTACTTGTTGTCAACAGCGGGTATTGTGAGTGAATAGCAATCAAGACACACACAAAGTGAAATGACGGATGTCGTGTTGGGCAGAGTGCTCTGCGACAGGGTGGTCCACTTGTTTCTTGGCCACAGTTTGTAGGCGGCTATTCATGCGGACAGACAGCTTGTTGGTTGTCATGCCCACATAGAATGCAGCACAGTGGTTGCAGCTTAGCTTGTAGATCACTTGACTGGTTTCACAGGTTGCCCTCTCTTCGATGAGAAAGGTGATGTTTGTCACCAGACTGGTGTAGGAGGTGGTGGTGGTGGTGGTGGTGGTGGTGGTGGTGCAGGTCTTGCATCTAGGTCTAATACTGGGAAATGGGTCATAAGGAAGGGGGATGGGAACAGGGGTTGTGTAGGGATGGACAAGTATATTGTGTAGGTTAGGCGAATGGTGGAATTCCACTGTAAGAGGGGTGGGTGTAAATAGCCTAGATTTACGTCTGAAAAATTAGAAAAAATACACCCAAATATGTGGGAGAAATCACTAGAAGGATGAAACGGATGCAAAATGGGGGAAACAAGATG
Source organism: Schistocerca serialis cubense (assembly GCF_023864345.2). NCBI lineage: Eukaryota > Metazoa > Arthropoda > Insecta > Orthoptera > Acrididae > Schistocerca > Schistocerca serialis. The sequence continues at coordinate 507,351,731 of NC_064639.1, forward strand.
AAATCTGAGGGAGTTGATGATAGCGAAAGGTACCAATTTTTGCGAGTTTTCGCCTTTCACTATCGTCAACTCCCTCAGATTCCATCTTGTTTCCCCCTTTTGCATCTGTTTCATCCTTCTTGTGACTGCTCCCATGTGTTTTGGGTGTATTTTTCAAACTTTTTTGGACCTAAATTACATTATTTACATAATTTTTTGCATTTCCATCTGCGTCAATAAACAAAAGTTTCCTTACACTAGCCAGAACCCAGTCCCACATACTGTTTGTGCATTGTTGCTTGGCTCATGGAATCCACCCAAATGGCCTTACCATCAAATTACCCCTCTCCGGCTGCCACCCTTCATTCCATAATGGCCTCCATCTGTTCAGATTCTGTCAGACACTAGCCCTCATTAACATAATCCTGCAAAATCATATCAACAGAACCCAAACCTCCTTGCAGTACCTTCTATCCATCTGCAAAATTTTCCTGCTATGCAATACTAAATTCCTGGTACCCATAACACACATTGAAACTCTTGCCCTCCAACAACTAGAGCACCATGCACACCACCACCTCAAAAAAACTCTCCACCCTGCTCACTTCCCAATTCCCACCTAGGAGTGCCACTCCCCACAACCTCTACAACAAACTCCAAACCTCCTCCATGTCCCCTCATAGCTGACAAACCCTGTCTTGCAGGCCTACTACATTTACCCCACCTTCCAAAACTCCCACCAAGACACAGAATCTAGAACCTAAACAGATCTGAAACACAGTCATGAACCTTTCCTCCAGAAGCCCCACAGTAATATCAGTCCTTTCCAAAGGCCTCTCCTTTTGCCCCACTCCCAAATCCAGTCATTCAGGATTTGTTAAAATCCTCCTCTCATTCTCCCGGTCCCTACAGTGTAAACACTTTCTTGCCGCCGACCCTACCAATCGGACTCAAGCAATGACCAATGTTGAACCCTGCCTGACTCAATTCATTCCTCCATCCAACCATAATCCACCCCACTGCCCCCAAATCAACCCCTGTTAACTTTCCAGAATTTCTGAACCTTGAACCTTGTCTCACCATCATTCCCCATTCCCCAAATCCCTCAAAGTACAAACTAACGTTGCATCCGCAGAAAGAAACACGGTGCACCATCTAAATACTGATCCCGGCCTTATAATCCTACCTGCGGACCAAGACTCCACCACTGTTGTTTCAAACTGCAAGGATTTCCTGGCAGAAGGACTCCGTCAGCTGTCAGATACATCCATCTACAAACCTTGCCACAGTGACCCCATTCCAGAAATCCAGCATCTCCAATCACTCCTAAAATCCTTAGGCCCATCCCAGAACCTCTCCATGGAGTCTTTACATTCTTCCAAAAGTTCAAAAAACCCAACCACCCTGGACGCCCCATTGTGGCCAGTTACTCTACCCCCACTGAGAGAATCTCTGCTCTCGTAGACCAACACTTCAGCCTATTACCCGGAACCTATCTTCGTATATAAAAGGTACCAACCATTTCCTCCACTGACTCTCCACAGTTCCTGTCCCTTGACCACACAGTGCCCTCCACGTCACTATTGATGCCACCTCCCATTACACTAACATCCATAATGTTCATGGACTTACCACTATTGAACAATACCTTTCCCAATGCCTGACAGATTTCAAACCAACCACCACCTTCCTAGTCACCATGACCAACTGTATCCTCACCCACAATTACTTCTCCTTGGAAGGCATTACCGATAAGCAAATTAGGAGGTATGAGTATGGGCACCTGCATGGCACCATCCTATGCCAACATATTCATGGACAGACTAGAGGAATCCTTCCTAAACACCCAGAATCATAAAGCCCTCTCTTGCTTCAGATTCATTGGTGACGCGATCTGGATCGAAGGTGAGGACACCCCATCCACATTCCTCCAGAACCTCAACAGCTTCTCCCCCATTTGCTTCACCTGGTCCTACTCAACCCAACAAACCACCTTCCTAGATGTTGATGTCCACCAAGATGGCTACATCAGTACCTCTGTCCATATCAAGCCTACTAATCGCCAGCAATACGTCCACTTCGACAGCTGCCACCCAGTCCATACCAAGAAGTACCTTCCATAATGCCTAGCCACCTGTGGTTGTCGCATCTGCAGTGATTAGCGGTCCCTCTTGAAATATACCTAGGGTCTCACTGAAGCCTTAACAGACTGTAATTATCCTCCCAACCTTGTACAAAAACAAATCTCTTTTGTCTTCATCTTTCCTGTCTCCCACCACCTCCCAAAGTCCCACAGTCCGACCACAGAGGAGCATTCCCCTCGTAACTCAATACCACCTAAGACTGGAGCAATTGAATTACGTTCTCCACCCGGGTTTCGACTTCTTGGTGTGCCCTGAAATGAGAAATGTCCTGCCCACTAACCCCCCCCCCCCCCCCCCCCCCTCCTCCAACAGTGGAATTTTGCCATCCATCAAAACCTACACAATATCATCTTCCATCCCTACACAACTCCTGCTCCCAACCTCTTTGCCTCATGGCTCGTATCCCTGTAATAGATCTAGATGCAAGGCATGTCCAATACATGCTCCCACCACAACCTACAGTCCAGTGACAAACATCATCTATCTCATCAAAGGGCAGGGCTACCTGTGAAACCAGTCATGTGATTTACAAGCTAAGCTGCAACCACTGTGCTGTATTCTATGTGGGCATGACAACCAACAAGCTGTCTGTCCGCATGAATGGCCACCGAAAAACTGTGGCCAAGAAACAAGTCACAGAGCACGCTGCCCAACATGACATCCTTCATTTCAATGACTGCTTCACAGCCTGTGCTATATGGATCCTTCCCATCAACACCAGTTTTTCTGAATTGTGCAGATGTGAACTTTTCCCTGCAAAATATCCTACGTTCCCAAAACCCTCCTGGCCTCAACCTTCGTTAGTCATTGCCCTCACCCATTCAACTCCTTCCGTATTCCCATTCCAGCATTACACAGCCCTCATTCTACCACTGCACCCAGTCTTTTTACTTCTCTCCTTTTCCACTAGCCCTTCCCCACCTCTCCCCTGCCCTTCGTCCAACCTCCCAACTGCACATAGCTGCCCAACCCTCTCTCCACCTTGTCCCTGCACGCTCCCCGGCCTACCCTCTATCCCTCCCCCTTCCTGCCCCAGCCTCCTCCTTACCCCCACCCAGTCACCAGTCCCATAATGCACCAGTGCTGTTGCTCGCTGTGTGGCTTCAGTTTGCCAGAGACTGCAGTCGTGTGTGTGAGTTGTGTTGTGCACGTGTGTGTGTGTGTGTGTGTGTGTGTGTGTGTGTGTGTGTGTGTTTTTTACAAAAGCGTTGCTGGCCGAAAGATTATTTGTAACAGTGTTTTGTTTTGCCTATCTGTTACTCAGCATCTCCGCTATATGGTAAGAAATCAAATAAAATAGTTCTGTAAAAATTCACTGAAGATCACGAATCCTTTGAAATATTCCTGACCAGTGTCTGAAATTTTGTTGTTTTAGTTTCTGGTTCACACTGTGTGTGTTACAGAATTTTTCAGCTATAAACACCAACCAAGATGTCACAGTGCTTCGGGAGTGGCATTCATCCTTCCTCTTGGTGTAGAACATTTTGGTCTTTCAGTCTTAACGGTGTCTTCAAGGTGTGACCTAAAGTCACCCATTTTTTCTCTTTTTTCTGAATTCCAAATGCCTCTTACTCCCTGTCTTCCTCTGGTATAGCAGATACCACTGGCCTTCCTGAATGATATACTGGTTTTGATGGATGAGGTCATATTGCTGCTGTATCAGTCATGCCATAACTACTGTGGGTGCATCATAAAGTTGCAGTTGATTCAGCACCTTCTGGAGTTCAGTTTCTCTTGTCTCTTGGTTTGACTGTCTTTGGACTCTTGCTCTGTAACTCTCTGTTCAGTTATTCAATTTCTCCGTTGCCTGACAGTACAGCAAACTGTTTCCAATATCTGTATCATGACTTGCACACAGCCAAGCATTCAGAATTAGTGATGTGCAATAATCAATTCAGAATCCTTAGCACACATTGCAGTATCATTCACAGTCACTAGAAATACAATTGAGCATTTGTAGTCCACGTGGGCAGTGTAGATGTGTAAAGAAAAGTTGAGCAGTCAAAATTATCACAGTGGCAGTTTAAGATGTTAAGTAATGAGAAATTAATGTACACTGCTGGGAAAAAATTAGTACCTCCTTGTAGAGGTTTCCAATTCACTCAAGATTTATTGTTGCAATTGTGCATATGGAGTACATGAAATGATTACAGTTGCAGATCGATAGCCAAAGCAGTTCTGAGGTACCAGGTATCAACCCATTCTGAAACACCCATATTAGTATGTGATGTAGCTTCAATGAGCTGCATCCGTAACTTGTGGTCTAGTGGCTAGCGTCGCTACCTCTGGATCACAGGGTTTTGGGTTAGATTCCCAGACAGGTTGGGGATTTTCTCTACCTGGGCACTGGATGATTGTGTTGTCATCATATTCATCAGGGTGTATACGACCCGAGAGAAAACCAGGAACAACCTGGGGATTTTTTAGAATTCCGGGAATTTTTCATTGTTTTAGTTTTCGGTTAAATTTTTATGATTTTGAATGATAAGAACCAATACTCTGAAAATAAAACTTAAGTTGCAAAGGAAATGTGCCATATAGAACAACAAAACACAGTGCTCATACAAGCATCTGCCAACAGCAAAGTGGGTAAACGGCTTTAGGAAGACTACGCAATGCTTCCTAACTACAAATAGCTTCCGATGAGCATGAAGTGACAACTGTGATTCATTTGAGCAGTTGCAGTCGAGCTCTTGTGCATGCGCAGTTGAGTCGCATATGAGTAGTACCTTCTCCCACTTCTGGCTACAGATATGTGGCTGGGCGCCACTATCTAGTATTGCCCCGGTTCGGAAATATTGTAGAGACGGGGCTGATGCACAGAGCAATCTGAGTTATTGTGGGGAGGTGAGACTTCTCCACATGACCCGTGTTTATGTTTAGTGATTTTGCTGTTTCCTCTTTATTTATTGCTCTCTCATGAAATGAAAACAAAACGGATTTCTGTGGCCAGGAGCTAACAAATGAATTAAAATACGTTTTCATAATTATGGAAGGCTAAAATATCTCATTAGTTCGACATTTTATTTCCACATTTTTGACAGTAAAGCATTAATTGCCTTGCAGAACAACAAAATTATTTTTGTTGGTTTGCTAAAGAGATTTGGCTTTTGTTAATCTTCTCCGCTGAGACAGTCAATTTATTTGAAATGAAGTGTTTAATTTCAGACTGTTGGCTAGTTTCAACTGTTCGCTGCATTTCAAGTGCACGTTTTCTATCTTATACGTTTTCTATCTTATAGCTTGTATGGCATTATGCCATAATAAAGATCCGAATATGAGATAATACAGTACTGGTACCCCAAGAAAATTTACATCCGAATTTGGACATACGAATGTGGACTTAAAGCTGAATTATGCATATCAGTATGGTTCACGAAATTCCAGTGCTCTTGAAGTGTCCTCTAATGTCTTGTTTCTTATATGACATAATGCAAGATCTTTTAATGTCTTACACGAATGAACATACGGGCTTCCTGCATCATCGTAGCTGCGCAGGCATGGTGACGCCTGTTACTTGGCGTTCTCTGGCAATTGCTGAAACGAACCTACTTCTAACAGGTTGCAGGAAAATATTGCGAATGGTGTTTTGAAAAGTGTTACTTTCAAAGTAAATTTCCTTTTACGCGATATGAACTGTGTGCAAGAATGTACGATGAATTTCTTAGATCAGAGTGTTTGCTTCTCATTTAAACATCAACTCTTTGAAGACGACCATCTAGAAGAATTTCGAGCCCAGAAGATCAGACATTTACGTTGTTATTAAAAATTTTACAGACACATTTGTGTGATGTATCTTAAAGTGTAACACGTGCAAAAAAGATCAACATTGTATGTATAAGCTTAGCTTCTCTTGCAGCTTGTTAATCTTAGAGACCAATATTATATGTGAAAGCTTTGCTTTTCTTGTAATTTAAACCATTAACTTTTCTTATTTGTGTGTTAGCGCTACTTAAGAGTTAACTTGCCATTGGCAGGCTACATCACGTGTCCTACACTGTCATCAGCTAGCGAGATCACGTGACATGAACTGAGACTGACTTAAAAAAGCGCGTCGCAGTCTCAGTTTCAATGCTTTGGAAAGTAACTTCCGGTATTTGGTGAAATTAGAGTTTATGCCTTTGTAACACGAAAATATGCAGTGTACATGTTGCTGCACATCAAAGACCTTTCCAAAACGTGTTTTGTTTCCCCTGAGTTTAGTTTTCTAAACTGCCGGGAAATTCTATGTCGGTGTATAAAACCATAAACATTCAAAGGATTGATAAGTTTTACAGTGCTGAGGAAAAATATATTGTCACTTAACACGTAAAAAGTGTATTTTCACCTGAGAGAAAGTGTATTTTCAACTGGGAAAAATCCGGGATTTTTTTTTTTTTTTTTTTTTTTTTTTTTTTCTTGTCCACGTATACACCCTGTTCATGAAAGTAGCTAGATTGGACTGTCTACAGTTTGGGAATTTGTATGGATACTGATGATGACCACGCAGTTGAGCACCCCACAAACAAAAACATCATCAGTGAGCTGCAAGGCGAGCACTGACTCTGGCATCCAGTTGATCGTACAGATGGTGACCATATGGCCTGTGATGGGGCCAGTGTGTCTTGTGTGAATGCACTCTACAAGACAGTGCTCACCAAGTCAGTATCATATGCGCAAGTGACCATCACTTGCATGCAGGTAGAATCTGCTTAAATCACTGAAGACCATGGCGTGCCATTCAATTTTCTAAGTGATCCTCTGATGGCACCAGCCAACCCATGTACATTAATGCTGTAGTGTGAGTGGAAGATGGATTAGAGGTGTACGTGCCTGTAGCCTCACTGCTAGTAACTGGTTCCCAACAGTTTGTGTTGACCCATTTGTGCTCACAAGCCCTTTTATCTGTGCTGTCGTAGCTGAACAATCTGCCAGTGCTGCCCTTACAATTGATGATCCTGGTGGGCATCCAGAACCTCATCTACAGGTATGAGAATCTTAAAATGGTCACTGATACCAGCATTGTTGTGCAACTGGTGCAATACTTCCAACATCTTGGCAATTCTGTGAAAGGATCATCCTGCTATTTGGAAGGCCACAGTTTGACCCCATTCAGACTCTACCCATTTGGGTGTAGGAAGCACGAGTTCATCTCCATACTGTGGTTGCCTACATTCTTCACACGTTTGCACCACACTGAGCCTTTTGGATGTGACCATTCCCCATTAAAGGGTAGGGTTAGTGGTGCTCTGGTGGTATCTATTTTCAGGTGATGTTGAAACCATTATCAGACCATCTACTATCTCCCAGGTGGCATATGTTGTCATCGGATCAAACACAGCATCATTTTTTTAGGTGTATTAATTTTTTTGGTATTGTATTTACGGGTCTGTAATTTCTGCAGTGCAGTTGCTGTTGAAAAGAAGTAAAGATCATAAAATTTCAGAATGGTCAGTTTGACCACTTCTGTGAATCTGTTGCTAAGCAACCATCATGTGAAAAAGTCTAACTTTCCGCTGTTTAAATATGGTGTAATATAGTGAATTTCATTTTTTCCACACACTCTAGCTCTGCAGCTTCTTTTTGCTTCACAGCTGAAAGATAAGGCTCACTTGGGCATATTAGTATTCGACTGCACAAAAATTGAGATGATTTGAGTGCATGTGGGAAATTTGGTACAGCATTCATTTCAAAATTGAGATTACACCTTATGTAAAATATTTAATTTTCGCTATTAGAGGACAGACATTTGTATTGCACATACTGACAGAAACCACATTAAATTGGCTATATGAAGTCATTCATGGTCTGAACGAAGGAATGACCCTACCTCATTCAGTAGGATCATACCTTAGAATTTAATGTTGTGCTGTTGTCACACTTCCTGCCCATCCTGCAATCCTCTGGCCAGTACATAGAATGGCACTATCCCAGTCATGTGAAATGTCAAACTGCTCCATTCTTTGTAGTGATACTTTGGTTAAGAATATTCTTTTTACCTGAGAGGAACAATAGTAGAAACATTTCCTATAGATTTGTTTGACAGAAGGCAAAACCCAGTCCATTAACTGAAAATCCGTGGCAAACGTGTTATGGGAGTAGTTGCATTGCATGTATGTAGCCAGTACCTTGAAAACTGGAGGAAAGGTTCCAGGCCCATTTTGTTGGTTTGTTTGTGTGTGTGTGTGTGTGTGTGTGTGTGTGTGTGTGTGTGTGTGTGTGTGTGTGTGTGAGAGAGAGAGAGAGAGAGAGAGAGATATGTTGGAAGATGGTTTAGTTTTGAACCATTGTGTACATCCACATCCATCAAGTAATGGCAGCCAATGAGATTTTCAGAGTGCAGTAAGTGCTCTCCTGCTATCCCAACCGTTACCATTCTTAGGTGGCAACTGTAGCTAGATAATCCTACCTGAATGTTGTCTGCAGAAACTTTTTGTATGGCTCAGCTATGTGGAAGGGTTTCTGCTTTCTTCCCCCACTTTTTCAGCTGTCTGCTGTCATGTGAACACCCCCCCCCCCCACTCTCTCTCTCTCTCTCTCTCTCTCTCTCTCTCTCTCTGTTCCCCTCACACCTTTCTCTACTGATACATGTTACAGAAAGCTGAGTAAAGTAGTACTGGACAGAAGGAAGATACTTAAAGTGTAGTTGTACTTCAGACTGTTTTGAGAGTCTTTTGTCACTTAAATTCAGTAACTTTTCTCCTATTTTGAATATTGCATTGATAATTATGTATTGATTCTCTACTTCGCATACAATTGTAGTCATTTAATTTTAAAGTATCTTCATTTGTAATAAATTCAAATAAAAATTTTAGCATGGGGGATGTACAATATGTTACAGATGTTCTACTGGTACAATAAAATTTAAAAACATTTATCCGTTAGATCACTGAAAGAGAATGTGTGTATGCTACTTTTTTCCTTCTATTAAATGGTAGCTTCCTGTGCAGTTCAAGCATCATGTAGTAATACCTTAGCAGTTTTGTTTGTATACATTCTTTATTAGTGCTGACTATTTATATTGCAAGTAGAAGTAATTTGTCTTTATTTTCATCTTTTAGATTACAAGCAAGGGGAGATGATTGCACTGGGATGGAGGCATGAGGATGCATGGTATAAAATAGAAACTCATATTTTAGTGATGATGGAATTATGCAGAATGAAAGACTGTTACTCAAGATTTCTGATTGTTTTTAAAGATATACCTGTTGCACTGTAAATACTGAAAGTTTGTAAAAGCAGACTGAAATCTGAAGAGTGTTGGTAAAAAGAGGACTGTAATTATGGGTCTGAAGACTTAGTGAACATAACATGCAATGGACACTGTGCTGATTATGATGAACTGGTCATTCTCACAAAGTTCCCTGTGAAATTGTAATTTTTATGAGTGAATGTTGTATGACACCCAACTTTATTTTCATTTCATTAATATTTTCCTCATATCCTGCAGAAGATGAAGAGAAACGGCTACAAGAACAACTTGTAAATATGTGAGTGTTAATTCAATAAAATGAGTACATAATCTGCAGCAGATCAAAGTGTTATCAGTGAATACCAGCTGGAACTTATTTATGATCACTATGTTATTATTTTAAATGGTGCTGTTGTTTGTTAATGGAATTTCCAGTCATCTTTTTCCTTGTGTTTTTTGTGCAAGTGTGATAGTTGTACATATCCTTCATACCTCCCATATTATGTTGCAAGATAAGGAACAGAATATTAACAGGCCAAATTGTATCAAATGCATTTGACAGGAACAGAATAGTCAGTATTGTTTATATTCCAGTGTATCTCTGTACCGGTGATAATTTTTAAGTAATAGAAAGATGATATTTATTAGTTTCTATTTACAGCAATAGTCAAAAATTAAGGTATTTGGAAGTTAATAAAAATAGCTTTCATTTACTTTACCAATGCATATTGAAATTACACTTATTTTTTAAACTTAAATTACATGTAAGTTAACATTAGAGTCCTAATGTGATGGTGATTGTAGTACATCTCAGCCATGTAAGTTAGGAAGGAGCTTATGCTTTCAGCTGATTTACTGTATCACTTTCCACTTGGCCTAGCAGAAATTGTTTTTGTGAAAGACTGTTAGTTGCATGCACAAATGAAAATTCTCCCGTGAAACCTACGAGTCAGTCAGTCTTAGCTTCTCAGCCTGCATTTCATTCTCTTTGCTGATTAATCAGTGATATTTTCCTTTTCTTAAAAATGCTGCAGCATAGGGATGCAGTTTGTAAGAAACTGTGCCTTTTTTCAGGTACTTAAAATTTTTCGCATACTTAGTTTTACCAAATGCAGAAATATTATTATGTTGTATGATGATTAAAACTGCCTCATGGAGACTTTATGTAAGTCATAGAAAGGCCAAGGAATAGCAGTGTTAACAGGACCACACATAATAAAACATTTTGGTGTAGAATCAGTCTCTTAATTTAATAAGATGAAGAAGTTGCTCATATTCGTACAGGACAACACCCAAAATGCAAACTACACTGTTAAATGATTTGTAACATTATCCTCTTCTTGTTGTTCAAAGAAAAACACTCTTGGTTTTCCTAAAGTGACACTTTTAGGTTGTCCTGTAAAGTGATTAAGTGCACTTGCCTCTTTCAGCTGTTTCAACTGTGTTTCTTAGCCTCCTCTTCATCAAGATAATACAAAGAGTGCATCATCCTAGAACAAAGTACAGTTAAACTTCCGTATAGCGAGCATAATTCATTCCAGAATCTTATTCATAGTGTGAAACACTTGTTAAGTGAAACAATTTATCCCATATAAATTAATGTAAAATACGATAATGCGTTCTGTGCGGAAAAAGTTTTATACATGCCATTTATTCAAAGAAAATCAGACATACAGTATTATGTACTTTATTATTGATGATATGTAATTAATTCTTTTATATTGGGAAGCTTTCTGTGGCCATTTGTTTCTACCAACACTTCAACACTTGGAGAAAATGGCACGCAGCATTACCATCAGATAAATTTGTAGTGTGCATAACCATTGCTTTATTGGGGGTGATGATTTTCAGTGTAAGATGCAACCAATTCCCATGCTTTCAGCATTTCTCTTATTGTGCCAGAAGGTTGCTGTTAATGTTAAGTGCTCCTCCTCCTCCTCCTCCTCCTCCTCCTCCTCCTCCTCCTCCTCTGAAGAACTCCTCTCCAGAACTCCTATCCATAGCTTCCTGCCGTGAAAACGTTTGCAACTCCATAAGCTCTTCAGTGGCCGTGGCTGTGAGCTTCCACAAGCTCATCAATATCGTTGTTATCCACTTCTAGTCCCGTGCTACTGGCCAAAGAGACAATCTCGTTGGCTATAGGCTCCACAGGTAGTAACTCAAATGCCTCATAGCCACGTTCGACAACACACTCCGTCCAAAGCTTCTTCCAAGCAGAAGTCAGAGTTTTGTTGGTAAACCCTTCCCACACCTTTTTGACAATCTTCGAAGGCAGTGATGTTGAAGTTCTATTTCGAAAACTCTCTGAGAGTGAGATTGGTAGCTTCAGTCAACTCAAAGCAATCTCAAAGAGTGCGTAAATGTAGAACTTCTTAAAGTTAGAAATAATCTGGTGGTCGATAGACTGGACTAATGGATTGATGTTGGGAGGCAGAAATTGGATCTTGATGAGGAGTTACAGATTCATTTCAAGCAAATATTTTTTCACTGAAGGACCAAACACTTCCTTGATCCAATACATAAAAGATCACGTCTCACCCAAGCCTTGTTGTTGGACCTCCACATCACATTTGACCTGCTGTTCTGGACTTTATGCTTCTTGAACGCTTGTTGAGTTTCTAAATGATAAACAGGCAGCACTTTAATTTTCAAGTCACCAATTGCTTTGGCACAGAATGGGAGTGTGAGATGTGTTTCATTGGCTTATGACCAGACAGTGCAGTCTCCTCTGTTGTTATGAAGGTATGCTTCGGCACCTTTTTCCAGAATACAACCGTCTCTTCACAATTAAAAACGTGTTGTGGCAGATAACCCTGAGAATATAAGAACATCTTGAAGTTGCTGATGTTCTCTGCTGCCTTTGTGTTGGAGCTGGCTGCTTCACCGTGCCTCACAACGCTGTGGATGCTGGTTCTTCTCTTAAACTTCTCCAACCTCCCATGACTTCCCTTAAATACTTCTTTGCCGCTGATGACCCTGGCAACGTCTTAATGAGATCGACAAAAATGTTTCTCGCCTTCTCACAAATGTTCTCATTAATAGTGTCACCCTGTAGTTGCTTTTCCTTTATCCATATAGGGAGCAACCTTTCGACATTGTCCTTAATATAAAACCGTTGTATAGGTAATCTTGTCATTCCCTTTGAACCATCTATCTCCTTAGTCTTGTCCTTGTTCTTGAGGATAGTGCAAGCAGTTGATGTAGACCGATTGGGTGTGAGTGCTAATTCAGCAAAGCTCACATCACATTCACATTTTTAAATGATTTTACGTCTCATTTATAAGGTCATTTTCATTCTCTTATGGTCATCTTCTTGTGGATCTATCTTTGCGGACATTTCTACGAAATTTATTAAATTTTGCACACAAAAGAACACTGTGTGAAAACAAGTTTAGAAAAATACGTGACCACAAGCTGCACTAAGATGGTAGCAGAAAGAGCGCTAAACCCAGACTGCAGTACGTACTAAAGTCATTGTTCATATGCTGCTGCCAACAAATGAAAGGTGTTTATATTGTTGACGTTTCCCCTACTGCACATGAATGTCTGATGGTACCTCACTGAATCGTTGTCACTTATCATGCGAAACATCACTCGTTAAGTCTCTCTCTCTCTCTCTCTCTCTCTCTCTTCTTTTTTTTTTTTTTTTTTTTTTTTTTTTTTTTTTTTTTTTTTTTTTTTTTTTCAAACTGCGCTTTATTGAGAGGTGCTCGTTAAACGAGGTTCCACTGTGTATTTCTTTTCACATTGGACACACATTCATTAGGTAATTTCTTACACAATGCTTATAAATAATCTGTGTTAGAGTGTGAATCCAAAATTGTGAGAAACAAAATTTTCTTTAGAAATTTTATATAGTATTGTAAATTGTTGAAAGTAAATCCAAATACTAGTTGGGGCTTGGGGGTGGGCTCTGAAACCAAAATGATATGACTCTGAGCATAAGAAAAATAGGTAATGTTGTGGCTAGTTGCGAGATTATTAAACAAAATTAGAAATTAATGATCATGGACGAATCTAGAAACCATGAAAAAATGGCAGTAGACATGCAGTTGTGAATCTGCTAACTGTTTTGTATTGATAATGGAAATATCTACATCTACATCCATACTCCGAAAGCCACCTGACGGTGTGTGGCGGAGGGTACCCTGAGTACCTCTATTGGTTCTCCCTTCTATTCCAGTCTCGTATTGCTCGTGGAAAGAAGGATTGTCGGTATGCTTCTGTGTGGGCTCTAATCTCTCTGATTTTATCCTCATGGTCTCTTCGCGAGATATACGTAGGAGGGAGCAATATACTGCTTGACTCTTCGGTGAAGGTATGTTCTAGAAATTTTAACAAAAGCCCGTACCGAGCTACTGAGCGTCTCTCCTGCAGAGTCTTCCACTGGAGTTTATCTATCATCTCTGTAACGCTTTCGCGATTACTAAATGATCCTGTAACGAAGCGCGCTGCTTTCCGTTGGATCTTCTCTATCTCTTCTATCAACCCTATCTGGTACGGATCCCACACTGCTGAGCAGTATTCAAGCAGTGGGCGAACAAGCGTACTGTAACCTACTTCCTTTGTTTTCGGATTGCATTTCCTTAGGATTCTTCCAATGAATCTCAGTCTGGCATCTGCTTTACCGACGATCAACTTTATATGATCATTCCATTTTAAATCGCTCCTGATGCATACTCCCAGATAATTTATGAAATTAACTGCTTCCAGTTGCTGACCTGCTATTTTGTAGCTAAATGATAACGGATCTATCTTTCTATGTATTCGCAGCACATTACACTTGTCTACATTAAAATTGAATTGCCATTCCCTGCACCATGCGTCAATTCACTGCAGATCCTCCTGCATTTCAGTACAATTTTCCATTGTTACAACCTCTCGATACACCACAACATCATCTGCAAAAAGCCTCAGTGAACTTCCGATGTCATCCACAAGGTCATTTATGTATATTGTGAATAGCAACGGTCCTATGACACTCCCCTGCGGCACACCTGAAATCACTCTTACTTCGGAAGACTTCTATCCATTGAGAATGACATGCTGCGTTCCGTTATCTAGGAACTCTTCAATCCAATCACACAATTGGTCTGATAGTCCATATGCTCTTACTTTGTTCATTAAACGACTGTGGGGAACTGTATCGAACGCCTTGCGGAAGTCAAGAAACACATCTACCTGTGAACCCGTGTCTATGGCCCTCTGAGTCTCGTGGACGAATAGCGCGAGCTGGGTTTCACACGACCGTCTTTTTCGAAACCCATGCTGATTCCTACAGAGTAGATCTCTAGTCTCCAGAAAAGTCATTATACTCGAACATAATAGGTGTTCCAAAATTCTACAACTGATCGACGTTAGAGATATAGGTCTATAGTTCTGCACATCTGTTCGACGTCCCTTCTTGAAAACGGGGATGACTTGTGCCCTTTTCCAATCCTTTGGAAATATGCTGATTAACTGTGCAGCTTCCAGTTTCAAAGTTTAGATTACCCTGATAGTTCTCAGAAATGTAACTGCTTTAGTTGTCATGGTATGCTGAATACTGGTTAATTTGAATTCACAACAGAAAATAAGAATATAAAAGATCTTGAACCTGCTATCTGTATATTTGCTTGAGGTTAACAAGTACCAATAGTGTAGGTAAAGGTGTTACTATGATTTTACAAAAAAAGAAGAGCCTGAAATGAATGTAACACAAAATATTTCTTAAGTGACTCCATCTTGCCACTAGCTGTTAATTTTTAGTTTATTTTTGCACTATTCACAATTTTGCCTTAAGACATTTTCAAGTACATGCATACATTCATTGGCTGCTAGTTCATCATATATCTGTGATGGCAAAAACATTGCCACACTTGTTTGTTGCGCGTTGTATATGAAGTAAGCCACTTAGTCTATTATTTCTGAATCCAGATCTCAAATATGTAAAGTTAAAAAATTAAACATTACAGTTAAAGCTTTTTTGTACTGTTTTAATTATATGTATGATGTCTGCCCTCAGAAGTACCATGTTAAGTGGTGTGTAGCAGACCAATATGGCAGCTTTTGCCTTAGCAGATTTTTGATTACCAAACAGCTAACGGATGTACAGTATACACTGTAGTACTTGAAAGTGACCTAAGATTGAAATTCTGCAATAGTGTGACAAACTAAAAACTTAACAGTTGGTAGTAATGTGAGTCATTTAAGAAGTTCATGACAACTGTGGACCAGAGTTCAAGGTAAAGTACATACAAAAGTTGAAAGACTGATAAGTATTTCTAACCTTGGGTTCCTGCATTGTCTTGTACCACATTGACAGTTACTGTAGAACTGTAACTCGTTAGAAACTACAACAGGAACCTGTAAATCATAAAAGTTTTCATAGGGATTGCACTGACGAAGCAGTGTGGTAGAAACAAATCAGAAGAGGCTATTAGCAAATAAATTGTAGAAGAAGAAAAATAATAAATAACTTCTTTGAGGATGAGAGTAATTATCACAGTACTAATCCAACAACTTCATGATCCGATCTGTTAATGCTATTGTTATGTTATTTCCTGCCCCTTTTTCCTCATTCATGTATTTAATGTTACAGTCACCTCTGGCATTATTTTGTGTCATCCAGGGCAGCTTTAAATACACTAGAACTGACCTAGGGGTCTAAATTTGACCACTGTGTACACTTTCTAAATTCACATGTTTATGATAACACAATTACCTACTAGTTGTCACTGCTAACTGATGAGATCTCCCTTTTGACTTTGCAAGGCAGCTATGAAGATAAAATATTTTTCCCATGTTACTGAAACGTGTTGTAACTTGAAATAATATTCCAGCACAGAGTCGAGTAGAAGTGACAAGGCAGAACAGATGCACTGGTTATGGTGCAATTTTGGTCTGTCGCAAAAACCATTGTTTTCTTGCTGCGATTTGTATTCTTGTGTTGTCATTCTTCCGTGTTGTGCAGCAGATGACAGTCGTGTCTTCTAAATATCCATATTTTGCTAAAGCGGTTGAAGATATAAAGTCAAATGCATTATCGGTTACAAATGCTGCAAAGAAGTATAGAATTCCACGAACTACTGTAGGAGACCATGAAAGGGAAAGGCATAGAGTAAATATGCTGTGTTTAATGTGGAGAAAGGAAAAATCATTTTTGAACAATTGGTTTCTGTTTCAAGGTACAGATTTCCATTTTTGAAATTCGTCCTTCAGGAATTACCAAAATATTATTTTATGTTTGGGAATTAGTTAAATACTTTCTATTACATTCATGAGCATGAACACATGTAATATATGTCATTAACAAGTGTGTTAAGTCCAAATTTTCCAATACTACAATTCCTTGCAAAAAATAAATTAATTAATCCAGTAAGGATGCCAATATCAGCCAGAATGTATGTGAATGTTCATTTACATGTACTCCTAACATGGAGTTCGAGTTAACACCAAGTACTGGTTTGAATCAGCTGGTGCTTAAAATGTGTTTTCCTCAGTGATCATGGATGTTAATACAGAGAAAATACAGGAAACAATCCTTAGTTGTGAGCTATATGATACTGTTTTCCATGAAAATGCAAATCACTTTGTCTGTGAAGTAGTGTAAAAAATAAGAGAAAGAAGTGTCGAATCTAGGTGAGTTTATTGTACTGCAGAAGGAATAAATTAGAACGATAAAAAAAAGGAAATGTGTGAAAAATATAAGAATGGAGAGGAATCATATGAACTGAACTCTCCTCCCTCTCTCTCAGTTCTTTATAATCTGTTTGTGTTCCGAAAGCGGAGAGCAGTGACAAACATGATGTCAAAAAGGTTTGTTCTCAATGTGTATATCTGTACCAGAATAATTAAAGATTTTATTATTATTGTTGTTTTTGTTATCGTCACATAAGTTTAACAACCATCACTATCATAAGTATATAACCAGGTTTTAAAAGAGGTAAATATAACACTTAAGAGTACATTTGTACAGATGGAAGCAATTTTCTCATGCTTGCCTTTACAGTGTGTTAGTTGTACACATGATTTTATCAGAAGATTCTTGTTTAACTTTTTTTTTCCGTATACTATGTCAATAATTTCCAGTGGTTTAATTATTGGTAGAACATCTTTAAGAAAATTTAGATCTCTCTGTACACTTAATAACTTAGAAAACTGTTAACTTCACCCAGTACGCAGTGTGTTTAAAGGGTTGTATCTGTTTCAGTAGAAGGAATATCTGGGTAATTTACAATATTTACATAGGACTAGTGTAATCCATAGGAAGTATGTAAGAATTGAACTCCATGGGGTATAGTGTGTGTTTGCTTAAGGATAAAACTTGGGAATACAAAATAGTGTAGTAAAAATTCTAATTGTACATTTGTTGTTAAGTTTTTTTTAGTTTCTGTGCTGAATCATCTGTTATAGAGTTCACATTCACCCCTTATTAAAATCTCTTCCCCCCCCCCCCCCCCCCCCCACACACACACACACACACACCCACACACAATCATCTGCCTTTCTGTTTGCTATTTATAACCTGTTCATTGTTTCTTTTTTCTCTTTGTAAATAACTCTTACAAGATACATATTTTTATTAAATTAATTGTTATTTCATGAGAACTAATATTATTACGAATAATAATCCTAGTAACCTACGAGGTGCATTCAAGTTCTAAGGCCTCCGATTTTTTTCTAATTAACTACTCACCCGAAATCGATGAAACTGGCTTTACTTCTCGACGTAATCGCCCTGCAGACGTACACATTTTTCACAACGCTGACGCCATGATTCCATGGCAGCGGCGAAGGCTTCTTTAGGAGTCTGTTTTGACCACTGGAAAATCGCTGAGGCAATAGCAGCACGGCTGGTGAATGTGCGGCCACGGAGAGTGTCTTTCATTGTTAGAAAAAGCCAAAAGTCACTAGGAGCCAGGTCAGGTGAGTAGGGAGCATGAGGAATCACTTCAAAGTTGTTATCATGAAGAAACTGTTGCGTAACGTTAGCTCGATGTGCGGGTGCATTGTCTTGGTGAAACAGCACATGTGCAGCCCTTCCCGGACGTTTTTGTTGCAGTGCAGGAAGGAATTTGTTCTTCAAAATATTTTCGTAGGATGCACCTGTTACCGTAGTGCCCTTTGGAACACAATGGGTAAGGATTACACCCTCGCTGTCCCAGAACATGGACACCATCATTTTTTCAGCACTGGCAGTTACCCGAAATTTTTTTGGTGGCGGTGAATCTGTGTGCTTCCATTGAGCTGACTGGCGCTTTGTTTCTGGATTGAAAAATGGCATCCACGTCTCATCCATTGTCACAACCGACGAAAAGAAAGTCCCATTCATGCTGTCGTTGCGCGTCAACATTGCTTGCCAACATGCCACACGGGCAGCCATGTGGTCGTCCGTCAGCACTCGTGGCACCCACCTGGGTGACACTTTTCACATTTTCACGTCGTCATGCAGGATTGTGTGCACAGAACCCACAGAAATGCCAACTCTGGAGGCGATCTGTTCAACAGTCATTCGGCGATCCCCCAAAACAATTCTCTCCACTTTCTCGATCATGTCGTCAGACCGGCTTGTGCGAGCCCGAGGTTGTTTCGGTTTGTTGTCACACAATGTTCTGCCTTCATTAAACTATCGCACCCACGAACGCACTTTCGACACATCCATAACGCCATCACCACATGTCTCCTTCAACTGTCGATGAATTTCAATTGGTTTCACACCACACAGATTCAGAAAACGAATGATTGCACGCTGTTCAAGTAAGGAAAACGTCGCCATTTTAAGTGTTTAAAACAGTTCTCATTCTCGCCGCTGGCGGTAAAATTCCATCTGCCCTACGGTGCTGCCATCTCTGGGACGTATTGACAATGAACGCGGCCTAATTTTAAAACAATGCGCATGTTTCTATCTCTTTCCAGTCCGGAGAAAAAAAATCGGAGGCCTTAGAACTTGAATGCACCTCGTACATGTATTAAAAATAAGTTACTGGGGAGCTGCTGCTGTAACTATACATTGGATTTAACAGAGTACTCACTAGAAAAATTTGCTTTTCAGGGTGGAGTTTCCTCTTCAGAAAACGTTCTTCCAACTTAATTGCAGGTACCAAAGTGTAAATTCAACTTGATGTACCTGGGTTCAAGATGAATGTTGTAGAATGAAAAACACCAAGTGTAAATGGAGCACTCCAGATTAGTGAAACTGTTGTTCCTCATACTGTTTATGTAATATTTTGAGTCATTACATAACTACAGGCGTCAGTGTTCCAAAGGATTACTTTCCACATGTGTCCTTTTACAATTAACTGAACAGTGGAATTGCACAGAAAGTGTGTGAGTGTTGAGTGTTCGTTATTACACATCTGTCTGTCTACTGTCTTACGAGATTTATTGTGCGCCTTCTGAGTTAAAATGATTCTGAAAAATGTGGAGAAAAGTAAATGTAATCTTCTGCAATATTGGTCTATAAGAATGATTCTTACATTATTTTTGTAGGTGGAGTGAAGTAAAGATAAAACATAATTCATGTACATATATACTAAGTTCATTTGGTATACATCCTTTTAGTTTTAAATGTGTTTCCTTAAATTCAGTACTTCTGTTGGGCATTTGTTTAGAACATTAATTTCTAATAAAGTATGCTTGACAACTATTGCCAGTTGTAGACCAGTTTTAAAAAATATGTGGTGAAGCTTATGTTAGTGGATGTTTGTGTCATAGTTTACATACAAAATTATTTTATTTCTGAATGTATTTGCACAAATGTAATGCATATACTTTTATTTTTCCTACTTAAAGATGTAGTATATGATCTAGTCTCATAATTGTGTTAATTATCAGAGAATATTAATTAAACTGTGTTCTACTTTTGTGTGTCGTTACAGATTATGGAACTATTTGTATTTTCCACAGATATTTTCTAGTTAGTGCAGTTATTTTTCCTTTTATGTAATTAAGTCAATTTTATTCGTACATTAAAATATACAAAATATCCTAGACATGATAAAGCAGAACTACATAATGACCAAAGTTGTGGAAGAATGTTGCAGAAGACTTTTTTTTAAAAAAACTTGCATTTTATCTTTAAGTTTAGTTTATATGTTGAGGATGAGGCTATCTACTCTTTTTACTCTTTAAAACTGTTTTATTTGGAAAGTATATATATCCTGCTATGTTGGATAAAGTGAGTTTATACATTGTTTTAATTTTCAAAGGCTGAGTTTTATCTTAAAACTATATTATACAGGGAAAGAAGTATACTTTGTCATTTTGTACTTAACAGTTTCTTTTTCCTCTTCAACAGGAAAAAAGAGTACTGTCTTACAGAAACATCACTAATTCTCAGGCTTGCGTGCTTCAGCAATGAAATGTTGAAACATAATATTGCTATTCAGTAATGACTTGGGCAGTAAAACTATGAATAAGAAATTCTACCTTGAGGCTTGGCTGGTGAGAAATTCTGACAGTGACTTGAAAAAGTTAGTAGACCAACAAACTGTAAGATAAAGGTGGTCCAGAAAAATAATTATCAACTGAACAAGTTAATTATAATTACTTAGCATTGTCAGCTCCCAGTTATTAATTTGTGTCATGTGGACAGTATTGCTGGGCTATCAGCAAAGAACTTAAAAATTTCATGAGGAGATCCCAGTTTTGACTGAGATTGTAATGAAACTTGGGGGATTCGTGTAATTTTAGTCATGATGTCTAAGGAAACTTTTACTACAGTATTTGGAAAAGATAAGTTATATTCTGTCACTTATTTTTATTATATTCAGTGGCATACTTTCTAAATGAAGTTTCAGTCAAAATTAGTTGAATGCATTTGTGTTAGAAGTAAAATAAAAAATGGAAATAATTCTTGTTCATCTTTGTTGTATAGATACTTTTACATTAAATGTAAATTATGTAACTTTCTGGTTTGTGGCATGTATTTGTAAAGTATGCAAAATCCCTCATATCCGTAAAAATGGAAGTGAAAGGGAGAGAGTGCTTGTAAAATATAAGCTGCAGATGCAAATAGTGTGATGAAAATCATTTGATTTGAGTATGTGAGAGAGGACTGATTTAAAGCTGGAAGATAATGGGGAAGTAGTAACTGGCATTGTGTATGTGACCAAACTTTAGGCAAACAAAGGAGTGTGCTTACATATGTTGGAGAAAAGAACTAGAAAATCTGATGGAGGATTCAGAGCTGCAGAAGAGAAAGGTTATAGGCAATGGCAGAACAAAAGGCAGAAAGAGATTAACTGTTATATGCATTCTTGTAACACGAGGCTGCACAGTAGTGTGTCTGCTGAAATAAACTCAACTGGAAGGTGCAAGAATATTTCACTGATCTACTGAAATTGTGTTCTTGTTGACTAACATGTAGGTGTAAATCACACTTTAACATTTCCTATTAATGTAATATAATATTCCACAAAAATAAGATACCAGATAGAGATAGCAGTAGCTAGAGACGTGACTGGGCTGCATGAAATATTTTATCTTTTTTCCTTGTGCGTCATATTTAATTATGTCATATATCAGTATGTGTTATTAGATGTAGAAAATGTCGATTACTCACCTAACCTCAAATAAGCAATGAGAGGTGGTGTAGCTTTCAATGGTCTTGTATTTGGAAAGAATGGAATTCAAATCCCTGTATGGTCAGCTTGATGGAAGCTTCCATCCATTCCTTAAATTATTTGAGATTACTGCTTAAATGAAGTCACAGCTGATTTCTTCCCCACTCTTGGTCATTGTGAGGCTAATCATAATTTTCAACAGTGTGTACACTGTTAACCTACATTTCTTCAAATAGATTACCACACATAGCCTTACACTACAGGAAACCTGTTCCTCATTACTGATCTCCATGTGCATCATTACTGAATTGAAAAAGGGGGGGGGGGGGGGGTGCCTTCAGGACCAGAACCAAGCAAGGTTGCACAGTGGTTAGCACACTAGACTTGCATTCTGCAAGAGAATAGTTAAAATCCGTGCCTGGTTGTTTAGATTTAGGTTTTCTGTGAGTTCTCTAAATTGTTCCAGGCAGGTGTTAGATGGTTCCTTTCAAAGGACACAGCCAGTTACCTTCCCCTCCTTGAAATATTCCAAGCTTGTGCTCTGTCTCCAATGACAAAAACATCAACGAACCATTAAATCTTAATCTTTTATTTTTTCTTTCCTCCACACCGTAAAGACCAAAAGAAAAGTTCAAATGTAAATCAACCATATATTTTTTGAAATCTGAAGAAACTGCTTATTTCCACGGAAAAGAAAAGAAGAAGGCCACCCACAATATCGAAGTCCTTTTAATGTTTTATATCTGCACTCTTAAATAATTGGTGAAATAAGTAGTTTTATAGGGTTGACATACACAATGAATTCTCGCCTCATTGGCTGGAGAAACACTGGCTGTTGGCAGCAGTTAGTTTACATTTGGGGAAGCACAATAAAGAGGAAAGAATGGTGGCAGAAGTGTGGACTTCAGTGAGGTATACGGATGTATTGGGATTTTGGAGAGCTAGGTGCCTTTCAACCAATAGTTTGAGTTGGGGAAAGAATAAAAAGGGAGTGTGGCATTTGCACATTTGTGGTCTTTTTCATATATCATGGAAAGAATCTATTTTAATCCCAATTTTAGAACCAGGGAAGGACAGGACAGACTCCGACAGTCATAGTAGTTTTAGCCGGACAAGCTGCATAGGAATGACACTTTACCATGTGGTCAATTGGCGCCTAGTGTGGGTTATTGAAACGAGGTCCCTACTCAGTCGCTCCCAGTGTGCGTTCAGGAGGTATCACTCTGTGTTTTCTTTGATTTGGAAAAGGCCTATGACACTACGTGGAGCCATAATATTTTCTCACAGCTGTATCAGTGGGGATTCCATGGACAGCTACTCACCTTCATACGATCTTTTCTCTCGGACAAATATTTTGCATACGAGGTTGGGGTATGTGCTGTCTGAGGTTTTAAGCTGGAGAATGAGAGTATTTTAAGTGCCAATAAACAGTATTATGTCCACAGTGCAACGTCCCATACTATGTTTCATGTTTGTGGATAACTTCTCCAGCTTTTGTGCAGTCTCTGGCCTTGCAGTGGCTACTCAGCAATTGCAACTGATGATCAGGTGGTTGGATGAATGGTATTACACCACAGGTTTTAAATTCTTTTTGGAGAAAACAGTTTGTGTTGCCTTTAATTGTTCCCACTGTCTGACCCATTGCAAAACTGGCGCACACCGCTGTCACATTTAAGCAGAAGGTGAAGTATCTGGGCCTTACCTTCATTCAATGGAGAGCCTTGAGTTATTACAGTTGGGAGGTGGGTCATTAAGATCCAAAGCCTTGGGTGTAGTAGAGCGTAAGCATTGTACCCCAAACTATATTTTTAAAATTAAATTTAACGAGACTTTGTTGCCACCCAGATTTTATTACTGTTTATCCAGATGGTTCTTGGTTGTTCTGTTGTGTTCCCGACATCGACCTTAGGATAGGGCTCCAAGAGCAGTTTTCAGTTTATTACACAGAATTGTTGGCTGTCCTTAGGGCAATGGAGCAGGTGTGATGGTATCATGACAAGAAATTTCTCATCTGTTCAAATTCTCAAAGTGCCCTTCTCACTATTGGACAGATGTGCCCAGCAGATCGGATGATGTAACAAGTGCAGGACACACTCCTTCTCTTGCAAAGGCAAGACAAGGAAATCATTTTCTGATGGGTTCCAGGGCACATGGAGATTCTGGGGAATGAACTCAACTGATGTGGCTTGTGGGGGGATGAAATTTGGTTTTCTGTTTTATTGACCTTTTTCCATAGGTTTTCACCACATTCTTTGGTATATCTTTAATGGAAAGGCACTGATGATGTTGCTGTGTAGCTCCCTCCACCGTAAATAATAATAATAATCATCATCATTTTCATAAGCATAAGTGTTTCATTTCTTCTGTGGCCTTCTTTCAGTTCTGGACAAATTTGATGTAACTAACAAATAATATATTAATGTCTCCAAATTTGTCAATAATATGTGGCATGCAGTACTTCACATTTCCCTCTGCTTTTCATATGGCATCAGTTTCGAAAAGAGGAAAAACAGCTGAAAATAATTTTTTAAAAGGTTTTGTTTCCAGAAATAAATTTTGTCAGTAATTTGAATTTTCAGCTATAATTAAAGACTGCACTGGTGGATTTTGCAAAATCAGTGTACATCAAAAATAAGTGTTTGAAGTAAGATTGGTTTTGTTTTACACTGAAGAGCCAAAGAAACTGGTACATGTGCCTATCATATAGGGCCCCCATGAGCACGCACAAGTGCCGCAACATGATGTGGCATGGACTTGACTAAAATCTGAAGTAGTGCTGCAGGGAATTGATGCCACGAATCCTGCAGGGCTGTCCATAAATCCATAAGAGTATGAGGGGTGGAGAGCTCTTCTGAACAGCGTGTTGATCCCAGATAAGCTCAATAATGTGTATGTCTGGGGAGTTTGGTGGCCATCTCATGTACATGTCATCTGTCAGTCATATCTAGACTATCAGGGGTCCCATATCACTCCAACTGCACAAGCCCCACACCATTATAGAGCCTCCACCAGCTTGAACAGCCCCTTGCTGACATGCAGGGTCCATGGATTCATGAGGTTGTCTCCATACCTGTACACGTCCATCCACTCGATACAGTTTGAAACGAGACTTGTCAGACCAGGCAACATGTTTCCAGTCATCAACAGTCCAATGTCGGTGTTGAAGGGCTCAGGTGAGATGTAAAGCTTTGATCATGCAGTCATCACGGATACATGAATGGGCCTTCGGCTGTGAAAGCCCATGTTGATGATGTTTCGTTGAATGGTTCGCACGCTGACACTTGTTGATGGCCCAGTATTGAAATCTGCAGCAATTTGAGGAAGTATTGCACTTTCGTCACGTTGAACGATTCTCTTCAGTCGTCATTGGTTCCATTCTTGCAGGAGCTTTCTCTGGCTGCAGCAATGTCTGAGATTTGATGTTTTATCGGATTTCTGATATTCACGGTACACTCGTGGTCATACAGGAAAGTACCCACTTTATCGCTACCTCAGGGATGCTGTGTCCCATCACCTGTGCGCTGACTATAATACCACTTTCAAACTCACTTAAATCTTGGTAACCTGCCAGTGTAGCAGCAGTAACCAATCTAACAACTGCGCCAGACATTTGTTGTCTTATATAAGCATTGCCACCGCAGCACTGCATTCTGCCTGTTTACATGTATTTGAATATGTATGTCTATACTAGTTTCTTTGGCACTTCGGTATCTTTAACTGGGAACAATATTTAAACTTTTCTTTATTTCCTAATGCTGCACAGGATATTTTGTCACATATCATGTGTTTTCACAGTATAAAAAAGGAAATCACACCCTCTCATACAGACCATTTATTGAATTTGGCAGTCAAAGGATATTAATATCTATATTACTAAATGGTTGAAACAGTCGGCGGGTCCCAGTTGCAGACTGCATATCAAATGGCTTCCAGAGGCAACAAAATTTTGATTTTCAATACTTCATATAATTAGTGACAGTATTTAAAATTCTGTCACAATGTGCTCATTGAAATGCACAACCTTAAATTAAAGGTTTAACACAATAAGTTGGAAAAAATATGTATGTCTTGAGGCAGAGTAATTCACAACATGCAAATTATGCAGATTATTTTCATTCTATATTTAAGAATGAGAGCTCTTGGCAATGTCCAATAAACAGTATAAGTAATTTCAAAACTTTTTCTCAGTGACACCTCCACTAAACAAGGACTAGAATAAAGTTTTATCACTTCATACATTTTCGTTCATTATGCAGTAAAACTTTTGCAACAGCATGACATTTTAACAGTATCCTCATATACCAAAGAACACACCCACAAATTTATAGCACTGGATGACATAGTTCAGGAGATGTGACATAAACATTTAGATGCATGAGAAACTACCTTTTCTTAAGACAGAGATCAGATTACCCAGAATATACTCCAGTGTTTGATAATTGATAGTGTTAACTGTTTTATACATAACAGCAGGATTCTTTAAAGAATTGGGGTTGAAGGCATTGCTGGTTTGGTACATACATAACAATAGGTTTCGCTCTTCTGCATGAAGCACTACCATTAAATTCTGTGCTGTAATACACATGTATGTTCAGCAAAACTGCCACTCCTGAAGAAATTGCAAAATATATTACATACAGGATTCAATATTTAAGAACAGTAAAATGATCTTCAAGGCCAGAGATCACAATTTTTTTATGCTAACTGGTATTATTATAGTTTCTGTTGTCAAAGGTTAATCTTGAGATATACTGATTTTAAACTGCATTTAAGAGATACTTTGGCATAATATTGATAGACTAGATACTGAATAACCATATCTTTGTCTTTCTTGGTCTGCGGCATGCTGTGAAAAATATAATGGGTGAAAAGTAGTTTGTGCTGTGAAGAATATTTCTTCAGTTCAGGCAAAATGTTTTGTGTATACTTAATGTCAGGAGAGTGATGAAATGAGCAGGTCTGCAGTAACAATTTAGGCATTATTAGTTTCCCGATGTTTGGAGCCGGCTGCTGCCTGCAACTGTGTAAACTTAGGGTGAATTTAAATGTAATTTACTCAATTATATTGTAGAAAAATGGGTTTGTCATGATTTTACAAAGTATACAGTTGGCATTATATTTTGAAATGTTGAAATTTTAAATTACTGTGCTTTACCACTGAAGAGAAACAAACGGGTTGTTTAGATTTTATTACATTGTAGATCAAGCATAAAGTCACATAATATAGCACAGTTGTTCTCAACAAGTGTGCCGTGGCATGATACCATGCTGTAAGATTAGCTAGGTGTGTTTTGATACTTGTGAAGGTTTATAATATTGCTAATAAAAGGAATTGATGTTATTTCACCATGTATTTATTTTTTAAAAGTAACAACGGAATATATAGTAATATTCCAGAAGTTAAACTTATTTACATGTTATTTTATATCAGGAACCACAAAAATGTGCTTCCCAAGCAGTCAGCAAGTGCAGACCTGTGAGCACTGTACCCATTCTGTTGTTAAAAGGAATAGGTTGGAGAACCGTGAAAGAGAAAGTCGATCTTGAGGGAAATGCTTGGAGAAGTCTAGACTGTTTATGTTTTCCATGTTGCATTACAGATCAGTTACCTCAAACTGCAGATAAGTGCAAATAGGGTACTGGAAGCTTTTTATTTTACCCTTCCATTGCACAATGAATCCTAAATTTTTCCAATGTGACTAGTGATGTGTTTGTACAAATGTAAACATGACAAATTTAAATTTTCTTTACCTTCTTCAGTGTTGCAAAAAATGTCCCCTGTACATGAGATATTTACACTTCCATGCACACTAAAGAATATGCAACAAACTCTGCAAGCTGGCTCTGAACATCAGCTGCCATAACATGTGAGAGATCCGACTGCCATGTTTGATAACAGCAACATGTGAAATTGACATATCTGAAACTGACAAATTTTCAGATGCAGCTACCAAGAATTCTTTTATTAAATCTCTGTGAAAGGATTCAAGAAATTCATTAAGCAGTGCGATTTTGCACTTCATATTCGCTTGTTTTGTCTTCATCCTCTTCAGAGAGCTTCCTTTTACAATTTAAAACATCTTGTATATGTTCAAGTCCATTTTTCGTTTCTGTATTCATTGATGTGATAAGACATGTAATGCCTTCATAAGTTGAAAATCTTGAAAGCATTCAGCATCTGGTGATGCACTAAACTTATTCTAAAGCAGTCTCTTTGCGTAAAACAAGATACCTCGCAGGGCAGATTGAAGGACAAAGACATTGTCAGTATTATGCAATGCTTACTTGCCACTGCTGCTATTAGACTGCACTGCTGTCAAAACTGACCTTCCCCTACTTCAGGGCTGGTGCTTCACCCATGTTGTGACCACATCAGGCACTGTTCCTCTGACTCCCCACTCTGCCACAGATGCTCTGCTGACAAGCAAGAGTGTGAGCAGACCCAAGTGCTCACACTCAAAATCAATGAGCTGTTAAGCCCTGGTTTACGGCTTGCAACTTCGAATTTTCAGTGAGAAAATTGAGCTTGTCGCTTCTTACTCAGAAGTTCACTTCATGGTGGAATTTAAGACAAGCACACACGCATTCCTGTTCAGCTGAGAGAAGTCTCTCACATCCCTTGTTTTTCACGTCGGCTGGTACCAACACAAATAGGTGGTCGAAAAATGCAAAGTGTAATAACTGCTTCCACAGATATTACTGGGTACTCTTCTTTTCTAACATCCAAAACTTTGTAAGTTTCACCATATTTCAGTTGAAATGTTCAGTGTGTCTGAACTTGTCATTCAACTTCCTCCAGAGAAAGGATAGTGGTGGATTCTGGAGATATGGCAACTGGATGGTGCATTAGTTTTCTTTCATAACCGCTTGACCACAGCACATTTTCTTCTTTTCCACACACTCTCATTCAGGTAATTTAGATGGCGAAAAATGTCAGCCAAATAGGCTATTTTTGCACACCACACCTCATCATTTAACTGTGCTGCAAAGTCGGGCTTTTCAATGCTAAACATATTTAATAGCTCTCTTCTCAATTCAAAAAATCTTTCCAGGACACTAGCTTTTGACAACCAGCAAATCAGTATGCACAATCAAAGTGTAACGTTGAGGTCCTGCTTCATGGTACAATTGAGGAGTCTTGTAAAGAGCTCTACACTTAACAAAATCTATCATGTTACTGGCTGAATCTAAAACAAATTTAAGACACTTTTTAGTTCTTTTGGAATAATATTCAACACCAGAGCCTCACAGTGTATGAAGTGATGGTTGAACCTACAGTCAGGAAATCTTATTTCAGTCTTGGAACAAATCCTTTGAATTTTCCAGTTGTTACTGACACATCAACTGAGCAGACAGAAAGACAACTTTTACAGGACTTGTACCAAGGTGCTGTAAACAGTATTATACACATCTGAATCAGTTGACGTTGAGGGTAGTTCAGTACATGAAAAGAACTGTCCAATAATCAAATTCTCATCAACAAATTTTACGTAACTCAGTAAATGACATTCCTTACTTATATCTGTTGACTCATCAATCTGCAGTGAAAATACTTGACCATCGCTTAGCTTTTATGGACATTGCGCAGGATATTTGAAGACATGTATTCAGTTATTGGGTGGTAGTATTGTCTGACAATGGAACCAAAGATATTCTCTTCTCGACACCATCACCTGATATCGATTTCACAATTTCCTTACATGCATTAAAAATTATGTCCTCTTTTTGTAAAGACTGGAGCTTCTCCACACCCACACTAGCATGGTGACTTCCATAAAAAGTTGTACTCTCACCTCTGCAAGGGTTAGTTATTCGAATCTAGTAGTCACAGGATGTGAGACTGTGATATGTCCGTATGTCCGGGTACGATTACCTACAAATATGGGCCTATTGGGAGATAGAAGCAGACAGAGACATACAAAAAAATACTGGGTTATGGATAGGAGGAAAAGAGTGCCATGGCAAGCACCATGGGAAAAAATCCTGTGACTGTCTGGTCTGGACAGGTAGTAAGGGTAGTAGTGGACTTGCTTGATCTGCCATAGGTCATGCGAGGATAGCTTAACGTTAGTAATGGGTATTATGCAGCTCAATACCAGTGTCATAGCCTTCTGCTCGTCATAAAGAGGTCCGTTCGAACCTATGTGGCAGTGCTATGAGCTGCTGTAAAGCCGCTCTGCTGTGCTTTGTCAGTGGTGACCTGTCATAGCAGCAGGACCAGGTTAGCTGCAGTTTTCTCCCAGAGTTGTTCCTATCATTTTCGTCAAGGGCCACGGCAATCCCCTCACCATCCAGGGCATTGCTGGTGGGGGAGTTCTGGCACAGTCTCGTCAGCTGAGACATCCGGCTGTCTGGCCGTTACATCTGACTGCAATGCATCTTGTGGGAGGTGCCGTCGAGCACCATTGGCAATTGCATGATATCTTGGCATTTTCCTGCAGATCCATTCCATCTCGCTGTGCTGCCTCCACTGGATATTGGCCACAGTGTCAGCTACCCATCTTGGAGCATCTGTGGCAGCTGGCATCCACTTCATCAGCTTGAGTGGGCAGGCAGTGGAGACGAAGGTCAGTGTTTCCTGCTTGTTGGTGCCCTCCCCTTCCTTCTGTTACACAGTTGTGGCAGGGACAGGTTCCTCTTCATCTGTGGCAGCTCTGAGGTTGTGCGGAAGAGTCGCACATATCCTTTGCAGTTGTTGGCAGGTCTCCTCCATCTCGGCAGCTTGGAATGTAGCTGTCTCTGCCACCATGGAAGGCCACAGTTGCTTTGTCCATGACATCACACAGTGTGGTGCTTGTGTTGTCATTCCTCAACCAATGTGTCTTCTCTGGCACAGGCAGCATTTCCTGCTTTTCCGCCAGCAGCTGGTCTCCTCAACCATCGGTGGGAAATTCCGGCTGTCCGCAGGTAGTGGGAATTGCCATCGGATCCTCCATCTGCTGCTACAGCCTGTTTGTGCTTTGCAACATGTCGTCATTACTGGCACCTGACACTTTGAGGCTTATTGTCCAGTCCTAGTGACAGAGCTCCCATCTTTAAATTCAAGCCCAGAAGCTTCTGCAGTTCCAAGATGTCACTGTTGTTGGTAGCTGTTCGCATGGTGCCGATGAACAATAGCAGCCCCTTTTTTTCGTCCATGTGGCTCATGCAGCTTGATTGCTATATCCCAGAAGCTGGTACATAACAGTTCTTCCCTGACTGCCTTTTTGTCACAAATCCAAGGCAAACTCTTGAGGAGAGCCTTAGTTGCCTTCTCATTGCTTTGATGTCATCATCATCATCTCCATGAGCACCTCTGTGATGTGAGCATCAGTACTGCTCTTGAATGCCCTGTAGTCAGCCAAACTTGCTGCCTGCAGCTCAAGTGTGGCATTATAGACTACAGACTTGATGCTGACTTTGTGCTTGTAGCAGCTGGCTGTCTCATCATAGAACACAGTCCAATCCTGTATCTCTGCATTGGATACCTGTAGAAGGAACAGGCGCATAGTCATGTTCAGTTTTCTGCTGATTGGCAAACTCACTGAGCTGCATGACTGAGAGCCCCTTCACGGCATTGGCTTTTTTCCAACTGTCTCATCTGCCCATGTTGTGATGCGAAAACACAACAAATTTTGCTCGCATCAAAAGAACGACTTATCACAATTTGCTTTTTCAGTCCAACCACCAAAGAGTGCAACAGTACAAGGTCACATTCTTCCAACCGCCCCCCTCTATTTCAGCTACTTTATAACAGGCACCTGTATTTTTTAAAAAATAGTTGCTCTCTGTATAATAGCTTTGGCTTGCTTTCCTGCCAATGAAATCAAACAGCTAAAATAGTTCTTACCTTTCCCAGACAAGTGACCATGTTTGCTATTACTAGGGACCATGGATTCATTGGTTAATTTTTCTCTGCACATTGGTAATGGACAGCTTTCATGTCCACTGAACATAAATCCAAAGCATAAATAATTCTCTTGGTACTTACAAAATCTTTGCGTAGCTTGCACTGCTTTCATGGGACTCACATGTTGAATCATTTCATTCTCTTTTGTTATCTGTTACTGTCAGTGAGTCATCTACAACTTTTTTCTTTGTAATCAAAAACCTATCCATTCTGAAAAATTAACCAATAACCAGATAATGCATACATGTGTGCAACTAAAAATCAACCTTAAAATATCACACAACAATGACTGCATTAGGACTTCTAGTCTACAACAGACTGACTGATGGAAGGATGGAAGACAATCCACACATGCGACTGACAGAAGCTCTTGTATCTAGACAGAAGTTCTTGTATCTAGAAAGAAGCTCTTGTATTGATGCTGACTCATACATTAGTACCCTCTCAATGTTGACAACTCATGTGTCAGTGTACCACGACAACTTGCTACACTGTATAGTGTGCTGTGAACAGAAAAAGTTGAGAACCATGGTTCTGACGTGAGCGAGTAAAGTGATAACACAGGGAACTGTACAAGATTCTGGCGCTTCTTGGACACAGTTTGAATGTCTACTGGAACACAGTATACTAACATCTGAATGCAACTATAAAATTCAGAGTGCCTTTAAATGAACCTAGTAGTAATGGGATGACGTATGTCCAAAAAGAAGTACCAATTTCCCTGACATATGCCACCCCACCTTGTTATTTACAAGACTCCTTCAATGGCACGCCAAAATTTCGTAGCTCCTCACAGATGTTAATAAGCATGTCCTTCTAAGCAGTTCACATTGTGTTGAAGACAGATTAGCAACCTCTTTAGTACCCTGTATTGTGACTGTTGCCCATTTATGTTAAGAGGAAACTTTATGTTTGAAGATGCACTGTCCACTTCAGCTATTTTAGATTATTATTATATCTAAGATTAAACAATTACTTTTAGCCCTTCATTGGTAAAGCATGCAATTCAAAACATTTCAGAATATAACTCCTTTTAAAGCTAAAGCATTCCAGTACTTTTAATGTATCAAAATGTACAGTTTTAATAATAATGATATGCCCATGTTTCCCATGAAGTTAGTGGGCACATCACTTTTAAAATCACATGTCTCACTCATAATCATTTGATGTTGCTTTACGACAGCACAATTTAAGGTATATTCTCCTATTTTTTTCTTTTTTTGTACATATGTAAACTTAAAAGTTTCATTTCTTGTTATGTAAAATTTTTAAACATCTATTGTATTGATCATTTACAATGTCAATTTCAGAACTACTAGAAAATGGCTTTAATATAAAAGTCAAACTGATTGTGGAGTAAAATAGAGAACATATTAGCAACTGGAGTGGCTACTCACTAATTTAGACACTGATGTGGGAAAGAATATCAGCCTCGAAGGAAACATTTTACAGAAGCAGCAAAATATGTTGTGAGGATGTTAAAATAGATATTATTTGTATAAATTAATTGCATAATTCACATTGAAACTCAAATAATACGTACTTTGTAATTTTCAGTGCACAGTCTTCTGTGAAAAGTGATATTTTTCTTCCAAAAACTCAGGCATAACCCCAGTAAATCATTCTTTTTTGGATCACTAATCAATGTTATGGTCCAAAGAGGTGGAAGACATTCTGTTCCATGACAATGCTTATGTCCTTAGGACTGTCCTTTCTTTGTAATCTTGATCTCAAGTGTTTCTTGCCTGCTAAAGGTAAAGCACACTTTGTGAAGGGGGGAAAAAAAAAATCAAGAGTTCCATGTGTTCAAGATGCTGGAAATTTCAAATCAACAGTTTTAAAACAGTTATTTGCTACAAGCTGTTGTGTAACCTTATTTAGCTATGCAAATATGCCCTCAGTAGCTGCACCTCCATTGAATCTGGCTGAAAAGTTGGTGGTGAGGACAATTTACTACTAATAATATGGTCCGCACCTGATTTGCAGTTCACACCCTTTAATTGCACTTAGATGTTGACTGAACTACTGCTTATGGCCAGATCATTCTTTACTTATTTCCATAAATTGTGTACAGATACTGGTTAGCCACATACTATACTCGGTTGTTGTTCTGTAAGATGGTTGTTCAAGTGCAGTAACCTAACACTCATCATCATGAGTAGTGTTCTGCCAAAAGGCAGGTTTTCACATGGTAGTTCTCCAGGCTGTCCGGTCTTCTGCCATCCTCTTCAGGTCTGCCTAATTTCCTCTTCCCTTTATGTTGCCTGTCATCTTGTATCTCCTTCTGCCTCTCAGTCTTCTCCCACAAACCAGTCCTTCCAAAGCATCTGCTGCTAGGAAGCACTCCCTTCTCAATGAATGTCCCAACCAGTTCTTTTTCCTTTCTCTTATAACCTTCAGCAGACATATTCTCTCACCAATCCTTTCCATTGCTCTTTCATTACTCACTCTTTCCTCCAGCTTATTCTCCTCCACATCCACATCTCAAATGCTTCTAACCTGTTTTCATCCTCTTGTCTCAGTGTGCATGTTTCTGCCCCATTTAGTGCCACACTCAAGACAAAACCTTTGCCAAGCCTTTTCCTTAGACATTTATCTAATCTGCCACATAACAGTCTCCTCTTTCTGTTGAATGCCTCCTTCGCTATGGCAATTCGAGTCTTCACCTTCTGGTGACATCTCAAGTCTTCAGTTATTGTGCTACCAAGATATTTAAATGCACTTACTTGGCTAATGGTAGATTGTCCTATTTTAATATTGGACAGTCTGCGTCTTGTACTGATGATCATACTCTTTGTTTCTTGCTGTGTTTATTTGCATCCCATATTCCACGCAAGCTTCATTCAGATCTTTCAGCATGTTATTCACTCTCCGCTCACTTTCTGCCACTAATACCATGTCATCAACCAATCTTATACAGTCTATTCTCTTTCCACCAACACGTATTCCTCTTTTCCCATCTAAGCTTTTCAAGGTATGTGTTAAACAACAGTGGGGAAAGGCAACAACCTTGTCTAACACCTCATCCAATGTTGCTTCCTTCTGACATTTCATTTCCAATCCTTACCCTTACTTTCTGGAGTAAATATAGATTCTGTATCAGTCGTCTCTCTTTCCAGTCTACTCCTTTCCTCTTCAAAATATCCATCAGTTTGTTCCACTGAACTCTGTCAAAGGCCTTTTCTAAATCTATAAAAACAGCAAAGATTTCTCTACCTTTTTCCATATATCTTTCCCCTATATTTCTTAACAGGTCAATATATGCTTTGTTCCCTTTTCTTTTCTAAATCCGAACTGCTCCTCTGCAATCCCTTTATCCAGCTTGCCACATAGCCATCTATTCAACACTCTCAGCAACACTATAGCTGCATGAGAAATTAGAGTGATGGTCCTATACTCTTCATATTATTTAGTGTTTCTCTTTTTCTCTATTGGTATCATAACTATTGCAAGGAAGTCCTCAAGCCATTCCCCTTTGTCATATATCTCATTACAAAGGTTGACTATTTCTTTTCTTACCTTGTTTTCCAGACTTTTCAACAGTTCTGCTGGCAAATCATCAATTCCACATGCCTTTCTATTCTTCATCTCCTTCAGCACCTTTCATACTTCTGCTTCCAAGATGGTGAATCCCTTTCCATCTTCTGGCACATATTGCTCCTCTTCAACCTTAATTTTGCTTTGTATTTCATCCCTCCTATACTGACATTCAGTATATTCTTGCCATCTGTTCAATACCTCCTGTGGTTCTTCTGCTAGAGTACCATCCGCTCTTTCTATTTCCATGTTATTCCTCTTTCTTTAAGTTCAAAAACTATCTCACTAGTCAGCCTATACATCATTTCAAACTTTCCCTCTTTCTCCATTTTACCTATTTTGTCACATTTCTGTTTCATCCACTTTTCGCTTGCTTCTTCAGTTTCTCTCCTTAATTCATTATTCAGTTTCCTTTACCTCTTTTGGACTTCTTCAGTTTCTACATTTTTCCACTTTCTTTGGTCTTCCATCTTTTCCTACATGTTTTCTGTTATCCATTCTTTCCTGGTACTTTGGGATACTCTAACTCCTAGTACTTCTTTGACAGAGTCCATGAGTCCTTCCCTCATTTTTATCCATTTGTCATTAACACTTCCATCAACAACACTACCTCTTTCCCATAAATCTGTTTTCCAAATCTGATGTCTTACCTACCTCTTTAAGTCTTTCTATGTTTAGTCTTACTTTTGATTTACCTATCCAGACTTTTTTCAACTTCACTTGTATTTCTCACACTACTAGGTTGTGACCTGAATTTATATCCACTCTAGGAAAAGCTTTGGCATTCTTCAAACAGTTCCTAAACCTTTTTTGTATCAGGATATAGTCCAACTGATATCTAACCCTATTCAAATTTGGTATCCACGTGTAGCGTCTCCTTTTGTGGTGTTCAAATAGTGTGTTACCCACTGCTAATGAATTTTCTTTACACAAACTAATTAGTCGTTGACATCTCTCATTTCGTATTCCTAATCCAAATTTTCCAACTGTACCTTCATCTCTTCCTTCACACACCACTGCATTCCAGTCCCCCACGAAGATAATGCAGACATTTCTATTTTCTTTCTCGATGAGTTCTTGTATTTTCTCATAATATTCTTCCACCTCCTCATCTTTACATTAGCTGGTTGGCATGTATACCTGTATTAACACCAAATCTTTTGAACTACCCTTCGGACGTATTATCATCAGTCTTCTATCAATATATTGTACCTTCATTACCTTCCCCCCCCCCCCCCCCCCCCAGCTTTCCCCCTATCAATATTCCCACTCTGTTTTCAGCACTCTTGATTTCCCTTGAGTAAAAGAGTTTATAAGCTCCACTTTCTATCTCCCCATCTCATTTCACATAAACAAAGGGGATCTAATCTGTTCCTTTTCATCTCCTGTTTTGCATTCTCTAGCTTTCCTGTTTGCAGTAGTGTCCTTGCATTCCATGTTCCAATCATTATCTTTCCTTCCTTCATTGTCCCTTTCTTCCTTTCAAATATGTCTACTCTC
Organism: Schistocerca serialis cubense; assembly: GCF_023864345.2. Lineage (NCBI taxonomy): Eukaryota > Metazoa > Arthropoda > Insecta > Orthoptera > Acrididae > Schistocerca > Schistocerca serialis. The sequence goes on from NC_064639.1 coordinate 507,388,496, forward strand.
AATGTGTTCCCCTCCCAGAGATCCAAATGAGGGGAAGTTTTAACTCCAGAATCTTTCACATGGAGAGACATATCATGTACTGTACCTAACACTGTAGTGACACAAATGTTAACATGTGGCAAGCAGACGATCATATTAAAACGACCATGAGTGCACAGTAATTCACACTTTCATCGCCTAATGCTACTGTCACGTTTAGCAGTTGACATTATTGAAAAATTAATGCAGTTCATGAAATTAATTACACGTTCACAATCATTCATTACAGAACAGTCACTGAATAAACTTTCAGCCACAAAAGTTAATTAAAAGGGATACGTTTTCCGACTTGTAAACAGTACTAAATCATCTGCAATACGTTATCCCATATTTTCGGACATAGGTGTTGCTTTGTTGAAACTCACTGCAAATTCACTTTCAACAGTTTCCAACCCTGTTAGTTTTATAAGTTAGCAATAATTAGAATTACACTTGGCTTCTAACCAGCGTTCTACGGATTGGAGCATGGAATGTCAGATCCCTTAATCGGGCAGGTAGGTTAGAAAATTTAAAAAGAGAAGTGTGATAGGTTAAAGTTAGATATAGTGGGAATTAGTGAAGTTCGGTGGCAGGAGGAACAAGAATTTTGGTCAGGTGAATACAGGGTTATAAGTACAAAATCAAATAGGGGTAATGCAGGAGTAGGTTTAATAATGAATAAAAAAAATTGGAGTGCGGGTAAGCTACTACAAATAGCATAGTGAACGCATTATTGTGGCCAAGATAGACACGAAGCCCACACCTACTACAGTAGTACAAGTTTGTATGCCAACTAGCTCTGCAGATGATGAAGAAACTGATGAAATAAAAGAAATTATTCAGATAGTGAAGGCAGACGAAAATTTAATAGTCATGGGTGACTGGAATTCGATAGTAGGAAAAGGGAGAGAAGGAAACGTAGTAGGTGAATATGGATTGGAGGTAAGAAATGAAATAGGAAGCCAACTGGTAGAATTTTGCACAGAGCATAACTTAATCATAGCTAACACTTGGTTCAAGAATCATGAAAGAAGGTTGTATACATGGAAGAAGCCTGGAGATACTGACAGGTCTCAGGTAGATTATATAATGGTAAGACAGAGATTTAGGAACCAGATTTTAAATTGTAAGACATTTCCAGGGGCAGATGTGAACTCTGACCACAATCTATTGGTTATGAACTGTAGATTAAAACTGAAGAAACTGCAAACAGGTGGGAATTTAAGGCAATGGGACCTGGATAAACTGACTAAACCAGAGGTTGTACAGAGTTTCAGGGAGAGCATAAGGGAACAATTGACAGGGATGGGGGAAAGAAATACAGTAGAAGAAGAATGGGTAGCTTTGAGGGTTTAAGAAGTGAAGACATCAGAGGATCAAGTAGGTAAAAAGACAAGGGCTAGTAGAAATCCTTGGGTAACAGAAGAAATATTGAATTTAATTGATGAAAGGAGAAAATATAAAAACAGTAAATGAAGCAGGCAAAAATGAATACAAATGTCTCAAAAATGAGATCGACGGGAAGTGCAAAATGGCTAAGCAGGGATGGCTAGAGGACAAATGTAAGGATGTAGAGGCTTATCTCACTAGGGGTAAGATAGATACTGCCTACAGGAAAATTAAAGAGACATTTGGAGAAAAGAGAACCACTTGTATGAATATTAAGATCTCAGATGGAAACCCAGTTCTAAGTAAAGAAGGGAAAGCAGAAAGGTGGAAGAAGTATATAGAGGGTCTATACAAGGGTGATGTACTGGAGGACAATATTACGGAAATGGAAGAGGGTGTAGATGACGATGAAATAGGAGATATGATACTGCGCGAAGAGTTTGACAGAGCATTGAAAGACCTGAGTTGAAACAAGGCCCCGGGAGTAGACAACATTCCATTAGAACTACTGATAGCCTTGGCAGAGCCAGTCATCACAAATCTCTTCCATCTGGTGAGCAAGATGTATGAGACAGGCGAAATACCCTCAGACTTCAAGAAGAATATAATAATTCCAATCCCAAAGAAAGCAGGTGTTGACAGATGTGAAAATTACCAAACTACCAGTTTAATAAGTCACGGCAGCAAAATACAAACATGAATTCTCTACAGATGAATGGAAAAACTGGTAGAAGCCGACCTCGAGGAAGACCAGTTTGGATTCCATAGAAATATTGAAACATGTCAGGCAATACTGATCATACAACTTATCTTAGAAGATAGATTAAGGAAAGGCAAACCTTTGTTTCTAGCATTTGTAGACTTAGAGAGCTTTTGACAGTGTTGCCTGGAATACTCTCTTTCAAATTCTAAAGGTGGCAGGGATAAAATACAGGGAGCGAAAGGCTATTTACAATTTGTACAGAAACCAGATGTCAGTTATAAGAGTCAAGGGACATGAAAGGGAAGCAGTGGTTGGGAAGGGAATGAGACAGGGTTGTAGCCTCTCCCCGATGTTATTCAACCTGTACATTGAGCAAGCAGTAAAGGAAATGAAAAAAAAAAATATTCGGAGGAGGAATTAAAATCCATGGAGAAGAAATAAAAACTTTGAGGTTCGCCTATGACATTGTAATTCTGTCATAGACAGCAAAGGACTTGGAAGAGCAGTTGAACGGAATGGACAGTGTCTTGAATGGAGGATATAACATGAACATCAACAAAAGCAAAACAAGGATAATGGAATGTAGTCTAATTAAATCGGGTGATGCTGCTGGAATTAGATTAGGAAATGAGACACTTAGAGTAGTAAAGGAGTTTTGCTATTTGGGGAGCAAAATAACTGATGATGGTCGAAGTAGAAAGGATATAAAATGTAGACTGGCTATGACAAGGAAAGCGTTTCTGAAGAAGAGCAATTTGTTAACATCACGTACAGATTTAAGTGTCAGGAAGTCATTTCTGAAAGTGTTTGTATGGAGTTTAGCCATGTATGGAAGTGAAACATGGACGATAAATAGTTTGGACAAGAAGAGAATAGAAGCTTTCAAAATTTGGTGCTACAGAAGAATGCTGAAGATTAGATGGGTAGATCACAAACTAATGAGGAGGTATTGAATAGAATTGGGGAGAAGAGGATTTTGTGGCACAACTTGAGTAGAAGAAGGTATCGGTTGGTAGGACATGTTCTAAGGCATCAAGGGATCACCAATTTAGTATTGGAGGGTAAAAATCGTAGAGGGAGACCAAGAAATGAATACACTAAGCAGATTCAGAAGGATGTACGTTGCAGTAGGTACTCAAAGATGAAGCAGCTTGCACAGGATAGAGTAGCATGGAGAGCTGAATCAAACCAGCCTCTGGACTGGAGACCACAACAACAACAACATTGTTTACTGGCTTTTTACTAATTTATGTTTCTGAGCAAATGAATAAAAGGAATATTCTTCGGAATAAGGACTTTTGGATACAACGATAATCTGTACTGAATTATGCTGGCTGGTTTGCCCAAATATGACATTCTTTTATGGTGACGATGTTTTACTTAAGCATGCTAATGACTCTGAAACTAAATAAGCACAAATCTTGCTAACATGTTTCCATCATTACCTGTAAAATTGCTATATTTACTTACATGTATTTATTCCGCTCTATCAAGAAGTTAGTAATCTGTGTATGTTTACAAATACCTAATTACATTGAAGTTTTATATAACCGGTATTTTGTAAGTAGTGCAGTTTTTACATAAATTAGCGAAGTTAACAAATTATAAGTTAACAAGAGGCTCTAACAGATAATAAAGGTAATCTACATGAGGCCTGATTCAATATTAGAAATGTTTAGGTACTGTGACGTGCCTTATAGATGAGAAAATTTGGAGAAAATTATTTTTTTCTGGGGGGGGGGGGGGGGGGGGGGGGAGGAGAATGTGATAGACGGAAGGAATCCACCTACTTTGTTACAAGCCCGTCCCCCTCAGACAGACACACACACACACACCTGGAATTTTGCCCAATATGAACAATGTGATGTAAGGATTGTAGCTGTACATTTGTCTATTATAAAATATATTAGAACGGGTCAATGTAGTAGTGAATATAGCTTGCTACATGTGCATATAGTACTTGCAGGCATTCGAGATTCAGCGTTGTCAGATTTGTGGCTTTTTATAAAAGTACTTCTCTTTTAGCTATATATCCCCACTTCTCTATTCATACAGTTACTTTCTACTTGGTTACCACTAGGTCACACGAATCTGAACAGGGGAGGCGATTGGAAAGCTTCTCAAATTACTGTATTTTTAGGAAATTAGTGATCGAAATACATGATACAATGTTGTATGTTTAAATCTGGCCTTCAGTAGTTGACTTGTGGCATGAATAAGGAGTTTTGGTAAAATCAACATCCTGTTCTTTGTGTTCTAAATCTTAGTCATGAGACTTGTTCCTCAGAGTGTTTCGTAGAAGACAGGGCACCATATGTCTTTTGCCATACACCATGACCATCTCATTTTCACTGGCACAAGATATATTATTAGCTCAAAAGAAAATGTTATTAATTTTCCAACATTTGTTTCCAAAACTCACTGTGCAGCTTATACCTGTTGCATGTTGTTGTCCTTTTTTATCTTGACACTTGCAAATGATCAAACAAAAGCTAACGCAAACAATAAATCTTTCTTCAGGAGCATAGTCACTAAAGAGATGGCTCCCCTACATGAAAAGTGTGCTTGCTTGTTTGCAAGGAATCATTTTTATTGAAGTGGTGTTCACTTACTCAGATGACTAAATCACTCTGACCAGAAGAAATTGGCCAGCGAGAACTTGCAGACATCTCTGAGCTAATATCCTCAAAATTCTCACTAATACCATATTTAGATAGCTGCAGAAACTAAATCTCACTGACTTCAACATGCCAATGACATTGGTCTTTACTGTACTTTGGTTAAAATAACTTAATGATTCACATTTCAGTAATCAAGTGGTAGGGACCAACCAATTTTAGCTCTTTCTTGACCACTGCTTGCTCACTGTGTTGCCTATTTTATAGGGACAGGCAGAGTCTTTTCAGCAATGTTTGCACGTCAGCAACATTGTGCCCTGCGACTGGGATCTAACAGACATAGGGTTATTATATTTTAGCTGTGTGTTATTTGCTAAAAAACAGATTTTTATATGACATACTTGCTCCCATACCAAGAGTTGTTTACTGTTTGAAGTGTCAATAATTTTTAGCCATCCAGATTGGCAATGTATCCCATTTAACTGTACCCTCCATTCTTTCTGCACATTCCTTTCGAATGGTTTTGGAATGTGACACTCACTATATTGTTATCTGGTACATATTATTGCCTTACTTTTTTGGTGTTGTCGACTTTGATTTTATTTTTAGGTATTTAAAGTGGTTGGCATCTGATCTGTTTGTTATTATTATTGTTGTTGTTGTTGTTGCTGTTAGTCAGCCATCCCATTATTTACAGTCTTAACACTATTATTCATGTAATTACATTTTATATGGATTTTTACAGTTGAAAGTGCCTTTAGAGATGCACACAGTTACGCTTGCATTTACCCCATACTTAAATCTCTTGAAAAGCAATTTTTCATGCACACTGGACTCACTTGTCCCATACAAATTCTTATTGTTGTTAGAAACCCTAGCTTTTAGACGCAGTAATGGGGAAATATACAAACCTTTAATTTTGATAACAATGAGAGGAGCACCAAAAGTCTGGGAGATTCTAATACATTGCAAGGCCACTGGTCAACCAGATTTTGTAAGAAACCATCCACAAAGGTGTTTCACTTTAGCTTTATAACAACAGTTTTGTTCCTCTACAAAAGAACAACTGAGATGATTTGTTAATTAGTCCTCCCAACCACATAGTTTGGTTGTTATTCTCTCAAACTGTTCATTACCATTTGTCAGTAGTGAGAGAGTGTACTAGTATTCGGACAAACATTTGACCATCCAGATTTAGGTTTTCTGTGATTTCCCAGGATCTTTTACGGCAAGTGTCAGGACGGCTCTTTTGAAAGAACACAGCCAATTTCCATTCCCAGTCAATGAGACATTAATTCCTGATATTCCTTCCTTCCTTTACCATCATACATAACATTAGCTTCACAACAATGAAAGAGAACACTGGAACTGCCTCAACTTCTCGAAGCAGTAGGGCAGATATTGTCAGTCTTTGGAGGGTTTGCTCTCTCCCACAAGCAAGGCCCAGACAGATGACATTCCTTGCTCTCCTAAACATTTACAAAGTCAGGTGTTCTTAATAAACTGTTGATATGTGAAAAGCGTTTCACATTGTAATAAACTGAATAGCTCTTCACATTCCCGATTGTCAGCTGTCACCCTCTTTGAATTTGCCTGTGATATGAGGGAATGTTGGGAGAGCTCCCTATCTGAGACAGCATTAAGACATGCTATAGCTGATCAATGGACTCATTTCACTGTGAAAAGTTGAAGTTCCTCAGTAGCCAATGAGCAGTAGGAGCAAAAGGAATAGGGAGTCATCTGAAGTCTAGAGCTAGTTATCTTGTGATTACATTAAAGCCTCCCTCTGGTGCACACCCTCTGTTTATGTACAATGTTATTATAGGAGGCAGTGAGAAAACAAACAAGTCAGTCATCTGGTGAAAGACAGAAATCAGACATTGGCACTGAGTATTCTGACACACCTGACGTGTCACACAGAGAAGCAAGTACATTGAAGTTTAAACAGTCTCACAGATTCTTCTTGCAAAACTGCTTTATCTGAGAATATTATGACATTTGTAACCGATTTTTTTTTTTTTTTTTTTTTTTTTTAGATATGTTAAAACTGAGATAGGATGATGTTTTTAAAAGAATAGAGCACAGAAGGCAAGCGATATGCAGCTTGTGTGAGCAATATTATGCCACAGGAGAAGGCACGTCTAATCTGCACAGGCATTTAATGTGGTACCACAAATATTATTATAATGGTGAGGGGCAAAAACTACAGAAATCTCAAAGTAGAAAAAGGAAAGTTTTATAGGACGTACCTAATTAATTGTGTATTGTCCTGACAAAGATGTGAAAGGAGCACATAAGAACAAAGTCTGCATAAATCAGGCATAATGAGACATGCTAAAATTAATTTAATCTATGCTACTTGTAAAATATTTAGTGCCACAGCACTATTGATGTGTAAATGTTTCCAGATCTACAATTCTATAATGAAGAATTAGCTAATAATGTACTAACTTGTGGAGAATACATAAAGAGCATCATAACCCTTCTAGAACTACTGCTCTGGAATGAAAAAATACAGAGCTGTATTTGAAAAAGTTAATTTGATGCCTACATCTCAGCTGCTTATAAGGTTACAATAATACACTGTTCATTATTTTATGGGGCCACAGTGACTGTGGGATTCGAGGAAGTGACACTATGGAAGCCAGCTGTTTGAAACTTCCTTGCACACTATTCAGCCAGAGCAATTCAGAAGCATGGATTGAAACTGTGCAAAAATGTGCTGTCTCCAGAAAGAATGTTCTGTCACCATCAACAAGACAGGCAGTTTGACAAGTCTGGCATTGAGGGGGGAGAGGATGGGGAGGAATCATGTCTGCCCTAGAGGGGCAGGTCTCCTATCCTTTCCAAACACTGCCAATGCCATTCATTGTCTAAGCAATTGTTAATTTGTGATCAAGGCACATAATCATAGTAATACTGCTTGTGAGGAAAGATTTTGTTCAGTTTGGGGCTTGCATGTATTCATATTCTGCAAGGGTGCTAATCATCTTGTTGTTTAGTAGCCTACAATCAATATAATCATCATCAAACAAAACAGGTAAGATCTGTCTAAGAAATCAAGTCTGTACACTATTATTTGTTTGGGCTTGAGTTAATGGTAGTTCTTGTACTACAGCTGAATCAGTGTAAGAAGATCCTGGATGGCTGGCAGCACTGTTGCCAGCTTTCAAATGTGAAGCCCAAACTGCTGCAGGGGACAACAATAGTTGTCTATAGACATGTCACAACACTGAAGTGTTGCCAGAGAGATGTTTACTAAATAGCGTTACATGACTAGTTGCATGCCCCGTCTACTGCAAGTGTCTGCGATAAGTTTACACCGATCAGAATATAGTTGCTTCTTTATTCTAAAGTATTGCATAATTACAGCACTGAATAGTTACATTATGAAATAATTATTTTGTTCATTTAAGTTAATCATACTTAAAAATATTGTTTGCCATTTTGCCAATTTAGATGTACAGGAGAGTTGAAGCTGCATATTTCATCAGAGGTTTGTTTAGTAGCATGAAAGGATCTCCGAAATATCAACACTGTCAAATGTAGATACTACAGGAAAGACAAACAGTTACATACAAAAACTTACTCTCAAAATTCTAAGTGTGTCTGTTCCAAGATGAATCAACAAACACACATTATCTCACATACTGATCAATACTGTAATATGGGAGACACTGCGTCAAGATTTTACTTGACAATATACAACACGTAGGGGTGCACAAAATTACAATATATGAAATGAAATTACAGAAGATATATTTGCTTATATACAACACTATATTCTAAAGGTAAATGTACAAGACTATGTAGTTTGGCTGTATGAAGTAGATGACACTGAATATGTTCAGTGCCCAATACTAGCCCAGAAAAGGCTGCATTCAACTGAATTGCTTAAAGTAAGTAGCAGAACCTGTGTAAGATATCAGGAAAATTATGCTTATTCACTGCATACCTACTGCCAAACAATGATATTTCCTAGAAGCATATGTAGCAGGAGCTCTCTGCATATTGTTTTGTTCCTCTGTCTGGTCATTTTGTACTTATTTTTTCATGAGAAAACATATAAGTTTGCTTAATTGCATTAACTTTTCACATGCAACTTCATTCTTCAGTTAAAACAATATATGAGTAATTGACATTCCTGGATTTTGCCCACAGAAGGAAAAAACTTTATTGTCCAGGTACAAAAATATGCAAACTGCAACACGAAACAGCCACTGATTGCTCCACTTCATTTAGGCTATAGAGAGAAACCTTTGTTTATATTTGTGTTTCATATGCTGCTGCTTGTTCATGTTAAAAATACAGACAATGAACAAACTAAGGTATTTTTACAGTAGCTTGAAACATTATGTTGAATTTAGAAAGCACTCGTCACACGAATGCTAACAGTTCTATTGGAATCAGCACACACAAAGGATAAATTGAGCTATTCTGAACTGAAAGATCTTGCCTTGCGTAAAGCCTACTGTAGCTGCTTTGGCCTGATAGCGAGACTTGTACACTTGTAGAAGAATGTAGGCCATGTCTACAAATCAAAATATGAGAAAATGATCATCTAATAACCATTAATTAATAGGCCTACACATGGCATATCAACTAGCTAGGAAGGTATACAGGTTCCTTTATGATGCAACAACGTTAACGGCCAGCTTACAAACAAAAAATATCAGTTTAGTTGATTGTTGATGTGTTGGTCCATTGTGTAACAAGGAATCTGTTTCACATTGCAATTTGCTATATTCATGTACACAAAATACTTACATAAATTGCAGGAACCATTAAAGTAGTAGACAGAATCCCACAAGTAAATGGGAATTGATGACTACCAAGATATTTGTGGAACCTCACTACGTATGTAGAAGAGATTTGCAGATAGTGAACTGTGTCGTTTTTTCGTTAATATTGCCTTTATTTTTTATGTTATACGGATTTTCAATCTGAGGCACTTGTATTGACAAAACTTAACTAAATTGGTACTAAGGGCTGATATGTTGTGGCCTGGCGCCACTCAATTGAGTTTCTTGTGCACCTGTAATAAGAAACCGTCTAAACCAGGGTTTTCCTGACTGATGAAACCAGTGTCGTTGATAAATGCATATGAAACGTCATTTAATTCACACAAGTTTTGTCTAGTTTAATTCACACAAGTTTTGTCTAGTTTACTGCCTATGCCGATGCAGTTTGTAAATTGGGGCAGTTGCACGTTACAGCCAATATATGTTCAGCTATCAATTCCGATACAGAGGTTCTCGCAATGAATTTTTGTAGTTCTTGAATATAAAAGAATGATAATAAACAAAAAGGCAAAGTATACACATTGCTTATTACTGAATATCGGCTATTTCGCAGTTGTCAGATATGCTGAGTAACCGAATTCACCTCTGTCACTGCACGATTTAACAGCAGATTGAATAAACAATCGTAAAATGCAAACGAGACAGCACTGTCGTAACGACTGGGGCTTTGGCAGCTTTTAATGTAATGGATGGTGAAGTTTTAGGGGAGTTTACGAAGCGGTAGAGAAAATGTGTCCAATATATAATTATTCGGAAAAACACGGGAAACATGAATATTGTCATACAGGCATTTTTCCCAAAAAAAAAGTACGTGCAAACCTCCGCCTCCCCCCAAACCATCACTGTTTATATTTTCTTTTTTAACAGCATACAACTAACTTGCGCGCCTAAACTACATAAACACTTAAACATATAGTTATAGTCATATACCCATTAGTTACTGTGTAAACTAATCTCTTTGCTCGCCCTTGCCAGATGGTCGATAGATTGTCGAGATGGTAAATGCAGGTCTGCCAACGTTCACGTGAAAGTTAAATGTTGGTCCGCCTGTACGAGTGTCAATTACCATAGCAACGGTCCTTCAGTTGTTAAAGGTACACGATGCGGTGCGTGGAGTGCGTACCTCTCATCAGTGCGGAGCGTGTGTTTTGTGTATTTGGGTGTGAATAAGGAAAGACTTAACACTTACGATGATAATAAGAAATGGGCTTTGTCCGAAATAGTGTTTCATTAAGCCTACTGATATTGGTTGCATGCTTCGTGACACTGACGCTGGAAAATAGGACAGGTGAGTTAAGTTCGCTTTATGCAGTAGTATACGTCGAAGAACTCCCTTATATTTTACTTGAAACTATTGAATAAACTGCTGGATTTCACTATTAATGTAAGCCTTTCCTAAATAAAAGACAAGGGGAAGGGCTTTTTCCCTGAAAAACAGGAATCAAATTAAAAGTCACGTTGATCCGCGTAAACAACTTGAAAAATTGAAAACACAAATTTTCTCTGGAGTTCATGCGTTTTGTGAGATACCTCCAATCAGCTCAAAGTTTTTGCCTTCTCGGTTGCCGCTTCTCTGAACTTAAAATACAATGGTGCTTCGGTAATTTCATAATATATATGCAAAGTACAATAAAAGGTTGATGATATTTAAGTTCGCCGCCAAATGTGTTTCAGGCCTAAAATTATTTCAGTTGAGTGGCGAAATATTTTCTTGCTAATCAGTGTGTAATCACCAGTTGTCTTTGAGGTACGTTGTCTGTCATACTCGTTGCTGGATGAACAAGGAAAGATCTTCGTACGTTGAAACCTGCATTAAATAAACTGGAAAAAGACCGAGCGAAGTTTCATCGTACGATACATAGCATAGTAATAACATTACTCCTTCCATTATTTTTGGGGATGTTAACAGACACCTAACTGTTGCCGTTTGTGTACTTCGCGACGTATACAATGCACTTAGCGATGAACATACTTATGAAACTGCGAACAGCGTATATAATATACGCTGTTTGGTAACAGTCGAAAAAGAACCAGCAAATGAAACAAGAGGAAGCACTGATAAAGAAAAGAAGCTAAATAGGTCAGTCTCAGAAAATGTGGGAACTACAGCTGTCTTATTTTTCATATTGTTTATGCAGGTGACGACTTCACTACGGTCGCATGGTGTTGTTATCAATCTGATACTTCCACTTTATTTTTTTTTTAGTAACAAATCCTTTAGTAGTAAAGGCACCGGATTCGAATTCGGAAACTTCTAAATAAATGGAGATTACGGCATAATAGGTGTAAAACAAAGTGTAGGGCTACAGATGAAGAGATGCTGAATGAAACGCGTACGGCTGTCACCCATTCGATGACTACCGTAGTAGAACATTGTGTCAAGCGATCCTTCGCAGAACACGCAGAAATTCTGGTCGTATGTAAAGGCTGTTAGTGGCACCAAAGTTAGTGTCCAGCTCCTGTCGAATGAGACAACTAGCGTGGAGTTCGAAATCATCATCATGTGAAATCCAACTCGCCCTCTTCTTACATGACGTACTGAAAGCCTTGGATCAAGGCAATCAGGTAGATGAAATGTGGCTTGATTTCCGAAAAGCATTTGACTCAGTACCACACCTAGCTTATTGTCAAAAGTTCGATCATATGGGGTATCAAATGAAATTTGTGACAGGATTGAGGACTTTCTCTGGTGTGTGTGTGTGTGTGTGTGTGTGTGTGTGTGTGTGTGTGTGTGTGTGTGTGTGTGTGTGGGAGGGGGGGCAGGCATATTTTCTTGAATGGAGAGTCATCGTCAGATGTATAACTTACTTGGGTAACACACCCAAAGTAAGTTATACTGAAGTGTATTGGGACCCTTGATGTTCATGTTGTGTATTAATGACCTTGCGGACAATATTAATAGTAAAATAAGGCTTTTTGCAGATGATGCAGTTGTCTGTAACGAAATACTATCTGAGATAAACTGCATAAATATTCAGTCAGATCTTGATAAGATTTCAGCGTGTTGCAGAGATTGATAATTTGCTCTAAATGTTCAGAAATGTAAAATTTCGCACTTAACAAAACGAAAAAAACACGGTATCTTATGACAGCATGAATGAGCCACTGTTGGAATTGGCCAACTCGTTCAAATACGTGGGTGTAACTGTAGGGATATGAAATGGAATGATCACATAGGTTCAGTCGTGGGTAAAACAGGTGGTATAGATCTGTTTATTGGTACAATACTGTGAAAGTGCTATCCGTCTATAAAAAAGATTGCTTACAAATCACTCGTGCTATTGGTTCTAGAATATTGCTCAAATGTGTGAGATCCGTATCAGATAGGACCAATGCGGCATATTGGACGTATACAGAGAAGGGCAGCACGAATGGTCACTGGTTTGTTTAATCAGTAGGAGAGTATCATAGAGATATTGAAGGAACTGAACTGGCAGACTCTTGAAGACAGACAAGAACCAGCTTTTGAAGACAGACGTAAACTATCTCGAGAAAGCCTATTAACAAAGTTTCAAGAACCAGCTTTAAATGGTTATTCTAGGGCAGGGGTTCCCAACAGATTTTTCTCGAGGACCCCGTCATCGAGCATGATTGGTACCTTGTCATATCACAGTATCAAGTACCTAAAAAAACCAAATGAAGAGTCTTTTTATACCTTTTCTATTTTTGGTACTTAGAAAAAACATTGACATATTCATTATTGAAAAAAATATTGATCTTAAAAGTTTTTCAGTTTAGCCATCATTGTTATTAACTATTTGCTTCTATCTAATTCTAGTTTTGCGCTAGAGTGTGCTAGTGTCAGTTGACGCTAGACGCAGAAGTGCCGGCCGGGGTGGCCGAGCGGTTTTAGGCGCTACAGTCTGGAACCGCCGACAGCTACGGTCGCAGGTTCGAATCCTGCCTCGGGCATGGATGTGTTTGATGTCTTTAGGTTAGTTAGGTTTAAGTAGTTCTAAGTTCTAGGAGGCTGATGACCTCAGATGTTAAGTCCCATAGTGCTAAGAGCCATTTTTTGACGCAGAAGTTAGCTTTCGCTAAAGCTCTGCTCATGCAGGAAGCGGCCAAAACAAAAAAATCTGTTATCATACGAAATTATTTAATATATTTTTCATTCTTATAGCATCTTGCGGACGCCTCTGGCATAGCTCGCGGACCCCTGGGGTCTGCGGATCACCTGTTGGGAACCACTGCTCTAGGGATATACTACAACTCCCTAAGTATCGCTCACATAGGGATAGTGAGGATAAGCTTATAATAATCAGTGCACGCACAGAGGCCCATTCTTCCCACGCTCCATAGGTGAGAGGAACAGGAAGAAATCCTAATAAGTGGTACAGTGGGACGTACCCTCCGCCATGTACCCCACGGTGGTATGCAGAGTATAGATGTAGATGTAGAACGATTTAGGTTTCCCACGGTTTCCCACCATCGCTGAAGTTAAATGCTGGGACGATTCTTTGAAAGACACGGACGATTTCTTTAACTGTCCTTCCCCAGTAGGGGTTCGGGCTCCACCGCTAGTAACATATTACATCTTACTTCATTGCTAAAATCGGATCCTGACTACCTGACCATCCATTCATTTTCTGCAAAAATGAAATCATATCTGCTTCACCCTGACTCTTCATTATAGTGTGTACGATTGTACTAAACGTCGAGCACTTGCAGGCAAATGCAGCAAGGATTTGCGAATGTGGGATCATGTCACGGGTTGTTAATGCGGGATTAAATTCCTGTAGTCTCATAAATACTTGGTATTGACAAGGCACGTAGTAAGTAAATGGATCGATCATTGAAGGTCACTCGTGAATGAAACTGGTGATATCATTTCATTTGTACGAGACTACGGAGTTAAACGTGTCCACAAAACGAGTGTTCATGCAAAACAGACTTCTATAGCACACTATTTATTATAGAGGAATGCGCGAAGCGGGATGTAAAATTGCAGTTCAGAAACTCAGAGAAATGCCCCGAATGAATAAAAACTTCGAGAATATGTTGAACGATATGCCAGCAGTAAATGATTGAGATCGTCGAGAGATGGCGTACCATTAACCATGACCATGACTGATGGGAAGGCCAGAAAATTCAGTTTTACGGCAATGAAGAGCTGTCAAACGAAGTTGATAAGGGCAAGGCAGTGCTGTATTCGTTATCGAAATATCAGCAATTGAGTATTAATAAGCAGTGCTATCGGTCTTCTAGAAATAGGTTTGCCCTAGTGTGACGTTTCAGCTCGTACAGGGTACACTGCATAAATTACGAGACCTGTGTGGAACCAGGATATACACAGTGATGAACGGTCGCGATGGGAGGGTATATTTTGGTACCGTATTATCTACATATACATGACTACTCAGCAGTTCATTTAGGTGTCCCTAAGAGAGTTTATCTAAACACTTTCAGGCTTCAGACTATTTCTATACCGTTCCACTCTCGAATAGCAAGCAGGAAAAACGAACTCTTCAGTTTCCCCGTGCGAGCTCTGATTTCTCTTATTGTATTACGATGATCATTTCAAGTTGTGTAGGTAGGTGTCAACAAAATATTTTCGCATTCGAAGGAGAAAGTTGGTGACTGACATTTCGCGAAACGATCTCGCCACAACGAAAATGGCTTTATTAATTACTATTAAAAACAGTCTTGATCACAATTTATTTTACAAGGAGACCGGTTTCGACCACTACTGTGGTCATCTTCAGACCATTGAGTAGGAACCCCTTTCTGTTGGAGAATCACAACAGAAAGGGGTTCCTACTCAATGGTCTGAAGATGACCACAGTAGTAGTCGAAACCGGTCACCTTGTAAAATAAATTGTGATCAAGACTGTTTTTAATAGTAATTATTTACAAGACATTGATCACTGCTGTTCCCATAATGCATTCAAAAGTAAGAAAATGGCTTTGTTGTAAAGATTGCCACCCCAACTCGAGTATGTATCGGCGACACTCTCTTCACTATTTCGCGATAGTAAAAAACGAGCTGCCCTTCTTTGGATTTTTTCGATGTCCTCCGTCAATCCTATCTGGTAAGGATCCCTTACCGTGCAGCAGTACTCTCGAAGCGGCGGACTACAGAAGACTAGAAGACTACAGTCTCTTTAGATTGTTTCATTTTCTGTGTGTTCCACCAATAAAACACAGTCCACAGCTCACCTTCCCCTCGACATTTATGTATGTAGAGTCTATGATTCCTCGTCTTTGAAACTGCTTTTGTCATGCTTTTTCAGTTCTTCATTGAAGTTGACAGTTTAGTATGAAGTTAGCATAGGAAGTTTTTTCAAAATGTTAAGTGTCGTTAGAGTAAAACTTGTGCTATCCGTGGGCTGGACTTCTTGTCATCTCGATGTAAACGATATTATGAACATAAGACGCATATTAATAAGATTTATTACTGCTAATTAAAAATGCTGCTACATTTCTTCGGCTCCTTGTTAGGGCACGATGTGTCGTTTAGAAAATGCTAATGAATCTTCTGTCTCAACTTTCGTGAAAAAACTACATTTCTCTTCATTCATATTTAATTAATATTCATACTGGTATCTAAAACTCCGCAGTAGGCCATATTCTCTTTGTAATATGCAAATAGAGGGTGACAGTTATTGAACTATATGAAATAAAATCGTCATAACTTCTGAACGGCTTGCGTTAGGACGTTCAAACTAAACGGTTGGCCGCGGGGCATGATGGGAATTAGTATGCGCATGTACATTAGCGACGAAGTTCTCTTTCATTTGAATGTGTGCGTCAATAAGCAAAATTGGCCGATTTAGGGGACTGAGAATCCGCAATTCCTTGATGGCACGGTGACTACCGAATGGTACGTGAAGATTTTAGAAGATGATGTCATCCCCGTTCTCCAAAGTGACGCTGATATCAAGATGTGGTTCATGCAAGACGGAGTTCGATCTCACTAAAGCAGAAGAGAGTTTGATGTCCTGGAGGAACACTTTAGGGTCCGCATTCTGGCTCTGGGGTACCTAGAGACCACTGGCAGGGGCCTCGATTGGCCGCCATATCTCCGGATCTGAACACATGCGACTTCTTTTTGTGCGGCTGTATTAAAGACAAGGCGTACAGCAATAACCCCACAACCATTTCTGAGCTGGAAACAGCTATTCAGGAGGTCACCGACAGCACAGATGTTCCGACACTTCAGCGGGTCATGCAGAATTTCGTTACTCGTCTGCGACACATAATCGCCAGTGCTGGCAGGCACCTCGAACATGTCATACCCAAAATCCGAATATCTGCAGTGACGTTTACTTGTTGAATAAAGTGTGTGCACACCGTAGTTTGTATCTGATTTACGTTTTCTCCCGTGTAGTTCAATAATTATCACACTGTACATGTAATAGATATAACCATCCTCAGATACGAAATGCTAACGGAACAATATCAGAAATGAAAAACAGCGTTACCGTACTGAGTGTCTTTTCTTTTTCTGCCTGTAATTATCCTTACATAGCAGCAAAGAAATGTGCCGATCGATGTCGAACAACCACATTAGGTTCTTCACGACCTGAGCTTGGTATGTTTGCAATTCTGGTACGAACGGAAATCAAACCACCACGATACACACACATATGCCAAATATTGTAATACTGATTTTTTAAGTTTTTTGTTTAGTTCATCGCTGTAGTTCTCCCAGCATTCACCTTCATCGTTTAAGGAATCCATGGGAAACCAGATCCTAATGACCGAATCGGAAGTTCAGCTCCGCCCGGCCAACTGAGAGTCCGGTACCTTAAACACTGCACCATCTCGCAAGATGAAACCTGTAAAAAGCCCCAAATGTTTTATGGTTCTGGCTTAATGAGGCCATCTCGCGGAACGAGGCATAACGGTAAAACCGGCACTGCATACCGAAACATTAAAATGGGTATCAAAAGCAGTCCAGAACTAATGTCTGTGTCATGTTGAGTTCTGATGTGGTTTTACTGCTGATACTCGTGAAGAAGTGGACAAATTTGGTATTTCGGAAGAGCTGAAGAAGTAAGATGCAAGAAAGACAGGACAGAAAGTACACTGAAGCGCCAAAGAAACTGATATAGGAATGTGTATTCAAGTGCAGAGATATGTAAACAGGCAGAATACGGTGCTGCAGTGGGAAACGCCTATATAAGACAAGTGTCTGGCGCTGTTGTTAGATCGGTTACTGCTGCTGCAATGGCACATTATTAAGATTTAAGTGAGTTTGAACATAGTGTTATAGTCGCCGCACGAGCGATGGGGCGCAGAATCTCCAAGGTAGAGATGAAGTGGAAATTTTCCCTGACGACCGTTTCACGAGTGCACCGTGATTATCAGGAATCCGGTAAAACATAAAATATCCGACATCACTGCGGCCGAAAAAGATCCTGCAAGAACAGGACCAACGACGACTGAAGACAATCGTTCAACGTGACGGAAGTGTAACCCTCAAATTGCTACAGATATGTATTGTTGTGCCATCAACAAGTGTTAGCGTGGGAACCATTCAACGAAACATTATCGACATGGGCTTTCGGAGACGAAGGCCCACTCGTGTACCCTTGATGACTGCACGACACAAAGCCTTACGCCTCGCCTCGCCTGGTCCCGTCAACACCATGACTAGAAACATGCTGCCTGGTCAGACGAGTCTCGTTCGTTTCAAATCGTATCGAGCGGATGGACGTGTACGGGTATGGAGACAACCTCATGAATCCATGAACCCTGCGTGTCAGCAGGGGACTGTTCAAACTGGTGGAGGCTCTGTAATGGTGTGGGGCGTGTGCAGTTGGAGTGATATGCGATTCCTGATGGTCTAGATATGACTCTGACAGGTGACACGTACGTGAGCATCCTGTCTGATCACCTCCATTCATGTCCATTGTGTATTCCGAAAATTTGGAAATTTGTGGTTAGGTTCTGTGGGACCAAACTGCTGATGTCATCCATCAGTCCCTATACTTACACACTAATTAATCTAACTTAAGCTAAGGACAACACACACACCCATGCCCGAGGGAGCGCTCGATCGGGGGGGGGGGGGGGGGGGGGGGGGAGCCGCGCGAATCGTGACGTGACAAGACACCTAAGACCGCGCGAATAGCCCGCGCGCTGTGTATTCCGACGGACTTGGGCAATTCCAGCAGGGTGACAGTGCGACACCCACACGTCCAGAATTGCTACAGAGTGGCTCCAGGAACACTCTTCTGAGTTTAAACACTGTCGCTGGCCACCAAACTCCCCAGACATGAACATTATTGAGAATATCTGGGATGCCTTGTAACATGCTGCTCAGAAGAGATCTTCACCCCCCCCCCCCCCCCCCCCCATACTCTTACGGATTTATGGACAGCTGTGCAGGACTCATGGTATCAATTCCCTCTAGCACTACTTCAGACTTTAGTCGAGTCCATGCCACGTTGTGCTGCGGTACTTCTGCGTGCTCGCGGGGGCCATACACGATATTAGGCAGGTGTACCAGTTTTTTCGGCTCTTCAGTGTATTTCACAAGGCGAAACGGCTTCCACTAAAAGAAACAGCTGCTAAAATTCAAAAATGTAAGCCGACAGGCATGAAAAACATTAATAAGAGCTGTATGTGGAGCACAGATCTACGCCACCTGGTCAAAAATATCAGGATACAATGACGCAAGAGACGACATGCCAATATAAAAGGAGGCAGGGAGTATTGTGCTGTCAGCATAGGAGCAGTAACGGCGAATGGGACTGACAGGAGAGTTCTGTGGCTTCGAACGTGGACTAGTCATCTGATGTCATCCGAGTAACAAATTCATTAGGATCATTTCAACCATTCTAAAGCTGTCCCAAGTTGACTGTTGGTGATGTGAACGTGCAGTGGAAACCCGAAGGAACAACCACAACTAAACCAAGACCGTGCAGACTTACTGTACTGACGGACAGAGACCTTTGATCTTTAAGGCGAGTGGTTGTAGAAAATCGCATGAAATCTGTGGGAGGAATCACTCATGAGTTCCAGAGTGCTGCCAGCAGCCCTGCTGGCACGCTGACTTCATGCAGGGTGTTATAAAGAATGGGGTACGGTGGTCGAGCAGCTGCTCGTAAGCGACACATTACTAAGCGACGCTGAGGTCGTGTAAAGAGGGACGCCACTGGACCGTGAATGGCTGGAGACGAGTGACTTGGAGTGACGAATCACACCATTACCGAGTGGCAAACCGATGGAAGAGTTTCAGTTTGGCGAATGCCTGGAGAACGTTACCTGCCATCATGTGTAGTGCCAACAGTAAACTATGGAGGAGGTGCTGTTAGGATATGGGGATGTTTATTTCGTGTTCCCCTTATTGCGCTTAAGAAAACTCTTAGTGTGGGAGAATTTGGAAACATTTTACATCATTGTGTTTTGCGCACACTAGAGTAACAGTCCGAACGATTATTGGTAGTATCATCATGATAATTTAGCCTGTTTTAAAGCAGTATTATGAGGCAATGGTTTGTGGACAATAACATCCACGAAATTAACTGGCCTGCCCAGATCCGCGGCCTGAACCCACTAAGACGTAGACTTTGTTCCAGACCCTAGAGTCCACCATCACTACCTTTTCTTCTGGCTCTTGAGGAAGAATGAGCTGCCATTCCTCCACAGACATTCGGCCACCTCTTTGAAAGCGTCGCCAGCAGCGTTGAAGCCATCATAAAGGCGAAGGGCGGACACATCCCTTATCAATGCCCAAGCATACGTGTCCGGATACTTTTGGTCAGGTAGCGTATGTGAGCACGAAACATGGACAGTGCGGAAAGCAGTAATGAAACGATTAAAAAGCTTTGAAATGCGACCGTTAAAAGATCGTAAGGTCTGATCAAGTGAGAAGACATCCTTGATCTTACAGCGAGGAAAAAAAAATAAACACCTGAATTAAGGATACATTGAAGCGAAGAGAGAGAATGGTCGGGCACACAATACGACATGAGTCGTTGCAGCAAGTCGTAGCTGAAGATGTGGAGGGAAAGAGTTGCAGCGACAGGTCTAGAAATGAGTATATGAGGTAGATCGTTGACACAGCAGTTATGCTGGTGTGAACACGATAGCTGACAAGCGACGCCGGCCGGGGTGGCCGAGCGGTTCTAGGCGCTACAGTCTGGAACCGCGCGACCGCTACGGTCCCAGGTTCGAATCCTGCCTCGGGCATGGATGTGTGTGATCTCCTTAGGTTAGTTAGGTTTAAGTAGTTCTAAGTTCTAGGGGACTGATGACCTCAGAAGTTAAGTCCCATAGTGCTCAGAGCCATTTGAACCATTTTTTTGTTTTGTTTTTTTGTTTTGACAAGCGACATGAATGGAAAACTCTTATTAGACCAGCCGTAGACTTACGACTGTAGCAGTACTATTCGTCCATACACTTGTGCGAAAATTGAGAACTCTTGACGTATTTCAAACATGAATTGTTGAGGTGCCACTTTTAAGCGTTTGTGTGGCTCCCAGTGATTCCCGACTCTTCTCCAATGTGGAAAAACTTACAGTTAGCGTTTCGCAAACGGCGAACAGTAGTTGTTACTCAGACACAGTCATGTGACGCATACCTGTGCACTGATTAGTAGTTTCATATAACAGCTGTGCTGCAGGGTCCAGAAATAAAAGTCTGCAATATACAGGGTGATTCAAAAAGAATACCACAACTTTAAAAATGTGTATTTAATGAAAGAAACATAACCTTGTTATACATCATTACAAAGAGTATTTAAAAAGTTTTTTTTTCACTCAAAAACAAGTTCAGAGTTGTTCAATATGGCCCCCTCCAGACACACGAGCAATATCAACCCGATACTCCAACTCGTTCCACACTCTCTGTAGCATATCAGGCGTAACAGTTTGGATAGCTGCTGTTATTTCTCGTTTCAAATCATCAATGGTGGCTGGGAGAGGTGGCCGAAACACCATATCCTTAACATACCCCCATAAGAAAAAATCGCTGGGGGTAAGATCAGGGCTTCTTGGAGGCCAGTGATGACGTGCTCTGCCACGGGCTGCCTGGCGGCCGATCCATCGCCTCGAGTAGTTGACGTTCAGGTAGTTACGGACAGATAAGTGCCAATGTGGTGGCGCTCCATCCTGCTGAAATATGAATTATTGTGCTTCTTGTTCGAGCTGAGGGAACAGCCAATTCTCTAACATCTCCAGATACTGTAGTCCAGTTACAGTAGCACCTTCGAAGAAAAAGGGACCAAAAACTTTATTGGCTGAAATGGCGAACAAATGTACAACTAAATGAAACTTTATAGCTCCCTTAATTCGCCGACAGATAGTGCTTAGCTCTGCCTTTTGTCGTTGCAGAGTTTTAAATTCCTAAAGTTGTGGTATTCTTTTTGAATCACCCTGTATTTAGCCGTTTCAGAGATGTTCTCATTTTCATTATTGACGAATCTGGCCTTCATTTGCGGATATACTTTTTCGACAAGGACTTGTATTTCATACCAGTCTGATGTCTTTTGACTTACAAATAAGTTTTTGTACTTTAAAATGGCCTAAGGTTGAAATTTGGAACGTATAACAATAAAATAAAAAGTATCACAGTCAAATGGCGGGAGCATCATTCAAAAAATTTATCATGACTGTGGCTCCAGCCAAAATAAAAATTATGAACGTTAAAACATTCCACGGTGCGTTTCAAACGGCAGTATTCACACAGGCTGTAAACAGGGAGTTGTGAGGGGGGAGGGGGAGAAGAGATGAGACGGAATGAACATCAACGTCTTTGTTTCTCAGGACGAAAGTTTTGACCCTGATGACGAGAACGTGGTCCGTCTAGTTACATATGTTCTAGCCGCGCTCACTCGTGTTACAGTAGTGGATTTCATGCTTTGGCGCCATCTCAGTCTGTATTTTCTTGTTTGCTTTGTTTTCGTGTCACGTTACAAATGTTCCATGACGACTGAGATACTCTTTCCCATGGGGTGTTCTTCCACAAAAGAGACCAGATACATGAAAGGGAAAAATGCTGTGGGATTTAAAATACCTGGACTGGTAACAAGTAATGGAAATTGACGAAACAGTATTGGTTCAAATGGCTCTGAGCACTATGGGACTTAGCTTCTGAGGTCATCAGTCCCCTAGAACGAAGAACTACTTAAACCTAACTAACCTAAGGACATCACACACATCCATGCCCAAGGCAGGATTCGAACCTGCGACCGTAGCGATCGCGCGGTTCCGGACAGTAGCGCCTAGAACCGCTCGGCCACTCCGGCCGGCGAAACAGTATTTATCAAATAACATTTTCAACGGTGAAAAAGTCAGCTCTGTTAACGAGGAAAATACAGTTGTTTTGACTTAATTAGTACTAAAGAAAAAAATAAAAACACAAAGGAATACGCTTCCTGTGGGTCTGTTGCATTGTAAATATTGTTTGCGTCGCGTGACCTGAGTCAGGGGGTGGACTTGTTTGCAGCAAGACAACTATCCGCAAGGGCAGTGTGGTGATGTCTGGAACAGTGCGGACTGTCATCACGGCGGCCGTTGTTGTGGCTGTTCTTGATGCGGCAAAAGTGAAAAGCCCGCCGACAATAGTGCGACCACACTGCTGTGGCACCATTTCGTTGTTTCAGAGGAGCACCATTCCTGAGTACACCTTCGCGATCGGCGTGTCCATGTGTGGGAACTCGGGGAACGAACACTGCCAGACTGCTCTCGTCTGTTTCTCATGGGATCAGCAATTGGCGTGATGGCGTCACGTGGCATTGGGTACGCCACACGATGACCTGTGGTTCGCATGGCCGGCTTTTTTCACAGCAGGCATTGCATTCTTGACACTTTAATGCCGGTGGCTGTGTCTTATATTTGAGTTGTCCGTGATGTTATGTTTCAACAACGCAACACAAGACCCCAAAAAGTTAAAAAAAGGGCAGATCGGTTTGTGTTGTCGTGAAATAAGAGAGGGAGTTCCACACACGAATTGGGGTGTCAGTCATTAAAACAAAGACGTTTTAAGCTGTAGCAGGACCTTCTCATCAGATTTCAATCACCAACTTCCCCCTCAGAATGTGAAAATATTTTGCTGTCGCCCACCTACATAGGGAGAAATGATCATCATAATAAAATAAGAGGAATCAGAGCTCTTTTCGAGAGTGGAACGGTAGAGAAGTAGCTTAAAGGTCTTTCGATGATCCCTCTGCCAGGCACTTTATTGTCAATTGTATAGCAATTATGTAGATCGCATTTCTATGTATAGATTTTTAAAAAATAAATGTCATTGTCTTCCAATTGTTTCACTTCCAGCAATGTCACATCAAAAGTTTATTGAGAAAATCCGCTTAGAAGGCTTGATTTGGCCATTAATAAAATTTATCATTGCTAGTTCCGTAAATCTGGTGGTACTTTTCGACTTTTTGCGCGATGGGTGATATATGATGACTTCACTTTCATCATTTGGTATTGGGCAAAGCGAAGTGTTGTGTTGGTTTCCTGCCTCGTGTCAACATACCACTGGTTGTCAATGATGGCGCTTTTCATTCCGTTACGTTCACAGAAGATCGGTGTCCCACAGGGTTCTTTGGTAAGTATCACACTTTTCCTCATACCTATCAATGGGTTTCTAACCTCTGTTGGCCTCTGGTTACCCCAGCGTTGTGTATCGACGATTTTTGCATCTGTTTCAGTTCCCACTCGGCAGCATCTGCTGAACGCCAGCTCCCAGGCGCCATCCGACGGGCCCCTACGTGGGCCCTCTCCCATGGCTTCCAGTTTTCTTCTTCCAAAACGCCGGTTGTGCGTTTTTGCCGTCGACCCAAAGTACACATTGATCCAGAACTTTATTTAGGCGACCATTTCCTAGATGTTTGTAGCACAGTCCCGTTTCTTGGACCTTACTTTTGATAAAAAGTTGACGTGGCTGCCCCATATTTGCTACCAGATGACTATCTGCGCGTGAAAGCTTAATACTCTCCGCCTCCTGGCCCACACATCTTGGGGTGCAGACCCTGCTACTCTTCTCCATCTTTAGAGTGCTCTGGTTTTGTCCAGGCTATATTATGGTTGTCAGCTTTATGGCTCAGCGGCTCGTTCCACTGTGGAAGTACTTGACCCTGTTCATCATTGTGGACTGCGTCTGGCTATCGGTGCCGTTCGCATAGTGTTTTAACATTTACCGACTCGATGAGTAGCTTGCAGGCTAAAGACCGATGATGCTCTCGTCATCCCTTGGTCTCTGGTATCCATGACCTCTTTGCCCTTGGACGTGCCGCCTTTTCCGTTGCCGTCCTGTGGGTCCCAGGCCACATGGGCATCTCAGGGAATGAATTGGCTGACCGTTCCGCTAGAGAGGCAGATAGTTACCCCCTGTTCCCTTTCATGATTCCAGATGCAGATATGCGTTTACACATCAAATCTCTCTTTGCCAAAAAGTGGAATGACGTCTGGTGCGCTACTGGTCTCAGTAATAAACTCTGCACAATCAAGGAGATTAGTGCAGTTCGGCGCTCTTCCTTGTGCTCCTCCCGGAAGGTGTCCACTGTCTTATGCCGTCTACGCATCGGTCATACTAGGCTCACCCATTGTTTTCTCTTGCATAACGAGCCACCCCCACAATTGTGGATGTGGAGCCAGATTGACGGTATCCCATACGTTGGTGGAATGTCCACTACTTTTGGCCCTTGGTACTAAGTATAGTCTTCCCGACTCCTTGTCTTTAATATTAGCAGACGATTCATGGATGATTAACTGCGTCCCGTTACCCCTGGAGCAGGAGCAGGGTGTTTGTGGTTGGGGCCTCTCTTCGTGTTTTCTGGGTCTGGGACCCATGACCACTCCCCTGTGCAAAGATCATTCTTTTATCCCTCAGTTTTTCCAATGTTTAGATTTGACCTACCCTTTTATGCCATCTACGGTGTGTGTCTTAACTTCCTCACTTTATAGTTTAACCTCTCTGAATAGATCCGCCCACTTTTAGCGGACTCTCCGACTTACGCTAGTAACTTTTGAATCGCGGGACTGATGACCTCGCCGTTTAGTCCCATAACCCCCCAATCAATCAATACGTGGCGTCCAGTGTGAAATTTACTTTATACGATAAGGATCTATAGAAATTCGTCCATCGCTGCGCTAAGTGCTTTAATGCCGCACTGAAATAATACTAAGAAGTAGATACAGGTTAAATCTTTAAGAGGATAGTCCAGTAAAAAATAAAACTTTTTGCTTAATTAATCAGTTGGTCTCAAATTTTTACATACAATTTCTGTATATTGCTAAATATAACTACAAGGTTACAACTCGATTCATCCAACCGTTTTTGAGAAATTATTGTTTTATTCTATTTTGAAGAGTTTTTTGAAAATTTTCTTTTATATAAGAAATTTACTTTAATGTGCTTGAAAAATTGAAGACTGTATTTAATAATATAGACTAGCAGTTTTATGTATGCTTTTTTGGATATCTTTTACGATGACCTTAACATTAATTTTCAAAGTTCTGAATCTTTTTATTGAAATAATCTAAACGTTCACGTATCAGTATTTTCTTTTCTAAATATTTTTATTTCAGAATTATACTCAAGACTGTTAGCAGTGACAGTAGGTGTTCTCTCAAAAAATTTCGTCCGAGTTTGGGAATATTTACTATGAATAAGTGGTTTTTGAATGTTCAGTTTTACAAATTAGAGATAAATGCACTCAAAGTAACACAACACAATCATCCACCTGTCCTTGCTTTAAAATCCACCTGATCTGTAAGTTGTGCTTCCTGCTCGTTTCTGAGCTTCCTCAGCATCGATGGCTGTCAATCTCGATGCATGTCGTCTTCTTTTTTCAAATCCTAGGCACCGTTTGGCCTTTTGCTTCCAAAATTTGCCTCCATCCCTGTAGTCTAGTTCTTTGCATGTTGCAGTCCATTTTTTGTGTCTGTGTTCGCAGATTATTCGTTTTATCCTCGCGTTAAGCCTGTTTCAGATCGGTTTTAGTGTGGGGTCGTTTGTTCTTTTAATTTCTTTGTACACCCTTTTCTCGTATGAGCGCTAGCGCTGCCTGTGGAATGGTGGGTTTCCAGTTTTGTATTACTTTTTTGGCGATATTTTCTTCAATTGCGGTTTGAATTGTCGATTCTATTTTTCTGGTGACCTTCAGTAGATCCTGGTTTTCTGTGATCGTTACTGGGTCAGCTAGTTAGTTGCGTATTTTTTGCTGGTTTCCCTCCCAGTCTGCTGCTCTGTAGTTTCTAATCGTCCTTGTTTCTGGTCTGGGTGGTGGTGGAGGGGCCTCTGTGGTTGTGAACAGTATTGGTAGATGATCGTTTGTTATCATTGGGCCTACTTCGTGTTGTGCTATGGCTTCTTGTAAGCATGGTCTGTAGATAATATGGTCTGGTGTGCTGGTGTGGAGTGGTCTGCATATCGAATATATGTCGGTTGATTGATTGGGAGTCTGTTCCACTGTCCTGTCGTCAGCAGATCGAAAAGGAGTTGTCCATTGCTATTTTCCGTGGTGTCTACTAAATTCCTCTGCCTAGCGTTTGCGCCCATCATTATGATTACCTTTCGGAATGTGTGGAGGTATTGAAAGAGAAGTCCATTGGGAAGCGTTATCTTGGGGAGGAGGGGGGGGGGGGGGGGCAGTGTAGAGACACGCCACTGATAGTTTTTCTCTTTCCTCGATTGGTATTTGTATTACTAATGCTTCTAGATCTTGGTGTTTTTGTGGCAAACGTAGTTCTATAGTTGGTATTTTCCTGTCCGTGTATAGGGCCACTTCTTCTCTACCGCTATTGTCTGACCTGTGTTTTATGTGGCAGTTATATCCTGGGAATTCTACTTCGTCTTTTTTTTTCTTCGACCATGTCTCTGTTACATCCATTACGTGTATTTTCTGATGGTGAAGTGTGTAGTTGACAATGGTGTTTTTGTTTTTTAATCCGCTCGCGTTTGCGTATAGGAAGTTCAGTTGTGCGTCTCTTCTGTCGGTTTCTGCCGTGTTCGTTCTGCTTGGGTTTGTGGTGTTTTATTTCTTTTTACTGGTGTGGGTTTGGGTGTTCTTTTCCGTTCCTATCGTGATCAAATGGACTGATTGTGACGTGTATCCCTTTACCTACTTGTGTTACTTTTACTATTCTTCCGTAGATCTTTTTGGACATTTCTCCTGCTGTCTGTGCTATCTCCCGTTTTTATTTTTTTTTACTTTTTTTTACTGTAATAGGTTCCATAGAACGGTTGTGGCGTACCTAATGACATCTTCCTTTACCCATCTGTCCTGCTCCTCTTATATACTTCTCCTTCCTCGTCACGTGATCGCAAGCCACCAGGCAACATTCAGTCTGGCGGTGGGCAGTGGTCGTTTTTTAGCTCACCAACAATTTTTTTCACCGATGTATGTTGGCATTATAAGTGGAAGTTAGTTTCCGAACTGCCCTCTTATTACCACGAGATGGAGAACAATCGCTCATAATGAAGAATGCAGTTCAATCATCTGATTCTCTACTGAGATAGGACAAAACTGGCGATCCCGTACGGAGATATTTCCGTTGACAAAGGAGAAACTAATGCTATTATAGTCCCTTGTCATTCTCAAATTCTGAAGATTTACAAGAAGGCAAATGGGATATTGCATGGAGAATTCGGAGCCACACTCGCTCACTGGAGTTTGTATTACATTGTTCACGAATGCCCCATTTAAACGTCGCTTTCCAGTCTCCGGTCCAACCAGGGTGCCAGCTTCGTGAATTGATACAGTCTCCAGTCACGAACTGCTGTTATTTATTACTTCTGCAGTCAGTTGAAGGACAAACTGCACCGTTGTGGTACCCATGCTCACAGACTGCTGCCGTTAACAATGATCTCCATTCACTGACTCCATAGGGATGTGGTCAAATTGTAATCATTGCACTTTAATGACATCATTGCAAGAAACCTTCCAGTTTTACAGTAGTCGAAGCAACAGGCATTAAGAAGAGGAGGCAGTTTAAATCTGGAAAAATTGTTAGCCACCTCGATGATGGCTACTTACATCTTAAAAGAACCAAGGCGTACATCAAATGAAAATGAAAAACAAAAACATCTGTAGACCTCATGTGAAGCCACATGCCCACGAGGGATTGATACATGGGCAGATACGAACCCTGTAACACAGCAGAAGTCGAGGAAGGATCGACTAATCCACTTACTCGAATTCGCAAATTGTCGTTCAAGTAGAAGAGTACGTTTTTCGCTAGACAAGTGCATTTGCCGGATTTGTGACACTTGTGCAGAGTGAATGACACTTGTAAGGGGATAGAATGAGTTGGCTGTGGTGTCACCGCCAGACACAACACTTGCTAGGTGGTAGTTTTAAATCGGCCGCAGTCCATTAGTACATGTCGGACCCGCGTGTCGCCACTGTGTGATCGCAAACCGAGCGCCACCACAAGGCAGGTCTCGAGATACGGATTAGCACTCGCCCCAGTTGTACGGACGACTTTGCTAGCGACGACACTGACGAAACCTCGCTCCTTTGCCGAGCAGATAGTTAGAATAGCCTTCAGCTAAGTCAATGGCTACGACCTAGCAAGGCGCCATTAGTAACATTGCATGTATCTAAGGAGTCTCACTTGTATCGCCACAATCTCCAGATGTACCAAAAGGATGGATTAAAGTTAAGTATTCCAGAAGCTACGTACTTTTCTTTATAGCATTCATTACGTATCCTGTTTCAGACCTCACGCACCCTGCTTTGGCTTAGCGCATACCTTTCGGCTTCCTCTCATTGTGTCTAGGCTGTCTTGTCTAGACACAACATTGGCATTTCTAGAGAGCCCAGGACAGTTCACGTAGTAGACTTCGGAACAGGGTGTTCCAGAAGTAGGATATTCCAGTCCGACTGTTACTACCTGCGACGTACTACTGGGACGCACTAATAGTAAATGTCAATTTCTGTAATAAGAGCTCTGTCCGCACACTTGTTCATTGATAGACGGCTGTGATGCATGGATTTCTCCCTGAGTTCAGTACTGCACTTGATCTCCGACCGGCGAGTAGCGTTCCAATTTCTAAGTGTTGTAGAGATGGCGTTATCGAGGACCATCGGAGGGAAACCGTATTCATTTACAACGGAAATCAATGTATATACCACCAAAGGAGATGTAACTTAATGGCGCTGTGTAAACGTTATAAAGAATAAATGCAAAGAAAGATCATCCGCTAAAAAAACACAGTCTTAGACGAGGATAGCCTTGTTCGTATTCCAGATGAAGCAGCAAATGAAGTGCGAAAAAAATTTATGAGTGCAGAAAGATGTGCACAAGAAACATATATTACAATTTCATCAATTGACATTGAAGAACTAGGGCTTCAGTCGAGCCTACGCCAGATCCTACCGATTCTGGAGGAATATTCTTTAAAGAAAATTATTACTGTTGAATTATGGCAGCAAATATAGCAGCAGGTGGCAACAGGGGATCGAATGAGAGAATATTACTGTCTGTCAGCGAAAAGGGAAAATCGTGTTTGTCAAGCTGTGAACCATTATTTATGGATGGACGTTCAAAAGTTCGAACAAATAGTTTGAACAGTTGTTTATACGTCACGCCGCTCTTATTAGTTCTTGGGAGGAAACAAACACTATTCGAGCTGCCTGTTTTGCTACCAGCGAAAAGCGTATGATTTTTTTATTTAAACTATTGAAAGCAACGGTTTTGGGTGGAACTTTGCGTCTCTCATGTTGTACTTGGAAATTGCTATTGTCCAGTCAGATAGTCTTGTTTTTCTGAAACAGAGATTACGGGTCGCAATTTTTATTTTAATCAATTTTTGTGGAAATAAGTTCAGTGTTGCAGCCTTTTTGCTACCTGCAAAGAAAACGAAGAGGAAATTTTGGAAGAGTACGTCTCAAAACTATAAGCTTCAGGACTTATACGACTATTTCAGGATCAATGGCCCGATAAAGAACACATAAGGAGAGATATGTGGAAATGCAGTGGAAGGCGCCATCGCCCTAACAACGTCTTTGAAGGATGGAACCGAAGGATAAATACATTAATATCATCCAAATGCTTATTCATTAGTAAAACTCCGAGAAGACGCATAGTACAACGCCCACCAGTTTGACTGATTAATTTCAAATTTCGATCGGAAAAGAATAAAAGGCCAGCTAATAAGACTGACGAACTGCAAAGGCTTTAAAAAGATTTCAAATTGACGATGACTTACATTCATTTCTGATTTGTGTGACCTACACGCAGAAATTTAAGTGAAGAAGGGAACGTCAAAGCCAGTGGAAATTATGTAGATATTGAAAAGTAGTTCAATGCATGTCGTTCTTTGGCAGTCTTGTACGTATGTTTAATGGTAGACGAAATTAGACTACCTCCTTGTGGTTTTCCTTGGAAACGACACCATGTCGACAAAATGTCTTCTGCAGTTTGTAAAATATTCGCTGATGAAGACCGACGAGACTATCTCAAAGGCTATGACTCTTCAAGGGATTCTCTGTATAGAAATCTGTATGAGTGGACACCAAATACAAAATCGTTGCAGCGGGAACACAGGCAAAT